>NC_037312.1:2581288-3226611 GCF_000143535.2 Botrytis cinerea B05.10 | reverse complement strand
CCCTAACCCTAACCCTAACCCTAACCCTAACCCTAACCCTAACCCTAACCCTAACCCTAACCCTAACCCTAACCCTAACCCTAACCCTAACCCTAACCCTAACCCTAACCCTAACCCTAACCCTAACCCTAACCTATTGATATACATACACGAACGGGTTTCCCTCCGGGTTCCCATCTACCTTCCTACTATCTGAATATAATTCCACCTTCCTAAATAAGCTTAGTTCATCTGCCTTCCTACTGGTTTTATCTAAATCTGCCTTCCTAAAAAAGCTTAGTTTATTTGCTTTTCTGATTTCGTTTTATTTTATTCTATTGATTTTATTCTATTTGTTTTTTGAAATAAGCTTAGTTTATATATACTCAGACTTTTATAAATTCATATTCATTCTTTTCTTTAATAAATTTAATCAAGTTATTTTTATATTAATTTCAAAAATTTTATTCTATTAAAAGTTTAATTGATATTATACAATATTTCATTAAATATATTGTTTTATTTATATTAAATATTATTAATGAAATCCCATTGAATATAATTATAATATGAATTTTAAATTATAAAATTCATTTCAATTTCAGATTTTCAAATATTTAAATTTAATTCTAATTCTATGAGATTATGTGATTATTATGTGATTTAAATCAAAAGTTAGTTTTTGAAAAATTTGAAAAGGTTATATAGCTTTAAATTCTTCAAATATTTCAAAAAAAATATTATTATATTGTTAGTTTTAATGTTGTGTAAGAAATAAGTTAATATTAGATGATTTTTGTTAATATTAGATAAATCTTAAAAATAAAAATAAAATTTTATATATATATAATAAGAATTATATTAAAATATTCAACTTTCAAATCTATTTATAGTAATATATTATAACTTTTTCGAAAATATTAGTTTTTAAGTTTTTAAATTCTAAATAAATTTTATAAAAAATCAAGAAACTTTAATTTTTTTAAGTCAAAAACGAATTAAGTTTGATTTGAACAAAATATATATCATTCAATTCGATTTATTTTGAAAAGTTCAAAAAAGTTATTTTTAATAAGCTGCTTCTAAAACTAAACGAGATATTAGTTAATACTAGATAAAATTCTAAAAATAGAATTTAATAAGGAAGAATGCTAGTAAAATAAAAAAAGCATTATTAAATCAGAAATTTTCTCAGAATTATAAAAATATAATTATATATATATAAAAGACTCTAAAAACCCTAAATTTGAGTTAATATTAGATAAAACTTCAATACCAGGTGTATAGGAGTTAGGATATCAGGTAGTAGAATGTTAGCAAGATAGTAAAAACGCTATTCAATCCTATATATTTTTTAAATTCCAAATATATATATTTCATTTTAAAAACCCTAAATATTAATTAATATTAATAAAACAGTTGATACTAGATAGTAGAGTGTTAGGTCTTATAGTTATTCAAAAATCTAAGGAAAAGCTAATAATCGATAGTTTGGAATATCGTTTATAGTATAATAAAGCTTAGCCTTCATTATAATTATGAAACTAGTAAGATCTTGATAATAATATAATATTTTTTTCTTTTATAAAGCTCCTAATCAAATATTGAGGTTTGATGTATTCTAATTGCTTACTAGTTTTAATGTCTAACTTAAAGAATGCCTTCTCCCATCGATGCAGATTATGCTCATAATATAAAAATTTAATGACTCACATCATCTTAGTATACATCTCTCTTATCACTATTTTTACTGGTCTTCCCTGATCCAGATTCAGTCCACTCTATCTCCGTATTCACAACAATGTTGTGCAGTGGTATTTCATCACTCTCCACACTCTTCGCACTCTCCACATCGTGCGCCCTCACAGTGGCCCTCACATTACTTCCCCCTTTCCAGTTCCCTCTCTCGTCGCTAATTCCGGACACCGCAGATAATCTACGAAATGGCCTTGAGCCTTCTCTTATGTTTTTAGAGCTGTCGAACTTCCCACTAATGTTGATGCTCTTCTTTGGTCCGCCTGATCCGCCGATTGTTTGTAAATGTGGACCCGCAGAGGAAGTGCGTGCTTGCGATGACCGCGTTAGAACGCTTGTTATACCGAGCTTTCGAGAGGAAAACTGGACAAGAGGGCCCAAGGTTGGCAGGCAGGCGGACATTATTCCAGAGGCTGATTCGACTACGCACCATACTTCCGCCGTTGCTAGTGTCCCTGGAAGTAGTCAAGTTGTTAGCTTCTAGCTCTCGGTTCGTTTGCTTACTGACTGGATGATTTTGGCGAGGACACGTACAAGTGATGTCTGCAGGCTGAAATTGGAAAAGAGTCGTGAAGCGGTAAATACTAGTGAAAATAACGCTGGCCATATCGTCAGTGCTGAACAAATCTAAATGGATGCACCAGATTATAATTTACAAACTTCCAAGCAAAAAGACAAATGAGATATGCGTCTTCTGCATGACACTAGTATGTAAGCCCCAGACTTGCTGCATAGGCAACGCCAAGATCGCCACATCGGTCAAGATATTAGGGATAGCATTTCCAATAAAAGATGCTTTCAGATTGATACAATGACCCTCAAGAGTAGGATTCCAGATCTTTTGCATTGGAATACACTGGAAGACCGACACCATAATGATGGAGATACACCATGCCACGGAAAGGCCGCCGAGGATGAGTGATCCGATCTTAATACTGCGCACTGGGAAAATGCGGCGGTACATCAATAGCAGCGATAGCTTAGTGAAGCATACACAGGTGACGTATAGACATTCAAATGCTATTAGCGACTATATCTATGTCAGCTAACATGATATCTCAAGGAGCGTTTATGAATATCTTCACCTTCGCGTATGATATAATCTCGGAGGCGCTCAGCGCTGCCGTATGTCGCCCCAGTCCAAAATGCAGTCCTTTCAAAGGTCAGCGATTTGAAGTTTATGCCAGTTTGAGAAAAACATACCAATCATACATGTTGCAAAAGCTACGAAAAGAAAGAACTGGAAGTAGTCAGCTCTCGTTTTACAGGAAAACAGCTGCAGTAAGCTTAACTTGCCAAAGCAATATATATCATAATATCATCACTCCCAATTCCAATCCCGTTCATCCGCCGAGATATGAATCGAAGTACAACAAAAAAAACTGCAAGCAAAACGATTGCGACACTTGTAGCTCTGAGTTCAGACTGTCGGTTGTCCATGAGGCCCACTTCCGTCATTTCGACACTTTTAACACCTCTCAGATCGGTATTGATTTGATTATGTAGAAACTAGGATTTCTATGATATATGATCCGGCGTGAACTACTACGAAGAACAGAACATTCTGATATCTTTCCCCTTTCTTTCGAAACTAAGCTTAATCCCGACTATGGGGCTTATGTGACAAAGATTACACTACTCTTTTGTTAGGGTCAAGGGTTGATAGCTTTACTACGGTACCACAGGGCCAAAAGGAAATAGCAATCCGCGAGCGCGTGCGAACCAGCTATCGTACTACATGCTTGGTCTCAAGGATAAATACTTGTAGTCCCTGTTCTAGCAAATCTAATTTGTTAGTCGATCAGCTTGTAGAAATGAGCTCTTGTTGTTATTTGATTGGCTGAAATGTAGATCGTGAAGCGACAGGGACTCCAAGTGTTTATTCTTGAGACCAAGTATGTGAGGGTGGATCTCAACCATGTGACTCTACTGCACGTGATTCTGACACGGCGCCGGAACCTTTTCCAAGCGAGGCGGACTCTCTAGTAGTAGCTAAGTAAGTCTCCGAAAGGCTCGATTGGTAGTATTGGCCAAGATACTATTGAGGACCTCACTTACTCGAATCCATCAATGCAATCAAAAGAAAGTTTAGTGGCACTTCCATTTTCAACATTTCATCGAAGGCTAAGTTTCATTTGTTTTTTAAGTAGAGCATTGACCTTCTGAATTCTATTGTGGATGTTTGTAAGGGAGAAAAAGGAACAATAATTGAAAATTTTTGCAACTGTCTCAAATTTTTAGATTGTCCGACGACAACCCTTTTTTATTTCGCCTATTGACCAATAGCTTTCCAAGTACCTTAGAAATGATCCTTGCAGAAATTAGTCTGACAGCCGGTAGTTCCCGCAGCGTTATGCACGACCGAGATATTTCCGCACGGAGTTATCAACCGCTGATCTATTCCCGCTCTTGGGTATTGATGCAAACTCCCGAGTCCCGTGCAATAGAAGTGAAGCAACCCATTTAACTTCCATGTCACAATCCCCTGGGATGAAAGGACATTTGGTAGGTCAGGCCCTGGCAAGCCCCGCGGGACTCAGTGATCGCCACTTTAACACACTCGAACAATCATAACTACAGAGTATATGTAACATATTACTTTTATTATCTTCATTAAAAAACTATAATATATAATATTGATTAAAGAAATTATATAACGTGGTTTATCAATGCATATATCATATCAGTACATATATCGTTTCAAAATACGTGAAAGTTAACCCTTTTTTAATATTCTTATTTTAATAACTAATCATTATTTTATAACTATAATATGAAATTAATAATTGTTTTTGAGTGTGAAGTTTTATATTATAATGAAATCTATTTCCTATATAAATCCTCATATTAAAACCGATCAACAAATCGATTGTTTTTAGTTATATAATATTTATTCTATAATTCTTAGCGATTTAGTTATTTTCATATTTTGAGTTTAATCTTTTGAGATATTACTAATTCTAGTAAGGTCTTTTTGCTTACTGTATTATTGTTTTCCTAAGGATTTATTATTTTAAGGTCTATATTCTATATCTTATAATTCCATATGACTAATACTATTTATCAGCCTAAAGCTTCTTTTAGTATATTATAATTGAATCTCTAATACTTATAATATTATTATAGTCTATAAGTTGATAATTCTATAGCTTATTACTAATTTGTTATAACACCCTCCATCTGTAGATTAAAAATATATCTGATTTATTGTCTTTTATTTTAACTCTCTCTATTATATATTTTAGTTTAAATGTATTCCCGTATTTTATTATTACTATATAGTTATTAACCTTCAATTACTAGATATAGCTATCAGATTAATTATAGTATATATAAAGGCTTTTCTTATATAATCTCTATTATCTTTTATTCTTTTATATTATAAAATAGAAATAAATAAAATTTTAGAAGAAATTAAATATATAATAAACTTTTTTTTAATCACCTACTAGAGATTGCCTTCGAATTAACTTAATCTTTATTTATTTTAATACTTCAATTGACTATAAAGACATAAATATAATCTTGATGTAATATTTAATAATGTTTAAAAAGTGTGGTAATATAGAAACTATATAATCATTCTCCAAATTATATAATTTGCCCAACCCTAACCACAAGACTTTTTGGTCTTTTCTTCCGATGTAGTGATCATGTCTATGTCTCTTGTCACTGTATCCCTGTTACTACCCATTACCCACCATCAAAAGAAGAATGAATTTGTGGACCCGGCTATCAGCGTCATGACTCATGACTCACAAAAGTCCCTTTGTATCGTACGTACATACGTACTTCGCAGTAGGCCAAACAGTTCGGTCAAGACACTAAATGTTTGGCGATGCTGCATTTACAAAACTTTTGAGTATACCAAGCCCTACCTTGAATCATTGAAAAACATTGCTTTCTTATGCTATGTATAAGTTCTTTTATTTTCAGCTTAGAATCCCTGGCATTTCTATCTATGGCGTTTCACGATTCTGTCGACAAGCCGTGATCCACTGAATTAACTTTTTTCACTGAGGGGTATGACGGAGGACTTTCTGACTTGTTTATTCTTTTGAGATATCAGCTGGCGAGCTTTGTGGAGTATATTTGATTGTAAGTATAGCTAGTTTGTAAGCAAATTTGAGCTTGCGTGTAAGACGCGTCCAAAAGAAGTGTCTAGACTTGTAGTTGTTAATCAAGTGTAAGCTCTCATTGAGTCGGCTGTTTTAGTACAAGTATTCTTTATATACAGTAGAACCTATTTATAAGGGCTTAAAAAATTCGAGGCCTAGGTTTCCCGGATATTCAATTTCAGCCTCGTCATTTAGCCTCGTTTTTACCTTCAGCCTTTCTATTTTCATTAAATTTGTCATGTGAACTTATGTGTTCATTATGTAATAGGCCAAAGCTTGAGACATTATCATCAATTTTTATAATTTTTACAATTTTTTATAAGAGCATTAGGGAAATTAGAATCATAAGCTCTTATATAGAGGTATGCCTATATAAGTCAAATTTACTATATATAAAAATTTGAGGTCTAAAAAAATACTCTTATAAAGAGGACGCCCTTATAGCCCGTGCTCTTATAAACAGGTTCTACTATATATAATCAATTTGACCCCCACTATAGTCAATCTGGCCCCCACCCTTTAATTTAGCCCCACTATAACTTATCTAACTTTAACTTTTAATAAATTACAGCATTTACTAATCAATATTATTATGAAAATAAGCGTTTTCATATTAATATGAGTTAATAAATTTTCATCGATATATTAATACAAAAAAGAATATCGATATTACTATATCAAAAGAAATATATCTGAAGAAAAAAATCAGTATAATCAGGTTCTACTATAGTAGACTGTACATTGAATTCGTAGTGTTGTAGTAGAAAACAGGTAGTAAAATCAGCTGGTTCGTATTGAATTTCTTGGCTCGGAGGCGGCCTCGCTTCATATCTGGAGGCAGTCAAACTTCCGCTCTCTTGCTTCTTTTTTTCTCCTGATCCTAAAAAATTTGCTAATCTACAGAAGTAGACATATCTGGTAGTAACCTGCAGATCTATCCAAAATGTCGACTGAAAAGCCAACCATCCTTTTCGTGCCTGGAGCATGGCACTTTCCTGACAGCTTTGATGTTGTGAGAGAATTACTTAAGCCATTAAGTTATCCAACTGAAGCTGTGGCGCTGCCATCCATTGGAACCGAGCCCCCAAATAAAGACCTATCTGACGATGCTGCTCATACCCGGGCTGCCATTCAGAAGCTGGTCGAGGCAGGAAAGAAAGTCGTCCTCGTTACTCACTCATATGGAGGGGTCGTTGGATCTTGTGCTGTCGAAGACCTGGGCTTTTCTCAGAGGAAGAGTGATGGGAAGGAAGGCGGGGTTATCAACTTTGTGTACTTGAGTGCATTTGCGCTGCCGAAGGGCGTCAGTCTTCTTGATGCTCTCGGAGGTAGCCCGCTTCCTTGGATGAACTTCAAGGTATAAGTACTCTCAAAGTATCAATTCATTTACTAAAATTCCACAGGGCGACTATTGCTATGCCGACACTCCAGGGGATATTTTCTACCACGACCTATCATCGGAAGACCAACAGAAATGGATCGCGCAACTCTCACATATCTCCTCTGCCGTCTTTAGTGGCAAATCAACGCACGAGCCTTGGAACCATATGCCATGCACTTACATATTCTGCGAGGACGATAAGGCAATTCCCCTTCCAGTGCAGCAAGGCATTGCAGCGTCTATGGGAAGTAATATCACGACTTTCAGCATTGCCGCTTCGCACTCGCCATTTTTGAGCACCCCTGACAAGGTGGTGGAGGGTATTGAGTTGGCTGCGAAGCTTGGTTTGGAGAAGAGCCAGTAGATTGCAGTTTCAGGACTTCATGATACTGGTGGTATATAGAGATACGGAAGCAGAGGAACCAGACTGGGAATTGTACGCACACCTGTGTATATATCGTTCATGGCAGACTAAAATCGGAAAACTGACATGATTGGCCAATTTATTTGAGAACTCGCGACTTCCATCACAAATAGCCGAACTGTTAATCACAACATAGCAGAGTTGGAATCCTCTCAGCAGGCAAGCGTCGGTAGACAGCGGGCAAAACATCATGATTTGGGGGGCAAAATAGCTGGGTAATCTCCCTTTAGGAGCCTTCATTTATTCCTTCAACAGTTGATCGAATTCAAAGCTACGAGCTATTATCACCCACAAGAACAGAAATCAAAACTCGAGGTCTGGCCCTTGATTCAATATGCTGTACTGTATCAGTTGATTGAAGTCCGTTTTGCTTCCTAATTGTTTCCTGTACCTGACATTAGCGAATCCCCGCCCCAAGTGGGATGCTTTCAATCTGAACCAATGTAAACAAGGCCAGCGGCACGATGCCAAATTTTACTTACTAGAATATTTCACTCCCAGTCATGTACCAGATGTCTGATATTAAAATATTAAATATCTACCAACATAGCCGAGTGAGTGTATAATAAACTAACAAAGATAGAAATTCTCAGAAATATTAAGATTCTTTAAAAAGATCTTTTCAAAGATCAAGCTTAAAAATAAATTATATTTCAAATCAAAAAAATCTTTTTTTAGGTTTAAACAAGTATTATATATATAATAAGTAATTGTAATATAACTTATAAGAAACTCGAATGCGTTTTTAATTATTTTATATATAGTTCTATTCTATAAGCTCTGTATTTCTTTAATTTTAATTCTAAATTATTTGAATAATTTTCTAGTTTTCGTTTTTAATCTTTTCTTTTAATTTTTTAGTTAAGTATTTATATGATTTTTTTTATTGCTTTTTCTCTTGAGGTTTTCCTTTAAGTTATATATATAATTTTCAGTACTTCCTCATTATGAAGATATCTATATTATGATCTAAATTATAGAATAAATATAATTTCTTTATATTATATTATAACTAATAGAAATACTATTAAAAGGATTTGTAATAATTCGATCTCTTTTGAATTCTCTTTTTAATTATTTAACTTTCTATAGATTAGAATAGTATACAACTTATTAGTATATATAGTTTAGAGCTCTTGTAGTTCTCTTCTTATTCTTTTCTTTCTTTTTAAGTTTTAGATTCTAAGATAGAAGTAAATTCTTTTATTATAGTTCTTTTATATTATCTAGAACTCATTTATATCAGTCTCTATGAGTGATATTATAATAAATAATATCTTATTTTTTTCTAAGTTATTTAAGTATCTGTACTATATAAATAAGAAGAACCTATATTTAAAAAAAAAAAGAAACGCTTCTAAAGAATAATTAATATTCCTTCTTTTAAACTTAAGTCTCTTTTATATCTTAAATTACAACTTTAAAGCTTCTTAATAAAGCTAAAATTAATTTTTAAAAATAGATCTTATAATAATATTCCTTTGATGAAATCTTCAAATATCAAATCCTAGGTTTTTAATTATATAAAACATTCTTAAATTTTCGATTATTACAATTTATATAGAGATTCATCTAACTTCAAATTAAGCTTATCTCGAAAACTCCATTTTATTATCAAATCTTTTTTTGACTTTTTTAATTTTTATATAATTTGATTATTTTTTGATTTATTAATAATATTTTATATATTATATATATATTCTCTAGTATACAGCCCTGTCTTTAAAATGTTAATTATATCGAAATATAAAAATTACTATTATTCTTATTAATTATAAATCCCACCTCCGCTTTCTTTTATTATATATTCTCTATATTTTCGATGTATTTAATTATTAATTTTATTCTCAATAATTTATTCTAAACTAATATTATATATTCAATTAGAGTAAATATTCCTTCCATAAGCTAATATTAAAAACATTATTTCAAAACTCTAAACTATTAAATTATCATTCTCTCCAAACGACTTTCTATGTTTAATTATTTAACTATTATACTGGCCATTGGGGAAAAAGAATTTAGATTATATTTATCCTTAATCATTATTCGGAATAAGCTTCATCTCTCTATGTACTACTAATTGATTACTTGATTGAACACTATTGGGCTAATAAGTGAATAAATGGACCAATTCAGTGTGATTTTGGATTCACTACAGCTACTAGCCTCCGATCCGGCACTTCCGCGTGTGAGTTCACGCTGGGTGCTGTTGTATCGTTGAGGTTGTAGTTGGCTTATTTACTTTTGTGGGGGCAGGCGTGATCAAGTGACCTACGCTAGTTCCGGTGGGTCAAAGCGCCTACCACAGAAAGTGATACCAACAGTTATACTTGAAGTGCGGGACTTCAATTGGAGAGTTCAAGGAAACCCAAGAGATATGCTATTGGTGGATAGACTCATATCAAGCTCTGTCACCCAAGGAGGCGGAAAAGCTTGTTTGAGCACGAAAGACCCTAATCTTTTAACATGTTAATTTGGTGCCTTCTTTAATATCATTGCTAGGAGATTGAATCAAAAAAACAAGATTCTGACCTGAACGGTAAGACCTCTGGTGGTTGTGATACAGTCAGTATGCACTCACTGGATATGCACGGTGGAGTCTTTTGTCTCTTCCCAATCCCTATGCCTATTTCTCATCTTGATTCCCACTTCTCATCTCTACCGGAGCTCGTAGGCACAGTTACACTCTCGCCATCAGTAACTTTCCTCTTCATATGCACAGCGACGGCACAGACACATGAAGTATCACTTCCACCGAAGCACTTCCAATATATCCGACTGCAGTCCCACACAACTCGAGCTGATAATTGAGCCGGCCTTATTTATTGCGGGCAACTTGGACAGAAGAGCTTGCCCACTTCTCGTGTCTATCTGGCGCTTATACTCGGAGCATGCAAGGCTTGATAAATATGTACAATTTAGCTAGCTATTTACTGACGGAACGGCTCACCTGGTCCGAATAGGCAGCTCTTTCCGGTGAGTAAACTCGGCGAAAATGTAACATCACAGGGCTTCCTATTTGGTTCAAGCAAGGTGCGGCCATATGCTAGCAAGTATGCAGCTCTCTCCTAGGTCACTATTAAACCATATTGTATAAATGGCAGCCTCCTCTCATCCTGGAAGTCCGTCATCAGCTTCATCTTCATTTCTTCCACTCATAGCTGAATCTCCTGAGCAGCTACTACGTCCCTATAGAAAACGGCAGATCTCTCTCTTTCTAAGTGTTCGTCAACAGCTTTATTTTCATTTCTTCTACTCATAGCTGAATTTCCAAAATAGTTACCACGTGCAACCAGTACGCACAATGTCTCGCAAACAAATCATCAAAGCTGCTGTTACTGTTACCAGCACCGCCGTTGGCATCGCGTTGTACCAACGAATCGTAGTCGGCGCCTCTGCGTTCCCGACAGCTTCACTTGTTCTCTCCGAACCTTCGGAATTCGGCACTTACTTTTATCCGTCCCGGGTGGCCGCAACCATCTTCGGTGCCGATGCTACAGACTTCGATTATCACCTTGCCTCAGACGTTACCACAGCTACGGAAGCTCTCGCAGCTTACACAACAGCCTATTCTACAGGCGATGAGTCTCAAATCCTTATCACCTTCCTAAATGTCACTGGAGCTGGGATCCTCACCAGTACCCAAGCTAGCAACCCAAATTTCCTCTGCAACGAGCTCTCCGGCGACATGGCCTCTTACGTCTCTTTGTGTAGCAGCCACATCGTTGTCCGTGACACCTTGGTTCCCACGCTTGAGAAGCGGTCGCGATGGAACTGGATCAAATCTGGCGCTCACGTTGCCAGCAACACCGCGGTCAACATCCTCTATGGCGCCCTTGAAAATTCCCTGTAAGACAATTTTCCCTCAAGCCCGCGATCATGGTGCAATACTGCCAATGGTGATACGGCATGCTTCTCTTGGTCAAGAGTGGAGACCTTTCAGCATTATTATGCGCAGAGCTTTGTAGCCGATGCGTTGACTGCTGTTGACTTCAATTCGAATTCTGCACAAAGTGATGGTGTACTTGTATCGAAGAAACGTGAGATCAAAAAACGTAGCGCGGCTGACGTCTGTATCTCTAATCGTGCTGATGGCTGTACATAGCGATTCGAAAGTGTTTGGAATGGAGTGTATGTAATGGAGGTCTGCATACGTCGATACCGTTAGTATCAACCATATTGAATACTTGGGTCTGGAATTTGCTATGAAGGTTTGAAGAGTGAAAATGTTATTTTTATTTCTAAAGAGTGAGTGAAGGAGTGTTTTGCGGGCTGAGGGAATGAGGGAACAACGCTGGGTAACACACACTCACTTAGTCAAATTATTCCGCGAACATCAGATGGCGAAGGGCTTTGATCAATATATTTTGATCATTACCATCATTTTTTGCCAATGAGCATTGCTGTGACACCCTTAAAACGAGAACACTCAAGCACATGACTTTAATGTGCTATTTGAGACAGGGAATTGTCGCTCGCAGTCATAAAAAATCTGGATGGACCTCGATTTAAGAGCTTTATTGTCAACAATGAAAATTATCAAACATCACTAATATTACTTAATATTTCGACGGAAATCTATCGTAGTATATATCCTCGTACATTCTCTTATAATCGAAAGTTTTCAATTCTGATTGACATGTTTTAAAATGTGATGGACTTTCCTTCCCTGTGGTAGCAAAGTTAATATTTTCGATGAAAAGAAATTCAATATAAATCTCTATACAAATTTTTATATATATATTATATTTATGATATATTTAATTTGTTATTAATGATATAATCAATTTATTAATAATAAATGGAATCGGTATAGATTGAGATTCGTTTAGTATTGATTTTTTTTTTTTTTTAAAAAAATGAGGGTTTTGAAAAGCTTTAAAGATTTTAGAATTGATATTAGAGTTGTAGGAAAGATGGATGGAAGGGGAGTGAGTGTAATAGTTAAAAGAAAAAGGAGAGTGAGTATAAGAATTATAATGTAAATGAAAAGTATTAGTTGAAAGTTTAAAGGGAAAGGGAATAAAAGATAAATTATTTATATTATTTTCAATTTGTTCTTTAATCGAAAGCTTTATTATTGTATTATATTATATAGAATATACTATTTATATATATTATCTACTTAATTTTAATATATATGTTTATATTCAATTCAATTATTAATCGAATTTAAAACAAATAAATATTCTAATGATTTTTAAATTAAAAGTTAAAATTAACTTTCAAATTCAAGAATTTCATTAAATCCCTTTAGAGTAAAAATTTCTAATCATTTATAAAAGAGAAAGCCTTTTAATCAATATTATAAAAATATTGAATATTTTCTGAGGCTGATAAAGCGGCCACTTTGGATTCTGCCACCACAGGGCTTGACGCGTCGCATTGTAGTATTTTTAGATAGCTATAATTCTTTTACAGCTTTGTTTTGAACGCCTAATACTTGTTTAACAAGTCGGGATTCCATTCCCTAAGGTTTCAAAAAATCATCAATTGTTTTTTAATGAGGTGATCCTCAGTTACTAGACGTAAAACATTATGGCTTACGATCCTAGAGCGAGCTTTGTCTCCGGCTCCTCGGCGTCGGAAAAATAATTTTGCATCGTTACCACTTGCCTTATTATTTTCATAAGCATCTTGGGATCACCGCACCCCGCTCTACCGAAGGCTTGTTATATATAAAGAATTAACTATAGATAGCTTCATTATCTTAATATTAAAATTCATTTCAAAACTTTCTATAAGAAGTATACTACCACTCAAAGTTCTCGAACACTCTGTATATAACTTTTCCAAAAAGTTTTCTTATTGTACACAGATTACTACGAATAAGAACTATTCATTGTATGAAATGTTAATGTCACTTATATGCGAAGATACGAGAGAACGAGATACGATATTGGGAAATTCCTTCCCGTCCTTCCTTCTTTGCAACCGACCCTTAAAACCCTGACCAGTCATGATATGAAACATTGTCACTGAACGAGTATCGGCTAAAGGAAAGGCGGACTTTTGAGTTAAGAGTTGAATGACTTAACCAACCATGATGTGGAGGACTGTCACTACTCGCCGAAAAAGATCTTTGGACATAATCCCTGTTTAGTTAGAGTTCAAGAAATATTCTTCTGGTCCCACTTTAACTCCATCTGATAAGATTTCAGGGAAGCTTGTTGGTGTCAAGATCTTATCTGATTGATATCTAGTTTGTATCTCGTATCCAAAATTGTGGAAAGTTGAAGAAAATCTCAACAAAAGATATTGGAATGTACATAATGATGAATGAAGATATATCATTTTCAGGTGCAAATTTTCATTCTCTACTAAATTTAGAATGAATACTTCCGGGATACTGCATAGAACTATAGATCTAGATTCGGAATTGGCCTTGAATCGTGAAGATTTCAAAAACTCAAAGGATCTGTCTTCTTGTATAAAATAGTATGTCTGCTATTTCAATTCCCATAATTTCGTTGTCTTTCTTGTTCTTATAACTTTAAACAAAATCAATCATGTTTATATCTGAGAAGAGCTCTGCTGCGGCCACCGCCAAAGCTACTGCCAAGGCGATACGAAAGAGGAACAATCTTAACTCCGTTAAGTACTTTGCTGCTGCTATGGCTGGGATAACGGTCCTTTTTGTTATATCGAAATGGATTAGATTTCTTTATATTCGGTACACACCAAGGAACAAATCTAGACTCCTCAGAACATCGATTGCTATCACAAGGTATATTGTTCCAACTGCCGAATATGACTGTCCGCTTTCTGATATAAATTTTGTAAATAGGGCTTCAAGAAAGATTCTTGTACGAAAGATTTGGGGATTCACATCAATTGGACAGTTCATCCTCTTCCTCACATATATTGCAACAATATTTGCCGTTACCTTTACCAACATAAACAATTGGTCAACATATAATAACTTTGCAAAGCGATTAGGTTGGTGAGTTTAACAAAAACCAGACTCTTATTAGACTTGTGTATCCCTAGTAGGAGCTAACTTCAATCAAGGATTTCTACAGCTCATATCGCCTTCATCACTTTCTTAGCACTTAAGAATACACCCCTCGCATTTTTAACTGGGTACTCTTATGAAAGTCTTAGAATTCTTCATCGTCTTGTAGGATATGGTACAATTCTTTGGTCTATGCTCCACGCCATTTTTTATATCATCGCCGAAGCACAGTCCGATTCTTATGATAAACTGCTTGAAAAGAACCAAATTTTCGGTATAATTGCTGGAATTTCTATGCTATTAATCTTTCTTACTTCTCTTCTTGTTTACAAGATGCAGTATGAAATATGGTATATCATTCATGTTTTGATGTACCTACTCATACTCATCACGGTTGGAATGCATAGACCAGTGGTCTCTGATCACACTTTATACATTATATTCGTTGCTTCAGGTTTATGGTTTTATGATCGTGTCCTACGATTCATTAAGCTCTGTTACTTTTTTTTCGGAAATTTTGTAACACTTACTCCGTTACCAGATGGGGGTACTCGAATTTTGATGCGAAGATCATCCAAATTAATTAAACCAGGAACTCACGCCTTCTTATGGATTCCTGCTATTCGTCAAATGGAGACCCATCCTTTCACTATTTCTTCAGTCGATGATGCCGAGGGTATCTCATTCGTTGTAGCTGCTTGTGATGGATTCACAAAGGCCCTCCACACTTTGGCAGTGGAAAGTCCCGGTATACAAATTCGTGCCTCAATTGATGGTCCTTATGGTTCCGTAGTAGACTTTTCACAATATGATAAAGTTGTTTTCATAGCTGGCGGATCGGGTGGTAGTTTCACTTTCGGTGTTGCTCTTGAGACCATGTGTGAAGTTGCAAAGAAGAATGCAGTTTCAGCTAGTACTATTGTCGAATTCATATGGGTTGTTCGAGAAGAAGGTAGGTTTGATGCAATCATAAAAATTAAACTGGTCACTTACTGATACCAATTTAGACTCCATCGGCTGGTTTAGTTCTCAGTTACAAGAGCTTAATTCTTCACCCAATGTCACCGTTCGGCTTTTCTGCACAAGAAATGTTACAAATAGGGTTTTCAATGCATCTTCGAATGGAAGCTCGCGCAATATTTTCGGAGAGAAAGATCTCGAATCACCAACTATAGCTTCTCCATCTATTGAAGGTAGTGATGAAAAGTCGTCTTGGAAACTCGGAGATGTGGAAAAAGTTACGACTACAAGTGAAGCTAATCTCATAAACAATGCCGGAGATAAGTCTATGATGATACAAAGTGGTCGACCAGAGATATTAAAAATAATTCAGAATGTTGTAGAAGAATGTGATGGTAGTCAAAGAGTAGCAGTTGTTGCTTGCGGTCCTGGTTCCTTGATGGACGCCACAAGATTGGCGATTTCGAAATGTATCAAGGTAAATGGACCAAGTTTAGAGTATCATAGTGAAGAATTTGGATGGTGACGGGGAAAGTTTTCGCGGGATAAATTCACTCATTTATTGTTTAAAAAGGAGTTGCACAATTCATGGTCTCAATGACAGTGTGGTAATCTTTTCTAAACAACTCATTGTAAATGTCTGTGATTAAACAAAGTGAATAAAATCAATAGATATGACGGAATTTTATCTTCTATTTTGAAATATTATTATAAGAATTCTGATTGATTATGTATTTAAAAGTAAGTAGAACTACTTTTCCCTAATTAATCGAATTCAATTACAAATAGCTTTTGAATAAGATTAAGTTAACTATTATAGCATTAAGTATTCTACAATTCAACTATATAATCTTAAAAGGGTATAAGTAATTTGATCAATATCAAATCCATTATATAGAGTTACAATCAATTCATAATAATTAGATCCTATTTATTTACTAAATAAGCTTAAATAATGAATTTATCGAATACTTGAGGTTATGAAATAAATTATGAGAAATTATTTGATAAATAAATGTCTTTTATTAAATGTTTGAAGTTATTAAACAATTCTTAATAATTCATTTGATAAATAATTTTCAAAATAGTAAATGCTTTTAAGATTCTTATATATTAATTATAATATAACTTCTTGAAGTATTATGAATAAATCTTTAATAAGTTTTTATTAAGAGCGATCTACTTTACTACTAATCTACAGAAGTAAAAAGTAATCTGAATACTTTTGAAACAATAGATCTACTATATATACTGTGAGAGTGAAAAAACGTGACTTTCAGGTCACGTGTTACCAACATTTAGTATTCATGGCTTCGCTTTTATAGAACTAAAATGACTATTGAATTTTCCACCTTCTAAATTGACTCCCGAAGATTGAGTGCTCTACTCTAGTCGCCTCCCTCACCTCGCTGCCGCGATATAGTAATTCACTCTATTTTACTATACATAGTCACTTGCTCTAGTACTAATTATATATAAAGGCTTTTCTTGTGTGATCATTATCACCTTCTACTCTTTTATAATACTCAATCAAATAATTACTTTCTAATACTTACCCTCATTTTATACAAACCCATCTAATATAGATCAATCAAAAAAAAGCTAGTAATCCTATAAAAATAAGAATTCTATAAATATAATAATTACAACTAAATCAATCACTGAGATCGAATTCTATTGAACAGACTTCGTAAGGGGGTGTATATACAAAATGCGTATGAGGTAAAAAGGTTCTTGTATTCTATCTAACCCCTTCGTATGAAGGGGTTCTACTAATCTATATAGACACTGCCATCCCACTCACGATGTGGGGAAGCACGTGATACTGTCACGTGCTTCGTCAGTCATGAGTTCCAACAAATTCAAAATATGATTATTCAAATACAAATTCAAACAAATAAGAATCTCAAAATAGAGCACTCTTATATTCAAAACACAATATGACAAGTGATTCACTTTATTATTAGCTTACAAAAGCATAGAATATTTCGAATGCTTTTGTTATGAAGATACTCGTACTATAATATGAATTATAAGATAAATGCGAGTCTCTAATGTTGTAACCTATGAAAATAATATTATAGGAATTATAAGATTGATAAATAGTGAAGAATAAAAATAATCAAATAATTAACGATAAATCAGAAAAGATAAGTATTTATTTTTATTAGTATTTATTTTATGATAAATATAAAATAATTATCTATTATAAATTATATAATAAATA
This sequence comes from Botrytis cinerea B05.10, assembly GCF_000143535.2. Classification (NCBI taxonomy): domain Eukaryota; kingdom Fungi; phylum Ascomycota; class Leotiomycetes; order Helotiales; family Sclerotiniaceae; genus Botrytis; species Botrytis cinerea. Next base: position 3,208,809 of record NC_037312.1, on the reverse strand, counting down.
TAAATTAAATAAATAATAGTATTATTGAAAGATAATGTATTTCAATAATTGATATCAATAATATCGAAATCATTGATTCTTTTAAGAAGATTATTAATAATAAAATATTTAAAATTATTTTATCAAATAAGTATTAAAGAAGTCGATAGTAATTCGATATCTTTTTATTATAATTTGAAATCTATTCTAGATTCAATGAAGATAAATTTATTGAAAAAGAATTTAAAAGTATATAAATAGTATTGTAATTTAGAGGTGAAATAGTTGAATGAATGTATTTATATTTGTATGATTATTTTGAATATAATAATTGAGAATGTATATAATTTATTAAAATTATTTTCAATAGTTTTGAAAAATTCAAAATAGATATTTGTAAGATTTTTAGCAATTTTAATAAATTAGAGATAGTAAAAGAAAAGATTTTTAATTTTAAATAAATAGGGTTAGTATTGAAATATATTATAGAGTTTTAAAGATATAAAGGAGTAATTCAATAGAATGAAACCATTATTATAAATTGTTATTATAAAAGATTTAAATTGAAAATATATTTAGAATTTGATAGAGAAAATAAGGATGTAAATTTAAATAAATTAATTCAAAGTTTTGTTGAAATTGATAATCGTTTATATAAATATAAACAAAATTAGCGATTTTATTAATCTCAAATAAATTAGGAATAAAAAAATTATTATAAAAATAAAAATAGATTAAAATATAATTTATAGAAATATAAAAAACCTATAAAATTAAATATTATATGTTAGGTATTTAGAAATAATAATATAAAAAGAATACAGAATTAAGAAAATAATTTATACTTTGAATATAGAAAAACAAAATATCGAATAATAGATTATTAAAATAAGAAAATAAATAATAAGAAAAGTAATTTTAAGAATAAATTCAATAAGAACTAATTTAATATTATTTTTATATTATAATTGTATATTATTAATATAATAAAACTAATTATATTATTATGAATTTATTATTACGGAGAATAGCTACATCATTTGATATCACTGTGTTAGGGAATAATAAGAATAAGTAATAATATACTAAATTGACTTAAGGATTTATTAGAAAGATTAAGCTTTATATATATATTTAGAATAGGTGAAAGAATTATCTGAATAGGTAGTAATAATCTCCTTATAGATTATAGATATGATTATTATGAGTAAAACTCTTAATGATTAATTTGATAAAAATGTATTTGTCTATAAGGAAGATTATAATAATTAATATAATTTTACAAAAAGTATGCGAAGTTATAGTCACATAAGATTCATATGATATTATACGGGATATAATGTAAAAGAGTAGAAGGTGATAATGGACACATAAGAAAAGCTTTTGTATATATTAAGTATAGAGTAAGTGGCTATTGTCAGGAGTGATCCACTTTCCCATTGACCCACAAAAGCGTGGAGTATTCCAGATGCTTCTGGAATAGTGAATCTACTATATATACCCAATCAGGTGATCGCTCCCTGACAGCTATATGTAATAAAATAAGATAAATCACTATATCGTGATAGCGAGATAAGAGAGATGGTAAGAGCTGGGTATTCAATTCTTCAGGAAACAACTTTAGAAGATAGAAAATTCAATGATATTTTTAGATCTATAGAAGTGAAACTATAAATATTAAATGTTGATAACACGTGACCCTAAAGTCACGTGTTTTCATTCTCACAATAAGTTTTTCTGTAATATTTAAAAAAAAGAATTTGAAAAAAGAGAAATAATTGAAAATCTTTTATAGATATATAAGAATTTATAATTAAAAAAGTTATAAATTATTCAAGAAATTGATTAATAGGACTATTGTATTTGAATATTTGAAAATATAGATAAAGGAATTATAAATAAGGATTTTAATATAATAAATACTAAAAAAAATAAATCTTATAAAATTCGACTTATCGATTAATATCGAATTTTATAATTCGGAATTATTATAAGTATATTCTTTATAAAAAGAATTAACAATAAATATTTTTAATAATTAATTAAAAAAGAGTTATAAGAAATCTTTTATTAATATATATTTAAATAAAATAAGAACTGAATTCAATTCTTATATAGAAAAATCAAAAAGAATATTATATTTAAATTCAAATTATATTATTATTATTAATTATAAGTATAGTATTGAAAATCATTCGAGGAAATTATTAAAATACTTTATAAAAGGATCTATTTAATAATAAAACTAAATCAAAAACAATTATTGTTTATTTAAAAAAGAAAAACTATAATAAATAATATTTATTAATAAAAGTATTTAAAATAATAACAATAAGTCAATTATATTATAATTAAATAATATAAAATGAATAAAACAAATATATTACAAAAATAAAAAAAATAAAAAAATATAGGTTGTTATAATTGATTTAAAGAGTATAAGAAATTTTATTATATTAAAAGTTATAGAATGTCAGGGACCGATCACCTGATTGAGTATATATAGTAGATTCACTATTTCAAAAGCATTTGAAATATTCTATGCTTTTATAGATCAATAGGAAAGTGAATCACTTTTGATATTGTATTTCAGATACAAGGGTGCTTTATTTTGAAATTTTTATTTATTGAATTTGAACAAGAATAATTGTATTTTAAATTTAATCTCAATGATTAATTCAATTGTAACTATTGTATTTCTAATATTCTATATTTATAGAATTGCTAGCTCCTTCCTGATTAGTACATATCAAATAAATCCACACAAAACGAAGGTAAATATCAGGAAGCGATCACCTGATTGGGTATATATAGTAGATTCACTATTTCAAAAGCATCTGGAATACTCTACGCTTTTATGAGTCAATAGGAAAGTGAATCACTCCTAATATAAAATACTTAGAAATTTTATTTCAAAAGAAACAAAAACCTAATAAAATCTAATAATAATATTTTATAAAAGATATAATCAATATAAATAATTATAATTCAGTATTTTAAAATTATATAATTTAATATTATATTATTAAATTAATAATAAGTCATTTTAAGAATATATAATTCGAAAATAAATTGAGTATAAGGAATTGTAATATTTGATTAATACAAAAATAATTATAAGAATATATTAGAAATATTTATGAAATATAATACGTATTAAAAAAATTAAATATAAATAATATTGGTATGTTATAACGGATTAGTAACAGGCTGTAGAATCACTAATGTATAGGCTATAATAGTATTATAGATCTCAATGATTCAGTTGCAATATACCAGGGGATATTAGGTATTCGAGAAAGCCTCAATTATGTATATAATATTAATCATAGGATATTCTAAATTGTAAGATATAGTTTCTAGAACAATAGGTTTTAGAAAAAATAGAATACAATAAGCAAGAAAAGCTTTATTAGGATTAATAATATCCTAAGGAATTAATCCTAGAATAAAAGAGTAAGCTAAGATAATAGGAATTATGAAACGAGGGTTATGTAATACATCGAAAATCGAAATCGAAAATCGAAATCGATATTCGATGAAATCGATTGTTGAAGTTGATATTCGATTAGATCGATTATCGAAGTCGATATTTGATTAGAAATAAAAAGATTTATATAAAGGAATAGATTTCATTATAATGTAAAGCTTTGTATTTAAGATAACAATTGTTAGTTTTATTATTATAGTTATAAAAATTGTAATCAGTTATAATCTTATTGAATTCCTATTTGAAGTCTAATCTAAACTATCTCGAGAGATCTCTAGACATTTCCATATGACCCTAGAGGCAGCTCCTATAATATGATAATATAGAATACTTAGTTTAAAATCCTTTATTAAAAGTAAAGGCTAATACATTTCCTTTATAAATATAAAAGTCAATGATATAGTATAAAATTGTAATTAAAATAAAGAAGTTTATAATATTAGAATAGTATAAAAAATACAAATATATTTTCAAAAAACTAAGGATTTATGAGGTTTTATTTAAATATAAGTTATAAGATTATAAAATAATATTAAAAGAAAACAAAATACCTATATACATTCTAATTTATTTAATATTAATTAATAAATTGAAAATGCTTAAAGAATACATTGATAATAATTTAACCAAAAAAAAAATTATGGAATTCATATTTCAAATAGTGAGTTCAATTATATAGATATTAAAGAAGAATAGATCTAATAGGCTAATTATAGATTATAAAAAGTTTAACATATATATCAAAAAGAATTGATATCTATTTTTATTAATTATAGAATTAAAAAATCGATTAAATAAAATAATAATATTTATTAAAATGTATGTACATAAGAGGTATTATTTAATTAAAATAATGAAAAATGAAAAATGGAAAATTGCTTTCAAAATTAAATATAGATTATACAGATATTAAATTATATTATTCAAGTTAATTAATATATTAATAATATTTATAAGATTAATAAATATTATACTACTACAATATTTGAATATTTATTATATATATTATTTAAATAATATTTTAATATATTTCAATAATAAAGTTTAATATATTAGAAATATTAATAATATTCTCAAATATTTATTTAAAATTGATTTGTTATATAAATTAAGCAAAAATAAATTCTATATTATAGAAATAAAATTTTTAGAATTTATTATATTAAATTAAAAATTTAAAATAAATAAAAATAACACTAAAATAATATTTGAATAAAACCAATTAATTGTAATTAAAAAAATATAATTATTTTTAGAATTTTTCAATTTCTATAAAAGATTTTTAAGAATTATTTAAGGATTATTATATTTTTGATTATATTAATTAAAAATATATTAATCAAAATTATATTAATCAAAAAAGATCAAATAGAATTCAAATAAACCACCAAAATATAAGAATCATTTGATATATTTAAATAGATAATAATAAAGATATCAATATTATTAATATTTAATTTTAAAACACAAATCATAATGAAAAAGAATCTTCTAAATTTTATTATAAAAATTATTTTAAATTAATTAAATTAAAATGAGAAATAATAATCAATTATATTTTATTTCTGAAAACTATCATTAATTTAATTGAATTATAAAATATATAATAAAGAATTATTAATAATAATTAATATATTTAGAAAATAATTAATTTATTTGAGAAAATCGAAATATATAATATAAATATATATAGATTATAAGAATTTGATTTATTTTATTATAACAAAGTAATTGAATAAATAATAAATTAAATAATAAATTAAATAATTAAAGATTATAATTAATTATAATTTTAAGACTTTATATATTAAAGAATTAGAAAATATTAAAACAAAAACTTTTAATTGGAAATCAAAATATCAAAAAAATAAATTATATAAACTATGTATTATATTTAAAAAAAAAGTGAATTATTAATTTAAAATATATTATAAGTTATAATTATTTATTTATTAAAAGATAATTATATTATAATAAAAATATTATAATTATATGTATATATAAAATAATAAAATTAGAATTTATAATAGAAAACAAAATTATATATTTTTATAAAAAAGTATATATTCTAAATCAAATGATTAAGGAATTTGTAATAAAATAATATAGGTTATTAATATATAAATATTAAGAAATTATAAGAATATCTATAAAAATATAGGAAATTAATTATTTTTTATAAATAAGAATAATAATTAAAGGACTTATTGGAAATTGAAATATTTATATATAAAACAAATTGTTATGATATATTTTATATAATTAATTTTAAATTTTAAATATATTTTTTAAATCATAGAAATTTATTATATAGGATTTTATAATTAAATTATTATTTTTAAAAGATTTTATTATAGAAATCGAAGATAATATAATATTTAATTTAATAAATAAATTAATGAAATCTGCTTATATAATATTTTTTAAGGAAATATAAGATATTAAATAATTAATATATGTATTTTTTAGAAATATAATAAATATATATAAAATATTAAATAAGATAATTTTAAATAGAAATAAGTTTTTTATCCTGAAATTCTGGATTGTTTTATTGATATTTATAAATGTTCAAAGAAAGTTATTAATAGATTTTTATTTATAAATAGATAATTAAATAGAAAAAATTAATTGGATAATAAAAATATATTTTAAATATTACATAAATTATTAATAAAACAATTGGAAAGAATTATTATTTATAGTATAATTTGTGTATAATAAATTGAAAATAGAAATTATAAAGATAATATTAACATAAATGAATTTTAGATTTAATTTTAAAGTATATTAAATATTAATATTATAAAAAGTTAATATTGAATTAGTAATAATATAAATCAAACAATTAAAAGATTTATGAAAATAATTCGCTTTTAATTTAAGATTTTCATTATTTAAAATAATAATTTATTATAATGTAAAATATGATATGGAATTTATATTTTAAAAGGGGGATAATGTTTATTTATTATAATATAATATTGAAATCAAAAGATTAAATAATAAACTTGATTATAAAAAAATTAGGATTATTTAAGATTGATAAGACAATAGAAATAATTAATTATTGATTGAAATTATTAAATATAATGAATATTTATTTAGTATTTTATAAATTTTTATTTGAATTAGTATTATTAGGATTGTTAAATATATTATTTATAGGAATCGAATCAATTAATCTTAATATTATATATAATATTGAAATAATATTAGATTGTAAATATATTAGAAGCAAAATTAAATATTCAATTAAATAATTAGATTTTTTATATTTGAAAAATAAATAAGAATTTAAGGAAGATTTAAATTGTTTTGAGAAATTATAAATATTTTATTTAAAGTATTTATATTTGTTAATAAAGTTTTAATTTTAATATTAGATAATGGAGATAATGAAAAATCAAAAATGAAAGAGTTATTATTGATAATAATGGAAGAATTAAGGATTTACTTTTTTTTCTTTTTCAATATATTTATTTTTCAATTACTATTTTTCAATTACTATTTTTCAATTACTATTTTTCAATTACTATTTTTCAATTACTATTTTTCAATTACTATTTTTCAATTACTATTTTTTTAAAGATTTTAATTATATAAAGATTATATTGAAATATTTTTTTCAATCTTTTTTTGTAAAGTTCGTTGTTGATGATGAAGTTGAAGAATTTTAGTTATGTTTTTTTCCTTTTTATAATAAAAATGAATTTTTTTGAAATTTGATATAAGATTAATTATTAATAGAATAATTGTATTTATAATAACAACTATTATTTATATTCTTATATATTTATTATAACATAGTTTATCAGTGCGTGCATCATATCAGTGCGTGCACCACTTTTACCTCAATTTACACTCTTCAATCTCAATATGCGATTTATTAACCATTTATTATATAATTGAATAATAAAGAAGGAAAAATACTTTTAGTTATTAAAGCTTTCGATTTGGAAGATTGCTAAGCTATATAATATTATATATATGATATTTATTTGAAAAATGAATAGAATAACTTCCACGATTGAATTTCGATTATAGAATTTGAGATTCATTAAAATAGAAAAGCAAATAATTATTTTATATATTTTTGATATAGATTTAAAAGATTTTCTTTTTAAATTTAAAAAGATAGAAGATATAATAAATTATATTTTTGAATCGAAAAGAGAAAAAGCTATTGAAAAGTTTTAAATGTATTGATTTATAAAACAATATAAAGATTTAAAAATACATTTTAATTGTATTTATAACTTTCAAAGAATTTTTTGTAAGGATTCTAAATTCTATGACAAGTGATTTCGATTAATTGCAAATATATAAATGAAATACAATATTTTGAATAAAGATTTCTATAATTTCAATGAAATAAGTTTTATAATAGAAAGTATATATTCAATAATAATTATTATTAATATTGAGAAATATAGCAAAAGTAAATCAGTATAATTAAGTAATCAAAAATGGATTATAATGATAATATATGGAAATGGAAAGAATAAAACTGTTTTTTTATTTCTAATAATTCAAAAATAGATTCATTTTTTCAATTAATATATCGAAATCAATCTTTTCACAAATTGAATTATTAAATCTATATTTAATAGATAGACAAATAATAAAATAGATTTAGAATAATTAAAACATTTTGATAAATATATTAAAAATTGAAAAAAAAGCAAATATTAAATATTAATATTAATATTAAATAAATATGAAAGTTACAAATCAATAGTTTTTCAAATATATTGTAAAAAGAATAATATTAATGTAGTTTATTAATGCGTATATTATATTAGTACGTACATTATTCATTTTACATATACAATTCGTTTATACGTAATCGTGCACTTTCTTTATTTATTAATATAATTTGATTTTTTTAAAAAACTTCATAGTTATTTATATAAACAATAAAAATTTCTAATCAATTATTAAAAATTTGATTCAATATAATAGTTATATTAGAAAAAGTTTTATTGTAACGAAAATCGTAACAATCTCAATCTTTTTTAAAATATAATGAAAATATTTATATAAAAATTATATTTTTGAATATTTGAATTATAATTTTTATCAAATATCTTCGTCTTTTCAAAAAATAATGATTAATTATTAAAATACAAATATTAAAAAACCCTGATTTTAGTATAATTCTGAAGTGGTGTACGCACTAATATAATGCACGCACTGATAAACTACGTTATATATTTATATTTACTATTATATTCAAATCATTTAATTCAATTATTTAATATTAACTATTTTAATAATCTAAAACATTTATATGATAATCAAATTGATAGATTTATTAAAGTATATATTAATCATATTTCGAAAATTAAATTCTTCATTACTTTTAAAATTATATATAAAAAATCAATTACTTTTTAAAATATAAAATCAAAAAACAGATTTAATTCAATTTAATTCTAAAACTATGTTTTCAAAATTAAATATTCGAATTCATACATTTATCCCCCCCTCTTTCAATTTAAATTAATGAATCTCTCAAACTCCTTATAATTCATTTAAAACTCTTTTTTAATCAATATTAATTAAATCTTAAATAACTTATTATCAATCAAATTCATTTATATCTATATTTGAAATTATATTAATTCTAATTAAAAATATAAAATAATCAATTTATAAAAATATATTTTTAAATATAAAGATTTATATATTTTAAATAATAAATAAGATATCAAATAAATATCAATATATAAAAAAAAACCTAATTATATTAAGAAGGAGTGTTTACCAAATAGTAAATTCTTAATATATTATTTTAATAAAAGATTAATATTTAAATTCAATACAATAAGTATCAAAAAGAAAGTAAATTTAATAGGGAAGTATTTTTTATTTAAAATTATAATAAATATAAAAAGATAGATTACAATATAAGAATTTATTAAAATAACATAATAGATTTTAGATTATTAGATTCTAAATAATTTTAATTAATTAATTCAATTGTTATTAATAATATGAAGTTAAAAGTATAAATTGAAGTAAAAGTAGTGTACGTATTGATATAATGTACGCACTAATAAACTACGTTAATGTATAATATTTAAATGAATTTGATATTTGAGTTTTTTTTTTTAAATATTAATTATGTTTATAAGATATAATAATATCTTTTTTTTAAAACGAAAGTAAATATTTGAATGATTAATAATAAATTTGAAAATACAAATAATAAATATTACAAATATTATAAAAGAAATAATCAAATAAGGAAACTTGCTATATAAATATTTGAAATAAATGTTAATTTAAGAAGGAGATATTATTATAACGACATCTATATTACAATATAAATTATAAAATAAATATAAGTTTTTGATATTATGATTTATAAAAACAATATTATAAAAATTGTAAAATTAATAGGATTTTCTTACTCTCATTACTTCTAATAAATAGAATCGATAAAATAATAAAAAATAAAGGTTTATATAAAAAATGAGTTTTATTATAATATAGAGTTTTGTATTTAAAATAATTATTAATTTTATATTATAATTATGAGAATTGCAATTAATTATAATTTTATTGAATTCCTATTTGAAATCTAGTCTAAATCATTTCGAGAGATTTCTAAACACTTCCACATGATTCTAAAGGCAGCTCCTGTAACACTATTATGGAATTTCATACTGAAATTATATCAAACGCTTTTTCAGAAGAATTCCCTAGAGCTATTTCATCTATCTAATAAAAATAAACAAATCTCAATCAGATTAAGTAATTTTTCGAGCTAGTTTTTAGTTTCTTCATAATAAGAAAGAAATCACAGTGTGATTATGATTTTTAAAAAAAATGTAGAAGAAATCTGATTCTAACCTAATTCTAAATTGTAGAATCCTATACCTGGAGAGGAAAACTCGACCAATCATCTCGCCAATCATAGCCGTCTTTTTTAGGGGGCCATATAGAACGAAATATCTCCGAAATCTCTGGATCATGAATACATGCCAAGTAGCCAACTGCCAGTTCATCGCTGTTCCTCCTTTTGTGCTGCCTTAGTTCTCTAACAGTGAAGAGCTCTTCTTCATCTTCTCGCGGATCGCGCTCAAATATCCATGATCGAGTCATGTTTTTAATCATTTCTGAAAAGGTGAATGGTAGCCCCGTACCGTAGATGCCGAATACATTACCTTCCTCAGGCCACAATTTGAGTCGCTCCAGCCGTCTACCAGTCTTGTTCTGGCTAATGATCTTCCAGATTGCGCGAGCTAACGCCTCGTCCACTGCGCAATTAATAAAGGTTTCCTTCACTACACCCCTCGTAAGAAAAGGACATTCGTTATCTATTAGAGTCTTCTGATCCTCTTCATCAAATTTGAGATTGTATGTACTGTTTTGAGTCACCCGCCAATTCGAACAATCCAAGATAAGAAAGAGAGATCGTAAGTTTTTCATTCTTCCAAAACATCTGTACATCTCAGTCTCGGATACACTTGACACATTGCGTTTGACAGGAATTGTGAGCTCTTCTAGTACCGGACACTGAACTTCAATCTGCAAAAAATGATCCTTAGTGAACTCGAAGGGTGTATCCAGGATATCACTTTCATTGGAGTTTGCATACCTTTCCTCAAAAGGATGCAAGCTTAGTTTCTTAAGCGTCTGTCCATGACGGAAGAGAACATTGTCCAGAATTTTTGAATCTATTGGCCCTTCGATGGATAGTTCTTCAAGATATTCGAAAGCCTGGAAAAAGGAAACTGCGTAGTCACCGTAGTTCAGTCTTTCTTGGTCATTGCTATCGCGGTTAAGGTAAACGCTGAGTGTTTTGACTTTGGGAAAGAAATGGTTCTGGGCAACCCATTCCATTGTCTCACCAGTGAGCCCAGAGTGTTTTGCGTCGTAGGAGCCTCCGAGGGTAAGGTGCTCCAGGCAAGCAAAGTCTGTACACCTCGCCCAATTCTGTAGCATTATTGGGGAATTCAAACGCGAATATCCTTTGAGTGACAGTGATTTTAAGGAACCTAACTTCCCTCCAGTAAAGCCTGGGAGACCGTGCCAAGACCCACGGGGGCGAACTGATTTTAAAGAGCGTCCTGGAAGGAGATTCAAAACAATGACCTCCTTCAAATTAGTAGCAAGCCCCGCAGTAAGCTCCATCATAGCCTCTAAGTTGAAATCATCATCTCTATCAGTATCGCGTAAAGCGCAAGTAAGCTTCACTCTATAGAGAGATGGTGATGTAGCAAGCTCCATTTCGTAAGAGTAGGGGACGTCCCACAATAATGTCCGGAATCGAAACGTGAGGTGATGAAGCCTGCATTGAGGATGCTGCTCATGAAGTGCCCTGAGAAGACTTGGTGGAAATTGACTCTGACAGTCATAAACCAGGTCTTTCAGGTGAATTTTAGCTTGGAGCAAGTTCACAACAGGAGCCCATGCCATATCCTCCTCTGAAGACCTCTCAATGACGCTCTCATCATACACCGTATATAGGCCATGGTAAGAGTAAGGCTCCTCGTTCACCAATACCTCGTCAAGGCCAGTGATAGCCACATAAGGCGGTTGTGGACCATAACCTTCTTGCTTCTCAACGTTGGGTCTTAGAGCTCCTTTGATAGTGATGCTTTGGATATGACGAAAGGAATCCGTGCGAGAGAGAGACTCAATAAGTCTATCGACATCGCACCGCAGTATTTTGCGATCGTGGACTGTGATAATGATTTGCTGAAAGACCAGAATAGTTGCGGCTCTGTGGCAAGCCTTGCTCGTCAAGCTAAAAGCGTAAAGGCTAGGCCTATGCGCTGTTTCAACACAAACTGCGATATGCTGTAGAACTTCAAGTGGTAAAAAAAGAAAACTCATGCTAGTTGCGCTTATAACAGTGGACGATGACGATTGAGGGAAGTGATACCAGGTAGCGTAATTGATCTCCAACTACAGCCGTCTGTCAAAATAATGACCCAATAGGCAGTTACAGTGGTACTACAAAATTTGACGTGGTAATTTTTGAGAGTGCCCTTTGATAATTGAATTGGTGAGCAAATTAATGAAACAAAAATTTGCAGTGTTGGTATGAATTGTAATGTAGGATTCGGTTTGAGGTTTTGATATATGAATCAAAAAATAAATAACTTGACGGTAAATCTCTAGAGTTTCAATCCTATATTGAGTGACGTTATGACGAGTTGTGTTGAAGTGCGAACTTTGGGGGGTTGATATAGTTATAGCGTGTCATCAGCGCCACGTTACTTTGTGGTTGGCTAAGCGCTACTCTGAAATTTACTTTGCGCGCTACTGTGCCGTTGACTAGGTAGTTGCCAGAGCCGAATACCGTAGACTAAATAAGTTTTCCGTACAAGGGATGTCATGTCAGCTTGACGTGGTGCAATGACATCGTATCTTCCTACATCGTACCCTCCTCTGTAGGATTAAAACTCTACAACGGTTTATCAACAAACCAAATAAATTTTCTCTAAATATGAATCTTCATGGATTTGTAGAAGCAAACAAAGTGATTATATACTCCATGTATTATATAATCATATATCTTTATAGTAGGTTATTTTCATATTTGTAAATTTATATAACCTTTTCTGATTGATTATAAATAATATATAAAATTTTCTATTGATTGAAATTAGTTTTTCCAATTCGGCAAGGGGGGAAAACCTAAGGAAACTATTTCAATCTAGTATATAAGGGCCCGTTCGTATCGATTTTTTAGGCGATATAGAATTATATTTGTTAATAATATAGGTCTAAATGAGCATTTACTGAATGCAAATATTGCTCAATAATTTATATTGATAATAAAATTGAAAAAAACTGATTTGCTAAACACTTATATTGAATTATAAAAAGTTACAAAATTGTGAATTTATAAATTTTGAAAATTTATATAATAGTCTTACTAAGCCTCGTCAAATCTATAATATAACTTTTACTAACATTTTATAACATTTGTTAATATTTTTTATTTTATATTTTATAGATCTATAAAATTTAGATTAAATTCTTAATCAATAAATTAAAAAAACGATCCGAACGGGCCCTAAGTCAACTACCTTACTTTCTAGCCACCCCTGTTTTGAGTCACCTTTTTACATTAAAAATTACTCTTTTGATCTATTAATATCTATATTAAAACACAATATAATTTAGATAGTTTAGACTCAATTAAAAAGGTTTAGAATTCTAGGATTTCTCTGAATAAAGAGCTGAAGGTTTAAAATATTGATTTATAAATTTATATATATATTCAAAATTCCAACTAAAACTTTAATAAAACTACTATAATCTATAAATTAGTGATTCTATAGTCTGTTACTAATCTGTTGTAATATAATAATAATAATAATAATAATAATAATAATAATAATAATAATAATAATAATAATAATAATAATAATAATAATAATAATAATAATAATAATAATAATAATAATAATAATAATAATAATAATAATAATAATAATATTAGCTTATAAATTTTACTAATCTCTTACTTCTAGTTTATATAAAGATATTAGACATGTAATTAAACTTTAGAATCTTAAAATCTTATAGTTCTCTTTCTAATTCTCGCTTATATAACCTGACAGCTTACTAATCAAGGATGTTGAGATTTTGATTTAATAATTAATTAGATTCATAATGAGATATCTATATTGATATATAACTTTATAATTAAAGCTTAAAAAGTAATAAAAATAATGTATTTGAAAAGTATAACGTGACTTATCAGCAAGTGGGCTATATCACCATATAGGTCATTTTCATCTTAATTTATACTTTTTTTTTCAACATGCGTTTTATTAACGATTTACAATGAATTTGAATAATTAAAAAGCTTGTATATTTCTTATTATCGAAGTTATTTAAAAAAAAAAAAAAAAATTAAGTATTTGAAAGATTGTTAAAATGTATAATGTTTTGTATATGATATTATAATATAGAATTAATAGTTTTATTTTTTGTATAGAATATTAATATAAAGTTTATGATCTTTTAAAATTAGAAGAGGATATTATTATTGAATATATATTCGATATAGATTTGAAAGGTTTTTTCTTCAAATTTAAGAATATAGAAAATATAATTTATATTTTCAAATCGAAGAATATAAAGAATATTGAAAAGTTTTGAATATATTGATTTATAAAGTATTGAATTAAATTAAAAACATATTTTAATTATATTTATAGTTTTCAAAGAGTTTTTTATAAGAATTTTAAATTTATTAAAGAGTAGTTTTAATTAATTGTAAATATATAAGTAAAATATAATACTTTGAATAAAGATTTTTATAATTTCAATAAAATAAATTTTGTAATAGAAATTATATATATAATAATAATTATTATTAATATTAAGAGATATAATAAAAATAAATCAATATAGTTAGATAATCGAGAATAAGTTATAATAATAATATACAAAAATGAAAAGAATGAAATGATTCTTTTATTTCTAATAGTTTAAAAACAAATTCATTTTTTCAATTGATATATCGAAATGAATCTTTTTATAAAACAAATAATAAAATAGATTTAAAATAATTGAAATATTTTAATAAGTATATTGAAAATTAAAAAAATTAAATACCAAATATTAATATTGAATAAATATAAAGGTAATAAATTAATAACTTTTTAAATATATTATAAAAAGAATAATATTATATATTTATATTTACTATTATATTCAAATCATTTAATTCAATCATTTGATATTGGTTATTTTAATAATCTAAAATATTTATATAATAATCAAATTAATAGATTTATTGAAATCTATATTAATTATATTTCAAAAATCAAATTATTTATAACTTTTAAAACTATATATAAGAAATTAATTATATTTTAAAATATAAAATCAGAATTTTAAAAAACAAATTTAATTCTATTCAATTTTATAATTGTATTTTCGAAATTAAATATTCGAATTTATATATCTATCTTTTCTTTTTTCGATTTAAATTAATAAATCTTTTAAACTTTTTATAATTTAATAAGAGCTCTTTTTCAATTAATATTGATTGAATTTCAAATAATTTATTATCAATTAAACTTTTTCATATTTATATTCAAAACTATATCAATTTTAATTAAAAATATAAAAAGATTAATTCATAAAAATATATTTTTATATAAAAAGAATTATATATTTCAAATAACAAATTAAACATTAAACAAATAACGTGATTTATCATCGAATAAACCATATCATCGAATAAACCACTTTCACCTTAATAAACACAACCAACTTCAATATACAATTTATCAATCATTTATTATATAATTTAATAATAAAAAAGCACATTTGCATTTAATTATTAAAGTTATTGAAAACAATAAAAAACTAAATCTTCGAAAAGCTTTCTAATTATATAATATCCCTTATACAATCTTTATATATAAAATAAATAGTTTAACTTTATATACCAAAACTCGAATGAATCGATATAAACTTATAAAATTAAAAAAGGAAATTATTATTTAATATATTCTTAATATAAATTCGAAAGGTTTTCTATTTAAATATAAAAAAGTGAAAGATATAGCAAATCATATTCTCAAATTAAAAAATATAAAGAATATTAGAAAACTTTAGATATATTGATTTGTAAAGTGTTGAATTGAATTAAAGATATATTTTAGTTATATTTATAACTTTCAAAAAACTTTTTATAAAAATCCTAAACTTTTTCAAAAGTAGTTTTGATTAATTACAAATATATAAACGAAATATAATATTTTGAATAGAGATTTCTATAATTTCAATAAAACAAACTTTATAATAAAGATTATATATATAATAATAATAATAATTAATATTAAATGAAATAACAAAAGCAAAACAATATAATCAAATAATTAAAAATAAATTACAATAATAGTATATGGAAATAAAAAGAGTGAAATTATTCTTCTATTTCTAATAATTCAAAAACAAATTCATTTCTTCAATTAATACATCAAAACAAATCTTCCTACAAAATGAATTATTAAATCTATATTTAATAAATAAATAAACAATAAAACAAATTCAAAATAATTGAAATACTTCAATAAGTATATTAAAAATCAAAAAAAAAATATTGAATATTGATATTAAATAAATATGAAAATTATAAATCAATAACTTTTCAAATATATTACAAAAAAAATAATATTATATATTTACATTTATTATTATATTCAAATTATTTAATTCAATCATTTAATATTAACTATTTTAACAATTTAAAATATTTATATAATAATCAAATTAATAGATTTATTAAAATATATATCAATTATATTTCGAAAATTGAATTTTTTATAATTTTCAAAACTATATATAAAAAATCAATCATTTTTCAAAATATAAAATCAGAATTTCAAAAAGCAAATTTAATATTATTTAATTCTAAAACTATATTTTCAAAATTAGATATTCGAATTTATATACCTATTCTCCCCTTTTTCAATTTAAAACAATAAATCTTTCAACCCTTTTATAATCCAATTAAAACTCTTTCTCAATCAATATTAATTAAATCTTAAATAACTCATTATCAAATAAACTTTCCTATATTTATATTCGAAATTATATTAACTTTAATTAAAAATACAAAAAGATTAATTTATAAAAATATATTTTTAAATATAAAGAATTATATACTTCAAAAAGCAAATAAAATATTAAATAAATATCAATATACAAAAAAAACTCAATTACAATAAAAAGAAATATTCATTAAACAAAAAGCTTTTAATATATTATCTCAACAAAAGATTAATATTCAAATTCAATATAATAAACATTAAAAAAAAAGGAATTCTAATATTACAACATTTTCTAATAAATATTAACGTAGTTTATCAGTAGCTCGGTCATATCAGTGGGTCGGCCACTTCAAAATACATATAAAATCAGCCTTTTTCAATATTCATATTTTAATTATTAATCATTATTTTTGAAAGAAAAAAGAATATTAAATAATAATAAAGAATCAGTTATTCAAAAATATAGTTTTTTTCCAAATAATTCTTTTCGATTTCAAAAAAAATCAAAATTGTCACGATTTTCATTACAAAAAAGCTTTTTTTATAATAACTATTTTAAAAATTCTAATTTATTAAAACTAATTAGATTTTTATTATCTATATATAATCAAATATTTAATATTAGATTTTTAGAAAATTATATCATTAAATAAAGAAAGTGCACGTTCATGCACAGACGTATTTTGTTTGTAAAAATGATGGCCGACTTACTAATATGACCGAGCCACTATTAAACCACGTTATAATAAATATAAAAAAACAAAATATAATATAAAAACTTATCAAAACAATATAATAGATCCTAAATTATTAGATTCTTAATAGCTTTAATCAATTAATTCAATTATTATTGAATAATATAGGATTGAAAATGTAAATTGAAATGAAAGTGGTTTACTCAATGATATGATCTATTCAATGATAAATCATGTTATTAATATATTAAAAAAAACTTAATTATATTAAAAAGAAATATTTATTGAATAAACAGCTTTAGATATATTATTTTAATAAAAGATTAATATTCAAATTCAATATAACAAATATTAAAAAAAAAGGGAATTCTAATAAACAAGTATTTTCTAATTAATATTATAGTAAATATAAAAAAATAGGATATAATATAAGAATCTATTAAAATAATATAATAGATTTTAGATTATTAGATTCTTTATAATTTTAATTAATTGATTCAATTGTTATTGAATAATATAATTTTGAAAGTACAAATTGAAGTGAAAGCAATTCACTCAATGATATGATTCACTCGATGATAAACCACGTTAATAGAATAACGTGGTTTATCATCGAGTGGGTCATATCATCGAGTGGGCCACTTCAAAATACACTAAAATTAGCCTTTTCATAATATTTACATTTTAATAATTAATCAATATTTTTGAAAAAGAAAAAAGATTTATCAATAAGAAAAGATTTCTTATACAAATACTCAATTTTTATATGAAAATTTGTATTATATTCTATAAAAATCACAAATTGTTACGATTTTCGTTACAAAAATGTTCTTTCAATAATAACTCCTGTACTAATTAAAATTTTGAAAAACAAATTAAATTTTTATGATATTTATATAATCAGATCTCATAATTTCAAATTTTATAAAATTATATTATTAAATGAAGAAAATGCACGGTTACGCACAGACGAATTTTATATGTATTTATAGTGGCCCACTCGATGATATGACCCACTCGATGATAAACTACGTTATATCTTGATTATATAATATAGTTTAATACCGAGTGACTCATATCACCGAGTAGCTCATTTCAAAATACACTAAAATTGAGCTTTTTCTAATATTTATATTTTAATAAATATATATTATTTTTTAAAAAGAGAAAAATATTAAATATTAATAGAAAATCAGCTTTTTATAAATTTAGTTTTTTTATAAATATTTCTATTATATTTTAAAAAAATAGAAATTGTTACGATTTTCGTTATAAAAAAGTTATTTTTATAATAACTATTATAATAATTCGAATTTTTGATAAACAACTAGATTTTTATAATATTCATGTAATTAAATTTCGATATTTTCAACCCTTTTCAAATTATATCAATAAATAAAGCAAGTGCACGGTTACACACAGACGAAATTTATATATATTTGAAATGGGCCACTCGGTGTTCAACTACATTACCATTTCCTTCTTCGTAATCGCACTCCGTATCCACATTTCCGCCATTTATCAATCAAACTTTGGTGATATCGCACAGCGTTACCTACATCACTCTTTCATTCTGCATAATCATTGATCAAGAACTTATCAGGGGTCGAACCTCGAAGGGAAGTGATATTTGACAAGTTTAAGAAGGTTTCCACAGGGTTTGTGTACGAGATTGGTATTCGAATAATCTCATAGCGGTTGAACAAATAGCGGGGTAGAGGCTGAACAATCTAACCTTCTCGAATTGTTTTCTCCTAGCTGCTACCTGACGAGCTTACTGTCAGAGCACTAGACATTCTCGGGGTGAAATCCTTGTCACGATTGTCTACAGTGCGAACGGACACCGGAGAACTGGAATTCAACACGCACTGTCGTATAATCTGAGGAGTTCTCCGTGCTTGCCACTTTCACAAGAAAGCCTTTGATATTCAATCTCTACAAATCCTAAGGAGATTCATAAGTATGAGAATTGCTTGTTTACAGTTCGATCCTCAAGTAAGACAATTCAGTCACGTTATTTACAAACATAGCTAATACCACAATATAGGTCGGAGATGTCAAAAATAACTTCACAAAGGCGGATGCAATACTCGCGAAAGCAAAACCGGAAGATCTCGATCTTTTAGTATTGCCTGAGATGGCATTCTCTGGTAATCATCACATCCTAGATGTCTTCGATGATAGTATCTTGTCAATTTCGCGACTAACTCTTATGTAGGTTATAATTTCTCTTCTTTGGAACAAATCACTCCTTACCTTGAGCCGACTACTTCCGGTGTCACGTCTTCGTGGGCACGCACGGCAGCTCTCAGGCACAACTGTATAGTTACGGTTGGTTATCCAGAGAAAGTTGGCGATTTATCTAGTGGATCAACAAATTCCAAATGCTATAATTCTACGGTTACGATGGATAAGGATGGCAAGACTATCGCCAACTATCGAAAGTCATTCCTATATTATACAGATGAAACTTGGGCTCATGAAGGATCTGGCTTTTTTGATGGAGATATCGAGGGTCTAGGGACTGTGGCAATGGGAATCTGTAAGTATTTAGCACATCATTCGAGCACAAAAACTCATACTTGATAACATCTCAACATTTCCGATAAACTCACTGATACTCATGATTCATAGGCATGGACTTGAATCCATATAAATTCGAAACTCCTTGGAATGCTTGTGAATTTGCTTTTCATGTACTTCAAAAGAAAGCAAATCTTGTCATCATGTCCATGGCTTGGCTTACAAGACAAGATCAATTACCTTACAGTCTATTGGCAAGAGAGCCTGATATGGATACAATCTCTTACTGGATTTCTAGACTGAAACCTATAATTGAAGCTAGTAGGACAGAAGAAATCATTATTGTTCTCGCCAATCGGTGCGGAGCTGAAGGCGAATCAACGTATGCCGGAACTAGCACAATCCTAGGTATCAAGGGTGGCGAAGTTAATGTCTACGGAATACTCGGCCGAGGTGAGGAAAAGCTTTTGATTGTCGACACTGATCAGCATCCTATGGCAAAAATAATTTCGGGTACCAAGTGAACCGAGAGGTGAATCCGCCAACTATCGACGCAATCTCGTAGCTCAATGCTAGAAGTCGAATAACCAAACCATGTTGTCGATGACTTTCAGATAATAAACTCAACAGCAACTACATTTACAAGTATCTCACAATGATAATACCTGTCGCGTTGGATGTTATTGAAATTTCACTTGCCAGTGTTGATTTGCACCAATCTGAATTTTGAGCGACATGGGCACCAAAACGTGATTTAAGAAGCGGCTATATGGTTATCATTCTTTGCACAAACAAGAATTCTCAATCTCTGAAATCACAAGGTTTACTCTGAAACGTCCACGCCCTTCCCAATCCAATAGCCTCGAAAAGACCCCAATCAACCCTAGAATACATTTTCCAATTGACATTTCACCTAAGACAACCAAAAACGAATTTCAAAAAAACCCAGTCCCGAGAATAGTCAAGTGCTACAAGTTGGAGTCTCAGCGGCAGATCAGTAATTCAATGAGCCAGCTCGAAATGAAAACATAATTTACCTGTATGTATATGGTTTAATGATATTCCATAATATTGTCGTTCTTCATGCCAATCGCTCATTGAATTTTTCCAGATATTAATTGTTTGATCGGACAAGACAAATAATTGTACACCAATTCTCGGAAGTCACCCGAACCCTATAAAACTAACTACCCGGTGCCATCACAAAAATACAACCCGAAATCACCATTTATCATGTAAACCCATCCAATCCCTTTCCCCAAAGAACTCCTCCGAATTATCTGTTGCCTATCTGAAAACTTGCGGACAACCTAGGATTTCGGCCCCCATCAAATGTCAGTCGGTGTAGTTTATTTTTCTCTCCCCCTGTAATACCGAACTCGTGTTTCGGAACTCGGTATGTGGAACGCCAAATTTTCGGAAGCGGGACGTTTGAGAGGCAAGCGATGTAGGGGTTTGAAAACATCAGCTCGGCGCGGGATTCGGTACGATGTGCAACAAAAGTTTGAGAAGAATTGTGAGATGTGATGGATTGGATAGATGGGGCTTAGGGGTAATGAGGATTACTGATTTGGGACTGTAAATTGCTCGTTTGAAAGGAAGGTAGGGATCAAAGAGGTTCCGGAGCGGTGATTCAATAGGTGGTAGATAGATAGTTCGCTCGACGATGCATGTAGTGCATGGAGATGGTTATTGCCAGTAGTTGTTAATCTCGGGACATTTGGGAGTTTTCCTTGTTTTACTTGTTCTTCTTTTTCTTCTTCTTTTGCTCCAATTTGTAGCTAAGAAGTCTCAAGGCGAATAAATGATTTAGGAAAACCATTCCAACTCTAAAGTGTTAACTCTTACTGCTATTCATGTCAATTGAACCTCAAAGATCTTTCAACTTCACTTTATTGAAGGCTATCATACATAGGTTTGTCTAGATCGAATCTCATACCGCGCGGTGTACAATGTTTTATTTTGGTCAACGTTGCTCAGTTGAGATTTAATGGTTCTCAAGTTCTGAACATGCAATCGATCTTGTCTATAGATGCATCGAGTTCATTTCCTACCCGCTTTATGTCGTCGGCAATAATTCAGATCTTGATATGTCTCAACAGTAGCAAGTCGTAAAATATGCAACTTCACCGCTCGACGTGAAAATTGTACTCGGGTCCCGGATCTTGATATATTCTTTAGCGGAAGAAAGAATCGCGCATCAACAGGTTTGAATGGTTCAATATCGACATATGTAGACGAACCGTGGGAGAAGTAACCAGGAAACGAGCCATCGAATTGTGATGGACAGATTCTTTCAAGGAGTGCGTGGCAACGTTCCCTTGTATCAAGTGATAGTCATGAAAACTCAATTGAAGGCGAGAGATATTTCAGCGGGTGCAAATTTTGCATGTAAATGGCCATACATTAAAAGTTTTGGTCCGACTGTAAAGATTGGAGTGCATTCCCACTTGCTCATGACCTAACGTCACATCGCCAAAAACTGGGTTAGAACGACTAGACCTAGCTATGTTCAATTCAAACATAAATTGCCACATGTATGATTAGCCAGAGCAGTTCATTCAGAGCATAAAATACTTTGGCATTGTGAGACAGGTAGCACCAAGGGTGTAGGGACAATATCAACTATTGCTGTGGTGGTAAACTGACGCTAACTATCCTTTCTGGACTACCCGTTGACCTCTCTAAGCTCGTATCTCACATGTACATCATCGTCATCATTCTTTGTAGCTATCGATCAACGTCAAGATTCTTATCATGTTTTTTCTATTCTCGCTGCCCACCCTATATCCCCATGGTGCAAATGAAATTCAACTGCCTCCAGCAAATCAAGAGCTGTCCCATGACTAGAATCTCAAAAATCACGATAATCAAAACCTGAAACTCGGCAGATTTTGATCCTCTTGCCCAGTATCGTGAACTCCTCTCAGATGAACAGAATCAATATATTATGAAGCTTCTATTTTTAAGAACCATGCAATGATTTATGCGAATGTAACAAAGACCCTTCAATTCGCCTCAGTTACCTGATCCGCCTTTTCGCACCATCGCCGAACCCAGCAGCCCAGCAGCCCCTCTGACCTCTCCGTCAGGTTTTTGCGCAGTAGATTATGCACCTAAAGATATGAAATTTCCATTCTACTAATAGCCCACAGAGTATTGAATCAGTCCCTGCTCCGGGCGGAACAATCGACCGTTGAACTAGCTTCTCTCCATACAAAATGGATGGCCGAGAAATGTGCTCCTAAGGACAGTATACAGGCGAGAAAAAAGATTGCGTTGCAATGAAATGAAGTGGCACTGGTTTTGAGCTAATGGCAAGGCCTAGTTGCACATGACAATAGACGATAAATTTGCTGATAGTGAAAAAATGCTGCGATAATTTGGAAGAAAATGGTGTGAATGCATGCGTGGGTTGCTGAGGATCAATGTAGGCAGACACAAATGCTACGCTGAACGTTTAGTTTCGAAAGTATTCGGATTTATTTCTCGAAAATCACGCTCACGGAAGACACAAAAATAATTAACGACGATGCCATCAAGGACTAATACTATTGTTCTATTGTATCGATACCAAAGACCAACGTAGGAAAGCATCTTATCTATAGTACAGCATGGTCCATTGTTGCATTTCGAGTCACTCAATCACCTCCTAATCTATGTCCTGAACCACGACTCTTCCACGATTCTGGTAGAACACTGCCAGATGAACTGGAAGCATTGGCAGATCGTTGTGGCTGTGCAACCGCTGTACCATAAGATCTTTCAGTGACAGTGGTTTGTGTTGTTTGAAAAGCTCTCTGTATAAAACCCGGGGTTGAAACAAAATTCCTTCCGCCACCAAATGTAGGCCAAAGTCTTGTTAAGAAATCATGTAAATGTGCGGCAACAAGACCGGTAGCTTGAATCTTGGCTGGGCCAGGGCCACCCATCACAAAGGTCATAAGAAGCATGGCATATGGGATCCATGGTGCGGGAATGGTGACGACGAAAAAGGTAGCTTTCATGCCACGATCATCTTGTGTCGAAGTGTATGCGAAAGCTAATACCAATGCCGATGTGAAGATCACACCACCTGTTATGAATACATTCAATCCCTGCGCATTTGTTAGATGAGATTTTTACAAGGCATCTCTTGAAATAGAAACACCAAGTATTAACATCTCAATGATAATGACTTGAAATGTAGGGAGCCACAACCACCCGAGTTAAGTTGAGGAATCAACACGAGTTTTCTCATAGGAACTTCCCACCATGCCTACACCTTGACTGATCCTATTTGTTGTTTTGCGAATGTCGGACCAGCCAAGATAGAGGGGTAATCTTCCTCGTTTTAGGAACCGTTGTAGCTAAGAGCATTGCACTAAACGGGCAGTATAGAGGTGGGGGTATGGGCAGAAAAATGAAAAGAATAAGAGATAATGCCTACCAAAATCGTCGCACAAACAAACAATACATATGTCAAGAAGTCTCCTGGTTGAGAGAATCTAGGCGAAGCTGTTTCAAGCTTGCTTCCATAAGTGTATACTGTTGTTTTAATGTAAGTCAATCTATCCTGATTGTAATGCGATCCTCCGAGCCTTACGAAAGTATGTGTCGAAGAGAATACCCAAGTCTGGGCCAGTAACGAGAAAGGGAGAAATAAGTCGCCATAATTGAGGCGGAAATTGCATTAGAGGTTGCAATAAAAACATAACATGATAACCTGAAAGAATATGAGTGTAGACCAAGATCGAAAGAGTCAAGGCACCAGCAGCCAAAGTCCTATGCACTATCATCAGCATCAGTATTAATTGAGTGGCGCATCTTTGACGGAACGCATTGCGCATACCTTGAGATAGGCGGAGCTGCCCAGAATACATCCATTGCCGACATGATTATTGTACGGTATGAGAGATGGTTGAAAAAGCTGTGAACGAAGCTTTAAAAGCTTGATGTTGTGAGAAGAAGAAAATTAAAGAGAAGAGCTTTTTCGCGATTTATGAGAAGTGTTCTTTGCGAATGGCGCTTAAGTAAGCTGGAGAAGGAGCTAGTTCCCATTGTAGGTTAGTGCGGGACAACTTGGAATCCTTGACCTCACTGCATTGCCTCATTGTAACCTCAACATCATGTTTATAGAATTATCCTAAAAATCAAATAAAAATGATATCGAGATTTTGAATTGACAAGTTAAAACTTCAGTTACTCTTAAACAGGAAAATGATCCAGCAATTGTATCATTATAATTGAGAAGCATGCTTACAACGAATTAATGCTGATCTCAACCAAATCTTGCGAATTTTATCACACATGCAGTTGGCCGATCACGGATCAACCCCACCAAGAAATTTAACCCATCGGCATGAGTCGTTCGGTGAACTTTCAACCCTTTGCTTGATATTTATTTTCAGTTTATTCTCAATTATATTCATCCAAATTAGACATCATGGCTGGATTTGACACAAAGTAAGTTGTTGAATTACTTCAGGCGCAAGTTTCACTTTCTTACACGTATTCTAGGAAAGTTCTTATGCTCGGTGCGGGCTTCGTAACACGCCCAACCCTAGACATTCTCAGTGAAGCAGGCATTCAAGTTTCTGTTGGTACATAAACATTCCAACTCCTCTCCATAAGGCAAAGCTGACTTGTTTCTAGCATGCAGAACCATCGAAAGTGCTAAGAAGCTCTCCGAAGGTGTCAAGAATGCCCACCCAATCTCCCTCGACGTTACAGACGACAAAGCTCTTGATGCCGAAGTTGCAAAGAACGATCTGGTCATCAGTTTAATCCCATATACATTCCATGCTACCGTCATCAAATCTGCCATCCGAAACAAGAAGAATGTTGTTACCACTAGTTATGTTTCTCCTGCCATGCTCGAATTGGACGAGGAGGCCAAGAATGCCGGTATCACAGTTATGAATGAGATTGGTTTGGATCCAGGAATCGATCACTTGTATGCTGTTAAGACCATCGAAGAGGTTCACAAGGCGGGTGGAAAGATCACCTCTTTCTTGTCATACTGTGGAGGTCTTCCGGCCCCAGAGAATTCGGACAACCCTCTCGGTTACAAGTTCTCCTGGTCTTCCCGTGGTGTTTTGTTGGCATTGAGAAATGCTGCGAGATTCTATAAAGACGGAAACATTGTTGATGTTGCTGGTCCAGAGTTGATGGGTACCGCCAAGCCATACTTCATCTACCCAGGATACGCATTTGTCGCCTACCCAAACAGAGACTCTACCCCTTACAAGGAGCGTTACAATATTCCAGAAGCACAAACTATCATCAGAGGTACTTTGAGATATCAAGGTTTCCCAGAATTCATTCGTGTATTGGTTGATATGGGATTCCTGAGTGATGAAGACCATGGATTCTCCGAGCCAATTTCCTGGAAGGAGGCTACTAAGAAGGTTCTTGGATCTTCGTCAAGTACTGAGGATGATTTGAAGTGGGCAATTGCTTCCAAGGCAAAGTTCGAAAGTACCGAAGAAAAGGAACGTATTTTGAACGGTCTCAACTGGGTTGGTATCTTCTCCGACGAAAAGATTATTCCCCGTGGTAACCCTCTCGATACTCTTTGCGCCACACTCGAGAAGAAGATGCAATTTGAGGAGGGAGAACGTGATCTCGTCATGTTGCAACACAAATTTGAGATTGAGCACAAGGATGGAAAGAAGGAGACTCGTACATCCACATTAGTTGAATACGGTGATCCAAAGGGTTACTCCGCCATGGCCAAATTGGTCGGCGTACCATGTGGTGTTGCTGTCAAGCAAGTTCTCGACGGAACAATCAGTGAGAAGGGTATTCTTGCACCTATGACCAGCAAGATCAACGATCCGTTGATGAAAGAGTTGAAGAAATACGGAATCACATTGGTTGAGAAAACCATTTCTTAGAGCATGGTTTTCTATACACTTAGATGAGATGAAAATTCAAAAGTATATGTTTTGTTTGAATGTGCTTTCGAAACCGTTATTTAACTGCAAAAAAAATCTTTAGTATAATCTCGTGAACTCTATTCTTTACCCTCCATTTTTCTTTCTGACATTTATTTTTCTCGTCCCAAGTTCTTCGAATTCCAACTACGCACAACTTCGACTATT
This sequence comes from Botrytis cinerea B05.10, assembly GCF_000143535.2. NCBI lineage: Eukaryota > Fungi > Ascomycota > Leotiomycetes > Helotiales > Sclerotiniaceae > Botrytis > Botrytis cinerea. The sequence goes on along the minus strand of NC_037312.1, from coordinate 3,181,496 downwards.
CTTGTCAACGTCATTCCTTGCCGAGCACAAACACGACCAAAATTCTCCAGCAATTCCATTCTCCGGAATACAGGACAACACAACAATGGGTTATCACACATGCAATAGATAAAACACCATAATATAAGGGATACCGCCACGCTGCAGGCGATGTGATTCAAAGCTCATGCCCTTTGGCGAGACAAGAGCCCTGAATTGGAGGAAATGGTATTTGCCTTCGATGTGTAAATTTGGGGAATCATATGAAGACGAGATCACAGTATGTGATAAGTATGTTTGAAGATTCGTGATGAAATGTAGAAAAAGAAAACTATACTGTGCAAACGTGAAAGCTCTTGCCTGGTAGGAAGCCAACTTCATTTTAAATCACTCCTTTTTACACCGTTAAGCAAGACACGAAGGAGTTGGAGAATTGGTGGAAGTTTATCCAAAGCGATCAATTGGCTAAGAGTTGTGAATAATTAGGATATTTTGAATAACTACATTCTCGCTTGAGCATCAGTGTCATTGAAGCACTATACGTGAGGATATTACTGCTATTGTACATTTTCAAATCCCTTGTAGAATATTTTCCTACGGATTGATCTCCTATCTTGATAGATGGAATAGATCCAAACTTTTATGAACGCTCCCAAAAATCGCCTGATATATTTGATCATGATTGTTTCATCTACATCATCGACAAAGGAGAATTTTGTGCGTATGCCTGTTTCACTAGTTAGCACATTATTCGGGGGAAAAGCTCAAGAACGACGAACCATAGGCTTGATATTAGGATGTGGCACTGCATCAAACTTGTGGAAGTCCAACTTGTAATCAGGTCCAATGTTGATATAAGCTCCCTTATTTTCGGTACTATCGCAATATCTCGGTGCGGAGAAGACTAGAAAATGTTAGTAAAGTATGTGATATATGATCGGAAACTTTCATACCAGTGATGCATTTGCCATCGTGTTCCTCTTCATAGCCTTCCATTCGGACTTCATGACTACGGATGATAGCCTCCAAGCCATTGTTTTCGCAGAACCTTCTAGTGATATCCGGTCCGAATTGCATGCCGACACCACGTTTACTTGGGCCGCGGCCCGGCTCCTTTTGTGGATCGGTCCATAACATTTCCATCATTAATCCGGCCTGACCTGGTTGGCGTTGATTATGTCTGTTCAAAGCTCGAATGTCGTCTAATGTGATCTTATCATCCGAGAACAACCCTCCGTGAAGGACAAGATACTTCTTGCCAATGAGGGTTGCTAAAGGTAGAGCTGAGAAACTTTCCGAGAATAGCTTGAAAGTACGTTCTAACAGGAATCAGTTGAAATTCTCAAGGCCTAAGATCTAGAGAAATTAGGAAGACAACTTACCGTTGTATTTTGCTTTGCACTCGCCCTCAAATCCATAAACACGGTTCATATCATCAGTCTCATGATTTCCCCTATTAATGAAAAATGCTGATGGACGTAACCATTTATAGGCGTACAACAGTAGTGCAATTTCACATGACCAAGATCCCCGATCAACGAAATCACCATTGAATAAGTAATAATGCTTCTCTGTGGGTAGACCATTGAGCCTGAAGAGTTCCATAAGATCGAAGAATTGACCTGAGACTCAGTATTAGCTTAAAACTGCAATGCGATAAATCTACCAATTTACCATGTGTATCTCCACAAACGGTCAACTGTGCATCACTATCAATCTCCATCTCCACCATGGTTGGTTCATCATAGACAATCTTTTTTACTGCCATGACAATTTGATAAACATATTTCTGGTGTATCTTCTTGCCATTCTTGAAACGTTCAAGCATGTCATCGATGAATTCGGTCGTCATTTCGTTGCCCAACTCTACACCATCATAATCCTTTACAGCCATATCATCGAGATTAAGGCCCTCCGCGGCAGATGGTGGATCCCCAACTTCGATAGCTCGGAAGAACTCGATTCTTTTCACAATCTTCTCACATTCTGCCAACTTGAGCTTCGCATCTTTGTCATTGGGTGCCTTCTTGACAACCGCCTTGAAATCTTTGAGAGCTTCTTTTGGTTTTAGGATTGCAGTATATGCAACGGCTCGGCGATAGTATGCCTGTGAGGAGGTTGTTAATTTTCAAACTTTGAACAAGAGAAAGGCAGTAATGGGAAAATCTTTGATCCAACGAACCTTTCCAAAGTTCGGGTCGAGTTCAATGGCTTTTGTAGCATCAGCTATTGCGTATCCATAAGCCTCGGATTTGATGTTTGCCTGCAAGATTGTCAATCACGCGAGCAGTTTGAATGTTGAATACATCTAAAGGTACCTGAGCTCTGTTTGAATAGTACGTTGGCTTTTGGTCGTCGAGTTCTATGGCCTTGGTGTATAAATCGATGGCACCGAGCCAGTCGTGGGCAGCGAAGGCTTTGTTTCCTTCGTTCTTCAAGGCAACTGCCTCTTCCTCTCTGGAGGGCATTTTCTCAATCAATCAAACAAAGATTGGGACAGTGAGGTAAGTGAGTGCGGGGTTGTTTATCGTGATGAGGTCTAGTGATAGGGACAGGAAAGATAATGTAGTAGAACTTCTGAATAAAATGCGTTTGATATCTAGAGGACCTAAAGATGTAGCCTCTACAAAATTTGAGTATGAAACGTAAACGTTGTAGGGTGGTATGTACTTTGATAAATTTACTTTTCGAATCCCTCAAGTATTCTTTCGGAGTCCAGAAGCATCCCTGTTGTGTAGCATTATCACCGATACCACTTTTAGGTACAGTAGCATATTCCGCCCGCACGCGCTTAATCATCGATCCGATTTCCATCCCTCTTATCGCAAATCCCCATTGTTTTGTAGTCAATCATCACTTAACCTTATTTTGTTAATTCGGCATAAAAGCCACCTGAACGACATAGTCCGGCAACGATTGGGAAAGTACGGCAACGACTTGAGGAACATTATCGACTTGTATCTTGTGTCCATAACTGGCACGTCTGCAGCGATGGATCTGGTACCATCAAAATCAACTTCCTCAACCTCAACCGCTCTCACAAAACGCGCAAATGAAACTGCTTTAATGCCACCGCCCCCAAAACGAATTAAACGACCGAAGAATGTCATTGACGAAGATGCGTACACTGACGCCATATCAGAAATCATTGCTCGGGATTTCTTCCCAGGGCTACTTGAAACAGAAACGAAACAAGAATATCTGGATGCACTGGACTCAAAAGATGGAGCTTGGATCACAAGTGCCGAACGCAGGCTTCGACATATTATGACTCCGGGAAGACGAATTGGAAGGCGTGGCACGTCTATTCAAACGCCATCTCGAGCTTCAGAAACACCTGGCGGGTTTGCTGGAGGTACGCCAATGTCAGTTACCTCCGACGCAACTCAGGCGCCTCAAGTGGAAGTCGATACAAACATGAGTCTCACAAAATTTCAATCATTGTACACCAGCGAAGATAACGAAAGCTTTTACAAATTAATAGACAAGCAAAATCAAAAACGAGCTGAAAAATATGCTTGGATGTGGACTGGGAACAAAGTGGCATCTAATATGATGCTGAAGCAGAAAGAAGTTGAGACGAAGCTCCTGCAGTCGAGACAATCTTTGGAGGACGATGGCGGAAAAAGGAACAGACTTGCGATTCAAGACATAAAGGAAAGACCAGCTCAACCCGACTCATGGAAATCCAAGCCAAACAATGGATTGATGTTTCGACCTGATAGCGTGGAAGATTCAATCGAGACTGTGGCACAGAGAGCACAACACGATTCGAGAGCCGCACCAAAAAGTGTCGCATATGCAAATACAAGGTTGCCAGAGATTACACTTGAAGAGGAAACCAACACACCGTCTTCCCCATCAATGTCTGCTGTAAGGGATGCCATAGCTGGAAAACGACGAATTGTGGATTCAGAGTCTGGATACGACGGAAGCGAAACTCCACGTGTAAATGGGTATTCATTCGTGGATGACGAACCGGAGGAAGAACCATATACACCTTCTCCGATGATCGATCTTGGCCCAGGCGAAACTACCAAAAACCCATTCATCATAAAAGAGCAAAGCAAGCGAGAGGACCTACATTATAGGATAGTTGACAAAACTGCCAGAAGTAAACGAACCTCTGCCAAAATTGGCATGACTGGGAAAGTTGAGATGACTCCTGTGCCCAAATTTCCCAGTAGCCCTAGAGTGGGCTCCGGTGGTCTGACACCAGCTGCTGAACGCTTGTGGAGTCGTGTTGGCGGTTCGGGCAAGGGGACTAATGACACTTTTGGCGTTAGAACGCCAGGCAGTGTGAGAGCAAAATCTAACCTACGGGCGAGATGGACTCCTTCTGGGAAGAGTTGAACGATACTTGTTTGTAAAAATAGAACGGCGTTTGGAGGATAAATTAATTATAAGATACCCTTGAATGCTAAGTCATTCTTTAAGTAACGGAGGAATCTTGTGCAGGGTTTGCAAACCTTTTAGCCACAAGCCGATACGTGAGCTCTCAATTAGCTATAGATAAATTAGAATGGTTATATTGTTATGAATGTTGATGACCTTGGAAATTACAAACATGCTAAAAGATGTCATAATGTAGGACAATTCTTCAAGAATTTGGAATACATTTGCCTAATTATTACAATACTTTTCTTGCATGTCATCCTTTATGATTTTACCATACCCACATCAACCACACAATCCCATGATATCAATGGTGACGTCTTCCAAATCTACAGGGATTGAGACTCGGCAAGAATTATCAATGAACTTAACAGCCCTTCAAAATTTTGAACATGTCTCTGCGAAACTCACTATTCAACTTTTCGGCATGAATTCATGAGCATAATTGAAACAGTTTGCTGAATATGGCGGGGAAGAGGATTTTAGATTTGGCCGCTCTCTTCAATGCTTCCCGTGGAGTTGCACAGAAGCACGTTGCGCTAAAGACAAGGCAGATCGATGTATACAACAGAACTTCGACTCTAGCAAGAGCAGTACGCAATCAAACGGACAGAGTCACGGAGACTGCCAAAGCAGCATCTTTCCTCGCATCGAGATTGAATGATAATGTCCCAGAATGGACCAAGGAGGCAACAGATTATACAACCGGCTCTCAATCGAATGACGGTGGACCTATACCCAGCAGAAAATCTACGAAGGAACAAGAGCATGTCCCAGAGAAGAAGGACGGGTTAGAGCAGGATCATTTCTACGAAAAGTCCGAATCGAACTCGTCTGTCAATCCGAATCCGAAAGGGGATTTGCATATCCAGCAGAAAAAGGCCAAAAAATATCCTCTTCCAGATGGAACAATCCCTCCCCAAAATTCAGATATTGATATTGCCGAATTGAATGCAGATACAACTCCTACCAGGTCGAAAGCTGGGCCCAAGCTCGATCCGATCAATAGTGAGGGATTACATCCTGCGGCTTCGAATGTTTCGACAATCCCTATTCCAAAGACAAAACCTTTATCTGCGGACAACGCAAGACGTATTCAACGAGAACACGAGCGCCAAATACCATCAGTAACTGCAGATGCAATTGGGCAATCCAATAATCCATTAGAAGAGGGCCATGATGAGGACTCTTTCTATGATAGATCAAGACACACATCACCTACCCTATCTTCTTTGCCCAGGGCCAAAATACCGAGACATACATCCGATATTCAGGAAAATGATCAACATTTGAAGGATGATGCTATCAACTCTGATACTTTCTCAGAAACTGTTGATAAGTCTAAACAATTGCCCGATGCTGAATCAGTTCCCGAGCAAGAGCAGCTGCCCGAGGGCATCAACACAGACCTGTTCCATAGCCCAAGGGTTGCTAGGTTATTGGGAGGTAAAACGCAAGGATCAGGCAAAGGCACCTTGGGCTCAAAGGGAGTTAAAGATACGCCTGTAGACCAAACCCAACTCGCAAGAGATAAGGATAAGGATACCTTCAATGTTCGTTCCTCTGTTCAAGTAGAACCGACTACCCACGACAGTTCACTCAAACCCATTCTCGATACTCCTCGTCAAGACGATGAAGGTATCGAGAAGCTAGTGGCAGATATTAGCAAAGAAAGTAGTAATGATACTGTAAATATGAACTCCTCTCACACTTGACGCATGTGACACTGAGATCTGACAGTAATTTAGATGCAGCCAGAGGAAAGCTCACAGCCTGCTCCATATAAGCTGCGAGAATCAAGTGTTCCTTCTTCGCGACTTGGGAGGTTGTGGAACTATAGTGGTCTCGCTGCTGGCATGGTAGGAGGGGCAATCAGCGAAAGTCTTCGTCGAGTCGGCGGCGGTGGCGGTGAGGGTTCTTTCATGTTAAGCGCAAGTAACATGGACAGGCTTGTGACCAAATTGTCTCGAATGAGAGGTGCAGCTTTGAAACTGGGTCAGATGATCAGTTTTCAAGATTCCAAAATGCTTCCGGCGCCAATTCAAGAAGTAATGCAACGAGTACAAGATCGAGCTGACTACATGCCTGCTTCACAAAGAAACAAAGTGTTGGTGGCAAATCTTGGACCTGAATGGAGAGACTTATTTGGCGAGTTTGAAGAAGTTCCGTTGGCGGCTGCATCCATCGGTCAGGTCCATCGTGCAACACTCAAGTCAACGGGTGCAAAAGTTGCTGTAAAGATTCAGTATCCTGGAGTCTCGGATTCCATAGATTCTGATCTCAATAACCTCGCAATCCTACTGACAGCATCTCGTCTTTTACCAAAGGGTTTATTCCTCGATAAAACGATAGCAAATGCCCGAACAGAGCTGGGATGGGAATGTGATTACATTCGAGAAGCAGAATGCGGGCTACGTTTCCAGGAACTTCTAGCGGACGAAGAAGATGTTTTCGTCGTACCAAAAGTATTTTCCAAAGCATCAGGCAAGCAAGTTCTTACTATGGAATATATGGAAGGAGTCGGTGTCACTCGCGTCCAAAGTTTCACGCAAGAGCAACGGGACTGGATTGGAACCCAGATCCTACGTCTCTGTCTTCGCGAGATCACTGAGTTCAAATATATGCAGACTGATCCTAATTGGACAAACTTCCTCTACAACGCACAAACCAACAAACTGGAACTTCTCGATTTCGGTGCCTCTCGCGAGTATCCTGAAGAGTTCATTACTAAATACACACAGCTCTTAGATGCAGCCTCAAGAGCCGAGAGAGATACAGTCCGCGCTCTGTCCATTGATCTCGGGTATCTCACAGGCCAAGAATCTAGAGCAATGTTAGACGCGCACATACAATCTATCCTCACTCTCGCAGAACCATTTTTAGAATCTTCTCCCGAGATTTATGATTTCAGAGACCAGACTATTACGGAGAGGGTAAAGGCTCTCATTCCGATCATGATTAGAGAGCGACTAGCGCCACCGCCAGAAGAAACTTATAGTTTACATCGGAAATTGAGTGGTGCGTTCTTACTGTGTGCGAGATTGGGTAGTAGGGTTAGGTGTAGAGAGTTATTCACAAACAGTATGGAGAAGACGAAGTTTCTGTAATGAATGTGAAGGGGGGTAGATGTTAATAATCTATGTTTGTACAATTGCAGTTACTGTCAAAGATGGAGATGAAAATCCTAGAAGAAAAGTGCGAATATAGTATAGCATAAAGGGGACGTGTAAGAACTGCTCGTAATAGTTATAATACCGCACTGTCCTAAGTGAAAATCTCATCTTGTAGATAGAACCCAGAAATGCTGGAGTTGCATCAGTCGCTGGTTAAAAGGGTGGCTATCTCAGATCTCAGGGATGGAAAAATCGAGGTTGCCGGGAGACCCCGCAAGTAGCGCAGCCTTATGATTATGCGGGCCGGTCCACACACTGACGTAACATACGTGCTACAACTTAACCGCAAAATCCCACACATTTTACAACAAACCAACCGCATACGATCAAGATGTCTTTCAAAAGCATTCTCGACAAAGCTAAAGCTAAGGGTGAAGCCTTTGCCGCTCAACACAATTTTTCCATTCCCGGTCAATCCACGACACATACACCCCCACCACCACAGCCCGCACCACCCGGATACTATCCTCAAGTTCAGCCTCATCACAATGCAGGCGCACCTCCTCCGATTCCTCAAAACAGACCATCCTATTCTGCGATTCATCCTTATTGGACGCCTTCTTTCGCTCCCCACACACATGTTTCCGACAATTTCAGACATCAACTAGGCGATCATGGCTGGGGAAATAATGAACTTCAAAATTACATCGCGGACCGAGAAAACTCTTTCCACGACGAACACGGCTGTTTAGTTCTCCGAGCCATTGCCTCAAACGGCAGATTCACAAGTGCACGTTTGACAAGCCATATGACCCTAGCCCGCGATCGCGGTAGTCTCGTAGCAACCATTACACCACCCTGTGCCTCTGGAATCTGGCCGGCTTTCTGGCTCCTTCCACGTGAACCTTTTACATGGCCAAATGATGGAGAAGTAGACATTATGGAGACTTGGAACGGAGATGCGACGAACCATACTTGTTTGCACTGGGGACATTTTAACGGGGATGATTGGAATAAACATAGGGTTGTGGAGACACCGGTGCACGATATGCATCATGCACAACATACATATGAGTTTGCATGGAACCAACCGGACAATGGTGTAGGAGGGAAGATGGTCTGGTATATTGATGGGAAGGTTGTTATGAAAGCGACGGTGCCAGAGGGAACGAGGAGGTTGAATGATTTTCAGGTCATCATTAATGTGGCGATGGGTGGAAATGTTTGCCAGGGTCAGAGACCACAGGATGGGCATTATGACCTGAAGATCCATAGTCTGAAGATGTGTGATGAGCCAACAGGAGGGTGGGGAAGGTTTGAAAATGATTTTATTCATGGGCCGGAAGGACATGCAATGTGAAGGGCTGCTTGGCCAGATCAAAGACGATGAGATACATCGTTGAGAATACCGAGGACCGGGATGATTCAATGAGATTTATTTCTTTTCTAAACTCAATATTAATAGAGTTTCTGTTGGAAATAGCGCTTCCTTTAGCCTGCGGAAGCTTTGCTGGGTGGCGCAAAGTACTTGAATATAGGTTATAAATTATGGTAACACTGCCCGTCGTTGAAAACACAAAGCCAGTTGTGCCAGGACTTCCCGTCCGAATCTCGAGTATTGTAGGATTCTCTGAACAATTCGAGGTGCTTTTCTCCCTGCTCTAAGGGAATCAAATGCTTTTAGGGTGCTTGGGATGATTGTGTGGATCCATCCAGATATTATGGAAAGTTAATTGCAATAGGAGCCGAACTGTCCAACATCGAATCGTTCTCCATTAGTGTTTTTATAGGACGCATCTTATTATAGGGTACGAGCTCAAAGTTGAGTCCACACTTGTCAATGTGCCTTTTACTATTCTTGGTTTTTAGACCAAGTGATTTCTAGCACCGCTTAGGATTCTGCCTCTCTCGCTTTGCGACTACAGTATTTTAATTGCGCCACTCTATTCATTTATTCATGTCATTTAACATGACAAAATTCTACTCGCATCTCCCTTTATGCTCGAACATGAGTATTCAAGGTCTAAAGTTCATTGCGATAGGTTTGTAAGTAGTCAAACGGTAACTCTGATTGTCAGCTGTATTCATATAATCAATGTCATTATCTGCGGTAAGAATTAAAATATCATGATCCTACATTGTGAAGCGGTCACATAGCTGTGCCTACATTGATATTCCATTCATCGGGTAAATCATGAATGAATCCTATCAACTTTAAATTTCTTTGATAGTAAAATCACAATTCTTGTGGTTAATCCATGAAATAATAGTCACATCAGCTACTATGCATTATTTGGACGTTATTTCACTGTCATTGAGTTCTATTTCTATTCATTCTGCTGTCACTTCCGTCATTTTCCAATCTCAGTCATTTTTACTCATATCTCGATTGTTCCTCAGTTATCTTTTATTAATTTCAAGACATATCTGTCAAGAGTGGCAGTCATTGATAAATCATACTAGAAGATAATCAGTCGTCATGAATTTCAGAGTTTCGATATGGAGCTGCAAAGCACCTTTTAAACCTTCAAGTCCTCCATTTCCTTTTCACATCTACATCAGAACAATAAAAATTCCATCTACAAAGTCGGCAACATATTTTAAAACATACAAATCACTTGAATACGATACTACTATAGACAATTATGAGTAGCGCAGGCGGGTCTTCTTACGGACAATCAAGGAAAAGGGATAAACCGTCCGAAGCATTTCGTCCCAAATTATATTCAAGAACTTCACACTCGAATAAGGGCTCCCACCCCTTTCCTCCCCCGCCGCCACCGCCCCTGCATCGTTCTTTCTCTGGATTCAATAAAGACGACGATCTAAATTGGAACCGAGTAGATACAGACAATGTGACCGGTCAACGCATCTGGAGACAGCAAGGCCTCTCTGTAGAGTCTAGCACTCGTCCTCGGCTTTTTCGAAAACAACCTAGGAGCGGTATTGAAACTTTTTCTCCACCAGAAGCACCAAATCTACAAGGGACTGTGTACTCGAGTAGTGGAAGACAGCTTTCTGAGGGAATCCTGAAAAATATGGCCCAGCTAGCCGTAACGCCTGATTCCAGAATCGGTTCAGAAGCCTTGAGCCACCCAAGAGAATTATACCATTTAGGGGGATTGGCCCCCAAAGCAACTACACAAACAAGCACTCATTTTAATACTGAACAAGTACAGCAGTACTCTAGTGAGGCAGTAAATAACAACTCAACAAAGCCCCAAAAAGGGGCATTTTACCCAGTACACACAAAGTCTGGCCCGCCTCCTCCAAACTATCCTATTCCTGACTCAAGTTCGCGAAGATATGCTCCAAAGACACCGGCAGACAAAGTCCGACTCGCTCGAGAAAAAAATCCAAATCGAGATCCTTTTCCTGGCTCAGGGTTCTTTCCGAATCAAAGATGTGGTGATTATACTCGTGGTGGAACTCCTCTACCTAAAGTTGCTGACGATCAAAAACAAGCCATCTCAAGCAAGTCTTCGCTCTCAGATTTACATGCCAACGGTCTCAGAGGTGGCTTAGACTCACGAGAAAGCTCGCAAAGTCCGCATCCGAATAAAACCCGAATAAAATCATCCTCACCAAGAGAGCTTAAAAAGTCCAATCACCCCTGGAGTTACAGTATTCCGGGTGATTGGACCCCATCCAAGCCAAAAATGAAAATTCGAAATGATAATATCCTGGGGAAAACTTTGAAGAGCAAAGGATATATAGACGCGACGACCTCAAAAGGCCTGGTGCGCAAAATCATACCAGAGAAGAAAAGAAATAATTTAAGGGGCCGGGATGATCGTAAATCAAATTACAGAGACGATCATCGTAAGAAAAACGATAGCCGTTCTTCTGAACAACTCGATGATGAATCTGTTGAAGGGCTGTCTTACCCTGCTTCTCCCCATCAATTCGACACCAGATCTCTCCGGTCTACTAGGTAGTAAGTGCTCTTCTTGTATATTTGTCAGAATCGCGATATAGAAAGTCGCTAACCCGATCCAAGAACCTAGACTTCACGGCCACAGACTCGCGAGTCGACGCGGTGTCAGTGGACAACGCTATCCTCTCATTAATTTCAACGGTCTTCTTAACCTTGAACTAGATCAAATCTATCATTCCACATCAGATAGTCATAGTTTCCTAGTCTAAAAAGTTTTAGGGAGGGCGGGGTATAAATGGCTTTTTATGTATTTTAATGAGGAATAATCTAAATGCCTGGTTTTCAATAAGAGAAACGATTTCCTACTACATACACGTCCCTACTATGTATTACTTATATAATATTAACCTTACAAACGGAATTCTTAACAAAAAGATAAGAAAGATCTGAACTGGAAATTTCATTATAAAGCATGAAAGATTTGTAGTCAATTTTCACATGTGGAGGAGGTTGACTGCTAAATATTTCGTTTGAACATTGACCTCAAGCCTACTGGGGAGGTACTATTTGATTAAGTCGAAGGCGTGATCATTATATCAGTGTAGTCTATATGGCAGTAAATATTTCCCTTTTGATTTATTGCTTGAGTATGTTGCTCAAGTCATTTATTTATTTTTATTGAGCTCAAAGAAAGTGTGTAAATCCAACGTAGATCCACTGTCAAAAATCATCAGGCTAGATAGAATATATTGGGTGGTTGGCTCAGTGAGTAAACCTACATTTCCAGTGGTTGGGTTTTCCCCGAACAGGTGACATGACGATTTGTGCTCAAGCCTCAGGGGTGACTCGACCAAACAGTCAAAGTCCGAAGTCCAGTTTTCCATCAAGTCATTTTCAGAAAATTACAATAGATGATTGCAACTCTCGACCCCGCAATGTATCATTTGTCACCACTCAAAATCACTCAAGTTGTTAATCGGAATGATCTTTCCAGTGTCATTTCATGAGCCATCTTAATGAGCGCAATATTATCCACAGTATTTTAAACATTCAAACTTGATTTCGTGCTCAAAGCATACCGAATGTATAATTTTAAACCAGTCGTTCAGATCACTTGACATTGAGATGGCTCTTGAATATTGCTCAAAAGAGCAGGAATATCCTCATTGCTTCTACCCTTTTCTTGCAATTGCAACATCTACCATTACTCACACAGGCATATTATTCAAAAGACCGTGGAGAAAATTGTCACCACCTCCAAAGAAAACTTCATCAACAACCTCAACTATGTATTTAGTTACGAAGACTTCTAGCTACGAAAATTCAAGTAACGCATCACACGATGAAACTCCTGCCGTAAACGGTTTGCGTCCAAAACCAGCATACACAGTCAAAATATTCCCCGCAGCTCACATCGAGAGTATTCCAGAATCTTCACTGGGAGAGATCTCGACAGAAGTTCAAAAGCTCTATATATGGGCAGCACATGTCTGGCATCATGGAAATACAAGTCGTCCAATCTCTGATGAATCGGAAGATTCTATCTACAGGAGAGATAAGTGCAAAGACGGATGTGTTGGCTATATCTACTCTTGGACTTGTAAAAAGGGATGGAAATATGGCCATGTATTCGTCGACGTGTTATGTGGAAGTAAATGCATAACTTGCCCTGGAAGCAGTGGTTCGAATTTCCCTACCACGATACCTCAACTTCAAAGTAAAGATGGCGCGAGATCCGGATATTGTTATACATGTGAAAGTGGAGGATGGATGGCCAGATCCACTATTTATAGATTAAAAGGCTCTGTTGCAGCTGGATCTGGAAGAGCTACTGTATTTGAAAGAGTTGAATATGGGATCGGAAGGCCTCTCATGTACGGATTATAGGGATAATGGACATGGAAGATTAGAGGAGGTACGTAAGCTTTACGATTAGAAGACCGGTTTTACGTGGAGTGAAATGTTATGTTGCGTCAGGCGCGGGATGACATTCTCCAAATAGATGGTGTTACAAGAAGGTTCTCGTCAGCTTGATGACTTTTCAACCCATCTACTTCAAGGGATGTACAAATGTTTATCCGGCCCTGAAGGCTGGGTGAAATTTCCGGGAAACCACACGAGCAAAAAGTTGTAGCAAGAAACGATAACAATCGCATGGACGGCAACAGCAACTTTGCCAACTCAGATGTCCACCAGAAGGGTCTGAACAGAAGCTAGAGAAACCTGAGTAGCTCAATTGGAACATGGAAAGACTCGGATTGACCCAGCAACAAAATTTGGGAAGAAGCACTCAACCTGTACCTGTGGAAATTCAACAAACGTGACTCTAAATTTTAAAAATTCAATCCTGTAGTAGAAACCTATTATAAATGACAATCCCGTCTTAGCAGAAAATTGAATTGTGGCTGTCAAGCGAATAAATGAGGTTGGAGTACTACTTTAAACTCAAGTGCACATGAAAAGCTGTGTGATGAGTTTCCATTAATGTCTAGTTTTGTAATCGGCTGTTAAAGCCGGTTTGATGATTATTGACCGCGAAGTCATCTTTGTATAAATGCTAACTATTCCGCCTACTCGTCCCAAACAATACAAACAACCTGTCCCTCTATATCAATCCCGGCGACAATCTCCAAAGCTCCTCCATCTACATCCCTCTTTAATAACGCCACTCTCCCATCGTTTTGCAAGCCTACTGCTACCAAATCTCCAGCTTTATTGATAGAGAACTGTCTCGGGAAACTACCTCCAGCAGCATCAATTGAGACAAGTGAAAAATTACCATTTGAGTGATTCAGTGAATATGTCAAGAGAGAGTCGGAGGGAATAAGATTTGTAGCTGATGGAGACGAAGGATCGGGGATACTGAAGTGTGTATCGTTGCGTTGAGAAATGAGGAGGTAGTTTTTATCAGGCTAGAACAGATGTTAGTTTGAAGTTCCCTCTAAATTCGCAAAATTTGGAAAGGATTTTTTCGTTAGAAAAAATCCCCCAGGAAAAATCACTTACGGTGATTTGGATTCCTGACGCGGCACTATAAAACTGCAATTCCTCGCCTGGGGTTGTAGTCTCCAAAAGAGTTCTCTCAAACTTCACTTCAAAACTCAAAGTGTTGTTACTTTCATATGTAACCTCATACGCCGTAAGTCTATTAGCCAACTGACTGACCAAATAGAAGTAAGTGATTCCCGTTTCCGTAACAAGCCAATTTGCATGTCTGGGTCCACTTCCGACGGGAGTTTTCAATGGTTCAAGTGGTTCCAATAACTTGGTATCTTGATCGATTCGATAGAGTCTCACGAGATCAGCGCCTAGATCTGGGACAAGGACAAATGATTCTGTGGGATCGGTGATTGCTTCATGTGGATGCGGTGCGCTTTCGTATTCAGGGTCCGCGCCAGGAGTAGTAAGGTTATAGGTGAAGGTTTGAAGAGGGAGGATGTCAGTTTCGGAGGTGACATCCAAAGTTCCTACGCTGCTTGAGGAACTATTGGCCAGTCTTTTAGTACGAGTTCCCAAACCAAACTGGTATTAATGAGTAAATTCTTACTAATAAGCTAACGCCAAAGCAGTATTATTTGCATACAATACTGTAGCCGCGGCCCCAACCAGAGTTTCAACTCTATCCAATGCCACCAGGGAGCCATCCTCCTGAATCTTCAATGAATTGAGAGTTCCATTACTTGCAGTCAATCCTCTATCCGCGCAAAACAAGATATCTCGGGAAGAATCTAAAGTGATCCACGAAGAATTGGCCGCACAAGCCGTAGATGTCGCAATGACTTCGAATGAGTATGCACCATATGCATCTTCAGTGAGTGACAATGTACTAACTGTCCCTGCATATGAAGCCACAAAGAGTCTGGACGCGAGAGCTTGAGAACTCGCGAACGAGAGGATAAGGGATTTGGAGAAGAACATATTGAGAGTTTGAGCCTCGTTTGGAAACCTAGCAATCACGTCGAATATGCCGGCGATGCCACCCATTTATATGAACCTTCAAGACTTACAGCTTAGGCCTTGTCCAATATCGGTATGCTTGATAAGGTTAAGCTCTTCTGCAATCACATCATGCATGCAGAAAGGGTACCCATCCAGGAGACTATTAAGACCGAAGCCTAAAGTGACACCCAGTATCTCTCCCATGCATATATAATAAACTTCGTTCTGTTCCTGGATCTATCAGACGATTTATTCACCTTCAATTCTATCTTCATCTAATCTGTGGTCTCTTCCGAACATTCCTTTTGCACACCGTTAATGGAATTTACCAGGCTTCCGATCTCAAACATCTTCGTAATTCTATTGGTGGTAAAATCGAATTGACCCACAAGCCCCAGTATGATCCCAACCTCTTAATTAGTCTTTGGAGAATCCACACACACTTCGTACAATGTCACCATTCTCTTGGGTCCTAGCCCGAAAAAGAGAATTCCGGCTCGGCAAATGCATGGCGACCGGATATTAATCTGCTTACCCTGGATCACGAACGGATAACCTTATTTCCCTTGTAATGTTTCGGGTATTATAGATTGGCTGGCAAATTTGCCGATTATTACCCTGTGAACCATTAACATGGGGTAGAGATAGTTCAATGAAGCAGGAATCCAAAGAAGATTGTGCAATGTTGCGCACCAGTAGGGTTTCTTTACTGTTATAAGCAAGATGTAATCAATATAGAACAGAACCTGAAAATGTATTTGCATTGATCAAAACAGCACCATAACCTGAATATAAATGAATCTTTGACCCAATTTCTTCTTTTCTCGAAGACCAATGTTACTGTGTTATCGCAATCATTCTGAATCTTGTTTGCTCTCACCAACCCCCGGTATTCACATCATCTGGCTCGGGAACTTTGCCAGCAACTCCTTGCATTTCACGTTCGTGTTGCATGTCCGCCGAAGTTCTCTGAAGAGTAGAAATATTATACGTCTTCCTCTCCTTGATTTGGCCATTCGCGGGAATCGTAGCTTCACTTCCTTGGTGAATGACGGTCACGGTATGTGCACCATGACCTGTGAACTTGTTAAGGATTTGGGATACTGTTGACATTTTGTATGCCGGTTGAAAGTGTCCTTGTCCACCCTCACCGTGTCCGTCATCACCTTCGAGTTCGATTTCTTCTAGGCCTTGAATATTGTAGTGTCGAAGGAGAGGTCTTAATGTTGCGATGCAACTTGCAACGATTCCCAGGCCAGCTTCAACTACGGACCAAATAAGCATCGGAGATATTGAATCTTGAATGTTCATTAGTCACAGTCATGGTAAGACAAGATGATGGGGTTCCAAACATAGAGGATCTGTATAATCTAAATCCACAGCATACACTCCGATTCTTACAGCACAAGCAACACCAGCGCTGGCAACAAGTTAGCAAATAATGACCCATATGACTAAAAACATGTGTCACTCACAATAATCCTAACCCCAGGACAGTGACGACGAATGTCTTCGTTTTTATGTGCATTTGCATATTCCAAACTAATGCGACCGGAATGAGTGTAAAGAGGAGATATAGCGCTAGAGACATTCCGGCCCAGGCATAACCTAGAGCATCTGCTGAGTCGTAATTACAATATCCATCTACGCTCGAATCGCCCTGCTTCCAAGCGTATGAAATTGGCCGACAATTGAAAATTAGGTAAAAGCTTGCTATGAAACATAGGACAACATTGATTGATAGTCCAGCCCAAAGAGCGTATGCGCAAGGACTGGCCTCAGTGAGACGAAGGAGACATGTCGCATAGGAAGCCTTGACTGCCGTCACAACATTTATATAAATTAAGACCGTGAACCAGACGTACTGCTAAATGTCAGTTGATTGTATGATCTCAGAAGCAGTGTTGAAACCTTGGAGCTTTCAACAATGTCACCCGTCTTCATTTCCTTCTTGTGTTGGCCGATGCCTCGTTGAACGCCGACGAAGAGTAATGATGCCATTACGATATAAAGGCCCTAGAAACTCAAGTCAGAATAGCAGATAAGAGATCTTTGACGAAATTCCTTACCAGAGATAAGAGAATGAGAAAATCGTCATGGCCAATAGTATTTCGAATTACCACTCGTGTATAATAACGGAGTGAGACAACGAGAACACCGAGAATAAGAAAAAGGATTGTTGTCGCCAGTATCGATGGACCATAAGAGTCCATTCTCATTTGTGACGAAAGTTACGACTTTCTTTGTAGCGATGGAATGTGATTCTTGTTGGATTTGTTAAATGTGTTTTTAGGTATACTGAAGGATGTTGTAGGTTGTAGAAGCGCATCATGCCATGAGGTGACAATTAATTTGCAGTCACCCTAACAGACGCTCGGAATAAGATGATTAAGGAAGAGAAAACAATATTAAAGAGAGATGAAAGGAAAGAAGAATCGGGGGCGAGAAGGATTACGAATTGTTTGAAGGAGTAGAAAGGGTAGGAGCAACGTTGATTTGACGGCGGGATCATATCTCATCCAACTTCAGAAGACACGGAATTTTTCAAACCATTTACTACCCTCTGAATTGAGCTCTAGTGAGGTAGATAAGAATAGAAACGCAAACATACCATAAACGCGAAAGGTTGTGAAAAGTTTACCTGCCTCTCAACAAGACGACTTGTAGTGAAGTATCGCCTGCTTGCTCGATAAGCAGTGCAACGTATCCATAGTCGAAAAAACGACATGCGTACTGAGTCCAAATAATTACTGTACCTCTGGAGTATCTAAGAACAGGCACAGTCACTGAGCTGGCCAATGTCTAAGCCCCAAATGCAGAATTCCTGGCAATCTCTGTGAACGGCTGCTATGGTTTATGACAGGAATAGCGAGGTTCATGGCGCATGTACACAATCAAGAACAGTGATGGTGGTGACACTTGTTGTTTCCATCGGTTCCTGGCTTCAGACTGCTGAATACAGGCATGCGGCGCTTGAAATATGGTATATATATATACGAAGCCAGCCTCATGGAAGTGAGTATCCGTCCTTTCTGATGGTTCGCATTCGCATAGCATGATTCTAGAAGTAGGTTTCATGCATCACCAAAAATACAATGGTGCCCACGAGAACAGATATATATCATGACGTAGTGATGAATACCTACATAGCCTTGAGATATCAAGATTTATGAGACGTATTCCTTTCTCCCTCAACATTGCTGTGACTTTAATTGATGAAAGCCGGTAGTGGTGGTTGTGGTGGTGAAGAAGACACAGATGAATGAATTGAACATTGAGGAGAGTTTGAGAATGGTTAAGGAATAACAAGTGTTACTTTATTAGTCCTGTGACGAAAAGTCCCTTTTGAGATTGCGTTGGGAGCATCTGGAGATATACCTAGTAGGTACATAGACTTTGTTTCTCACCGCCTTCATTCATAATTCGTTGCCCAGATGAGTGAGGATTATTGAAATGATACTTATTATTAGGGTGTTGGTTTAATCGAATCGAATTGAACTGATGAAGATGCTTCACGCATACCAATCGAACATAGTGTTTGCTCTCGAATATATAAGATCTGAGGCTATTGATCTGGCTATTGATCAGGAATGCGAATTTCGCCTATTTAAATGGCCTGAACGTTTCCGTTCCCAAATTATCAAAGGGTCGAATTAAAAAAAGGTCTTGGAAAGCGGGAGTTCGCAGAATCAAGAGGCTGTCCCTTGTATACGTATACGCCACAACGAGGAGATAAAGGTTAATTGCTACTCTATCGATAATTAATCCTTCGAGGAAGAAGATGTTTACAAGATGGTTAGTGATTACCTACCAAGTAGCTAAGTAGCTAGATACCTAGGTATTGGCTAATTCGTTTCTAGTACATGAGAACCTGCAGGAAACACCTGGTTGAAAAACTTAGCACACCTTAGCGAAGTATATTCACATGTTCCCTTGGCTAAGTACAGATTAGGTACCTAGTACTTGGTAGTATTTCATCAAGTCCCTCATTTCTTTGGTTTCTCTCTCAAAGAAGGACATGGATTTTTCTAGGTGATGGAATGTGAATTGATACCTACATTCATACCTATGTTTATACCTATCACACATGGCCATATTGGAATGGAGGATAGTAAATAGTTCTCAAGCCGAATCCATTGTCGCTGTATACCAAACCCACACATGCTGCAACAGTAGATAACTCGAGCTGTACAGAAGTTTCTGGAAAGTCACATCATGTTGATCATCTCCATAAGCACTCTGTACAATGTTCCCCCGCAGAATTCAGATGGGAGACATCTAATTGCTAGTGGTGGTTTGATATCCTGATGCTAATGCTGGTGCTAATGCTGATGCTAATGCTGATGCTGATGCTAACACTAATGCTAATACTAGTACTAATAATAAATTAATTATTGGGGTCAACCTGGGACTTTTGATTGGAACTGGATTTAAATTCCACCCATCAGCCACCGGCGAACGCTTGAAAATGCCTCTTTCGGTTCTTTTTTTCTTTTCTTCAGAATTCAAGGGACCTGAAAATGTCTTTTTTTAAGCTTTAGCACTGCTAGTACGCCTAGATAGGCCATCGGTCAATATAACTGCCGTTAAAATCAGGCGATGGACATGTCAGAATGTCAAAAAACCATACGATGATTGAATTGATTCCAGGCAAAAGGAAGAGGAATAAATTTGATAAAAGGCGGCGAAAGGAATTATATAGATCTGAGTGAACGCCCACTTCGTACGAAGGTTTTGATGACCTTGTCTACATTCCAATTATTGCTATTACCATTGCCGTTGCTGTCTGTTGCTGTAGCCTTTTTCTATTTAGAACAAAGGGTTGCAGTCACTAGTTTTCTCTCACCTCTCACCTCTTGCAAGCTGCATGCACCTACAGCCACACACGCCCCTTTTGTTACCTTGAAATTTGCTACAGGTTGCTAAATGGTCTGGATCTTCGGTTGGACTTGATGTCGATACTCTAGCTTTCAACCCAGCTGATTATGATTCGTTCTTTGCGGCAAAAGCCAATTCAAGGCTTGTCGAAAGGTGTAAGCTTTCGGGTCGAAAGAAGAATGAGGAATTGCAAGATCTTGTAGGTATCTAGGTATAGTACGATAATCTCTATTGTCGAATTGTGAGCTGCTGTGAGAGACTGTCATTGTGCAGCCTCGATGTTCAAGAATTAAGAAACAGCAGGTACAACGGTTGAGCATCGATACCAAGCCCCAGCACACAAAGGGTGTACGATCAGAAGAGGAAAAAGCGCAAGACTCGATATTTCGCATAGGGAATAGGGTCGGAATCTCGTACAATCCGATCGATCTTGATTCTTGAGAGGCATTGTATAGGTACGATACTGTTCTGGTATCGAGTCTCTCTTCAAACTCCTCGCAGCCGCCGACAAGGTTATTGGAATCAATTTACACCTATGGGGACTCGGAAGTAACATCCGCTCCCCAGTCGATATCTCGCGTCTGTTCATTACAGTACCATATCGTACACACAGGCACATTCGAATTGCCGACCCCTTTTGTGCCGAGTTCATGCATGGTTTGAGGTGGAATCGACAGATTTGGAAAGAGATTAAGCAAGAGGGCGCGCTAGAGAAGGGGAGGGGGATTCAAGTAATATGCTACACACGTAACTTGCGCATACACTCATACCACGCTTCCATTCTTTACGACTCGATAGTTGTGTTGCCAGGTCAGTTCACCCGTCGTTTTACCATCCATTCTTACTTCGTGCCTAACACCTGCCATTTCCTTCCCCCAGCTCTTCCAAGGTTCGCTCGCTGGATTGGATCCGGATCGAGTACCGGGGCAAAGTGCCACACACATCCAGTGCACCCTTATCGATTGCTCTGTCATAAGAATTGCTCGAGGAACCATTGGCTGTTCTTTTTTAGACCTTTTCTCAAAGTCTCAAAGGACCCAAGTAAGAATCCAGCCATCTGATTTGTTCGGCTCGGGACTCCGAGAGCGAAAAGAAAAGAATCCACATATTTCCTTGGCTCGGGAAGGACTTCGCAGCATTGCGCAGTCTCAGTGAAATGTCTGCCCTCACAGTCTCAACTACCTAGTGCGTACGCTACGGCCATCCTGGCTCTTTTCGATTCTTCGATTCGATGAAAATGACAACAAATTAAACCTAAATTTTACCAACTCTCTATTGATGAAAAAAGGAATTGGGAATTGACAACACTATCATTTATCCATCCATCCATCCATCCATCCATCCATCCAGCCATTCGCTCCAGAACCCTCGATCAAGTCGTCACCCATCAATCGACCAAGATCGACCCAGGACCTGCCACTCACTCGATTCAAGTATGTCAGCATTGCGATTCTGAGGTTCCCCAAAGCTTTCCAGGTTCCCGCCTCGCATCTCCGGTTTGTCTCTGTAATCACTCGAGCACCACCACCAAGACGATACTCCATCTGTACATGCGATAACACCATGATTGAGATTTCCCA
The DNA here is from genome assembly GCF_000143535.2 of Botrytis cinerea B05.10. Lineage (NCBI taxonomy): Eukaryota > Fungi > Ascomycota > Leotiomycetes > Helotiales > Sclerotiniaceae > Botrytis > Botrytis cinerea. The sequence goes on along the minus strand of NC_037312.1, from coordinate 3,159,735 downwards.
CGACGTCAACAATTTCGATTCCACCATTATTGTCTCCCCTCGCCACCATTGTATCGAGAGCCCTTTGTTATACGGCCCGGATTTTAATTGACGAAGAGTTCGATCTCTTGGCGCAACCCTATCAAACGCCTGAAGTCTGTCAAGGTTCTCGAAAAAAAGGTACCGCCGCCATACTTGGAGTGGTTGGCCAAAGATCAAGGACAAGGGCAAGAACAGTCCCTCGTCGTCATGATTTGGTACCTCCTCTATCCATTTCGAGGGTAAGTGATTGAATGAATTGATGCGCTCGACACAAGGTTGCATATCTAATCAAGCTTGTCTCCATTAGAACCACGGAACCTCCCGACCTCGATATCAAACACCCCATTCGAGATCGCTTCACGAAATTCGGATACAACGTCGCAAAGCACTCAGTCGCTGCCATAACTATCTCTGCCATAATCGCAACCCTGCTCATATATCCGTTTCCATTTCTCTTCACGAATGGCTTCACCAATGGCGCCTCAAACCTACCACACCATGTCTGGTCTTCTGCGCAGCCTTTAAATGCATTGCATGATTCGAGGAAGCCGGATGTCGTCATGCGATCGATATGGGTTCATGGTGTGTTATTACTCTGGGCTTTGAAGGGAGGAGAGCTAATACCGGTATAGGAAGCTATATGAAAGCTTTACAAGCAGATGTTCTCCAAGCAGCACTAGAGATACAGGATCATATTTTGGGCCCCACTATCAATTTCAACCCTCGCAAAGAGGTTAAGCATGCTCAGATTGACTATACACAAAATGAATTATCAGTGGATATCCGGGATACCTTTCATGCAGTAAATGGTCTAACAAACTCATCTTGGTTCTTTCATTCTCCATTACAATACTGGTCATGCTCGGAGAAAGCGATCTCAAATGATGACGACATTGTGATGACAGTCAACAAAAACCTACACCAATCAACCTCTGTCAATGTTACCTTGAGGCACTCTATTGTCTTTAGTGGTAAGCGTTTTGAGGATCACCGTCTTGTGGCTGCAGATGCCTTGGTCATAACTTTAGTTCACATGCTTGATTCGCCGGTTGGGAGATATTGGGAGAGAAGAGCAGCTCAACTCGCAGCCAAAGGATCCGACGACTGGCGCATGATTCCTTCCGATGGCCGTTCGTTAACAAGCACTCCCTATGAATTCTTATTTCAACCGACTGCTACTTGGGAATCAATTGCGTTAGCTACCGCATATACTTTTGGCGCATGGTGGTTCATCGCAACTTTATGGGGCCTACGGGCTCTCAAGTCAAGGCTTGGTCTTCTCATTGCTGCAACTACTCAGTTAGCTTTCACATTCACTTCGACATTCACCATCTGCGCTATCATTAAAACAGATTTATCTATGATTCCCAGAGAATACTATCCTCTGATTGTTGTCTTCTGTGGTACCGAAAATATGCTTCAACTCGTCAGAGCTTTTATTGTCACGCCCTCATCACATCATCCGACTCTTAGATCCGCAGAAGCCTTTGGAAGGAATGGACACATATTCCTTGCAAACACTGGCCAGAGGCTTTTCTTCTTGTGGATTGTTTCCAAGTTTGGAGGCGAAGGGCAAGCTACTTTCTGTCGCTTCGCTACTATTGCACTAATTTTTGATTTCTTCTACCTACTGATGTTCTTCGCTCCCGTTCTAAGTATTGATGTACGAAGACCTCAATTGAACGATACACTCTCGGCTTCTTCTCGGGAACGAAGCCATCCATCACCCGAAGGATTGTCTTCTAAACCATGGGCTGATTTATTTTTTCGTGGAGGAAACATGCCTTCAACTCGTATTGTCGGCACCTTGGTGGTTATTATCGCAGTACTAATTTGCCAGTGGCACTTCGATCAAGGTATCTTGAAAAGCAGTCAACATTTAATGAAAACAACTTCGCCGGCTTCGTCAATACTAGAGGTCGATGTTCATCAAGCTAGAACTCCAACTGCCTGGCTTCGATTGCAAGACCATGAGACTGTACATGAGCTTATAAGCATTGTTAAACCACATGCTCACAGTTTCGTCGCTCAAGTTTATGATCCTTTAGTTTTTGTTTTGAACGGTTCGGATCGAACACCAAATAGACTTGGTGTAAGAGCGTTTCTCCCTGCTTTTTATGACTTTATCGAGAACCAGTCCTTGCAGTTTGTTTTGTTTGTTTTCATCACTGGCGTGATTGTCAATCAATTTATCAAATATCTCTTGTCTGATGAACCTTCTGACGATGAAGACCACGAGGGTCACGGCGATGAACCCCTGTTGTCGGTCAAAACATTCGGCTCTGGACATGCTTTGGATGTTGTCCTAATGACAGCTTCTCGTGATGGAATTATTGTTTCAGTTGGTCTGGACAGATGGATCCGTGTTTGGAATGCACAACATAATGGCCGAAGCTATGTAGTCGAAGACCCTGGATCAGATATTGATCCGTTTCCTGTTTTAGCTATGGCGATCGACAACGACTCGAATTGGCTTGCAATACTGTCGAAGAAAATGGTCGCCTTATGGAATATTCCTGAACGTAGATGGGGCCCGACAATGCCCGTGGACGTTAAAGGGCGAACACCGGAAGCATTTTTCTTTAGCCGCAATGAGGTTGAGTTGATTGATCCCGTGATTATCGTGCGCCACAATGGTCTTATGTCAGAACTTCATATGGAAGACCATGTTTCAAAGGAACTACAAATATGTCGCACGCCATTAGTTTGTGTTGAGCCGCATTTGGAGAAGGTTGTTATGAATGGCTCCCTACCACCCCCGAAGATCATAACCGCCTCGAAACGTGGTTGTGTACATGTTGCGGTTGAAGAGAAATCTGGTTGGGTTTCATATGATCTTAGACTCCCTTGGGTATCGGATGACAAAGATGTCAACTCAATTCTTCCATTGCCGGCATTATCCTCCTTCCTTGCTATACGCGACCACAGCGTTGACCTTGTCGATATCTACACACATAATGTTACTCATTCATTTGTTACAGAGAATATCAAACCAGGAACACTGCAGTGTGTTCATTCGACCAGACGAAGGCCACAATGTGGATCTGTTGGTTTGGGTTCGTTTGCATTTATGTACACTTGCATTGAGACTGGCAATATGATGATGCAATCATATTTGCCAAGCAGAGAAGGTGATACCATATGTTTTCGTGATCCTAATAAGCCAGGTTCCAAAACATGTTGTTTATGGCGGGAGACCGTAGAGCGGAAATTTAGTATAGAAAACCCTGGTGATTGGCAAGCACTCCAATCGGGGTATGTGGTAGGTGTACGGAAGACACAAGACCAAGATAAACAAGCAGCAGGGAATCAACTTTTAGGGTCGATTGGAAGCGGCGGACTTCGACAACGTGGTGTTTCGGGTAGGAGGTCTAATGTAGATCATCCAGGAGGTAAAAATGACGGCTGGGAAGTTTGGAGTTTAGGATCGAGAGGAGATGAAACCTCTGTGCCCTTGAATTCAGTTTACGATCAGGTCCTACTTGTTGGTAAACTTGGACCAGTTACGAAAGTGGGTACGAACAGTATTGTAGTTGCATTGGGTAATATGGTCAAACTCATTACTGTCGGCCATGAACGTTATGATCGAATTGGCAATGATTCTGATGAAGCATTCGTGGGCATGGCACCTGTTGCAAGTAGGAGGAAGAGACCTGTTCTCACTCGAAAGAGAACAGATTGATATGCAGAATCTTTTAAATCCTTTTTAAGATATTATTTGTGCTTATTCGCAAATTGCTTCTGGGGGGAAAGGATGATACCCAATATATGGACAAAAGGCGTTTCCGAATTGAATTGATACAGGCGTTACAATGGTCAAGAAAGCGGCGTTCGTGGATGATAATGTTTTTATTTTTGGTCTCATTTTGCGTATACAAGGCTGGGCGCATATAGTGACATTTATATCACCCTGTAAAGGGACATGGTTGTGGTACTTGAGCATATGCTTATGATTTGGGCATGCTGAGTTTAAAAGCATCGGGGCTTTCTATCAAGGTCAAAATCAGAATTCAGCAGGCTTGCTGGGAATGGATGAGATGAAGATGTATTAGGAATAGGTCGCAAAGGGTAAGTCCACTGGCGAACTGCCACCTGCAGCAGAGTAACATTATCATAAACCTTTGACCGGGCTTGCCAATGCAAAAGTGACGGTGATTGTAGGTAGAGTCCTGTAAAATGCAGAACCTACCACGTAGGTAGTTGCATCGGATATGCAAATATCAATATATGTATATATACATAATGAAGCATGTCATGACGAAGATCGTCTGCACATCACAGCCCTACGGCCCCTATAATGATTAGGTCTTACTACATAAATCCACGTTCCTGCACTAATCAATGATGATCTTCGGGAGCTCCCTCCTACTAACAATACCACGTGTCTACCCCTGTCTCTTATCGTTAGCTTATCGCACAGGCCAAAATTCACACGCGACGACACGACCCCTTTCAACGGCTTCCCTTTCGACTTCAATACTAACCCAAGCAATCAGTCATGTCGATACTTAACTACTGGACCATTGCAGCGTTGGTGCTGGGCCTCGCGGCCTTTGCTCCGGGCATTATGGGTGTGTTTGGCCTGGGAGGAAACAAGTTTTTGGTGAAAGGGAAGGTATGATCAATTGTTCTATCTTTGCGGGTTGGGTGTGAAGTCGGAAACTTTATGTTTGTGTAGATATGCTAACACATAGTCTTGATAGACAGTCCTCTTGACCGGCGCCTCAGAAGGAATGGGAAAGAGTGTTGCAATTCAATTGGCAAAAAAGGGGGCAAATGTGATAATTGTTGCGAGGAACGTGGGAAAGTTGGAGAAGGCTATGGTGGAAATCAAGGTATGATTTTTGGTATTTTCCGTTTCTCAAAAGAGGAGTAGTGAAGATTGGGGAGGGAGTAGGGATAGAAGGAATGGCTGAAGAGAAAATATGTTTGAAAACAACTGGAGTTCCGAGATAAGACTGACAGGAGGAATTAATGCAAGAGTAAAGGTTTCTAGATGGGCTCGACTAACACTTCACAGGCCGCAGCTCTCTCCCCATCAACGCAATCTTTCCACTACATCTCCGCAGATGTCTCCATCTCCACCGAAGCCGCACGTATACTCGAAGAAGCCACTAAATTCAATTCTTCTAATCCTCCAGACATTGTCTGGTGTATCGCAGGCACTTCTACCCCCGGCTTCTTCCTCGACACTACTCCCCAGAAACTTCGTACACAAATGGATATAAACTATTGGTCTTGTGCAGACATGGCTCATTGTGTTTTGAAATCTTGGCTCTCCACCCCCAACCTCAATGCCGAAAAGAAAGACCGCCACTTGATCTTCACCAGTAGTGTTTTAGCTTTCTATTCCGTCGTGGGGTATACACCATATTCACCAACCAAGGCTGCGATCAGAAGTCTGAGCGATACTTTATATCAAGAAGTTCTGCTATATCCCAATCCTCCACAAATTCACACAATTTTTCCAGGTACAATAGCTAGCCCGGGATTGGAGATTGAGAATCAAGGCAAACCGGAAATCACGCATTTGTTAGAGGAAACGGATCCGATACAAACACCAGATGAAGTAGCGAGGAATTCGATTAGGGGCTTGGAAAGAGGAGAATATCTGATTACGGTGGGTTGGTTAGGAAGTATGATGAGGGCTTGCGCATGGGGAGGTAGTAGAAGAGGGAATTGGGTGTTGGATACGTTGGTGACATGGGGGACAAGTGTAGTTTGGGGGTTCGTCGGGAGAGATTTAGATGGGAAAGTTAGGAGGTGGGGCGAGGCCAAAGGGTTCAAGAGAAACTGAAAGATTATGTTGAGACGGGTTTGCGTAAAAATTGGCCTTTCGATAGGTCAAACCAATATCCCCGGAACAGTGCATAGCTTTCAAGATAGAAGCAGCTGTATATAGCGCATCTATTCCAGGAGATACTCGATCGTATTCGTGCATCAGACTAGATGCGCAAAGGCTCTTTTCAAATAGTTTACGAAACTGCATAACACTAGCTGAATCAGCGCCAAAATTTCAGGAGTCTGCGATGCCGCTGCTATCTGCCAAAACTACCACGAAATTGAAAGTTGGTACTGCGTGTTTCATTCAGCTATGTTGCGAGATATTTAATGTCGCAAGTGCGTAATTTATGGGTAATTGTAGCTATAGGTCAATAGTAGATGCGTAATTGGGTACTAACTTGGACTTTGACGAACGAGCTGAGTCTATCGATGCTTAGTCCTTGTTAGAGAAAGCCTGAAGTGTCGGGATGATCCAAACTGGGACTGGAATGGGTCGATAATCAATTCCACACGACACGTCCAATTCTATACTCGCCTTATTAAAAAGATATACTATTCAGTCAATTCTGCTATTCTCGATTAGATCGCCTTCCAGGTTCTCGAAAAAAATATAAGTGAACTTGTAAAAAGGTTATTATGGTTATATATGCCACAAAGCAAATGGGATTGGCTTGGCTAGATACCGATGCGGTTCTTAAATCCCGGGACCTTAATGAACCTGGTGTTTTCCAGGTCGAATAACTTCAACAAAAACAAAATGGAAAATTTGATCGAGATCGAGATCCGAAGAACAAAGGAACATATAGGACCTTATACACAGAGGAATCAATGACTTTTTTTTTATTTAACTTTCTAACAAAAAAAAGAATAGTCTCGTACTCGTACCTCATGGCATCTGCTTTCCATTGTTCCTTGCCATTGTTCTACCATACCCCTTTACCGAGAATTATAGAAAGAAATGGCTTGTTATAACTGCTATGAAAAGAAACAGATTATCTACAGATATTTTGGATTCGTCGAGCATATGTGAAACTCATGCAATCTCGAATCATTTACTGCAATTGATTTTGCTACGAAATCATGGCTCCAGAAAAACATACCGCAGACGACCATAGTGTCATTATTATTGGTGCAGGATGGCAGGGTATTGCAGCTGCTAGAACATACCTACAGCTCAAACCTAACATAAAACTGACCATAATCGACTCCGATAGCAGCATCGGTGGAGTCTGGAGTATTGAGCGAAGCTATCCTGGACTCATTGCCGATAGTCCTGTTGGATGCTATGAATTCTCCGACATGTGTATGGACGAAGATTCCGAGTTGGAAATGTGGAAGATAATTCCAGGTCACAAAGTGGGTGAATATCTTCGCAAGTTCTCCAAGAGGTTTGATATCGATGAACATCTCCGCCTCAATACGAAAGTCTTCTCGGCAGTTCCTGAAAATGGAATTGGTGGCGTCAAGAAGTGGAGTCTAGAAGTGCAGACAAAGGGAAAAGAAAAGGAATTTCTTAAGTGTGATAAATTGATTGTAGCAAGTGGACCTTCTTCGGATCCAAGAATGCCGAATCTCGATACAAGTCGATTCAATGGTCCCGTCTTTCACTCTCTATATCTTGGTGCTCGACATGCAGAACTTACTGCAGACAAAATCAAACATGTCACTGTAGTCGGAGGCAATAAATCGGCTGCGGAAGTCGTTAATTTATGCGCAATTGCGGGAAAGAAAGCCACTTGGTTAATTAGAGAAGGTGGTGCTGGTCCGGGAATGCTAATACAAGCAAGGTCGGGGGGAGTACATACCGCTGCCATTGCATTTTCCAGATGGGCGGGTCTAACAGTTCCATGTTTATTGAGGACTCATGGATTCTGGTACTGGCTTTTACATAGTGGTCTCTTTTGGCCCGGCATCTGGTTGATTGGAAAATATTGGGAGTGGGCTTCTCACTACATGTTAAAAGGTCTCTATGAACAGAGCGAGAATGCTAAGAAAATTGCACCTGATTTACAACAGTAAGATATTTGCAGCGCCGTGGAATCACTTTACTAATGAAACACAGTCTCTTCTGGTCAACATCTGCACCTTCCTTTCTTCAAGAAGGCAGTACCTTGTTCGAAAAGCTGAATGAAGGGATACTCATAGATATAGAACGCACACATATATCTAAGGTTAATTCCAACAGTGTCCGTCTCGATAATGGAACTGATCTTGCTACTGATGCAATAATATTCGCCACTGGATGGAATCTAACTTTTTCTAAATTTTTCTCTCCTGAAATGCGTCTCGAGCTTGATCTTCCAATCCCATTTGGTGCAGAGCCCCCCGCTCTAAAGGCATATTGGAAAGAACTCGATCTCGAAGCCGATCAGTGGGTCCATAAAACATTTCCTTTCTTATCCAACCCACCTAAGACTTATGAAACTCCGCCCGACCACACACCATACCATCTCTATCGTCAATCAATTCCCACCACCCTAGCTACCCGCAACGATCGTTCCATTATTTTCCTCGGCGTCTTAGCATCTCCTCAAATCCCAACCTATGCTGAACTTTCTTCGCTGTGGAGTATTGCCTATCTCGAGAATATGCATGCTCCCGAGATCGACAAAGTTTTCAGCAATAAATTGACCATGGATCTCGATATCGCGCGGGTAAATGCATTTATGAAGTGGAGATATAGACGAGCGGGCATCATTGAACCGAATGTGGGAGCAGAGGTACAGGATCTTTGTGATTTACTCTGTGAGGAGTTGGGCGTGGAAGCGAGGAGAAAATCGAGGATTGGTGGATGGAAAGGCTCGTGGAATGAGTGGTTTGAGCCGTATCGAAGTATGGATTATAAAGGAGTCGTGGGGGAATTTCTAGAGGTGGTGAGGAAAAGAGAGGAGGGGAAAGCTAAGAGTGAGTAGCGGATATTTGGGTTCTGGTGTGTATATATGTGATAAGGTGGCTGCTTTCTGTTTATTTGGAAAAGACATTTGAAGGATGCTACCTCGTATTTTGAAGTTACTCTCCAGATTGCGGGGTAGCTTAAAGATAAAAATTGAAATTTGTCATTTGCGGCTTACACACAACATTGAAATTTCACTTTTTTTGTTAGAAAACGTGTTAAGCTAAATGATTTACGTCTTTAAAGGGTTTTATGCAGGTAAAGTAGAGTAACCTAATGAAGGCTAAATACTTCACTCATGTTATCCTTCTATATCTACCAATCAGCGTCCTCTTGGCGTTTGTTCTCATCATCGTAAAATAGGGGAATCACTAAATAACCGAATCCAACTTCCGCCCTTGTAGTTCATTTTTTCACGGTATGTCGGTTGTAAAACAGGTGCGGAAATAAAAGGGGAAATGTCCTGAATTATTAATGAAGATGAAGGATTACGAAAAATGCGATCATTAATGCTTCTTTTAGTATTAGAATAGAGTCAAATTGAAGCGAATCTCCGGATATGCTTCTTGACTCTGCCGTGTATCTCGCAATTCCCCCACTTCACTAGCCGGATAAGACAAAAATTGAGATGTGCAACAAAATGGAAAAACTACTTCGCTACTGTAATAAGATTTACTACTCTGATAGCCCCACTCTAGGGCGCCATTTTCCAAAACCACCTGCACATCTTCTATCGCAATAACTTAAGTATATACCCATCGATCACCAACTTTCTACAGTTTCTTCTTATGCCATCAGGTTCTTGATACGGTCAGATACTGCTCCAAACATTCCGGGCCCTGAATATGCATATGATATAGTATCTCCGAATGGCCCAAGGTAGCGTCTTAGAGCGCATCTCCTCCAATCATCTTCGAACTTTCGCTCTACCGAAATATAATTCTATACTTCCAAATGACCTCCTCACCAGTGCGAATCCTACTTCGACCGCTTCACCATATATAGATGAACTCAATGTAGAAATATACAAAGATATGGATCATCGAAACTCTTCCATGATTCAATAAAGTATCTAGAAGACCTCAAACATTCACACCCAGGTATCTTTCCAGATTTATCCACCAACCTGAGAAGTTCGTGCATGACAGTGAATTTCATTTTGCAAGAGCTGGACTCTAGAAACCTGCTACTTCAATCAATCAGATCATAGAGCTCACACTTCATCAGAAGAATAAAAGTTACAAAAAGTTCAAAGATATAACGATGCAAGCTTTATCCATCATCTCTTCATAGAATATAGTTCAAGGAAAAACAAGACAATCTGATACCATAAAGCCAGAAGGACCAGGATATCCAAATTTTACGATTCTCAACCATTGAGGAGAGAACTTCAACAATTTGCCACAGTCCAAAATGCAGAATTCTCAAGGGCAGTCAATAAACAAGCCCATCATCCATCAGTATTGCTTCATGATAATTGTGAATCACTTGTTCACAAATGAGATTTTATCTTATCATATGTGTGTCAAGGGAAGTGAATCAAAAATCTGAGCACATCTCCTGCTCCAAGTCTCCTACAACTCTAACACCCTTTGCATTCCCAAACGCAACAGAACTCAATTTATAAGTTATAAGTTCTATTGCACTCTTTTCAGAGATCATTCACAGCTGGTCTCATACATAATACCGGCTCTGGAAGATATCTGCACATGCACAGGAGTGTACATGCATGCATGCATCCGTCATCCATCATCATCTCTTTGAACTAAGGTTTCCCCATGTAACATATGTGGTTTGAATGAACTCTTGATAGCAACAATATCAAACCTTGAGGGGCATTACTCAAACTTTTGAGTAACTAATTTTACCTCAACGCCGAGACTCTAGCTTGTCCAAAAGAGTTAGCTCAATTTTGATTTTGAACTTTCCCACAATCTCAAAACAATATTGACTTACAATCTAAAATCCACACAGAACCTCTCTATTGACCTTGACCAAAGACCTGGACTTCTCATCAATTTTATAAGGCTGCGGTCCAGAACCATAGCTCTGTTATTTTCTATACTCTTGAAATCATCACTCACCTTTTCTCAAATATCATCGATTTGAGCTGCGCTCTTAAATCCCTTTGTTTACCTTGCACGAGGTCACCACTTGCAATCGGTCGCATTCCGCGAGTGATTCTCTGTTTTTCACTACACATCTTCAACACCTTATAATTCTTGCAAGCTCGATAAAACTCGGTATAATCTGCTTTTCGGTATCAAGATGCGACATTTGCATACTTTTTTGCCGATTCTGATCCTCTGCCTATGTTCTTTTTTGAGCATGGCAGATGGATCAGGATGGGGTGTAAGCGTCAACATTCTCACTCTTACATCGTATACTACCGTCTCACCAACGCCTATTGTTGTAACATCCTCAGAAGTATATTTTCCGCGATATAAAAACAATGGGTTTATAGCTAACAGATGTTTCAGTTTGTGACGCCAGCTGGTGATATTCCTGTTACCTTGACCTCTGAATTGATCGTTATTTATACAAGCTATCCAACAAATGGGTCTCCATTTAGGGAAACTGGAACGATATTGATATACCCTACATACCCTGCGTCCGCTGCTGCAACTGTTGCCACATTATCAACCAGCACCCTCAGCGAGCCAATCCCGCAGACTACAGATAGCTCAGGCAATATTGAGACAGATAGCTCAAGCATCATCGAAACTAGTAGCTCAAGCACTATTGACAAAAGTACTGTGCCAACAACATCTTCCACTCTGTCGGCGACTGCGACAACTAAGCCAAGCATTATACCGACCTTTTCCCAAACATCGACCTCGGCAATGGCAACGGGCACAACGGTATTGACTCCGCCAAACAATAATGCCCGCAAGTCGATTCCAATTGTGGCAATTATAGTTCCTGTCATTATCGGCGCCATCCTCGCTATCGCTGCACTTGTTTTGATTTTATGGTGGTTACGCCGAAGAAATTTGAAGAAGAAAGGTCATAACGCGTCGAACTCCACGGTGTTAAGACAAGGAAATGTTTATGATCGATATAATCAATGCAGGAACACAGGAAATAGAGTTTCATGCCAAGCACGCAATCCTCAAAATGATCGTTTAAGTGTCTTAGACAAGTTGGGCTTGACGGACAAAAAGTTGTGGCCATCTTGGCCTTTCGGCGACAAGATGACCTTGGGCACTCATTCCATCAAACAAGCTATCATGGGAACCACAGTGCCAGTTTCTTCAACACCACCACGGCCGGCAAGATCTTATGAGCATGAGCTGCAATTTGTCACCAGTCCTCGGCCAGTCGAGCTTCCAGGCAATTCTAGACTATCTGAGAATGAAACTTCGACAGTACACCAATCACAGACTGAGACATCCATCGCCCCACCGATTCCGGCAAAGTCCCCAGATAGAGACCTCAAGCTACATGGAAGAAATGCCACTGGAAATGCCTCATCTGGGTCAGAACCTTCAAACATCAGAAAGAGCATCGATAAATCAACATTGCCAAGATTGTCAAATTATGATGGCCATCTGTCGAATCAAAGTTCTGGACTTCACGGAGCAGTCGCATCACCTTCTACGCCAACTACAGCGTGGCCACATGGCAGCAACCCGCACGTTCTCGCACCCGCGCTTCCCCAGGTCCAGAACGACTCGGTTACAACACCAGAAGAGGCATGGGTAGAACCACCATCACGATTCTCCACTCCCTCAAACAGCTCTACTTCACCCAATGCAACTTCAAATGGAAGCGCCAACACCAGTCCAAAGCAATGGGTCGAGCCAACTTCCGATGCTGCTACTGGAAACAGAAGCCGTGCATATAATGCCATCCCGCATTCCCCGGTAGAAGCCGATGCTCTGCGTACTGTCGCAGAGCGCGACAACACCTTGGCACTACTCGAAGGTCGACAAAAGGCCCACGCAACTGCAAGCATCTCCGGTATCTTTAACGGAAATGAACATCTGAGACTCTACAACGAAGCCGTGAAGAGAGCTAGGAGAAGAAGCGTAGATAGAAGAGGAGAACTCGAAACCAGGTTTCCATTTGCGAGAGCACCCGTACCAGGCACGGTTACAGATGCTACCCATGACGTCTCTTATACTCAAACGGAGGCGGGAACTTCAATTCAACGTGTTGACAAAGACAGTGACTTTGGAGGATGGATGTGAAATATTCGCGAGCGTAATGATAACGAAGTCATGACTACATGATCACTGCTGTGAAGCATTAAAGGCGTTGGTGGATTCAAACAAAATCACCTCTCATGGAGCTCTTACTGACACTTCTTTATCCTTTCTTTTGTATCTACTTTCTTTGTTCCTGGATCACTTGAAGGTTGATGAGAAATTGAAGGACGGTGGCCTTAGTAAGTGAATGGATTGATGAATTGATGGACTTGAGGAATAACATGGGATGATGGACAGAGGAAGCTCTTTGTAATGTAGGAGAGAAAGCTAATCACAGAAGCAAATCTCCTCTCTCTTTCATCTTCAGAATTTCTAAAAGCTTGAATAATGATGAGACAAAATCGGATTTCCTTAGTGTAGATTTACAATTGATAGAAATCAGAATCAAAAGTATTACACTATGAATTTAGTTGAATTTAGTTGAATTTAGTTGAATTTAGTGAGAAAGTAAAGATTGAGAGATGAGGTCGGAACAAAATTTCAGACTCTCCGACAGTTCCGAGGATTACCCTTTCAAGTGGCTTTCAACGCTATTGATCTCCAGCTCATATGTACATATCACTACATCACTACATCACTTCATCACATAATCTCAAACAAGCATTTTATTCAACCTTACAGTCTTTGTGTAGTATATTGTCTAGTTGGGGGGCATAATGTGCAATCAGTCGCTTTGGAATCGTCAATGCCTTGCGGAATTCTCGTCAATCCTGATAGCTGTCTGGGGTGAGCATATACAATTTTTGATTCAGTCAGCCGTACTGCTGGAAAATGATATATCTACTAGAAACTTTTGAGTGTATTTTTGTGGGAGCACGTTTCTTAGATAACTTAATAAAAATTTGATTCGCGATCCGCCTATCCGACCTTTTGATGCCCAGTACAAATACGTGGTATATGTTCCCATGATACACAGCCCCAAAACGCCTATACGCCAGTTCTCTGCTAGCTTTCCGGAATGCCAATTCTACTTCATTGCCAAGCTCCTTCTAACCTCCAAGCTAACCCCTTTACTACCGCCAGCCATCCCTCCCCGTTCCACCTCATCATCAATCAAATCTCTCAAATCCAAGCTGGTACTTCCACCCATCTGTCCCATCAACCCCTGCCTTTCAGCATAAACTCCCTCCTCTCTTTCTATCTGATTATCCCTCATCAGCCCTTGCATTTCCATCTCCTCCATCTCCTCTTCCTCCCCTTCCAAGAATATTTCATGCCCACTCCCCTCATAAACCCACATAGCTGTTACACATCCTGCCGCAGCCACCACTGCTGTTTCCCACCATGCCCATCCCACTACTCCCTTTTCCAACCCCTTTCCATACCAAATTCCACCTACCACTGGTCCCACTGTGCGGAAGCCGGCCGAGACCGATTGTCCAACTCCGTGTATCGTGCCCAGAACAGAAGGATGAGGCGAGCAATTGTTCAATAATATGATAGTAGCAGGCAACGTAAACGTTCTCGCTGAAACAGCAAGTAAAAGTACAAAGAAAATGCCAATCCAGATCGCAGGACCGGCAGCAGGCGCGGGCGCCAAAGTACTAGAAGGTAATACGGCCAAATATGGAGCAAAGAAATAGGCGACGGGGAACAAAATTAGAAAAAATCGAAAGCAAAGGAGAGTACCAAGTCTTGCATGCACAGGTGGATAAAGAAGAACTTGTAGAGCCATGCCAAGGATACCGAGAATGGATGTCGCAAAGCCGACTGTTGCAGCAGGCATACCGAGACCACCGGTGAAAACAAAGGGAAGAGATCGTGAATCGTCGGAAGTAGGTCGGGGAGTGGAAAGAAAAAGTGACCAGATATTTGTGAAAGCTCCAAGATGGAAATCAAAGAAGGCGCCGGTAATCAGGGTAAAGATTACGTTTTTAGTCCAGATGCGACTAAAGGGTAATTTATTTGCGGTGGGACGAGTGATTGATTTAGGCTCGAAGTTATCGAGGCTATCAGTTGAGGTCTCAAGATGAGAGTAATCAATCGGGGCAACGATAGTTCCAAACCCTGTTGATTGTTTAATCCGATTCATCAGATTAATTCCGTAATCAAATTGACCGCGTGCCGAAGGAAGAGTCTAAGATAAAGTCAGAAGTTAGCATCCGTATCCGTATATGCGGGGGTGGAGACATCAAAATATATGCCACGCCAAGAGCACGTACCTCTTCTAGTCCCAAGAATACGATGACGCCGGTAGTTGCTAAGAAGACGGCATTGAGAATACCAGGAAGGGCATAGGGATACGATTTGAGCCACTCAAATCCGAATGCAGCTTGGTCACCGAAAAGACCAGGGAGTGTCATTGCTGGATCTGCAAGTAATCCACCCATAACTATGAGCAATATTAGTACATGATGATGTGATTGATCCAATACATATATACACATACCTGGACCCAATATACCAGCCACGTTGAAACTCATAGGTAAAAGCAAAAATGCCCGAGATTGATATTTTTTCTCTTTGGTAAACTCTGCAACCATGGTACGTCTAATTGAGAAAGTTTAGCTGTTGTGGATTTGAAAATGAAGAGCCTATGAACTAACATTATTCCCACAGTACCGTTGATAGCACCACCAAAAGCACGAAACAAAGCCGCTTGCCAAAACGTCGTCGAAAAGCCATATCCCATACATGAGATGGCCGTTCCAACCAACCCTATCATGAGAACCATCTTCCTTCCCCAGGTGTCGGCGGCTTTACCCCATAGCACCGCAGTACAGACCTGAGCACCGGTGAAACACCCTTGCAAAATCCCCGCCTGTGACGAAATAGCAGCATCAGATAAACCTGGATCAAAGCTCTTCAACTGATAGAACATATAGGCTTGCAATGAAGCAATTTGTAAGAAATCTACCAATCTAGAGAAGAAGAGGATGGCTAATTGATCTTTTCGAGGTAGTGACATCCATGTCACTGCTTGTGGTTTGGGACCAGATGCTTCTGAATCCGGCTCTGAAGCAGTACTAGGTCGGGAATCGAAGACCTCACGTGGAGATGGCGGTACGAGAGAGGTATGCCTGCGATGAAAGCCACTTACACCTCTATGTTCAGGCAAGGCCGGTGACCATAAAGGTGTTGGGAGATTGGTTTTCTCCGACATGGTCATTATTTTTCAATCAAAAAATTGACAAACGATGATAAAATGAAACGAAACTCCCAAAAAACAGAAGAAAAGAATCAACAAGCCAAAACTCGAACGGTACAAGTCAACAACTGAACTAGAGCAGAGAAATAAGTTAGACGGAAATAATGGAGCGGCTCGGTGCACGATTGTGCCAAGCTATCAAATGAATGCAAAAAAGGATAGAACGGAAAGAAAAGATGGATTCAAGAAGCAAAGTGCATGCCAAAAGTAGTAGAAATGATATGCTGTTATTCGATCTTCATCAATCGACCTTTTCGGACATCTCTTCTACTCGGAGGTTAATGTTATTATCCTTCTTCCTCGTGGATAGTCTGACATTTCCTTTGCTCTGTACCTACTTTATCCTTGCTAGCAGAGGAAAAATGTTTGCGTATGGGATATACATCATCATCAATTTCAAAATTAAGCTTGCCCCATAGCTTTGTACTCTTTAGGCGAGGCTTCATAGAGCAGGAAAATGGTTGGTTGCCTTTGTGATCCACCTGGGATCCCACGTTCCCGAATCCTAAGTACAACTCTCCAAGCCTCCCATGGTTATGCATCTTCGCAAAGACCGTTGGTTCTCGGCTTGTTTCTTCTCTTTTCTTGGTTCACGACGCAAGAGTTCCTGTTTGATATTCGTCCAACTCAAATAGGGATAAGCATAAGGAATACCAGATAAGCAAGGGTGTGGATGTGTTAGGCCAGGGAAGGTAATGGTGATGAAAATGAAATGCCACAAATAATCGGGCAGAAGGTTCAAGGGTTGGCCGATGTTCGAACGTTCAGTGCGTGAGTGCTTGATGCTCAGTGTGTACGCGGCAACTAAGGTTTTGTTAGAGAGGGCTCCCCACTGCAACCCCATGTGCTGGAGCTGGAGCACAGCGGGCGTCATGGTAATAATACTAAAGACACACCTCTTTCGTACTTACAAATCATAAATGCACAAATGCGAAGGGCAATCGAATTAAAATTATGGGAGATGCTGTCCCCGACGATCGTTTGACATGTACCCGCTGTAATTTGTCTTGAATAGGTACTAATTTATCCAATCCAGCAGACGGGTTTATGTGAAACGATGGGCGGCCTCTGTAGGATATCAAACCAAACTTTGATGCTTGAATCAGGTTTTTTCTATTGATAGCCATTTGTAATTTGTATGGGGGAGCGTGATACTTCATGTTGATTGCACTGCAGGTGTTTGATATGTAGGATACATTGGCGCCATGATGAACCTTCACAAAATTGCATGGGCCTAGTCTTGAATCAGTAGTAGAAGCGCGAAAGGACAAGCGCCCATCCGAAAAGCGAGAAGTCTTGGCGCGTCGTAATTTGCTCCACCGTGTTCACGTCCCCTGCTTGCTTTCTAGAAGTTTTTACTTCACATTTCTTTCCCTTCCCAGTTCCCAGTCGTGCCAGTGCGCATACACTTGTTAGATCCTAGGACCACTTCTCCATTCCTCAATCAATATCTATATTTCGTCCAACGCTACTCCTGATATGACATTCCCGAGAAACCCATAACGAATGTCGAATTGCTATCTATGCATGCGTATATCTACGGAGTACGCTGTGCCTCATCATCTACCCTTCATGCCAAACGACCAGACCACGTACGCGATTCTATACGCGCCATCTTCAAGGCCACTGCCTGATGTAGGCCATCACCTCTTCCTTCACACAATAGAATCCAAGCTTCGAAGCTCCTGAGCTCTAAGGTCCAACTTCTACTTGGTAATCATCAAAAGTTCTAATCACCTTCAGACCTCGGACCCACATACACATAGTAGGACTTGACCAGCTTTTCATGCTTCTATGGAGTAAAGTATTTCTGCTTGCCGGTTGCCCTCTATATCCTAGTAAGTTTTGATATGATCACTTCTTCTTGTGCATCATTATTCATCCTTTTTCATGATTTCATGAGCAAATGTCACATTTCCTTCTATCCTCCTGTTTCTTTTCCATCAGGTCACCATGGGGCTGAAAGTATTATTTCTGTATTCTCTTCTCGTCTCCCTCTTGCCTGTCCTCGCTGCCACCGAGGTAGGCGCTCTTCATGGTGATGATGCTTTCGATGCCGGCAGCTATGGACCTTACCCAATCCATACCTACATGTCAACCGATGTCGTTTCCCCCCTTTTGAATATTTTGAAATCGAGCTCATTGTGCAGAAATGATTTGTATTGGGTATTTAGTCCTCGCGGGAGTTCTGTCAGTGAGCCGGGTGCAATGATCTTGGATTCTGCAGGAAATTTAATTTGGACCAAAGGAGGCTATGATCAAGTCTACAATCTTCAGGTACAGGAATATATGGGAGAAAAGTATTTGACATTCTGGGCTGGAACAGATGCTGTGCAGGGACATGGTGCAGGAACTTATTATATGGTCAGTACATGTTGGCTCGCATTTACAAGCCTTTACTCATACTAACTTTGCGCAGCTCGACAAAAACTACAAGGAGGTTCATAACGTCGTTGCAGCAAACGGTCTCGCAGGCGATCTACACGATTTTACCATCACCGAAAACGGCACCGCCTTGATCACTATTTACGATGTTGTTGTAGCCGATTTATCATATGTTGGAATACCTCAAGGATATGTTTGGGACTGTGTTATACAGGAAATTGATTTGGCATCCGGGGAGCTCCTTTTTCAATGGAGAGCGGCAGATCATTATCCTATCTCCGATACACATAGGGAAATGCCAGCGGGAAATGGAGGCGTCAACTCTGCTTTTGACTTCTTTCACATAAACAGTATCGACAAGGATTCCAAAGGCAATTATCTCATTTCCAGCAGATATTTCCATTCCCTCACCTACATAAATGGGACAGATGGAAATATCATCTGGATTCTAGGAGGCAAGAAAAATATGTTCACGGATCTTTCTGGTGGTCTGGCCACCAATTTCGCATATCAACATGACGCTCGCTGGCGTCACAATCGCACGGCCATTTCTCTATTTGACAACGCAGGAGATGATGCTCATCCGGGGAATGCTACACGTGGACTCCTCGTCTCCCTAGATGAAATCAATATGACAGTGGAAGTCATTCGTGAATACATGAACCCCAACGGTATTCACACCATCTCACAAGGAAATTTCCAAATGCTCGAAGATGGCCACGTAATCATGGGCTATGGAAACACTGGCGCATTCACTGAATACGATTCCAATGGAACCGCGATCTGCGATGTACACTTTGGACCACAAAGTCGTTATGGGGCTGGAGAAGTCCAATCATATCGAACCTTTAAATTCGATTGGCATGGATGGCCCATGACTGACCCTGACGTGCGAATATTGACTAATGGAGACGATTGGTTGAGCTTTTTTGTGAGTTGGAATGGAGCAACGGAAGTCACGAGATGGTTATTACAAGGAGCCGATGAGTCTGAAGCGGAAGAAGAGGAGTGGAAGACTTTAGATTATGCCGACAAAACCACTTTTGAGACGGAGTTCGAAATCCATCGTTTATATCCAAGATACTTGAGAGTGAAGGGAATAGGAAGTTACAATAACGTCACGGGAGAGGAAGAATTGTTGGGGGTAAGTTCTTCCCTGGATGTAAACTTGGAACAGGTAAGGCTGACTCATCTCTTTTGTTAGACTTCAAAAATCTTTAATGCTAATACCGGTATGCAGATTTGGTCATTGAAGCCAGTGAGATTAGAGGGATCGAGTAGTTGGCCATTGCTCACATTGATAGCGTTTGCAGGGGTGACTGGGCTAGTAGTGGGAATCAGAGAAGCAATGATTTGGAGGAGAAAGAGGAGGGGAACTAGTTTACTGAGATGGAGGCCTAGGGGTTTGGGGGTTCCATTGTTATCTGGGTAGCGTTTGGGTTTGGAAAGGAGCGAATATCATTGGGAATATTTTGGGGGAGTTTCGGCGGGAAATCTGTTTCTGTATATAGTACACACCTTCATTCGAAGTTTTGCTTGTTTTTATAGTCATTTCTTCAAAGGGAGAGGGCTGGAGATACCATTGCATATATCTGCATAGATACCTGTTTGAAAGTAAATTCAAATAACGATATAATTTAAACCTGGGCACTTAGTGTACCATTTCATTCCATCACAATTCATCCAATACACTGTATATCGGACCCCTTAGCATTACCAGCCCAGTATTAACTCGCAATTGGACATCCAATCCTGCACTCACGCTCCATTATGATCACCCTCAACACAGAAAACGCAAGCAATGAAAATCCATGCCCAAAACAGAGCGACTCATGCATGTGAAAGGCACGGACGAAACACCAGGAAACACGAATCGTGAGCTCCTGTTGGTTTAGTATATTTTATTATTCGTCCTCTGGCCGCGTCATCTTGGCGGGAAGATATGGAGTATGTGATTTTGTTGGATGGGTATGGAATGGGTATGGCTATGAATGAGTATGAACACGAGTATGGTTTGGGAGATGGGAGATGAGGGATGGAAGACATGCATACTTGATGGGGAAATATGTATGTATAGATATTTACGTAGTACGTACAGAATATATAGTTAATTTGGATGTAATGATCTTTGCCGTCTATAATTTATCATTGAAATTGACGTCTGAGGCGTTCTCGTCTTTTCTCGGGTCCGAGAAGTGATTCAAATCTTATCTTATCGATCTTTTCCATTCCATGGATTATGTGTCCACTTGTCAAAATTTGCAGTAGGAAACGGGAACGGGAAAAGTATTCAAGCCGGGCTTTATGCTTCTTTTGAAAGATCCGAGGTTCTCCTAATGCATGAGAGATGGATGCATGATTCGGCTACTGTGAGGCTAATGTTTTATATGTACAGTACGGAGTGTATTTATAAAATATCGGCTTCGGTCGAACCTGGGAATTGAGACGAATGCATTTCTCAATTAGTGCACAGTGTACGAGTACGCGTATATATTATACAAATTCGAAACCGAACGGCAAGATTTGATAACTACGGGAAAGATGTAAGATGAGACAATTTGAAGGTCGACACGATTTTCCATGTTTTTAAAAAATAAATCGAAAACGGCCTCGAAAGGTGGGATATAGGTATGCTACCACTTATATACAGAAAACAGAAAAACGACCCAACAAAAATAGAAAGCTAGAATATACCGGATACAAGCCTGTACTGTATATTGTTCTAGCCAGAACCCAAAACACCCAATGATGCTTGATGTACAGATAATACAAGCCATTTTCCCAAACCCGATGTTTTTACCTATTCGTATCTTCCATCTTCTCTTCCGAAGTCTCTCCGCTACCCCTCAATCGTCCCTCTTCGTCTACAACATATTCCAAATCCGCATCAAGCAGACATATGCCATTCCGCAACCAACCACAATGCAGAAGTATCTGAACAAGACGTTCATCAATTGACATCTGTTTCTCCACCTCGAACGATCAATGAAATCATTGTTATCATTAACCCTTGGGAATGGTCTATCCTTAGGAACTGCCTCTCCCAAGAACTCGCACAGATTCTCCCACCCATCCGTGATCTTGTATTCCAACAATCTTCCCTCGCCAGCTGGACCCATCGCCTTGACAATATTCCTAACATTCTCATAATGTTGCGTGTAGATTTGTTTTCCCTGGTTTTCGAAATCGCCTTTGAAGAAACAATCGAAGAATTCCTGCAACATAGGTTTGTACATGCTCGCGGCCCAACTCCAGCCCTTCAACTTCTCCAACTCCCAATCCTTGACGCGCCAATTGACGGTTTTGAGCGTGGATGCGTGCCAGGAATCGACATCGCGGTTTGTGAGGATGATTTTGGCTTCGGGGTATGCTGCAATGAGTTCGGGGGCGAAAGCAACGGCGGGCCAATCGCAGACGGCTTGGCAGTGCCCGAGAAGTTGGTCCCAGTCTGCGCGGGTAAAGGCGGGGCCGTTGTGGTATTTGGCGTCGAAGGCGTCGCGCCAGAGGAGACAGTCGGGAGGATTCTCGATACTGGCTGACATCATGTGGTAGGTGTCTACATAGCCCAATTCGCGCATTGCTGCTCTCATTGCTGGGGGTTTGTTAGTATTCTGTTAAGAAATTGAGTTTATAAGAGAGTACGAACATGCAGTTCCGGTTCTACCCAGACCGAGAATGAGAACTTTCATAGGTACTGTACGGCGGCAGTTGCGACGGTTGATGTCGGTGTCTGCCGTGAAGATATCCGTCATAGGTTTTGGTGTGTAGAGACGTGAATTCGCCATTGTGAAGAGAGGTGATGTAATTTGTATGTGAAAGAATGATGTTGTATAGCAAGTTGAAGAGATGATTTATTCAAAGAACGAGTAAATGGGTATCTTGAGAAATGAAAAGCAGGCTGAGGTACAAGAGAAAGATAGTGAGAGAAGATATAAAAGCAGATAGAGATGAAATATAAGAGAAATCTAGATGAAATATAATCTACAAACGAACTTCTATATCTATCTGATAAAGAAAGTCTAAGGCCAAGGTCTTCTCTGGCAGGTAGATCCATAATACCATATCAACCCCTTCTCATGGATTTTCAGGAACAAGGACCTCTAGAATTACGTAGACAGACCTTCTAGCCAGGATAGACCGGTTGGACCATACCACAATCTCAACATGTAACATTGGAGATTCGCGGCTTGTTTATCTTGTCTAGACTATAGGTGGAGAGATGCAAGGAGAAATTGTGGGGGTACTGGACCTTTCAGGAGATTGGGATGAATATTGGATTGACGGGAAGCGCGCGTCCGTCTGTGGGTTCTTGAGGAAAACTCCAGACTATCTTCACTAGAAGTTGTAGACAACCGTGCATATCCTTGGATTGATATTTTTTTTATCTATTTTTGCCATTATTTGGTACTTGGTCCAGCCATAGATGCTGGAAAGCAAAAACTGGAAGCTAGAAAGGAGAAAATAAAATACCAGGATGTTGTGACTGGTGATGGGAGAAATTCTGGTAGGCCTAGAAGGATGTTCAAAAACTAACACAAGGAGCGTCTACCTGCGCGTAACATTTCTGCGTACATCCCTCTTTCCGTAGTACGAATTATATGAGCCTCAAAACCCCAAAAACATTAAGACACAATTCGCCCCCCTGTATAATTTGTCTGTATAACTCATCCAAGTAAAAGATATTCGAGAGCGCGTATCAGATACATGAACGATTTGCTGATATGGAACCATACGTATTGTCTCCTGATAACCCAAACGAAATTCAACGCCCATGATATCCAGTGATAGCATTCGGAACCAATTCGAGAATAATTGAGGTCTCTCTTCATTAAACAAAAAGTGGATATATATGAATTCCATGATTCCATGTGGTCTTCTTTTTCTTGACTCTGGAGTCCGTACGCGTCCAGAAGAAAATAATGGAGAAATTTGCTAGGGATTCGATCTTTTTTTTGCTCTGTCTAGAGCCGCCAAGAAACTAAGGACTGGTTGGTGTGGCTCACCCCGGCTTCGGGAAAGGATGCTTGAAAGCTTAACCATGAATATTCTATCTTAGGTAATATTCAAGGATTAGATTTTATGCCTCTGTTTGTATCAATAACAGCGTGAATTTATCGGACCAGAGAAGCTTTCTTCTATTGATGATCTTAATGTGGCGTTGGGGTTTCAAAGTTCAAAAGTTTCAGAGGAATAGTCCTTAACGAGGAATCGCTGGATAGCTCATCAATCTGTTACAATGTTATTGAAGTTAGAATGGGGGATGTTGGGATTATTCATCGGGTGCCGGCAAACAATAAACTTCTTACTTTGTACATGGAGATGATCTTACCGGTTGTGAATTCTGATATATTATAGTCATTGTTGTTATTATTGTTATTACATAGATTAGATATGTGGTGTTTCGTCAAAGGGGGTTAAACCTCATTTAAGGTTAGTGGGGAAATACAATATGAATGACGGCTTGGCTTACGACTCAGGGGGGCCTTACGAAATCTGTCAACGATTCAAATGGTTAAGATCGGGTTTTTAATGAAATTGAGTTTCGCTTTCTCTTCGATTCTCGATTTACTTGAGGGGAGGTAGGTAAATTTTTGGGATACTCAAGTAGGTATTCTACGTTTGATGTCTATTTATGTATACACGTTCTGTTTTGTATTTTTAACCTTCGCTTTGCTACATCTATTTCCCCGGTTTAGCTCTTCTAGTCTCTCCATTCTAAACTGCTCACAGCTCAATGACATGAGAGCATATGAATAGTTCCAAGACATGGAGTAAATCACACTTCGCCGATGTCTTGTGGGTACCAAAGTATAAATGGTCGATCAGCATCATCATCTGATATTCTATTTGAGGGTCACATCTGAAACGTTAGCACCTGGGGTCCAACCTTGAAAACCAAAACCTGTCAAGGTCTGGCTTAACCTTATCAACAGAAGAAGATTGCGATTCGCAACTACATATATCCTTGGTCATGCCAAGAACTGCCAATTTACATTGATTTTGTGACTCCCGAGATCGTCGAAGATTGATATAACGGATGAAATAGTGATCAAGGATATGCTCAGGCCATTCCATCATGAGGTACTAGTACAAGCGAAACACAACCGTCAATCAAGGAGCCAAGTACCTCCTCCAAGCTTAGATAACGACATTTAGGCTGATCGTTAATATACTGATCTTGGCTTCATTATACTTCGGCCAACTCGGCATGATTCTTAGAGAAGATGGAGCACAGTACTCCCGATGTCGGGGAATAGGAATGGTAATGATGTCAGGCTATTCCTAGGATCGCCGTAGATTGTGAGAAGAGTAAATTATAATCTTCTGGTTGATCATAATGTATGTTCTGTTTCACTAAGGAGAATTCGCGGTTCGCTTGTTCTTGATGCAACCTTTTTCTTTCGAGGGGGGTGCGGGGAGGCAGAACTTTGTATATTGTACATCATGTACTAATTCATCGAGTTTAGCTTTATAAAGTTCAAAATGAGAGAATTAAGATATCTTTGCATGCAACTGAATACGTACCACCGTGTTATGAAATGTTTTGGAAATTGAAGCCAGTACCTAAATTTTCACATTCCAGTGATAAATTTTCCCTACCCAATACCACCAGTTCATCTCGGTCCTCAATCGCATCACTCGTCGTTTTAATGGATGAAATATCTCTCACACTTGTTGAATATCAATGAATTGATAACCCTGATCGTTAGCCTGATCTTTCCCCTTCCCAAAAGATCTCTAGCATTATCCGGGCTCTCACGGACGTAGCTTACCTGATTTCACAACCCCCATTAATTCCCTGCCTTGAATTTGCTGAGATACCGTAATTCAATTACGTGAGTTGAATTATTGATATCTTATTGACAGACTGTCTGTGGCCTGTTTCTCGGGATGAACTTTCGGCTGGTGGATGTCCGGTGTTTGCGGTCTGTTTCCTTAGATTTACTACTGGGGACCGAAATGATACGAAGTCGGAATATCATTATATGGATGGAATAGAAGGCGAAAGAAAGCTAAGTGTACAAAAATCAAGTGAAGGCAAGTACACAAAGTTCGAGGAGAAACCGGTTGATGGAGTTCTGTTTGATGTCGTAATTAGTGTATTTACTGCGGGGTAATTAATCAGACTGTAGATTGTATAGACATCCAATGTTGAGATGCGGAAAATGTTATGTCGAAATACAATACTCTCTTCCCTCTGCTAATCAGCAATTGACGTCGAATTAAGACGTGTAAGGAACTGGGATAATACTTGGAATACTTATCATAGGGCTGTAGGGCTGAATGGTCGTCTATCACGCTATGCGAGAGGAGAATTGCGTGATTGAATATTAACAATGATATACTGAGAAATAGATGGATCAGTTCAAATGTAGTGTGGTGCCATGCTTCATTGATTTGAGTTGATGTTTTCTGGCATGGTGAAAGTAGAATGATGTCATGCCTGCGAGGAAACCATTCAAGGGGAAGTGGAGGTGAAATGTTGTAAAAATTACTGGCTGAGACAGAATATCTTAGACTCATCTAGTATGTTTGGAGGATCCTACCTCCATCTTGTATATCTGATTCGGCGACGTGTACGAAAATGTGATATCAAAAGCAATTAGCAAACGTACAAATAATTTCGAGTTGGATGTTTTACTAGTAGAAGTGCTCTCAAGAGCTGTGAGCATAGATATATGTAATTCCGTTGAAGCTTGTCACACTGCAATGCATGTAAAAACAACCAATCTGAATTATAGTGATGTAAAGATATCTTACATAGGTAGAACACGAGTATCGTAAACACATACTAACTTCTTGCCGAAAGAATAATTTCTTTACTGACTAACATTTATCAACAAGAATTCTTCGAATACTCGAACATCACATGCTTTTCTACCTCTAATGGATATATTCCTGGCTTGTCAAAATTCTGACTCCGCTATTGGCATCCTCATATTCATTACTCCTTCTAATCTATGGATGAATGTGGATATAATTGGTACCAAGCCATCTCGCCATGTGTGTAACTACGGTAGTTTGATCAACTATGTATCTTATAATCCGATAGTTAACTCGAGAAAAGGAATGCATAAGATAGAGCGCGTTCCAAGGTGGGAAGAAAGCTAGAGAAGAACTTATAAA
The DNA here is from genome assembly GCF_000143535.2 of Botrytis cinerea B05.10. Taxonomy (NCBI): domain Eukaryota; kingdom Fungi; phylum Ascomycota; class Leotiomycetes; order Helotiales; family Sclerotiniaceae; genus Botrytis; species Botrytis cinerea. The sequence continues at coordinate 3,133,166 of NC_037312.1, read as the reverse complement.
GGAGTCTCAGAATCTATCTATCTCTTTGGGCCCCTTTGGTGATAGGTTCTGAGGCACTAAGTCTGTACATCAGTGTTTATACATATCCCCGGACGACAGCTATGGTGATGCCACAACAAGATTTTTGAATCAATGAGTTGAGAATTTGAGCAGAGGAATTTGACTCAACATAAATGGCGTAATCTAGTTCTTGCAATACCTTCTTGCAAAATAGGTCCCGGGCAGCCATACACAACGAATTGTATGCTAGTATCAATGCCATTGTACATAATACATGGCAGGCCTGCAAGTATTCAAGACCTTTTAAATACGTGATAGGGTGTACAAAAACATGCATACTGTTGTCCAAGATGTCAAAGCATAGTAGACCAATTTGATTGAACAATCATCATTTCCGTGTAAAAAAGCAGCGTTCGATTGCTTTAAAACATGACATTCAATCCGGACGTGAGTTAAGTATATTTAAGAACCGTTGTGGGTTTGTATGAACAGTTTCTACTACACTATAAATGAAGTCGAAGCTCTTAATAACCCCTTTCTAGAAAGTAATGGTTTGTTCATATGATCAGACGACCTATCATCCGCCCGATTCAATCTTTAGCGGGGGAAATTACAAAGTCAAGATGAGAGCAGTGATGTCTCATTCTATTCCAATGACGTCAAAAATCCGAGCTAAAAAGGTACAGAGTTGCAACCATGTATTTAAAACAATCAGCAACAACTGTGCTATTCATGACAATGCAATGCGACCAAGCATGGACATGAATGAAATAGGTCAATATACATAACAATTATTGATCATGAAGCTCATTCGTTCCCTAAATGATGAATATTCCCGAGAAGATCAAATTAAAAGCTTTAGAAAAATGAGCACTGCGCGTTGCTAATGATGAAGTGAAATGGAACTTTCTACGAAGTTGTGACCGTAAGAGAAAGGTGAGGTCTACGATGCACACAAACAGAAATATCTGTGAACCTTTCACAATGCTATTGATTTACGCAGGAAGTTAACCTGCGATCTAGTAGAACATCCACACGATGTGAAGCTTGAACTGAATTTCTAAATCTCTACTTGCACCAATACGCAGAATATGGGTATGTCAAGTCATATAATTCGAGGTGTCTTCGAATTGTGAGTAAGAGCTATCTTTCTTTGTACGGAGTCTATGAATACACTAATATTTGAAGGACGATCGAAGCTGTAACTGAACGAGGTTTTCCTCATGCTAGTGAAAGATGTCCATTGAGATGATTCCTGAGGCTCATAAACCTTGCCATTCGCGATCATTAGAAGACTGAGGTATGAACTGGAGTCTCAATTCCCAAATATTAGACAGAAGAACGATATGGTCCAAGCTATCAGCAACATCACAGCGTTAGCGAATCATATCACTTGCTGTTCAATTCCCGTAATGCTCATTGATAGGTGATCCAGTTGAATATTCAGAAACTCAATGGAGTCTCGGTCTTAGTTCAGAACAGGCTTAACGACAATCCTACTCAGGATTTGATGCCATTGAATGATGTCGAAATGGCAATGTATGACGAGAATTGTGGGACGTAAGCTATGCAGTACGTTTTTGCTCCGGAGAAGAAAGAATTGACTTAGAAGACGAAGTTAATGTCACTGCAGGTTTCTTTGCAAGAAAGAATCATACGATCTCAGCACTCCATTTAGATCATTCCATGCACTAGAACAAAGTACATGCTCGGCGGCTGAAAAAAGCCGGAAGTAACAAGCCAAGAATAGCTCGGTTTCGGTTTCCACAGAAGATATATTCTCGCTCTCACAGCTCGCTGACGACTTCTGACGGTCTCCGCCATATTTACTATCTGTGTTTACTATCTTCCTCCGGAACGCTCCATGAGGAAGCGATAAACAGGGGGGAAGGCCCACAACTGACGAGTCAGATCACGTGAAAGGAAAGGATTCAGATCCTTCTCAGGATCTGTGGCTTGCATGCCCTGATTTCTTTTCCAGAACCATTCCAAATAATTATTCCATTACTCCGTGCCATTCATTCGACAGCTAGTCAAAGTCAAACAATCAGTCTTATCGTCTGAATATGAAAAGTGTACTATCCGGGTAAGTATCTCACCATGCCGCCCCATTTTCTTGCGCCATTATCGCTTAGCTTCGGGTGCTGGCCAGTTCCTTCTTCGGTGCTAAGACCACCGGCTTACTTGTGATAGAGAATCCACCGTAGAAAATCCTAACGACGAGAAGAGTGATAATTCATTGTGAGCGAGGTGGGAATTGAGGTGTGAGTTGAGGTGTGAGTTGAGGTGTGAGTTGAGGTGCGAGTGAGGTCTGAGGCTGAATGAAAAGCTTCAATGTTTTGATCACAACGTGACATGGTCCGTGCATCCAAAGTTCTACCTAGCCTTGAGTTGCAGCACTAGTGGACATGGTGGGATCAGCTAGCCACAACAACAATTTCCAATTCTTTCTGCCTGGTCTCCTTCCCATCTTCCTTTCTTTACACCTTTTTCCTCTGCACAACTTCATGATTTCACAAAATGCGCATGGAAGACCGACTACCATATTGATTTGGGTTGTACCATTTTTCATACACATATCTACATATTTAATTCTGGAAATTCAAACATACACGTGCCATGCACGTGTCAATTTGTTCTGTGATTACTTCCTTGACTTTCTTCCCTGCCGTTGTGAAGATGGCGTTGAAGAAAGATGGGTACCTAGCTGCATACATATACATATGACGGGAAGGCCAGGCCAATCCGGCATCGACGCTCTGGGCTAGCTCGTCAGAAAATAGCACAGTATTGGACAGACGTTAAGATGGTTGATAAGGATAATCTATTCTATTGATCTAACTGACTAGCGTGTACTTGCACTTTTCCTACTCCGCCGTTCTATATCCCAAAACAGATGTAGAAGCCAAACATAAGTCGTATATCTTATGAAAAGGGGGTCCAAATTTAACAAACGCCATAACGAACGAAACAACACCCTCTGGGGCTTATATTAATCAATAGAAATTTACAGCTCATGGTTTCATTATCGTGATATCCAGTCGTACCAGGGCGGCTGGAGAGAGGCGCGGAGGTGCGGAATTGATGATATCCAGTCCTTCCTTTACGAGTCCCAGATAGGACCAAAGGCTGGAATTCCGAGATATTCCAAATCTTGTACGAGTTTGATGGTCAATTTAGGATTCGAAATTACAATAACGGCTTCCGACTGAGTATCCCGGTACTGTTGTATGACAAGAGGAAGTGTTGCGGGCCTTCCCATTGTCGTTGTATTATGGATGTATGCATTAGGGCCAAGTGCTTTGATAATGCCACCGATTTCATCACCATAAGTGGTCAATGGGTCTCGAGTTGACCAAAAGAGGTTAATTCGGGTTTGTTGTGCAAGAATTACTGGTAAGCATGGTGCAATTCCTGAACCGGTAGCTACAAGCAAGATACTTCGGAACATGGGAGCAATTCGTAAAACACCACATGTCGGCGTGCGACGAGCCCAGATCTCCTTTGGTGGTTCGTTAATCAACTTTTTTGTCCAGTCACCTGCGTTCGAAATGATAAGGGAGAAACCATCTCTTTTAGGATCTGCCACTGTGGCGAATGCATGCCATTCGAATAGAGGACTGCTGGATATACGGATAGTTGTTCCTGGTGAAGGGGTAACATAGTCGAAATATATGCGCAATGCATGAGTTGAAAGTTGTTCTGATTGAACTTTGATCTTTCGGCAATTGAGCCATGTCATGATGATACTCCATGTGGCTACAGCGAGAAGCCACATGTTTGGGTTCACTAGTAATGCCTTTGTTAATTTCTGAGTTGAAGGTCGCTGAATATCGCTAGTGAGTACGGTAAGAGTCCATAGCAAAGCAAGTGCTGACCATCCAGCGAATCGATGGATGATTTCAAAACTGTTGTGAAGTTTTGCACGGATAGTTGGATGAGCCATGACAATCATTGAGATGAGAAGAATATCCAAGATGTAGATGAGAATGAGCAAGATGATCTTTTCCGCGTTGTATGGTCCCCTCCAGCTACTTTCAATAGAGAGGAGAATGAACCAAAATGTGGCGGCTGAAGCACATCCGGAATGAAGACCTCCCAAGTGGTAGATTTTCCCCATACGTCTGCGAAGCCATAAAGGGAATGATTTTGGCGCGGATGCAAAAATGGTGTACAAAAGATTGACGATATGCTCCTCCCGAATGACAATTGCGACAACAAGGTTGATTGAGGTTGCCAAAGCAGCAGCTGTTTGACTTGGTGTCCCATTTGTAGCCCATTGATACAGGAATCCTACGACGCCTCCCAAATTAAGACAAAATACAATTGTGAATAAAAGTCGATACTCGGAGGTGATGAAACGATAGAATCTCAAAATCGGCGTGGCAGATTGTCTAGCAACATCTTCCAGAATTTTGGGATCCACGGATACTTTCATCAAGCTTGAGCCTCCAGAACTATCCGATTCTGCTATACTGCGAGAGGATGGCGACGGTGGTAGTTCTTTCGACACGCCAGAATCGCTTGAGTCCGTCAGACTGCGAGAGTCTGGTGACTCAATCATCTTTTCTGGTTCTCCCATCTTGCAAATATGTGGACTTAACAGCTAATGGAAGAATAAGTTGTTGACTGTAGTAGATTTTTCACTGAGGGAGTCCTCGGGGGAGAATAATAAAACACGTCTTTGCTGGAAATCGATGGTGAAAAATGCAGGAAGCAGACTGAATTTGTATATCGAAAGCAAGTGCTAGATCTGATACTTCCAAAGAGGACTTGATGTGAGGGTTAGCTTGCAAGATGAGAGTATATATAAAGTTTTTGGTCTATCCTCAAGCAGGCCATGACGAACTAGTCGATGTGGTTTCTACCCAAAAAGGAGGACTCCGAACGCTCCATTAGGAAGTCCAGAAGGAGCAGGGTAGGGGTTTCACTAAGTGCGATTGAGGTCTAACGCGACGAGAATGTACAGTGAAGTATGGTTCGGATAAGAGGAGATAATGAGATCCAATCCTAATAGTTGATCTCCACCTTCGCTGTCTCCGATACTGTTATCATTCTATACAATGGTGGTACGAGACGGATATCTCCTTCGCACACCTTGAGGAGTACCCCCGTCCAGACTGGGTGAAAACGTGCTCGCAATGCTACACTCCATTCCAGTAACTTCTCTTCGCCACTCACCACGTCATGTCAACCAATAATTCATTGTCTATGATATCCAGTTTCATATCGTAGTGCTGCTGCGGAAGTGGTGCTTCTTTTGCCCGGTAGATACTATCTCTATCTATGTCTCCTTCTGCTCCTTCGGACGCCAAGCTACAAGGTCGAATTGTAGGAAGGAGATAAAGCTATTGCCAGCATTTCTTTCCTTCTAGTTTAGTAGGATATCAATTAAACCCATCAGTGTTGTTCTCGAGCCCAAATTCTTTTAGCTGGAGAAACTTTTCTTGCGCTACCGGGCCCTACTTCTGCACATCATCCTGGTTTACATGTGCGTAAGGCACAGGCAACACTTGTCCTATTCTACTCGAGCATACATTCCACCGTTGTGTTGAATAATGCTTGCCAGTTGAGCTTGGACATTCCTTTAAATCCTTTCAATTTCGTTTTTACGTCCGCTCTTGCAGCGTAGGACAATAATACGTTATCACGAGAGGCAGGTCTACATATGCATTCACGACAAATCAAAACACTTGAAGCAGAAGTCTCGACTGATAGCAGTAAAGAGGTTACGAGGGACCATATAGGATGGCAACCTTGCAGCCTTCGTAGTCCTTACTTGGGCTCTTCAATAACATCTGATCTTTGCCTTGAAACAACCAGTTTTGGATTTGTAGAACTGAATTATCCAACAAAAACTCGCACAACCCCTCATATCAATTTCTATTGCAGTTATTGATCTCGATGCATTTTGAAATACAATTTTTTGTGTGTGCGAAGTGGAGCATATTCTTTTTTTAAGCATTCGCTGCCAACCCATGTCAAAAGCTTATACCCTGCAACTCACGCGCTTACCTTCCAACTTGAGGATCATCTTATCACGACGTTACTTCGCGCATCATTTCGGCACTTCTAACGACCACATTGCATTTAGAAACAGGGCCCACCTATTCGCAAGCCACCTTCCACATCATAACAAACATGCTGATTATCTAACTTGTTCCTGCAGTTAACAATTTTCACATGTTGCAACTGGTGGAGTATTTCTTGTTTTGAAGCTGTTTTTCTCGGCCACATGTAACACCATGTGAAAGTTGAAGGAAAAAGTATCGACAACGGGCATCTTGTTACCTCATATATGCCAAGGGCGTGGGGGCTATACATCATGGACGTGGGGTATATCGCCATTTGAGTTCATTTCGGCACCGAAATTTTACAGGTCAGTATCAGGGCAGAGGGTAGAAACCTGGGTGTTCAGAGAATGTACACGTAAGCTACCAATGCAAGTGTGTGAATCGAGAACAATCAACAAAAAATATTGACCAATTTCCTGTACATCAATATCGCGACATTCCTAAAGTATTGGCGCCAATGCATCGTGAGTTCATGTCATCGCGGCATTAAATGAGCTACCCGGACCTATTGATTCGAAAGCATGAGCTTTCCCCGCTCATGGCAAAACACTCAAACCCTTGGGTTTGAAAGACGATTCTTACAATCTCAGAGTTATCAAACATGGAAGATGTAAAAGTGAATTTACTTACACCGAAAAAATCAATCATTCAAATTGCACCCCCATTTATCGAAGTTTCTGTGAATCTCTGTAGTCTCTTTTCAATGTGGAAAGTTAAAGTATTTTATAAATGTCGATGTCTTAAGCTTAAGCTTAAGTTTAAGATCGAAACTAAGGACAGTAAGGAAACCGGAAGAGAATTCTGGAGAAGAGAAGCTCAACTAGCAACAAGCACATCAATTGTCCCCACTGTCAGCCTTTGATGTGTAATCAACCCTGCACACAAACCAAACAAGGATAATACTATCCCTTGAACCAAAAACTCCTGTCATTCGGTACTGGCCATCGGCATTATGCATCCTGTGTGTGTCACGTGAATATTATGTGAAGGATGATCTACGGCGAGGTGTTGGTTGTTTGTGAACATTCTAGATCACGCTATCGTTGTGTAAGACCATGTCACATAGCATCAACGCACATTTGTCGGTATTTCTACAGATCTGCGTGGCAGGGTCTAGTGCATGGCTGGTTGTTGATTGTGCGGATAGGTACAGCCCTTCCTTGTATAGAGACCTTGGCATAGATAGTAGATGTGGATCTAGATGTATTGACTGTATTCGAGCAGGGCTAGTATGAAAACATTGTAAGATTAGATCCTCAAGTGGATACAATCGCAAAGATAGTCTTATCATTGTCCGGAAATGGGAATAAAAGATTTGAAATACTTCAATTCTCGGAGGTAGCGATAACATCATTCCAAATCATCAAACACTTCATGAACACAGCAATCGTATTACCGCGGTTGTTCGGTCAAAAGGAAGGTTGAGAAAGAAGATAAACATGGTGAATGCTGTAGAAAGCGCAGTTGTGCTTTAGCTAGTCTGAAAATCAAAAACTATGGATATGCTAGAGATAATCACCGAAATCTGATCATGGTCTGGTAGCTTGAGGTAAGCGAACATGAGTATGTTGAATACTCAAGTTCTTTTTTGAGAAAGAAAGATATGTAAATGAAAGATCCAATTGCAAGTGCAAATGCAAGTTCCTAATAGTCGTCGCCACGACTGATGACTTCTTTACCACCACTGTGGAGCAAAATTGTCTGGAACCAATGGTCAGCTTCAGAAGATACTTTTGCGAGATTTTCCTTACATGTTCAAATTGTGCTGTATATGAGCCCTTGATGTCGACAAGTGGAGCGTAAGACTCCATTATCCCACTGTCTATCAAATGTCTCATCTACCCACATTTATTAATAATTTCTCAACGCATAACAATTATAATCAATCACCTACCCCAAGATGATAGTTTTTGACCCCGAGACGCTCCAAATAGCGGCGACAGAACACTAAGGTTCCAAAGTTGGCGTCAATAGTCTTGAGTAAAGCCTTGGCGGACGAAAGCTGTACATTAGCAGTTGTAACATCATCACTCCGTCCGTAGCCATAAATGCCAACCTATCAGATAATCAGAATACATCTTCAAGACATCAAGAAATGAAAGGGATTTGCAATACATACGTCATCTCGCAAATAGCCCGTTCCAGTACTGCCAAAAGTCTCAATTGCAAAGACTTCTCCCTCTTCCATCTTATCTCGATTCTTATTTTTGACAAAGGGGACTTGCTTGCCGCCGTGGATATGGTATCGAAGGATATCATGGCCGGTAATATTTCGAATAGATTTTACCGGGAAAACCTTTCCTCCAATTTCTACTTCATGACTTTCCATAACCTCCTGGATAGCAGCGCCGATATCACTCATTCTTGCGTCAATACCAGCATTCTATTGACCCATTAGCTTGTGTACTTCGGATCAAGAGTGACGTTTTCAGTCGATGTGACGCACCATAATACCGGTGTTAGTTGCTTCTTTCACAGCTGCTAGGAGGTTATCATACGTATGATCGAAAGCGACTGTAAATGCTGAATCAACGATACGACCATTTACTTGCACTCCGAAGTCTACTTTTAGTACATCGCTATTCTTCAGAATAACATCTTTTCCACCCGGGTTTGGTGTCCAATGAGCTGCAATGTTGTTAAGACAAAGGCCTGTGGGAAACCCCATACTTGCTTTCAAACTATCTCCGGTCTCTAGTCCGTGATGGCCAGACAATGCACGAATTCCATCCTCAATTCCATCGGCAATTGATAGAAGACTTGCTCCCGGTTTGATGAGCTCCTTTTGCGCATATTGACGAACCTGTCGGTGAATCTCTGCAGCTTCGCGATAATCGTCAAGAAATCCTTCATCCCAGAGGCGAGAGTTAAAACGCGATTCCTCGTCCGTAATACGGGACGTGTTCTCATACTGCAAGAGTTCTCCCTTTGGAAACCCTGATGGAAATAAGCTAGAGACAAGCAAACGTGGTGGATTGGTCTGTCTAAGCTCTGTTGGTTGCCTGTTCTTCTTCTTTGGCTTCTTCCGCTTCTTTTTCTTTTCTATACACAGATTGTTAGTTCATTTTGAGATTGATTCCATGAATGATCACTGACCGGAAAATTGCAACTCACCATTAGACGGAAGCTCTTTCACCCCTGGTCCTTCTTCGACACCATCGTTATCGTCCTCACCATCATCATCGCCAATAATCCCGCGATCCAAATCAGCCGAGCTTGAACCCTTGCTAGAAGGTTTTGGATTTTGATTGGCTGGTTTGAGCTCAGCGGAGTTAGAGGCTAGATTCCGACGTCAGCTTTTGATTCATGATTATGTAATTTGCAATTGTGTACCACCATACCATCGGGAATTTGTTGATGTTCCTCTGGGGTCTGGGATCCCATATTGAAGCAGTGAATTGAATATGATGCCGTGAGAGCTTAGAGAAGATCTTATGATTAACGTCAGGTCGGGGAGATATATAACCGATTGACTACAAATATAGTGGGGCTACGCCCTTCGGAGTGCAATTCGTTAAGATGTGCATGACTAATGTTCGAGTGCTATTTGTCTAATTGGAACTTTTAATTATCCTTTTGATCTACCAATAACAAGGGAGAAACATCTGAGTTGTCGTTATTGTAGTTTGAACCTCTAGATGTGATAGGCTAATCGGCGGATGCTTTGTGAACTTTGAGATACAGACATCACATGATCTCATAGTCAGGTAGGGGTGGTACATAACTCAGCCTCAAGTTATCTTACGCCTAGAATTATTCGATATATGAAGACTGTGTTACACTCAATGTTTTAGTAGTACCAGATTTCAAACCAAAGGAATAAGAGCCACGATCAGCGCAAGATCGTGTATTTCGTCAAATATAGAATACCGCTAGCTATTTATGACAACGATATCACCAGAAGCGGAGCTTCTTCTATGATACTCTACACCTCAATATTGACAAGCGACATGTCTTATGAAATTCAGTTCAAACTACCAGTAAAGCTTCATTTGCGAGCTTCGTATAGGGATTTTCATGAAAAACTGCAATGAATTACTTGAAAATTTCAAATTTTACATTCTGATTCATGACAAATAAAACAGAGCCTTCTGATGAAATACCGTATGCGGGTTTCTAGGGAACTTATTAGGGTATAGAACCTTCATTGAATCCAAGATTTTATGGAAGTTTGTGATTTCAAAAACTCAGCTATGGCTTCGTGAAATTGTAAGGTGTTTGTATTCAATGCCTGATGTGAGGATTAATCACATAGACTCAACTCTTTGCATCCCCTTCGAGATATTCTTTGACTGTTGGTTTCTCACGATGAAATATGTATTGTTTATTGCTACTGAACTTATATCCACCGTATCACCTTGTTTTCAGTTCACAAAAAGCCACAATATCCATCACTTACCCCACATCCCATCATATTCACTCCCCCTAAACCCCGCTCTCACTTTTCGCTTCTCATTCGTGACCCACTTACATTCAACAACTACTCCCAATCAAAAGAAAAATGTCAGCACTGCAGCTTCAAAGCTCAGAATATTTTTCTATAAATTTCCCAAAACCTAGGTAGAAGGTGTCCAGAAATCTACAATCCCCCCCCCACCCCCCAAAATATTTGAAAGTAAAAAAAAACCACCAACAAAAATGGCAAAAGAAATCTCACTCCCGGACAAGTGAAACCCAGAAACCTTGCAAATCGTTGTCTGTGCCAATGGAAACATCGAAGTTGAAGTTACAGAAGTAATTCAAGGTGGCCAGCCAGGCTAACCACTGCACCATCAACTAGGATGTTCATTGAGAGAAGGTGATTGTTTGGAATTATATATCAAAGGGAGAGATTCACTATTGAGACTTGATGGGGTAGGTGGCTGGGCGCCTGGGACCTGGACAATACGGCAGAGTGAACGGTCTCACCCGAGGGATGTTGTCTGAATAGTTTCTGGCGTTTACTGATATTCATTTAGCATGAAGCCAATGTGTGACACCTGGATAATCACTTCAAGACCTCGTTGAGAGGAAGCTTTCGTGCATTTCATATCTCCCCGGTGTTGACCATTGACATTCACCAAGATTCGCAGATCTCCAGCATCAGCACTACTCACTTTCCATATACTCAACACAAATAGTAGCTGACCAATGGTTCACTTCAAAATCAAACTTGCACCACTCAATCTTCGCCTTCGGGCTCTAGGGAACTGCAATCGGGCAAGAATTGATGAGGTATATGTAATAGCGGAATAGACCTGTATGGGGACTTTTTCTCCGGAACACTTGATAAGTGTGTATCCAATAATTGACTTGCGATATTGTAAACTCTAGATTGTCGAAAATACTAAATCACTATCGCAAGGAGGCAAATAGAGGAAATTTTTGTTGCTTTAACAAATTTGACTATCTCTCGCCATCCGCCTCCTGTTCCACTTTTATGACAACAATTTATTGCTAGTATCACCGCTTCTAAATGTTACTCAGACATTATTCATGACCAAGTCTTCTTCTCTTGTATCAAAAGCGATTCTTGCTTGCGATAAAGATTTTGGTGCATGCGAAAACATAAGTGGCCAATTTGCACAAGATTTGATACTTCACTAATACTATGAGGATCCCTATTTATACGCATTTCAAACAAACTCCTAAAAGTTATGTAGAACCAAAGATTGTGTGGTGGAGAGTGGACTTCAAGACACTATAATTTGTACGCATTTTTGCCTCCAGCAAGTGAATACTCTCAACAATTTACCATGGACGAAAAAGTCAATCATGCTTCTGCACCTCAACACCCAATATACCGATTCTACTCATATAGTGGAGTTGAGCCTCGAAGCTTTCCCTTCTTGACATATAAATTTATATCTACCCTTCCAATTCAATTGTGTGCTAGAGCATCCGAGCCCAAGCGAAATGAGCAGCCTATGCCTGCGAAGAATTCGTGTTAATAAGTGAGTACATGAAGTGTTATCCAGTTTTCTTAACTCATTTCTTAGAACTACTAACCCTCAATGAGAGATTCTCACTGTTTCAATTGCCATTTATCCAGTCGCATTGCCACTAGTAGGTGAGGTGATTACATGTAATTTCACAGAAGTTTTTCATCACCGATTGATTTATTTACTGTCCATATAAATAAGCTCATCAACTAATTCAACCTATCCACTTCCTTCCCCCCTTTGATATTATACCTTCACACCTGGCACAGTAATTCCACGCTTCCCAAACCAACTCGGATACCACGACGATGAATTTTCCCCTCACAGTTTGTCTCTTCTTTTCAAATTTGTGTATATGAGCTAAAGAATGATCCTAAGAATATTTCTATACCTTTAACTTCAAGGATCGCGGGCATGAAAGGTGTAAGCATTTACTCAAGTATTTGTCATGCTAACATGATTAAAGTTGATAATTGACATGCATTTGAGAATTCGCTTAACATCTCCGCATCCTTATTCTACCCCTCCTCTTCACATTCACAGCAAACAAGATTGTATATAAATATCATCCAATTTTTATTCTAGAGATATATGCAAAAAATTTAAGGCGATTCTGTTGCTCTCAAGGTCTGGACTTGTCTTGGATGTGAAGAGATTGCACACGCACCAAGTGCTTGATGCTTGGGGAGGCGGAAGATGGGAAGAGGAAAATAAAACATAAACAATTTCGCAGGTAGGCGAAAATCTGTCAGTAATGGCGAATTCTTCTGTTGCCGATGTATATAAACAGCAAATCTTTAATCAATGATCAATTATCATTACCAAGTCGTGTTTCTCCACTATCACAAACCCATTGAACTCACCCCTCTTCTCCCTATCCCCGACAGCGGCATCCTCAAATCCAATTGTAAAATACCTTACAATCTCAATCCCCAGAATTATATTTTCACACAAGTCTTTGAGTTCACGAAACTTCACCTTGGGCATCCGGCGACCAAGTGTATCATTCTGGTTATAGAAACCGAGTTGGCTTGACAAAAGATTTTATACTTATTAGACAACACAACTGTCCTTCAAATTATAGCCTGACTTGGAAGAAAACGGTGAATTGGAGAGAAACTGATAGTGGGTAATAGATACACAGTCACCATACCATGATATGGATCTTTGCATGTAGATAAATCATCTTCATTACCATTTCCCACCTCCCACCTCTCACGTCTACTTCCACTTCCACTTCCACTTCCACTTCCACTTCCACTTCCACTTCCACTTCCACTCCAAACAATTTCCCTACCAGTAATTATATAAATCTTTCTCATTTCTAACCTACTCTACACATGTACAAAGAAACATAACCTTAATTTGGCATGAGGACCTCCTAACACCGGTTCTGCCATGGAAATTTCTCACACTTTGAACGTACTCCCATATTTCACGAACGTATCCATAGCTCGACTTTGGAAATTCTCCTCGTTGCACAGATTAGAATGTCATTACCGTTTGGAATTCTACTCATCAGGGAATATAGAGATAAATCATTTCCATCATTGCTTGATATACCATTGCCATTCAATCCCCATCATCACCCCTACTATCACCAGCCTCACTCATCTAATCTCATCTCATGCCCCCTTCACACCACAAATGACCACTTCAATTTCCCTTCAAAAGCGTTCTCAAACTCTACTAATCTCATCTCTCATGCTCTACAGCATTAGAAACATTCCGAGCGACATTCATTTTCCACACATCGAAAAAAAAATCAAAAAAAAATCCCTAGATCCTCTTTCCTTCACATCGACCTCTCGCTAAATCGCACGCATAAATCCATTCACCAAAACTGTATCTTGCATCCCATCACTCCGATCCCACCCCCCTACAATCTCACATCGCATATAAAGATCCCTACTCCCTCTACATCTTCAAGCCCAACCAAAATAACAAAGACGACTTCGCTCCGAGACTAGGGACTTGATCCTACGTATACAGCAGTCCCCCCCCCCACGTTAGTCAACTCAACACACTCATGAATTCTTCACTAATTTCCAAGTAAAGACATGTGGATCCTTCCTTCCCCCCACCCCTATACATAGCGGAAGTGATGATGTAAAGATGTAACTGGACAATAACATAAACTACATCTATCTATCACTGTCAACACCATTTTAGAATCATCACTAGCAACCCCTCCGATTATCACCACCGCCAGTTTCGCCCAAACATTTCCGCGAATCAGATCATCGCAGTAGCCTATACCCCCTCTAACTACTCTACCAGCCTACCTTTCTTCCTCTCTTTTCTCTCTTTTCTCTCCTCTCCTCTCCTCTCCTCTCCTCTCCTCTCCTCTCCCCTCTCTTTCCCTTCCCATCCTAACATCTACCACCCATCCACCATCTCCCAATATCCCAATCACCTCCACACATACAAATCCAAATATTCCAATACATATATACACATTCTCTCTCTCCCTCACCCTCACCCTCACCCTCACCCTCACCCCAACCCCATAATCACATTTCCCTTCAAACCTCCCCACTCATACACAAAACTCGATATCGAATCACCAGGCTACTTTCTTTTCTTCCACGGCAAGTAAGGAGAAAGATTGAGATAGCAGGCAGATAGATTGATACTCACTAAACCTAGATCTATGAATGCGAAGAAGTATGGGAACAGAACAGAACAGAAGCGATAACGCAACTCTAACTCTAACTTAGGAAGTCAAGAACGTCAAATGAGGTAAAGATAAAAGTAGTGGAGAATTGTATAATATAATATAAATATAATATAACCTAACCTAACCAGCTCTAGCTAATCCCTCAAGCGTGCTGGTCTCAAAAATCCTAGCACCATAAGCCACAAGCCAGAAGCCACAAGCATATTCTCCTCAATTATCGACATTGAAAAGTCGAAAAGTCCACCGCATAGCGCCATCATGTATTTATGTAATGTATGATATGTATATGCTACACCCATCCAACGCCCATTTTCCCGTCCATCCGTCCATCCATCCCTCCATCCAGCTAAAAGCAAATTGATCTTTCATCAACCCTAAGTATTGATTTCGCACACTGGTTATATTGTAATTGTATCCCTCCTCCCGGTGGAAACCTCTTCATCAAGATTCAACCTCGACCTTCTTCTTCCTTCCTCCCTTTCCCTTTCCCCTTCCTTTTTTCTTCGGTTCGCCCGCATCCACTTCCGGCTCCACTTCACTCTCACTTCCCTCTTCCTTCTTCGCCGCCGACGCCTTCCTCTTTTTTCCCTCCCCATCCTTCTCCTCCTTCGCCGCCGGCACAACCTCTTGAACCCTCCCCACAATCTCACTCAAAAAATCAAATTGGTCATTCTCCTCCACCACTCTCTTCAAACAACCCGCCGTGACTCTCTTTCCTCCCTTCTCCCTCGCCACTTTTGCCGCGCCTTGTACTAATGATATCATAAAGAGTTCCAACGCTTTCGATACTGCGACCGGAGTAACTTGCGCGACTTTTCCTACTTCTTCATCGGCTTGCATGATACGTTTTATGCGGGCGACGGGGAATTTCGTGCGGATTTCTATTCCATCTGGATTTGGGTTTTTATTCGAAGGAGGAGCCGCGGGGGGCTGAGGTGCTAAGGCGAAAGACATGTTGGGTTGGTGCTGAGGAGTGTGAGATTGATCGAATGGGGGTTGAGATTTGACGCGTGGCTGACGAGGTTGTCGCGTTGTTGTATCAAATTGATTTGTGTATGATTCGTGATAGAGAGGATTTTGAGGATGATTGTTGTATTGATATATCTCTACTGGATCATTCCCCAGATTGAATGGCGAAGGGATGCGATGATCGTAAGGGGACAGAGAAGATGATGTCGGTTCGGGATTTTGAAATTGATCGAGATATGGTGGATGTGGTTGTGGTTGTGGTTGTGAATGCGGTTGTTGTAAGTGAGAAGAGGAAGAAGAAGAAGTAATGATAGGTGAGTTGTTGTTGTGATTATTATTGGCCAAATCTGATGTGATGGTCTGAGAGTGAGGATGAGGATGAGGATGAGGAAGAGGATGAGAATCAGATTGAGAATGAGAATGAGAATGAGAATGAGATTGAGATTGAAATTGAGATTGAGATTGAGATTGAAATTGAGATTGAGATTGAGATTGAGAGGGGTAGTAATAAAATTGTGGAGCCGTGGTTGGAGTTGTCGCAGTAGTGCTTGGAGTTGTTCCCTGACTTCCGAAAGAATGTGTAGGTGGTAATGCGGGAATCGGTGGCATATATTGATTTGTAGTATTAAAAGTGTGATGATTGGAAAATTCATTCATTACGGTTCTAGGATTGTTGGCCGTGAATCTTGGATGATTTGCTTGATTTGCTTGATTTGCT
This sequence comes from Botrytis cinerea B05.10, assembly GCF_000143535.2. NCBI lineage: Eukaryota > Fungi > Ascomycota > Leotiomycetes > Helotiales > Sclerotiniaceae > Botrytis > Botrytis cinerea. Next base: position 3,116,804 of record NC_037312.1, on the reverse strand, counting down.
TGATTTGATTGACTCGGATGATAATTTAGGGGTTGTGTTGGCTGAGAAAGTCCTGCGGATGATGTTGTTGTTGTTGTTGATGATGTCGATGTCAATGCCGATGTCAATGTCGATGTAGGAATAGTACCATTGCCAAAATGAGGAATGCCTCCCGGTGATCTGGGTGCATATGATCTCGAAGCGATTAACGGATGAAAGGATTGTTGACTTTTATTGGCATCGGGTGGTAGGAAACCTGATAAATCGGGAGATTGAGGCGTGTAAGTCGAATCCATTTTTTAGCCAGGTATTCTTTTCTTACTTTCGCTCTTTTTCTTTTCTCTCTTCTTCTTTTCCTGTTCTTGAACTTTGCAAAGGAATAATTTTCGACGTTAATGTGTTTTCGGTATAGGGTAAGCTTCTTCACGTTAGATTGTCCGATTTGCTGCAAGGCTAACACGGTGGAAAGTGAAGGCCACGGAAAAAAGACTTGACTTTTGGCGTTTGACGAATTGTAAGAACGGATTTGCTATCTTCCTTTCTCAAAAGAGTTTCCTTTCTCTTTAGGGTTTGCTGATATGTAGATCTCTTTTTTTCTGCCACTTGGATGCCCCCTTGAACAGTATCTAGTACGGATCGGACCGTAAGTTGGTTCGTGAAAGATTTAGATATATATAATAAATGTGTACAGTACCAGTCCTGCACGGGATGAAATATATCTCGTTTGTGTGATGGACCCAATGCGACCTACCAGGACGTACGGCAGGAGGTAGACGGCTTAGGCACAATCTTCTCCTGAGGTTCTTTCTTTATGTTTATCATATATCACCCTTCTTGATTTGAAGGAAGGACCTCGGGCCTATATAGAAGGCGAATAGGGATGATGAATGTGTGTACTCGTCTTTGTTCTTCTCTTTCTCCTTTCTCTCCTCGTATCTAGCAGCCAAATGAAGTTCTCTGCTTCTCCTTCATCAACTTGTGACAAGACTTCGAAGGTTCGTTTATCGTAAAGCGGTGAGACAGAGTGAGCCGATAGCAGTAAGAGAGGAAGAGAAGACCGAGGGAGCTAGTAAACGAAAATAGCTCAAAAGAGAAATGAAGCACGATTTCGTATTCAGGTAATCCAATTGATTGGTTGGAATTAAAAGATAAAGACAAATAGATGAACATTCACGAAAGTCATATAAATGTATCTCGCGTCGAAACTTTATTGGTTGATCTCTAGTGGTTCCGAGAATTCCATAAAATTCCCTAAGCAGTGGAAGCGAGCGAGGTAAAGTTTCTTCAATGTGGGATATGCGATGTACATGGAAATGAAAACCTTTTGAGCGGGGTTGAACTTGTCATTTATGTACACAATTTGAAAATGACTAGGATTTGAAATTGGACTAATTGTGAATAGGATTAGTATCATGTCATACTGATAATCATGCCCTTGCTTGTCAGAATATCATGTGGAAAACGCGGCTCAATCTGTTGTTGATCAAAATATTCCTATCAAAAACATGCATCTACACCAGCTACATCGATATGTATCTCAAACAGCAACTCAATCTTTTGATAGTGATGGAATTTGCTCAAGGTGATTGACATCTTCTCTCACGAACTCTACAAACTTGTATACATCGAGAGGAAGAGAAAACGTCCCTGATTACACAACAGGCAAGGTCGATCTCGAAGCTTACACGAGAAACGCGTCAAGAACTGTGGCTTACTCAACAATACCGTGAGATCAAACATCATTATGGAAAACCATCAAGCCTTCTCAAAAGTATCTACCTCCACACGTCAGATTGGGTCGTCTTTTGTTTCAAAGCCTTTGTTCTCACGAATGACTCTGACGCAGAAACTATGAGCACGCCACCTTTCACTCATCCATAGGTATGTATGTATGTGCTATTGTATCTTCCAGCGACGATATTCCAACCTCAACGATACACTTCCCACACATCCTCGAGATATTGAATGATGATAGCAAAGAGCTTACCGGAGATCACACCCAAGTTCACAACCCGGCTACTCACCTAGCTTGTGGTTTTGACTCGGCTTACTCGTGATTATATGATGGAAGTAACTTGATCTAATCTGACAATATCTTGACTTTGGAATTTTAAATTCGACGATCTGGTGTTTGGATCATCCTCCCAAAGTTGTTGATCACGGGAAATGATATTGGTGGTTTGCCTCTACACTTGACGGTTTCAGTGGTTTTGGTTGATCTCAATTGATGGAGTAGCCACAAAGTATCTTTCACGGCGATACTCTCTTCAATTCTTCCACCATTCCAACCCATTTTATTCTGGTTCGTTTACCTTCAATTCGATGCAAACAATCGACTCGAAACAACCACAGAGTCATTTTGAAACTTCTCCCCATGATGTTTGCTTCATCTCAACCGATATTCTTCCGCACTTTATTGTTTTTGTTGCAGATCGTATTTTTCGCCGAGCCTCTAAAGGTCACGGGATTCGTGATAGGCCGATTGAAGTTTTCAAGGGGTTCTAGACTAGGAATTAAGGATTCGGATTTATCAACTCTTGAGCCGCTTTGAAGTTTCTCAAGAAATCACGAATCACACACGGTAGAAAGATACGAACCACTCAGAGTCTCAGTATTTTCTTCTCACTCTAATGGAGGATTCATCGTCCCGTTTTGCCTCGTAGAGATAGGCTGAGATCTATTTTGTTTGGTAAGTTTCGTGACAAGATCTAATTTAGGTTTTGATTCACGTCTTGATTTTTGGGATGGTTAAAAATTTGGACATCTTGTTGTCATGGTTTATATTCATTAGTGTCAGAGTCAATTGTAGCAATTGGGTACAATAATAATAAAGTAACTCGAATAATAATTGTCACGTGATTATTATAGCTATCATACCTCGGCGCAGGAGCGGAACATCTCACCAGCGGGGGCGGAAATTCTCTTCACACAGCTCTGGGTAAGTAGGCTAAGGCTGACCACCACCACCACCACCACCCACACCCACCAACACACCAAAATTCGCTTACACCACACCCATCCACCCATCCACCCACCCATCCCAATAAAAACAACACACACATACACATCCCGCAATAAGGATAAGAAAAGCAACACAGACTGCCACGTATACACAACCCTCTACACAACCCGGACAGCCACGCTGAAATTTCACATATGCAAATGCTACGCGCATGAAATAGGCGTTGGAAGTGTTGGGGATCTGCAGATTATGTATGTGCAGACCTTGCACACCGCTTGATGAGAGGAAATTCCTCTACACCCTCAGGAAATTGAGACGTGCAACAAAATGCGTTGATGGAAGGGAGGGACGGTCTGTGGGTTTGCGGGAGTGAGGATGTGAGGAGGGGTGGATAGGATTGAATGGGAGGGGTGGAGAGGAAATGGGTATGGGATGATGATGATGATGATGATGATGATGACGAGGTGCATGTATGTATGTATGTTTGTTTGTATGTATATATGCATTTCGAGGTGTTGTGACTTTTGATTTATGTATCTATAAATAGATTTCCTATCTAACATACCATTTGACGAGACCTAGGTCTATTTATCCCTATTTATCCTTATCCATCTATTTCAAACCTCACCACAACAAAACAAAACAAAACAAAACACCCCCAGAGCATTTCGTGATTCGCAATACTTTCCGATCCCAAAACTTCTCCACAAGCTGAAAAGCCACATTTTCTTGGCTTGCGTGCATCGGGTAACATGTCATATCCCAAATGGCTGCGGTAGAATTCGCGGTGCGGGATTGGGATGTTTCCGAGGTGGTGGTATGTTACATTGTGCTGGTTATATTTGTGAAACTGGGGTAGGGAGGTAGGTGGTAGGATGGATGTGTATATGTTTGTATATGCTTTTTTGATTCGTGATTTGTGATTTCATCGGTTTGGATTTGGTTTCTTGCTTTCATGTAAATGTGATATGATATGATATGGTTGTTTGTTTGTTTGTTTGTATCCTGTGCGGAGAGTTGAGGAAATGGTAGTTTCTGGATTTCTTAAGTTATAAATTTTTATATGTATGATTTCGTTATATCAAGTACACATCATCAAGTTGATTTGACTTGATTCGAATACCCAGGTCCCTCAGAGTGAAGGGACCCTGTGAAAATCAAGACTATTCATCAAGTACCTAGATATCCCATCCTCACCAACTACCCAAACAGCCCTCCAATCATTTCTCCACGTGGACTTCTCCAGCGAGAATCGAATATTCCGTGCTGATTATGTATACGAGTCGATCGCATGCATTACAGTGATGCGCTTATCAGACAGGCGTCTAAGATGCATTTCCAATTCGCACATCTTCCGCATGCATATTTGTGAAAAGTCAGGAATCCTATAAATCACATTGCAGTATATTTTGATCACAGAATCCTACGTCCAGATATACGAACATCAAATCGTAGAGCAAAATACGCATTTTCACAAATGGAAATTGTCTCTGTGAGATTCGACTCCCTCCATCCGCCAATCATCACATTATTCTCACCGGTCAGAAAAAGCCCCAACTGTTGCATGTCTTTATGCACGTACCCGGTAATGGTCCGCAGAGACGACGTGCATGTATTTCATACATGACTTTGCATCACATTACATTACATTAAGTCTTTTCTTGAGCGCATAAATGATGCATACTCTATGGATGTGAGTAGCACTGACATGAAATGAAAGCAATGTTGCATATCTAAACAAAGGACCGATTTCCTCTTGGAGTACATACACACTTTCCTACCATACATTTTCAAGCAATGCATAGATAGTTACAACAAATCTCCATCACTACTCCCTCCACCCCTCCGACTTCATTCGTCCATAGAACGAACATCCCAAATAATCATCACACGTCCAACCTCAGCATTCCAAGTCCTGTACTCCCCGACAAGACAAACGGAAGCCGCTCACCCAACACAAAAGAATCGCACAAACTCAGCCCCAAAGACTAGACTGACAAATGAACAATTGGTGCACACAACTCTCAACCTCTTTTGTTGCACATCTTCATGCAGGAATATATCATAAAATGCACGGTTGCGGCACCTCTGAAATTAGAGTCGTACAAATCCGAATCCGAATCTGGATCCGAATCCGTACATGCACGATTACTTCCTAAGATCCAGTCATAATCTCTTTCGTGGGATTTAGGAATCGGGATACGCGATGCTGCATACCTGGAAAGATGAACGTGTTTATTATCATGCCGATGAGGAATTGGGGGAGCGAGATAGATGTATTTTCTCTCTCTGGATACGAGAGTTTCGTTTCCGTGGATGCGCGAGGCGAGGTGTAGATTCTTGCATATTCTATTCAATGCATGTATATACCCTTTGTGTAATGTTACACACACTATCGCGTCTTTCACCCAAACCAATAGTCACGTCTGGATGTGAGAGAAAGAACTTGTTGCATGTCTGATGCATGCTGCATATGCGGATAATCGGGTAGACACTTCCAGCATGCTGTGCTCCTATGTGAGAAGCTGGAAAGGGGGGGGTTGTGGTCACATTAGAAGCGTGCCTTTTTATCTCAGCTTCCAATCATTATCCTTCCATGTGAGGAAGAGGATTTGTTGCACGTCTGGTCAGAAAAAGTTAAAATCTACCATGCTGTGCTCCTAAAACTGAGGAAGCTATATATGGAGAATGAATCATTGTCACATCAGCAGCGCGTCTTGTCCTCTCAATATCCAATCATCACCTCTCCGTTGAACCAAGAGAATTCGTTGCACATCTAGTACATTGGAGCAAGTGAAGCAGAGCAATCGATAGAGAGTACATGCATGCTATTCTGCATGACAAACTTTCACACCAGGACCCATGAGTACAACTCTCGTAGTACCTCATTATCCAATAATCATCCCTCCATGTAACAAAGGTATATTGTTGCATGTCTGAAAATCCGTACATATGCAATGTTTTTGTCGTGCGTTGTAGACTGCGCGTCTGGACTCTAGCCGGTGAATCTACTTGGACCATGCTTCTTTTTACTAGGTCCAGTGGCATGGCAGCTTTTCCATATGACTGAGATGGATTTGTTGTACCTACGTCTAGTGTATTGAGCCAGCATATGTATGTATGTATGTATGTATGTATTGTTTCACATCACATTACCATGCCCATTCCATCCCTTCCAGACGACATAGTACATAGCTCATATCGTTCGGTAAATTATACCCTTGATCTCTATGCCTTCTGGTCCATATTCTACAAACCAAATCTTACACGCTTGCGATGCCATCAACGTAAAGGTGCAAGTAAAGTTCCACTACTAAGAAATCCATAGGAACACTCCAAAAATCGTATTAGATACACAAGCACTCCGTACCACCCACTAAACCAATCATTTCCATTTCCGTAACAATGAGCGCTCCACGCACAACCGCATATCCATACAGCCATTGTTCAACAGCATCATTCTTGTACTACACAACTTCCAACCAACCAATCCCCATCCTTCACTCGAACTGGATACTCCACAACTAGCCCTCCCTTAAACAAATACCCTCATCACTATGTGCGACCAAACACAAAGCATAAATTGTTGCACATCTCAAAAAATGATGCTCTTCGCGGGACTTTTCGCATGACCCATTGGGTGATCTGATCAACCAATGATTTGTTTGGAACGGGCTGTGTACATTTTTGTTGCTAGTCTGAAGGACGGACACTTGCGTGATGCAGTGCTGAATATATTATTTTTTAAATCTAGGCGATTGCATAAGGGTAAGGGAGAGATGGCTATTGATCATTGTGATTTTCTAATCTTCATTGATACCTTGGGATTATTTTATTATTGAAGATAGACCTCCTTCGATATCTCCATGAGGTGGTCTATTTTACCAATTAATAACCACAACTGTTTATTCGTCTACAACTTCCCGTACGCGACGAATCTCCCTTTGTAATAGTATGTGAATAGGTATACACAATTACGGTTTTAAGATTAAGAATTTCTTCTTTCGATGGACGTTACACTCTGATTGATAAGAGAAATGAAAGATTTTTAACTTCTCCGACCTGACTTGAAGTTTATGATCAGTTTCGATCGATGAATGTTCATACGCGGGTTAGGATCTAATGGGTTTCTTGGATTTCACTGAAACTCGTAATTTGGAGAGTTAAAATGCACAGCGCCGGCAAGAGATACCTTTACCTGTCGCTTGAATATTCTCTACTTGATCTTGATTGAGAAATATCCTTTCACGTTGGCCGAGACTCATATTATGGAGTGATTTTTCCTTTAAAGTATTCATCGCATCCAGCTACCCGGATTATAACCACCAATTTTTCTCCGCGTTTTCATATATATCAATCCCAAAATATGTGACAACATCTTTACTATCATATATCTCTGCACGTTTCCCTGGACCAAACATGTGGATATGATTTCCTGCGCGGTAACTCGAGACTATCGAACATACTTACTAGGCATGCTTCAAATGTGGATTGGCTATGCGATTGACCATGAGCTGTGCGGTACGGTATGAAACGATTTTGTGGAAGAGTTGCGCGCTGGTAAGCTAGGTATGGGAGACCAGAGCTTTATGCCGAAGGCAAAAAGAATGACCGAATGAGGAGGCGAGTTGAACTTTCACCCGAACTTCAATCTGACCCATTCTAAAAACAAGATACTCGAATGTAAGAATAATCACGGGAGTTGTGAGTCAAAACAATCAGACGTAGACAACAGTAGAAAGATAAAGGTATTGAGAAGTCGCGATACTCAGTATCCAGTGTATCGATCTTCTCACTCATACAGCAGGGAAGTCCTTTGCTGATACAATGAAACTTTTCACATACGTAGGCACGCAGAGGCATCTGAGACATCACTCTCTGGCCGGAAATGACGAGAAAAGCAGATATACACGGAGAGCAGAAAGGGTACCATTTGACCGACCGATAAGAAAACGGACTGGATTGCAACAGAAAGCCGTCAGAATGAATCACCCACTCAGGATCCCTAAATTCCTTTTCTTTCCCTTCCTTTTCAAAAATTATCTTCACTCCCGAACTAAGGATATGAGATTAATTTTCACTCTATCAACAATGCAATCAAGGGGGAAAGCTTCAACCAAAGTCCGCATCATTACCGAACAGATAGAGACTTTTACTGCTCTCGGATATGTAAGGAAAAACCCCTCTGCTGCATTTCGCCTGTCCGCATTAGACGAATTGACTAATCATCAAAGTGACGAAACAATTATCAAAATAAGACTTTCCCGTCAGACTGCTGCAGCAAAAATAGAAACTTTGACAATTACATGAACATCACCACACACCACATGAAGCATGGCTAACGACGCAACTGCATGACCAAAGCCCATCACCAGAACTCCATGTCCGAGAAATGCATAAATAATGAATAGGGATCTCCCAAGACCGGAAAATTCGGAGTGTCGGATGCACATTCTCTCCCGTGGTAGTCCAACCAACCACACCTACAACATGTGACCATGGATCAGCTCAATCTTTTGTTGCACGTCTGAAAGATGCCCTCTTGTGTTACTCTGCACGGCTAAAAGTCGGACTTATCTCGACCACAAAACTCCACCATATCTTTTTCTAGCCTCACACTATTCATACAAGGGCCTCGGCTTACATACATGCATACCTACATAGCCACATAGCCACAATTTAATGCGCTCATTTCCTTCCGCAAAACCTCACATACAATCAACTTTATCCCTCACTCACCACCATCTCCCCCCAAACATCAACCATACCCAAACCGCAGCCTCCGCACGCAAAACCCAAGGCAAAAATGGCCAACTCCCAAGTTCCCAATCTCAATTTCGGAAGCCCAATCATCTTCTTCGATTCCAATCCCGAAATGCAACAGACCTACATCGGGTCATGTTTTACCTCTCTGAAGGAAACGCTCAAGACCTCCTGGACCGGCGAAGTGCGCAAGTTCCACAACCCAGGAACCCTGCGCATCATCTTCTGGACGCCCGAGGGAAAAGAATGCATCAAGGACTACGATTTGCACGAATACAAATTGGTGCGGGACGCGTGGGAATCGCTGTTCAATCTGCCGGATGTGAAGCGCGCGATTGTCATGGGTTATAGCGGACAGAATCCGTATGTGAAGGACTTTGGAGAGAAGAATCCGTGGGAGGATAAGATCGAGAGGGAGAAGATGAGACAGAGGAGGAGTGAACAGATGCAGGGGGAGAGTAAGGAGGGGAGGACGGGTAAGGAGATTGATATCAAGCGGGTGATTGACAAGACGGAGGAAGCGGAGGTGAAGAAGATTGCGGAGCAGATTGGAAAGGTGCCAATGAAACTTGAGGAGGTGTAATGGAGAAGGGTTGAGGAGGAATATATCGCCGTGTGCGAAGAATGTTAATATCGAAAGTTTTCATGTCACAATAGGGGTCAAGGAGTTTTCGGAACTTGCGGAGATAATGGAGAGGGTATTGGATATATGGCGTATTTGGAAATGAACACAAGCATGACAGAAGACGAACTCGTCCATATATTGGATGATATGGGTTGAATATAAGAGGGTGGATTTCACGGAATATAAATCTCAAAAATATTAATTGTTGAAGGAGGGACTGTTGTGAAGCGGAACATAGTATCATTATCTGTTAGTATTGCAATTCCAATATAGAATTTAAATACTCGAATGATTTTTCTCTCCCAAGTTCCTGATCCTGTTTGAACGAAACCACAATCTTGAGCAGGACAAAAGCCATGTGCCCAACAAAACCAACAACGACACTCAACATTACATTCATCATAGCCCAGGCATACCTCTCCAGTATAAAGAAGCAATCGAAATCGACATGTATATCCCCTCGCTTAATATAAACACGTTACCTACATAATAATTATCAAGAAGAGTCATTCCCGCCACCTTGCTCTTGCGAGTTTTCCATCACCCTCCTCCCTCGAGATGCCACCGAATTTTGGTCATGAAAGTAAGTTCGACTCTATCCTTGACGGATCAGCCATATATATCTTTGATACTTTTAGCCTCATCCGATACTTGCTTTTCTGTATACCTCATACGATCTTAATACCTATCAGTTCACCTGACACCCAACACCCAACACCTTGCACTAAACCCGTCAAACTGACTACTACATGACCTTGCTTACAATTTTATGCAGCGTCTTCTTGCAGTATGTGTTTTGATACCAGGAGTTTCTAGATTTATAGATTGTAATTGAGTGAAGACAGGGGAATGACTGTGTTTTCAATCCCGAGTTTTAATTCCACATAATAGAAGTTTTGTTTTATAAAAAAAAGTAGATATATTCATCATGAGCAGTGGTGGTATACGCAAGTAGATAAGACTAAAACAATAACTCCTTATTCCCTTCTCACAAAAACCCAGTTTCATCCATTCATCCATTCATCCACTCATTCAGCTATCCAACGCATTCAAATCTCTCATACCTTCCTCATTCTTGGTCCAGAAGGCAATCCAACACCGCTTCTCGGTCCACTAGGTAATCCCATACCTCTTGGTCCTCCGGGCAGACCTCCCTTAATCGAAGGTCTCGGTCCCAATTGTCTTGGCGGCTGCATAAACTGTGATGCCTCTTCCCTCTTCACCACCGGCATTGACATTGGCATTCCAGATCTCTCCGCCGCCATCCCTGCAAACGCCATTCTAATTTTCTCTTCTGCCTTCGCCATCTCCTCTTCTCTCGTCAAAGGTCTATCTTCATCCTCATCATCTTCTCCCAAAAACTCATCCGCTTGTTGTTGTCTCTGTAATCTAATCGCTTCTTCTCTTTCCATATCCATTTGCGCTTCTTGTCTTTCCTGTTGCATTCTCATCATCTCTCTTTCTTCCCGCTCGATCATATCCATTCTTTCCATTTCTATTTGTGCATCATATCGTTGCTGTTCGGCGACACGTTCCTGTTCTTCTCTTCTCCTATTCATCTCCATTTCTCTCTCATCTCTTTGTCTTTGTCTCTCCACTCGTTCTTCGTAAGCCCTTCTTTCCTCTTCTTCCTCTTCCATTTGTAATCGTTCCTGTTCATCTCTTTCAGCCCTCAATCGTTCTTCTTCTCTCATTTGGGCCTCCATTCTTTCATTTCTCTCTCTTGCTTCTCGATCTCTTCTTTCATCGCGTTGACGGGCTTCTTCGGCATAGATTCTTTCCTCTTCTTCTCGTTGACGCTCTTCAAACTCTTCTTCGCGAAGTTGTTCTTCGTAAGCTAGTCGTTCTTCTTCTTCTAGTCGCTCTTCTTCCAATTGCCGTTCGATTTCTGCTAGTCTCTCTTCCTCTTCATATCTTCTTGCTGCTTCCTCGGCAGCTAAACGTTGTTCTTCTTCTAATCTCTCCCTCTCGGCCTTTCTCTTGATCGCTGCAATTCTTTCCTCCTCCTCTAACCTCTCCTTTTGAGCCTGTCTTTCAATCGCGGCAAGTCTCTCTTCTTCTTCAAATTTCTTAGCTGCCTCTTTCCTCGCAATTTCCGCTAATCTTTCCTCCTCCTTCATTTTTCTAGCTGCCTCCTCAGCTAGCCTCTCCTGCTCTCTCTCAAAGGCTCTTATCTGTGCTGTTAACCTCTCTGCCTCCTCTCGAGCTTCCCTCTCTTCAGCTTCTCTTTTCTCCCTCTTAATTCTCGCTTGTCTCTCAACTTCTTCCCTTTCCTTCCTTAACCTCTCTTCTTCAGCTTCAGTCTCAATTCGTATCCTTTCCTGTTCCTCATAGAAAGCCTGCATTTCTTTTGCCTCTTTAGCGATCCTCTCATCTTCTTCTTGCATTCTTCTCAAATTTTCTTCCATACTCATTCTTTCCTCTTCCATTTCTTCTCTCTCGAGTAACATTTGTTCAGCTTGTCTTTCATATTGAAGCAATTTTCTCTCGGCTTCAGCTTCAATAGCCTGTTCGGCAACTTGTGCAAATCGAGGCGAAGTAGCAAGTTTTACCATGTCTTGAAAGGAACGTTTGGGACGAAGGCGAAATTGCGGTGGAATGGGACTTAGCTGACCATTTATCATGGGTGAGCGTGGAATCGTGGTAACTGTCTGGGTTTTGGGGGGAATAGGACTAAGTTGATCTTTGAGGAGAGAAGAAATTGGTCTTGTTGTTACTATAGGTGCTGGGATATTTGGAATGGGTTTGCTGACTTCGGATACTACTACTGGGAATCTTGTAACTGCTTTCGATTTCCTTTTTGCTAGCCCGTTAGGCTGTGATGTCGTCTTTGGCAGTTCGGATACCGCTTTGGAAGCTTCAGGAGCCGGAGCAAGAACTATCGGAATTGGCTCCGGAATTGGCTCCGGAATTGGCTCCATAATTGGCTCCAGCTCTTTACTAGTTGTCGATATTCCAGAAATTCTAATCTCGCTTTTCCGCACTTCTGTCGATTTTCGTGTAGTTGGAGTTTCGGTCGCAGGCTCCATTGAATTCAATCCGGCCATGATATTATCCAGTGCTGAAATTGAAGCCTTCGGCTTCCGTTGATTCCTTGGCTTCCCCAACGCTGGCTTTTCAACCCCTTTCTCATTATCGACAGGTTTTGGAGTAGATGGATTGGACATGAATTCCTCACCAAAACCAGCCATGAGATCATCCAATGCAGAGATTGAAGCCTTAGTCTTACCCCGGGTGGAAGCCCGTTTTGTCGAGGACCTTGCCCCTTTGAACGATGACCGTGTTGAAATAGGTGTGTTTGGACTGATGGAATTGATTGTCTCAGTTGTCGAGTTTCGGGAAGAATCTGAATCGGCCGATGAAACAGATTCAGTTGGCTGCAGTGTTTGCAATGACAATGTAGGCACCGATTGCTGCTTAAGTTGAAAAGATCGCAAAGAATTCGTAGGCTGAGAAGATTCACGAGGTTTGACAGGCTGCTCAGGTTGGGGCGACTGGACTGGTTGAGTATCTTCCGGGGAAGTAGACCTCGACTCGATTGGTTGAGTATTTTCCGGGGAAGTAGATCTCGACTCGATTGGCTGAGTATTTTCCGGGGAAGCAGATCTTGACTCGATTGCAGCAGCTTTCCTCTCCGTTATCAACTTTTCAATCTTGCTCATTTCAGGTGTTACTTGAATCTTTATCTCTTTCACCTCTTCCACAGGAGAAACCACCTCTCCTTTATCTTCCAAAATTATCTCTTCGACCTTCTCTTCCTTGGGCGTACCGTACCCAAACATCTTTGCCATCCTTGCACCTCTACTATTGGATTTTAACGTCGGCATTCTTGTTATTGAAGCTGTACCCATCCCAAGATTCCCCACACTCCCCAACTTTTCATCGAAACGTTTCTTCACATCTTCGCTTGGGTTTGCTGCTGGACCATCCTCCTCCCCAAGTAAAGGCTCGATAGTTTTGACATCAGTATTGGTGTTTAGTGGTACGATGGGTGTAATTGTTGGTTCAATCTCCTTTTCTGCGGTCGTTACCCCAGGATTCTTCTTGACGTAGGAGGAAAAGTAGGCTCCCCAAGTTGCCATGATATTATTGGTATCGTTATTGTATCAGCAGTTTTCTGTTCAAGCTCCAGTTGTTAGCTACCTCCACACGAGTTCCGGATATTTGAGGAACTTGCTCGTATACTTTGCTTGCGAGAGTCTTGTAACGATCACATCAAATCGTCTCGTGTCGTATTATGCATTAGTTGTTGTAGCATCAAGCTGTTTGTAAGTAAATCAAATTATACCTTTCAATGGTTTCCAGCACCTTAGAAAGTCGGATGAGAGTTTCCTGCGCGCAATCACCGTGAACCCCAACGAAATAACGATTTTGACAAGTACGAAAAAAGAAGATGAAAGCTGTCAAAATACATGACGGCCGTGATGTGCAGTAGTTAAATGGAAGATCCAAACCTGATTTCTTTTGTAGGTGACATCGAAATCTGTCACTGTCATGATACGTTCAACGTTTGAAAGTTTGGTGTGAAATCACTCAAGACAATTTGGCGGGGTAAGGTTCAAATGTAAGGAAGCCCCATGCGACGACGAGCGATGCGACGCATGGGCGAGTGATGATTGGGTCGTGGATGTAAATCCTAGACATCATTCAAGATTTTCACTATGAAAACTTGGAAGCTCGTCGACGACATTGGCGACATCGACGACAATGTTCACAGTACGATTGATGACATGCAGTTTGACGTGCAGGTTTTCCAACCCCGTGCTTTTCTAGGGCGATCGATAACCGCCTACTAGGCTTATATCGTACAGCTGGCGGTGTAAGGTTATTTTTAAAGCATCCGTCTGCCAAGGCTTCACGTCCAAACATCCATTGTCAGTGCGTGCGATGATTGAGACAAACACCTTTTGCAAAACATAAAACGCTCTCATTTCTCATTTTTTACCCTTTTGAAACGTCGACCCAGGGATGTCTTGTAATCCGATGACGAGATGCGCTCTACTCCCTTCGTTGGATGACGTCTGCCCAAATCCCATAGATTCATTCCTGCAACATCGAAGATGCATGTTCAGAGACACGTCGAGACGGGGCACCAAGGTCGAATGAGGTCAAATGAGGGAAGGGATTGGGTCGAATGGAACGGGAAGACCAATCGAGGCTAGGAAGAGGGACATGTTTACCACATCATATAAGGGGATGCTAGTAATGACAATTGGGAAATTCAAATTCCAACGGTCCTATAGAACTTGAGACGATCATCGGAAAGGTGGGTAGGTGGATGGGCGAGTACGTATTGATTCCTCCTGTGTTGTTGCTGTCGTGTTTCAAAGCCTCTCATCGTTACAATGTATCAAGACGATACGGATTCGATGCGAAGAAGGAAGAGCACAATGCTGTCTAGTGCTGGAGAAGAGGTGCGAAACCAAAGTGATCATGGAAGTTTTCCATTTTATGGCAGAGTTGGTATCTTGAAGCAATCGAAGAATTGCAGTTCACCGGCTCCAATCGAATTCTTCACGATAACTTCGATAAGCTGTCAAAAAATTGGGGATAGGAAAACATTACGATTATGTAATAGACCTAGAACTATCGTACTCCACCAGCTCGCATGTTTCTTTACACAATCGTGGTTCAAATCAGATTCCATGCAAAATCGTACTTTGGAGTCTCTCCAACACAATGGACTCTTTTATTGTTTGCTCTTCATCCAAATACTTCCTACATTCATTTTATCTCCCTCAGGTGAAGAATTGAGCAACCATCATGGACCAAATAGCCCCCTCACCAGTCTCAACTCCTTCTCCTTTCCTCAGTCTCCCGCTTAATGCTCGTCAAAATATCTACAAGATACTTTTATGTACAGTTGAAGACCCACCAGAGGATTTGAGAGACAATGGCTGTACCCTTGTCCCCATACGAATCACTAAGCTCCAACATGATATCTACCCTCAAATACTTCGGACTTGTCGAAAGATCAATCATGAGGCGACGGTTATCATGAGACAAACTAACCTTTTTGTTATGGTCACTGGTGTCATAAGATTGGACGAACCAAGGATTTGTTTCTTCTCAAAATACATTCCAATGGTCAGAATCAAAACCGAGCAGCAAGCAAATGACTTCCAGAAGGCTTGCGTAATGACTCATGAACTGGGTGAACCAATCAAGACCCCAGGAGTTTTACCCGATGAGCCATACAAATTCATGCTGCTTCATCGACATCTTCCACTATTATGTGCAGCTCTGGTCGTCAGTGCAATAGGAACACTCCCCTATTGTGATGAAACGTCAGCAGCTCATATTGTTACAATTCTCGAAGCTTACGATGGTGACACTTCTGAGTCATCATTATTGCCCGAGAAGTCACAAGAGACGCTCATTGCACCTTATCGTTCTGCATTCAAAGGTTTCACGGGGTTCCAATTGAAAGGAAATATATCAGATGATTTGAAGTACTCTGTTATATCAGGAATTACCTGGGCCCCGCAACTAAATTCCGAGAGAACTATACATGGTTTACAGAGTATGGAAGCAAGAGGAAAGGAACTTTTCGCTCGAGGAGGGGTTGAAAATGCAAATCAAATCTGGTGTCAAGCTTTAATGAATATTCGACGAATATTGACAATGAGCAAAAGAAAAACACTGCATGAAACCCATGAGCCGGACTTCATACATCAACTTATGAACATGTATTTTGATCTCTCATCGGATCGTCTTCAATACATCATCAACGCGATGCAGATGGCCGGATTACAACAACGAAAAGCTCTATTCCGTGTTCTATCCCGTATAGTTGACGACCCCTTCAATATGAGCAATCATTGCAGTCTCAAGGTCTGGGCACCACTTCAGCATAAGTTGGCAGAGTTTAGATATCGAGAAGCCGTCGGCTGTCGATTGGCAGAAGTATCACGTGCAACCGAAGTAATTGAGGAAGCTCTGAAAGCTATGCCTACTCATCCCGAATTCTTGGAGGAGCAGAAAAGAATAAGAGGGGCTTTCTAGTCTCGAGAAGACTGTCGCTACCAACCAGGTGCCAGTGACGGATTTTATAGACCTGAAAATTATTGAGCTTCAATTTCGTCATGTTAGTTCCAAAGGTGTCCTGAGCCCAGGGATAGTCTCGATACAAATTCAAGCCGATTCAATAGATAGGAAATTTTTGGTACGGTTATGATAAACGTGAGTGTGGTACCAAGATTCTCGTGAAAGAAATTAAATGAAATATATTCGCTGGTAACGCTTGATACGGTAATTCATCCTTCTTAATTAGTCAATTGATGATATCTCTGTTTGTTAAGAGGCTAATAATCAAAAGATGTTGAGCTTTTTTGTACAGCAGCTTAAATCTGCAGATCAACACCAAGCCGTACTACCTTTGCCGCCCTCTACACAAGAAGTTTTTCATTACAGAAGTTCATCTTCTTTTTACATCCGATTCTATAACACAATCGTTATATCTCAATTGGATTCAAATTTTGATAATAGCAGGCAACTCCACAATCAATTTCTCAAGATTTTCTGCAGACAAATAAGAACTTCTGAATCTTTATCTCCTACTCACCATCAAGAACAATCCAGTTTCCAAGCTCCATCATGCCATCGAACACGGGAATATCCACCTTTTCGCCACCAGATACAAAATCTATGAAGTGTTTCAATTTTCAAGGTCTCCCTGGTGAGATTCGCAACAGAATCTATGAGTTTCTGCTTTGTGACTTTGAAGAAGTGTTGGTTCCTTGCAAATTTCGTGATCTACCGTCACCTTCTGAGGTCACCATCACCAGACAATCTATTCATCCACAAATCTTAAGAACGTGCCGACAGATCTATCAGGAGGGCACATGTTTGATGCGAAAGAAAAATCTATTCATCAGATTTGAATGTGAAGTCTCACCATACCAGATCAGTCTTGCACTTATAAAGATGCAAGTTCCTTTTATTGTACCCGACCCATCTGTTTCAAAGGACTTCAAAGGAACCGCCTTAACACACAAAATTTGTTACCGGAACTCTAAATCACGCCCTGAACCCAATGCAAGCTTCATCCTTTTAGCTCGTCATATCCCTATTCTTTGTCGAGCACTATCTTCTATAAGATGGAGCATTGATCAACACGACGACAATGTCAAACATGTCGTGACCCTCACTGATCCCTATGACAAACAAACTTCTGGAATTTTTGCCTTGTTTGCCTCAGTCTCGGGATTATTTTCCTCGCCAAAAGAATCCGAACCTTTCCTATCTCGAAAGGAACAAGAAGGACTCATAGCTCCATACCGCACTCATCTGAAAGCATTTCCTAACCTAGAGTTCAATGGGGTAATACCCAAAGATTTAAAAACAATTGCGACATCTGAAATCACCTTTATGCCAGAAGCTTACAATAAAGATCAAATAAAAATGTTTTTGGACAATATTGAAGACATGATACTTCAGGGAGAAGTATACTATGGACAAGAAAGAAAGACCAAAGCTAATAGGACATGGAACGAGTGTCAAAGATTGATAACCTACCAATTCTCAGGCAAGCGAGGGGAACGTTTACGCAAAGGTGGTGGAGTGGACTTTTTGAATTCCATCGCAGAGACGCTTTTCGATCTTGCCTGCATCCGCGCGAGAACCACATGTGACCTACTTGAAACAAAGTGGGAAGGAAACCACGAGAAAATTCTCATGGAAGGCATGTCGATGACCGAGGCGGAAATAAACCAGGCTGTCTGGCTAAATAATCATGAAACAGAGGTGACTTTTATACCCAGCGCAGGCAGACTTGCGGATATGTATTGGAGAGAATCGATTGCATATCGATCGGCAGGTCTTCTGAATCAGGCGAAAACTGCGATTGAATTAGCTCTTATTACAATTCCCAATCGCGAGAGATATTTGATTGAAGAGGACGAGGTTGACTTGGCTTTCTTAGCAAAGGCCGAAAGAAAGTTGTCACATTGTGTATTATGGGGACAAAGGGGCGGGCTGTTGATCATTGCTTATATTCTGATGGAGGTCACCGGCGATGAGTAAGTTCCCAGGTCAATCTTGACTGAGCGCTTAAAGGGCAGATATAGGAAGAAGCCATAACTACAATATCAACCTGGATCCCTCTAGATGAGCAGGACCATCTAATTCTCTACTTCTGTCCACATAAATAACCGAACCAAAAAGAACAATACATATATCTTCACTGAAGCAGTGAAATAACCTCTCTCATATGTGACCGTGATAAAAATTATGAAATAAATAGCTTCCCATATAATTTCCTAGCGTTCTTTCAACTTTCCCCAGCCTCAACATATGACTCGACACAGCACAACCTGATAGGAACCATTCACATCTACTTTCCTTTAATACACCCATGATATAGTATAAGTTCCTCCAAATCATTCACCTCTCACTCCTCCCTCTCCAACAAGCAATCAATCAAACAACCATCAAAAAATTCACACCACATATCCAACCACAAGCTACAAACTACAAGCTACAAACTACAAGCTACAAACTACAAGCTACAAACTACAAGCTACAAACTACAAGCTACAAACTACAATCCGTAATCCACGAGCTACAAAAAACACACAACACAGCACAGCAGTAACAAATCCTCAAGCCCTCAAATCCAACAACTACACCACTCCTCTCCTACCCTTTCACTATCAACAGCAATAATAACAACACGCAACTTTTCTAAAAAGCCATCGCATCATCTTACAAGGAAAGCGAAGAGCAAAGCGTCAAGAGAGAAGAGCACAGTGATGAAATGAATTAACAGATTAACAAATCGATAACTTATTATAGAGATCCGAGCATTCGAATGGTGATGACGTAGTTAAATGATCTGATCTGATATTTATATATTTATCTCTCCCCTCATCCTCCCTCTCGCTTCTTCTTCATTAGCGTTCGCCCTTTTTTTTTCTTTCTTTCCCCTGTCCTTCTTCCCCTGTTCGAAATGCAAAAGCTGAGAATTACAACTCCAAACGCAAAATTCAAACCCCTCGCTTCCTCTCTTCTCATATCAAACCGCACTCCTCAGGACCTAATCCAATCCAACCCAATCCAACCCAACCCACTCCTCTTCTATTTTCCATCTTCCATTATCCATCTTGATATCTATATACAATCTATACAAACTCAATCTATTCCAATAAACACAACTTCACTTGAAACAAGTTTCCTCAACATAATGTGATCCAATACAGATTCTCAATTCGATTCAGTGCTAAGATAAGGTAGAAAAGACAAGGTGAGGTGAGGTGAGAGATAGCAGATGATAGATAATAGATAGGAGGTAACTTTCATGTAAGTTATAGTTTGTATCAATTTCCCTGGAATTGTGTGTGTGGTATTATACTCTTTCTTGTAATTGATAATGATATTAAGCAATAATGAATGGTCTCAGCAAAGTAGTAACAATAATCGAGGTATCAATAAATGCATCTCAGAAACCGCAAACAATTTTCCATAAAAGCAAGAATACGATGACCCTCAGACGAAGTTGGAAATGGTGTAATAATGTGAGTCCCTTTTGAAAGTAATATATATCATGAGTACTGAGTCCTTAAAGTATGATATAAAAGAACAAAGGATAACCCTGTGAACTAGTATTGAAAATCCCTTTCTCAAATCCTTCATTCGCTAAACGATTCATTCTCCGTCGAATTCCTTGCACCACTTCTTCCACCACCAGCAATCAATTCCCTGTCCCTCTGTCTGGCTTCTTCCCTCGTTCTTTGCCTACCCGATGCCTTTGTTTCAACTTCCACTCCTTGTTTTTGTCTTTGATTATCTCTATGTCTTCGAACACGTTCTCGAGCCATAGCCTTTTTTCTCTCATCTTTGGCCTGTGCTAAAACCTCTCTTTCGGCTTCCTGTAATCCTTGTTGTCTATCCTTCTTACGTTGTCGGCATCTGCGTTGTCGTTCTCTGTCCATATATTTTCTACGCTCGTCTTTGGCTTCTTGGGTGGTTCCTATAGGTGGGATGCCGGGTCCTTCCTGTGTTGTATTAGTATGTTTTCTTTATTCTAGATCAAATGGGGCTGCATATGCGCGGGCAACATACAGGCTTTGCGGAAGTCTTTCTTCGTTTATTAGAAACACTAGCAGAAGAACTCATTTCGGGATCTTCAGTTCCAACAGATGATTCCAAGACATCTCTTCTTCTTTTATTGTTGGCGACTGGAGGTGTATCAATGGAGGATTCGGAGACATGTACTTGGTCTGCGACTTTTGGAAGTAATGGTCTCTTCGCATTACTGCGATTGGCATGGGGTTTTTCAATTGGGTTGTTGCTATTCGATGCCTCTACTTCTTCTGCCATGGTCTCAGCTTCCGATTGGTGGCTTTCTTCGTATGATTTTGGTTTTGAGGGTCTGCCTCTTCCTCTTGGTTTACGATTTGTAGAGTTGTCGACTGAAGGTTCATCCTTGATTGACAGCTCTGCAACTTCTGCAATTTCCTCTTCTTCCACGCCATTGTCTTCTGCTTGTGTAGTCGGAGCGATAGTTTCATCTTCAACCGCTGGCTTTGCGTTCTTCGCAGGTCTACCTCTTCCCCTTGTCTTGCGGGTATTTTCAACTGGAACCTCAGTATGCGCCAATGTCTCTACCTTCTCCGCAGATCCTCCCCTCTTATTGCGACCTTGTCTCGGAGGTAGAACTGCAACTGGTTTACCATTTGCTGATTTTTTGGTAGGTTTTGGTGCTTCCTCTGCCTCAATGTTGTCTGGGTTCTCTGCCGTGACATCCTCCTCAGGTTCATCTTCAACCTCATTTTTCGTAATTGGTTTCACCGCCCCCTCAAGCTTCTCTTTAATATTACTGATCTTATCCAATGGTGCATCGAGCACAGAGTCGTCCTGCTCTGTCGACAGTCCTGCATTTTCAAGTTCTTCGCCTACATTCTTGCTGTTGCCGTGACGAGTCGGTGTGTCGGGATTCGATTCGATTTGGCGCAGGGATGGTGAATTGTTGGAATTGTCATGTTGTTGAGCTGGTCTGGGACTTTGGAGCTTTCCAATTGTGTTTGATAGAAACTTCCATACTCGTGCCGACATCTTTATCGAGGAAGTAGGTATGGAATTCGGTGGTGTGTTGCGATAAGTAGAATGGAAAGAGAGAAAGAATGAACGAAGAAATTGTGGATGATGTTAAAATAATTTTGGTCACAGTGAGTGAGTGACTAGTTTAGTGCGGCCGCAACCGTACTCGAGGAAAAATAGTGGATTCTGGCCGGGAGCTTTAACCTTATCATGGCATTTCAGCCAATTATGCACTTTTCTAATGCAGTCGGTCGTGTATAAGTTCCCGTTACGCTGCCATATTCGACGTGAATTGAGTGAATTGATTGAATTGAATGCATTGTCGCGAATACCGCAGGCATTAATAATTATGTTAATGTTGGCATTGTGGATCTGAATCGAATGCGGGTGCGGTTGAATCACGCACCGCATTGCACCGTTACCATATTTTCATTCGTTACGAAGAAGTTTTTTTCCAAACTCTTTTTCGTGACGGCAGGGTTGGAGTGACAACAAAACATGACAACGTCACAATCCTGCAAACTACGAATGAACCTTGACTCGAGTGAGAATAGTTCGCCAACCGCCAACTCGCCAATGTGCTGATCACGGAAACGTTAGGGCTTTTTGACTCTTTCCCCGGAAATCTCGACATCTGCCGTGCAGTTTACATTTGGATCAAGAAGACACGCTCTTTTGATGAATGGGATGTTTTTTATCAAGTGCAACAGTGTGCTGTCGCCGACTTCTATTCGATATTCGATTTTTTTGAACCCCCAAATATTGATCCGGCAATTGCTTCTGATTAGTTTACCTGGAAGTAGACACAGAACAATATGAAGGAAGGGACAAATAGGGATGTGGTAGTAGTTTCGAGTCTAGAGTCAACGCCAGAATCACACATGTTCGCAGTACTTTTTGAAGCATCGAAGAATGCAATACGCTACCATTGTGGTAGTAGCCAGTCACTTCTAGGTATCCAAAATTATTCGAAAAATGCAATAGAATTAATCTAAAAGTATTGATGAGTTTTGCAGACTCAATCCCATCCAAAGATGACCTAGTGACTCGAGTTTGTATCGTGATTCCGATAGTCATCATAAAACATCACCAAAAAACCAGCTATCTTAAATATAGTCCCTCAAGCCTCGAATGTACAGAAGGCCACGCGCTTATTCACATGCCACTCGCAGACCATCCCTAGCAACGTCTTTGTTTTACTCGTAAGAAGCATTACACTCCCGGAACCACTCATTCAGCAGCGCTTATCTCCTTAGCAAATCCATTTTCAGCTCCAAGCTGTCCATCTCGATTCAGCGAGATACGAACATCCGGCTCTGTATGATCATAGCCATGCATATCGCGACAGTTGGAACATATCCGAGCATCCGGACCACCATGATCATCAGCATTCCAAGCTGTTAAAATATCAGGTCCCCAACCATCTCGAATCGGTCCATAAATTCTAATGAGCCCATCATCGTCGAGGTCAACATCATGAACTTCGATGACACCCCCGTATGCATCAAGGACATCCTCCGTTTCACGAGAAAGCACGATTCTGTGATCTTTCTCAGCTTTCTCAACAGGTAGTCCACTAGTAATATGGAACCGTACTTGCGATCCTTCCGAATCGCCGAATGTGGCGGGGAGTTTCTTCCAGACGTATTTTTCCACGGCGCCTTCCTCCCTAGATTCTGGTAATGTCTGGGCGTATTTCCTGAGTTCTGGTACGAAGGACTCATCAGTCGTAAATACCTCCAGGTATTCACTTGCGAGAGTGCTTATGAAGCAAGGCAAGAGTTTCCAACCCCTTATTCCACCATTTCTCATAAGAAAACCCAAGCATTCATAGCCCAAGAACCCATTTCGTTTCAAGGTCTGACCCGTAACGTAAAGATTATCAAGGATCGGACCCAATGTCTCTCTTGCCATTTTCCTCAGGTCAATTCCCGGGCGAGGTAAATTTTTTGCGAAGTTCACGAGGTCAATCTTCATAGAACTCAAATTCTTGAAGGCTATTTGCTCCCTTGGCCTATTTTGTTGCCTTTCGTGCGAGGGAAGCTGGAGTGCTTCAAGAAAATCAAGCATTTGCTTCCAGCAATAACTTTGTAGACCGGTCCAACTAAGATTGATATTTGGAATACGCTTTATAGGTTTCACCGCGTACCGAATTTCACCTCCCTTGTTAAAGCCCAGGTTGATAATTCTGTTAGAACCTTGGTCGTCATAGTATTTGCCAACAATTCTTAACTCTAAATGTTCCAACTGTGCACAGGATCTGGAGTGTGTGCTGACGAACCACTTCAAGGATGAGACTTGAGTGAAGATGAGTCTATTATCCGCAAAGAAGAATTTCTGTCCCTCTTTGTAGAAGAATTTAGACAGTCGCAACAATTGAACAGGGAGCCTTTTCTGCTCAGCATGCTCCATCTCAGTGACATTGGACTTCAATATTTTGACACCAGGGTCAATTATTGGATGTGCTAACTGCAAAGCAAATCGCATGATGCGAGCTTTAACTTCAAGTGGTAGCTCGGGATTCGACCTTGTAGTTGAACAACCTGATGCAGAGATCGTGCTAGAACTTTTGTTGGTGGGCCAGGCAATGTTGTGGGTGGCGAGAAGATTTTTAAGGATGGCGTTTTCTTCCGAAAGTGTAGTGTTGTATCCTTCAAGTATCTTGTTCTTTCCGCAAAGTTGTTTGATTTCGGCATCTAATGGTCGATGATTTCTGGCAACTAACGGATAATCATCTGGAGGTCCATCCCATATGAACCTCTGAAATCTAATTAGTAAGAATGTCTTGATTGAAACCATGGATATTTTCTTACATCTGAATCATAAACAAAGAAATCCATTGTTTCGCCAGATTCCATCTATTACAGTTGGTCTTGTCTTCTTCCTGAAATTGTACTTTAAGGAGTCTTTGGTTGTTGCTGACAGGTTTAGTTGGAAAAAGAAGTCGAAGTACTTGTGGATCAAGAGCTTTTTCGAAGTGATATAACAAAATGAAATCAGAATATGTTAATGAAGTTGCACGGACCCATCAACTCATATTATAACCTCCACTACCCGAGCCAATTGAAGAGTTCTCTTGTGTTGCAACCACAGACATATTGAGGTGAATGATTGTCAAAAAAGCATCCCTTTTGTTTACTGCAAGAATCTGGTATTCAGTTTCTCTCTCAGCCAAAAATACAACCTAAATCAATCTAAAGCTATGTAGCTAAAGATGCTTTTATCTATACAAGATACAGCGAAGGTGCCATCAGGATAGATTTTGATAATTCCAAGGCCTTCCTGATCACTTTATACTTTATTATATGGCTGAAAATCGACAACTATCAGCGTCTGGACTCTGATCGCAAAATTTTGCCTACTTTTACTGGTAGTTTCGCTGTTGCACATATTTCCAACAGGTACCGGTTAACACTCTGTGACAATGGCATTTAAGAGAATTAGGATGCTAAGATACAGTTTTTAGCAGTTTGTATAAAGGTTAAACAGCACCAGTCACTACATCTGGCGACCCTGCGACGGAACTACGGCTCGGGACTCTTGATCATTGACATACCACAGTCAACCCACTAGTATGTGGGTTGACCCTCTTCACAAAGAATGATATTCATTTGGAAGACTCAGGTTCTCTCCCGTTTTGGAACCTTCTGTCACTTATCTTTCAAAACGGGATTCAGCAAGGATTGCCACACCAACATAGAACAGATGCGAAGTCGCGGAATCAACACAATCATCATTTTTTGCCGTGAGAAGTTACAAAGAAAATGCTTGAAGATATAATCAGGACAGAATTTGGGTCATTGGCACGCAACTACTTGCAACGCATGCAATTCTCTCTTCGGTCAGCTTCGACTAGGGCAGTCGAGATTTTGAAGACTTCAAAAAAGCATAATGACCAAGTGGTCAGTATGCCAAATGACGAGGAGTAATGGGATGTTCAAAAAACCACGAAACAGAGACAAACTGAGGAAGTCTTCTAACACAAGGTGTTTAGCAGCTATCATGTAGCCCGTTCCATGGGAGGGGATGTCCTAGAGCAGCCTCTCGCTTCCATATCCTAATTTTTTAAACACTTATTGCTAGCTCTCGGGTATCTTGGTCTGCAACAGTATCTTTGTGGATGCTCACAGCTGTTTTCATACCAAAATAAGGAATCTGATCCTGAGCTAAGCGGCATCAGGCTTGATATTTTGAGCGCTCGTAGCGACCCTTCAACTTGGAGAGTATGATAAATCTCACCAGTCCCTGAACAGACTTGGATAGCTAGTTTTGGAACAGTGAACAGAGTCAGGATGCTGGACAAGTTGCAGTCCATCATACTGCAATTGCTAGCGAGGAAGTGTTTTGTTGTTTAGATTGAAGAGAATTTAGATTAGGGAGTACCTAGACTGACAGGAAGCATTTCGCACAGTACTATAGAGATATTATAGTGTTGCGGTGTTCAAATCTTTGGGAGCGATGCTCGATCATTGGATGAGATGATGTTGTGTTGTGCAAGGTTACAGTCACACCGTCTTCGGCAGAATTGACACTTGTCTGACTAAGCACCGACTTCCACCAATCATACAGTCATGCCTTTTATGCCTCCATATCTCGCCCTTCCCTTCAATATTGGAAATAACCTCTCGCAAACACATTTGTCGGGAGGATGAGAAAAATTTTCTATCTCAGTCCTACGCTCAACTTTTCGAGTTACTTACAATCATCATCCGTGATTGTGAGATTCCGACTCTAAATCACCGCAAATAAGTCCAGCGTTCCTCTTGAACCCTAGAGTTTACAGGTAATATTATATTCCGGGTCAAGTTATTGGTAACTTATAACTGACCTTTTGACAGATTTGACAGATCAGCACCCCGTTAGCTTTCTACCATAAGCGCTTCCGAAAGTTCGTCTTCTTCTCTCCAATAACCTACAACATGAGAAACCTTACACCATGGGAATTCATCATGGAGAAACGACGTTTCACATTGTTTCCAAAACTGCCAATTGAGATGAGAGATACAATCTGGAGGCTGACTCTTGAGCCGCGTCTTGTCGAAGTCAGACCCAAATATGAATACCGCGATGTATTTTATTCTACTGCACCTCTACCTATTGCAATGACAGTCTGCAAAGACTCGGAGAGGGCTGTCCAATCTTTGTATCCTAAATGCTTTGGTTCATGGCTCGGTCCTGCAACAATCAGATTCAACTTCAAGATTGACACCCTATACCTGGATTGGAAAATTCAGGAGCACTTGATGTCCTTCCTACTATCGATTAGTTTACAGGAGGCTGAAAAGATCCAATTCTTGGCTCTCGATCAATACCTTCGGTGGGGACGGCGACAAATTGATTTGGACTATACCTGGTCTCAGAGCCCCGCATACTATGAGTCACTGACAATCTTTGACCTCCAAACCCAAATTTTTAGACGGTCCTGTCGCACTGTCGTGGACCACAATGAGTGCAAAATCGGCTCCATATATCTGGGAAAACTTTGCTCTGCGGTGGAACGTATGAAAAACTTGAAGGAGCTCATATTTGTGTATGACGATATCATCTGGGATCCAGAGTTGTTGAGAGGATGTGGAGTGCTTCCTCAACAGGACGAGCTTGCTGGCTTGACAATTTTTCAGCGTGAAGAGGTCTACGATCTACTCCCAGCACCAGTCAAAATGATAGATCTCGATTATCGTGATTTTATTGATGATTCTCATGAAGATATGCCAGTTGATAATCTCCATGACGATCTCAAAGCGCAATTCGACAGTCCAAATTTTGAGATCATGGTCCGATATGGATGGAGATTCCCAGATTCGTTGACATACTCTTCTCGTCTTACTGAACTTAGGAGTTATGGTTCGTATTTACACAGATTCGATTGCCCTTTCTGTCTTCCAAGAGTATTTTAGGAAACTTTCACAAGCTTTCTTCAGGAAACCAGATATTTGGGGGATTCAACATGACAACTAAGCTCGGAGATATGTATTCAAGTGAGGGGAGAGAAATTTCAAGGCATTGGGAATGTTATTGGGACGAAAACAAGAGAATTCACTTGTTCAGGTTGCTGCCATACTCACTTATCAGATTAGGAGATTTAGCTTGAGCATACACAATGTGTCAACATAGCGAAATGAATAATAAAACTCAGATCATTTCATCATTCTTTGGATCTAACAGATTTGCCAATTCACACTTGAGTACATAATATCCTAGCTGATCGACACGCAGCTCCCCAATGTTAAGATGTATAAAATTAGTCTTTATCGTATTTTACCATAGGCGCGTGCGACATCAATATGCTTTTTCACATTTCCATGATATCTTGATATACATATCACACATTACTTAGAGCCCTCATACTTTGAAGTCTAGATATAGATGCAGAATCCTCTGTAACCCGAAGACCCTAGCCAGTATCGAAGATCCCCCAGAACTGTTTGACTACGTGATGTTGGAAAAACGTGCGACCCAACATAAACAAATCAAGATAGAAATTACCCTAAAATTCCTTCGTCTTAAAGATCTCTACTTTCATCTCTCAAAATTCAATCCAACTCAATCTCTATCGATATTTCCTTGCATTTCTCCATTCATATCCTCATTTCCTCTCATTCTTTTCTCCTCCTTCACCTCCCTCAGTTCCCTCCTTCTCTCTCCCTCATCTCTATCAATCAGCCCTACGATCCCATCCCAGCTTCTTGAACTCCATCTCCAAATTCCCGCAATGGTTCTAGCGACCCACTTTTTCGAAAATCCATTAGCCGGTCTACCAACTTCCCATTCTTCAAGTGTTTTCACACCATCTGAACCGAGTTCAGGTGTGGGGATATAGAAGATCGTGATTAAGAGGCCTAGGAGCATGAATATTGAGAAGCTTTAGGGCAGTGTCAGCTCATGACTATGTGAGATGGGTATAGTGAAAATTAGAACGAGACTGACATCAAAAGTGAATATGGAAGCCAAAGTTGGATACGATTGTAGTCGATGTTGTGACCATAGTTTACGTAAGCAAGGAATAATTGGGCGATGACAGAACCTAGTTTTCCGAATGCTGCGGATATCCCATGGGATAGTGCACGGTATCGAGTGGGGAATAGTTCTGCTGCAATCTGTGCTAGTTATTAGAGAATGGTTACATGTAGGGATACTTAAATTAAGGGATCCGGAGTCACACTAACAATATAGGTGGTGGTGTTTGGACCTATATTATAATCAGGGCATGCTTCGTCATGGAAGGAGTAGGTGTAATTTACCGAAATTGAAGAATATTTGACACAGAATATACAAAACGATGGTAGCAGCAGAGCCACCAATGTTGTATAAATGATTAAATGACCCCCCGATTATGACAAAAAGAATAAAAAGAAAGAAGAAACCGATCATCTGAATGTTTCGTCGTCCAATTTTGTCGATAGCTACAAAAGTAATAGCACAACCCGCAATTGCACCGATCGAAACAACTACAAGACTTTGCCATACGTCGTCAATGAGGATAGGATATATGTACTGTGGTGGAGTTCCTATGCCGTGCCAGATCGTGGAGATTATATGGGGACTATTCATCCCAAGTCCGCTGCAAATTAATCGGTTAGACATTCCAAATTGATTCTATTTAGTAACAATGACGGCTATTTTATCAGAAGTATAAGAACAGGAAAGTTTTCCAACAAGATGACTTACTAAAAAGGCAAATCTACACAAAACCAACACATAGAGGTAGCGAGAAGTGTCCTTAAATTCCCTTTATACCAAAAATAATCTTTGAAGTCTTCCCATGAGGGTACTGGAGGAGGTTTGTTATCATTGGCAGTTGTCAATATCTGATCCTCCAAGTGAATCTCGCCTAACGTTTCTCCATTATTTTTTCGTGATTCAGAGGAGCTTGTTTGCTCATTACCGTTCATAGTCGATCCACGGAATTGGAATTGCGGCGGTATTTCAATGGAAGTAGTAGATACAGCTGCTGATTCAATCTCCGATGGAAGATATCTGCTTAGTTCTGATGCTGCTTTTTTACTATCTCTACCCACATCAGCTGTATATCTTGGAGATTCGATAATTGTAAGTCGGAACCAAAGAGCAATGACTGCTGGTATCACTCCCACACCGACGATCCATCGCCATATAGAATCCATGGTTTTGAGACATTCACCAGTACAATTCTCTGGCGTAGCATCTGCTGGTATGCTATTCCTCTGACTGGCAGCTGCAATCAAAGACACTAAAGTTGCGGCTAATTGGCCCAGAGGTTGACACATAAAGACTGCGGTCATCATTCTTCCTCTGAGTTTGTGCGGAGCAAACCTATGGCGATAGTCAGCGAAGCGAGGTCATAATATTAGAATAACGCACGTACTCTGCAGTGATCACACTACTAAGGGGATAATCCGACCCAATACCTATCCCCAAAACAAAACGCCATACCAACAGCCACACAATGATGGACATCGAGCCTTCGATGCCACTAGATGACATAACCACGCCTAGTGTTGCAAATATGGTAATCATCAACTCCAGCCCATACATCTTCCGTCTTCCATATAGATCAGCACCCAGACCGAACGCTATTTGACCAATGATAGATCCACCCAATGTAACAACACTGAGAGCAATCTCGTAGTTGTGAGGCATTGTTCCCTTGTTAACAGGATCTCCATAGTAGATGATCCCTAACATAGGAATCACCATGTTGATTGCGAATATTGAGTATGCATCTGTGAAAAAACCGACTCCGGCAACGACCACTACCCAGAAGCTTTCTGAAAAATCAGACCCTTCAAGACGTTCAAAGATATACTTTCTACGGTCGGATTCCTAGTAAGAAAAGTTAGCTGTTGGGGAAAATACTAGAATAAGGCAAGTTTTACATCGATGTGGTCGAAGTCATCATCTGCGTACGGGTTGAGAAACAATTTTAACCATCTTAAACCCCAAGGCGGCATTATTTGGTATATGAAGAACTTGAAGGCGGTCTTCTGTTTTAAATCGTCCAAAACGTCTAAGTATTGGACCTTCTCCAGGGTTTTAAGTTTGAGTAGAGTGTAGATAACAGAATCTCACAATGATACATGCTTCACGGTCGGCATGATGGGAGTATGAAATAGTGAGAGTGGCAAGATTACAAGGAAGTATATCTACAAAGACGAGGCTGTAAATGAGGCGTCTTTGCTAGGCACACACATACAAGTATACAAAAATAGCCTGCCTGTGATTTGAGAGGCGTATATTTGTAGCTGATTCTGGAACAAAGAGGCTACGGTAATGCGTCAAGGTGTGGATGGTGTCCAATATTGAAAATTTTCGGAAACTATGCCTCGAATGTGTAAGTTTGACCATGAGGATAAACAACACGAGATAATCCATTGGCAAAGGCCCTTTAAATAGAATCTGACATCTCATCTTGAACTTGTCGCCCGACGGTGTCGAGAGGCGAGACAACCCACAAGCGAACCTCATGAGCGAAGACCAAATTTGGGTTTCTTGCTTGGCTGTAATCAAGTACCTTATGTTGGTTCCGATTGTTTTGAAAACATGATTGCAGGAGATATCACTGATAGGTTTATTGAATATCAAAAGTCACCCAGGTATGTGAAGTTGAGATGAATATCGCGAAGGTTGGAAAATCGAGGGATATCAATATAAGCAGGGCAGGGGCCACATGTGCAAGGATTCCCACGTGGGTTTCTTGATTCGTTTCTAACGACCACCACCAAACAACAACTTCGTTTCTTGAGAAGTTCAAATGCCCCTCCATTGCCACTTTTGCCATCGCTCTATAACCCCCAATTACCAGAAAAGGGCAGTGGCTTAATATTGCTGCTCCACGAGCCATGGCAACAGGGCTGAGTATCAATCGTGGAAATGTCCAAAGTTCATCGTACTTTTGTCTCGTTTCTCTACCTGGGCGTAGATTTGTTCGGACGACATCATCCCGTCTCACTGCGGCTTGCATCATTCTATCGATTCGCCTTGTCGTTTGATATGCCATGGATCAAGGTATGCTGAAGACGTTGGAGTCACACACCACTTCTTAGACTACCCCCGGGATTCTGTCATGGCTTTTCCTGGGGACTCCATAAACGTTGTCATAACTTTTCTTCATTATAACCCTTCATCATCTAAACTTATATCCGCTTGTTTTCGAAATGTTTCATTTTTCTTCCCTTTGAGATTGCTGAAATCCCGATCCTCAAACTATCAAGCGTGTCGGGAATCGCATAATGAGTGGGTTTGGGTGGTCGGCAGGCGACATCGTTGCCGGCCTGAAATTGGTGTGGGATGTATGGAAAGCTGTCTCTGATGGCCCCATGAGTGCCAAAGTTGAAGCAAAGCAATTCTTTGAAGACTTTTATCTGATCATACAATGCTTAGATGACTGGGAACGCCGAGATGAAAGTTCAGCAGAAGGTTCTAGCTTGGCAACTGCTCCGTCACGATTCCAACACCAATGTGTCGAGTTTCTTTCGAGACATATGCAATTGATAAGAACGGCCAATCCTCAGACTGTGATCACGAAACAAGGAGTACCCATGTGGTTAAGGAAGGTTACCTTCTCAAAGGACCAAATCAAAACTCTTTACCTGCAGATTTCCTGGCCCTTCGAGCGAGATCAAGTTTTACAACTTCGTATTAAGATGGAGCTATACCTTAGCCTAGCTACTTACAAAATGTCTGCTTTGAACCACTCAGTAGCTCAAGACACAAACCACAGAGTGCGAGAAATAAGGTTCGTCTTATCGTCAAGCAATCCTGCCAGAAACTAATCATTCTATAGCACTTCTCATCAAGAATTACTTTCGTCCAACCTTAAGCTGGTCTCGTCTCACCTTGACTTGGTATCTCTTATTACTCAAAACTTGAAAAGAATAACATACCCTCTTGAGTCGAATTCTAAGATGAGACAAATTGATTATCCTATGCTTCGCCAACTCGAACAAGCATTGGCACCCCCACAGCCTATTAGAGCAGTCGAATATCTCCATGACTTACAGCATCCCTGGCAGGATCAACATGGTGAAGACCCACTGAGCTCGATCACGCGACCAATCATGTCTGATCAACTCAGTTTACAAGATGATGGGTATGAAAGACGTTATGTTCTATCACAGAGACTCGAGAATCTGGCAATGAGGCGTGTCGAGACAATCAATTGCATGTCTAGTACACAACCAACTGGAACAGAAAGACCAGTAGACCCGCTCATCTCACGACTACAAGATATGAGAGGACAAATATTTGATGCAGTGGGGATAAAGTCTATGCGGTCAAATATACCAGCTCATAAAAATCACTCATCATCAAGATCTGAACCCGAAAACGCATTGCTACACGAGCTTGAGGCATGGAACCAGCTGGAAACCCGAATTCAACGTGAAATATTGCACCCTGCCCGTGTTAGTTCTCAATTCGTACGGCATAGTACTGAATCAACCGGAGAAGAATCTTCATATTCGTATCCATCACCTCGAAGTAGTGGGGGATCATTCCGTGAGATCACCGGGTCTTCTTTTACCACTGACAGTCCTTTGGGCACATCTCCAACCAGTCAGTTTCTTGGCATTCCACATAATAATCTCACCAATAACTCCGGCTATTGCACATTCCCGCATGACCTTGAAGGCTCATCAGGACACAATAGAGCTCTATCTGTTACTTCAATCTCACCGACTCCCTCGATATGTATTGATCCATCAATTGCAGTGTATTTGTAAGTCCCAATGCCTTCCTAACATTCATTGGCTGACTTTGTGTCAGAAGATATCCCAAACATGCGGTCAATGGATTCATAAAATCTATCGTTCGATCAGACAATGCGGAAGTCATTATCATAAATACCACGAGTCAGGATGGTTGCACTGAAGTTCGCCATTCAGTTGACCCGGCTACACCCTCAACATCACAAACTTCTATGATACCCTACATCGACAATCGTCACGTTGACAAAGATGACGCTCATAAATACCGTGTTCAAATGCTAGGCTCTCACCGGCTCAAAGTCACCAAGTCTGATGAACTTCAAGGACAGAAGATTTCGCGTCATAGCTGCCAACCAACTTATACATTTCACAATAAAAAAGGTAGATTTTACTTCACTGAATAAAAGATATCAACGTTTTACTAAGATCAATATCAGATTTTCTGGAGTTTCACCGCCTTATTCTTCTCAAAGAAGTCAAATATTACTTTGATGTTCAATGGATCAAGTCTATGAAAGATAAGGAATGTCAATGTCGTCTATCTACAATTCGAATTCTCCGTGATGCTACATTCCGCACTCGCTACATTCTTTACTTCCGCAAGTCTTCGGATCGCAGATCTAGCTTTGAGGAGTGGCCCGGTAAGTGTATTTTTTCCGAACCTTTCTTTTATCACCCCTCAATACATTCTAAATAATACACAGTATCAATATTCAAAGAACCAAAGGAACCAAAGACCAAAATCATAACACTAGAAAGTTTGGATGATAGGCCCTTACATGAAGCTCGCACAAAAGTGACGAGAATATCAAGAAACAGTACCCAAGGTAGCATTACAACAATCGGCTCACAGAAATCCACAAACGGGGCGCACGAGAGACTTCAAGATCGATCCGCATTTGCTTCTGGAAAAAGTAATATCAAGGGGTTGATTATCGAATTCTCTGATGTGAAAGGTTTGTGTGCTCTCTAACTTTCGTGACTTACTTTTTTTTCCCCACGAAATTTGATCTGCTGTCTCGTTGAACTAACATCTCCCGCCATCAGATTGCCACACCTTCTGGCAAGAATTCACAACCAAAGAATCAATCTTTGACAGTATCCCAACTGGTACATCGGAACTCGAAATTAATGATGCGAGATATAATTTTGCGGAGCTGGCTTCTTAATGAGCTTTATCCGATCAAAGATGTTTAGAAACTCGACAGAGAGGAATTAATGAGACGTGTGTGTGTGGTACGTACAGAATGTATCTATATGTGTATAATATCATACAACAATGTAATAATACGATGTCTATAATAAAATTCTAATTCTGAGATGGAAAGAATGGGAAAAGAAAGAAACGAACCCTTCAACGCAACATTGAAAGAATATGAGAGTTTGATGTAGGATCAATTGCTCTGGTTTTGTAGTTTGAAGTTTGATGATACATATGATGTGACCTACACTCTTGACGCAATGAGAGGCTCTTATATATGTACACATATGCATATACATACATATACATATATCTAATACTAAAAATTCAAGAATAAGAAAATGATGCAATCCAATACAATGCAATACAACGGGGAACTAGGATTTACGAAGGAGAAATATAATTTTGATAATTGATATAGTAACACTTGAAGGAAAATCAAAACACGATCAAAAAATAATCTACCCACCCGCCCACAAACTGCTAGAATCGAAATGAGATTGGAATTACAATCAAATAGTGTACCGGAACGAAGTAGCACTTCCTCATCACATCAGATATACACACGCACACCCCTTTATTTCATCCGTTACATAACATAACCGTAAGAATCTCGATGAATCAACTCCCTTTTTTCTGTTCCCACTTCCTGTGATACTCAAATAAATTCATTTCCATGATTTTTACAATTCCATATCCTCTCTTTCTCTCCGCGCCATCACCCCACTACATAACAACCCCCCCTCTTCCCTCTTCCCACCCACCTTACTATCCACATCCACCTGCAGCACTATCCCGCACCAAAGAAAAATACAACATCACTAAATTTTCACTCCCATACACAGATAAGTAGTATAGTCCCACCCCTCCCCCCCGAAAAAAAAGATCCAGATACGCATCATCATTGAAAATATCAATTCGCTATCCGCGTCTTCCAAAAAGACAGCGATGTATACGATCACATACATACATGTGAAATCTTGAGCCCTCCCAATAAAATAAGGGTTCCTCATCTCCACTGTTTATCGACAGACTTTCTAATCGCGGGAATATGGCTATAACATCACATAAATTCTAGCAGCGTAGAAATCGTCATTCTAATATGAAAAGACTAGAGTGCTGTAGGTAGCCCGAATGCCTGCTTGGGAAGCAACAGGCGGTGCCTCTCAGTCAGCAATGATGTCATGATACTATGTGTAAGTACAGTTAACGAGCGAGTGTACGCGCAAGGAAATGTCTTCTCCAGAGCAGTTCGCAAGAATATTAGCATAGTACTTTCATGGGTTGCGTCAGCTTTGGAGTATGAGATCTGCTGCGTTATTAAATAGAATTACATAGAGCGTACTGTGAGTTTATTTCGGGTTTCCTGATCGGCATATTTGACGTTCGAGAAAAGAATCTCGTCTGGAACTTTGCGGAGAGGTTTACTTCATTCAGACCAAGATGAGGGTTGAGAGCGCTTGGTTTGAAGAATGCAAAATTGGCCAGAACAGGATGGTTACTGTTGATCAACAATTATGTGATTACCATCTTCACTGAAGGAATTTATAACAGACACGGTCGAAGAGACGGATTACTAATTTCGGAGCATCCATGCCAAGCGAATTTCAGCCCCAACATTCATATGGAAAAAGTGATCAGGTAAAAGTTATGAAATGAAAGTTTCATTGTTTGGTTTCTATATAAAACGCTCGGCTAGTCTTCAAACTTGTTTAAAATGTCAGATAGAGGATGACGAGAGGGGAAGCTAAGAAGATCCAACATTTAGATAAGAGATATGACGGCTGAAGTCGACCAAAGAATTAATCAACCCCCTTCGACAGCTTAGCTGACTATTTCGGCAGCATCAAGCATGCAGCAATTTTCATGCGAGTCAAATAAGTCTCATGATTCCCACTCGGGCAACAAATAAAGTAGTTAAACTTAGTACAACGAAACACGATGATTCGGAGAGAGAGAATAATCGAGGTTGTGCGCTGATGAAGTGGTGTAAGAAGAGAATTTCTACGGCCCGCAGACCTCTTTGGTCATACTTCTTGTAAAAGATGAAAAGAAATAATACGAAAAGAAATCTTTCAATACCAACATTAAAGTCGTGAAATTTAATCCACAAACTGAAGTCAACTTGACCTTTTTACCCCTTCACGAAGGCTTAGCCTTACCCCATTTCGGTATGGTGAGTACAAATTCCACCAACCACTTAAAGTTCGGATGACAGGCGGTTTCAAAAGAACATCCCGATGTTGTTGGAATGTATCTTGACACTGAGAGTTTCCAGGGAAAAGCATAAACAAGCCTTATATCAACGACTTCCCTTTCACAGGGAAACGATTACTGAATGGTTCTCTTCGCAAAGTTCCAGTCATGCACCGAAAAGACGTTTATCCTCCGTTTGTGCCTATCCTTGTTTGTATAACCATGCAATTCGGAAGTTATGTTTTGGGGGGGGGATTGCGATCTACATTGGAGGGCGAAACACGTCAGTAACTATTGACAGAGGTTTGAAATGAGGGCAAATCTTGTAAACATACCTCGTCGTCTTCTTGACTGCAACCTCCTTTTCCATTCGCTTGATTACTTCTCCACCAAAGAGATATTTTTGGATACTTCAAGACGCCGCTATCATGAGGTTTCTCCAAAGGGTTTTTGAACAATTCCACTTTTGTTTGTTGCTGAACCAATTGAGGAAACACAGAAATTGATGATGATAATGAAGCTAAGAGGAGCGACACTAGGAAATTGACTAAAGTGAGACACCTTGCTCAATGTGGCTTAGCGGCTACCAAGTCTGGACAAGACGGACATCTGAGATAGTCAGGGACCGATGGTCACGTGGAGATACTAGACCCAAGAAATCCTGCACCGGCAGTGGAGAATTTTGGTTACATTGGGGGGTTGCACAGAGCACGAATGAGGGAGCTTGAGGAAGCTTAGTGAGATCATAATTCGTGGGGAGACAGCCATTGTGATGATTGTGATGGAGGTATGGAGAAGCAGAGGTGGGAAAAGAAGGGGAAAGTTTGGGAAGCGAAGGAGGAGATAATGTACCCAGCCCAGCCAGAGGAACCGTTCGAAACGGGACGAAGAGGCAGGCGATTGTTGAATCGATGAGTAGATTGTAGAATCATGCATGTCGAGGTATGCAGAGTCAAAATAGGAGTACATGCTACATCGTACCAAATCAATACACGACATGAAGTAGCTGTGACTTGTTGTTACTGATTGGTCTAGCAGCAGCAGCAGCAGGAGGAGGTACTGATTCAACTGACGAAGAACCTGATTTGACGAAGCCCGTCCGTCCATCGTCCCATAGTTGAACGATCGTTGGAGGATCACCAAATCTGATACATGTCTACATGCCAGGAGCTGCTCACCAACAGCAGGAGATACTGGCAGTGGGCAGTGGGCAGTGGGCAGTGGAGTGGCATTTGATAGTAGATACTCCCAACTTATCGGATTGACACGGTGAGGCATGATAGAGTAGGAGTACTGGTGTTCTTGTATCGAGGCACAGAGTGTTGATGTATCTCCTCATGTTTATATCTTCATTTCCCCCCCCTGAATCGCCTCCCACCTACCATTTGCCATGTACGGACCGCAACCCACAACTCCCAGCCAACATGTGTATGTATGTGTCTGGCCATCATTCATCCAGACGGACTGGAGAGAGAATGTGTGATTTTATGCATCGCGCGACACACACACACAGACAGGACGCTTGGTTGATTCATAATTTCCCAACATTACATACACGTTAGATGACAAGTTTCCCCTTGCCCCCCGACCCCCTAAGCGTGCTAATCTTAATAATAAAGCTTTTGGCCTTGACCCTTTTCCCCAAGTAATCATACCCAGTCGATTCAATCCCACGCCCAAAACACCCCAGCGCCCCAAAGAAATAACCCCTTTTGCGCTCGAGTGGGAACACAAAGCCAGTGCAGCGAGCAGACCAGGCAATAGAGAGCACAAAAGGACAAGCCAGTCATCAACAGCCAGACAAGCCAGACAGACAGCCACCAGACCCAGGCCAGTAAGTGTCTGTACCTACTGTACCTAGTCGTAGTAGCAGCATTTGCCGGTGCGACCTTGCCAACCTTAACCTACACACAACTTTTTTTTCGCCTTCGACCTTCACCTCCATACATCACATCACATCACATTACATTACATTACATTCACTACCACCACGACCCTTCAATCGACAATCGTTTAGAACCCGCACCTTTTTCTTCTATCTTCTTCAATCTTCTATTGCCCTGCTGCTTGGTATCGTGCCTTTCCACGTTGACACCTGCACACGGAGTAAACACCATACAATTCCTGGGCCAATTTTATCTATTCATATCTTGATCCGCAATTAAAGACCACGCGAACCAATACGTGTTGAGGATCAAAGAATTAATATCTGGTACGTGCTATTATTCGTATTCCTGCATGATTTGGACATCATCCCATCGAATCAATCCCTCGATCTTTCACAATACCTTCAAAAGTTACCTTGTGGGATTTCGGAGACTTGTCCATTGACTTTGATCTCTTCCATCTCAACGACCTCATCTGCGACTATCGTGTGGTTCACAGAAGCTGATTTCTCCTTTGTTGTGCCAACAGAGTTTACAACCTCCCACCTTCTTTCTTCACGAAAACAACTACCTTCGATCCTTCTACATCAACCATAACAATGGGTAAGCAATTTATTTCATTTTCGAGGAAGTCAGTACTATGGGAGGAAATGGCTCCATCAGATTATCGTCAACAACTCCATCCACAATTGGTTGGATCCCAATTCTGCGAATTCGCACTTCACCACCTATCCACGCGGGCCATTCTTCCAAACATATGATTGTTGCAACTCCAAAGCTTCAAATCTCGAGTCTGATAGATTCGCACATTTTGAAATTCGCTTCAGCGAGTTGAGAAGCCATCTACAATCTGCCGCAAGATGTTTCATCATCAAGATATGCCAGCCATGAAGCCAAATACAAGTGGTCACTGGAATCTTATCATCTCCAAGAAATCTTCTGCTCCAGCCCCTGGATCTCAAACTGAAGATAAGGAATGGTCTGTAATTCGATCCGAGAGCCTGTCGAAAAGTACCTCGTTGCCTAAGCAATCGTTAGATAGTACCGAGCAGCGTCAATATCCTGGAAGCTTGCATCGCCATCAGCGAGGAGCAGAACGCATACGCGCCCAATTTAGGAGCATGCTAGACGTTGAAGAAGCTCCGAGTTTGGAACAAATTTCTATGGACCACCATGAGTCAATGGAATTATGGGTCGTAGAGAAGCTACAACAGGCTTCTAAAAATTATAGCACTACATCAAATGACTGGGCTGACATTTTACCTCTCTATACAGCTACTAACGGAGCCCCAATGGCCCCTACCCGATCATCTCCTATTCCCAATGGAGCACCATCATCCCCATTAGAAATTCCAATGACCGTCAGCTCAACAGATCCAAAGATCGCAGCTCAACAAGCAAGCGATATGAAGAACATTGTCCGAAGAAAGCTGACTGGATATGTTGGATTCGCAAATTTACCAAATCAATGGCACCGCAAGAGTGTCAGGAAGGGTTTCAACTTCAATGTTATGGTTGTTGGTATGTGTGCAGCTTCTCTGAATGAATATCTGGTGTATGCTAACTCCTGAATAGGTGAGTCTGGACTCGGAAAGTCGACTTTGGTCAACACTCTTTTCAACACTTCCTTATATCCACCAAGAGAGCGCAAAGGACCTTCCCTCGATATTATCCCAAAAACCGTTTCTATCCAATCCATTAGCGCTGATATTGAGGAGAATGGTGTCCGTTTACGTTTGACTGTCGTTGATACCCCAGGTTTCGGTGATTTCGTCAACAATGATGAGTCTTGGCGACCAATTGTTGACAACATTGAACAACGTTTCGATGCTTATTTGGATGCAGAGAACAAGGTCAACAGAATGAACATTGTTGATAACCGTGTCCATGCTTGCGTCTACTTCATTCAACCAACTGGCCATGCATTGAAGCCTTTGGACATTGAGGTTATGCGTAGACTTCATACCAAGGTCAACTTGATCCCAGTTATTGCCAAGGCTGATACGTTGACTGATGAAGAAATTGCTGCCTTCAAGTCCAGAGTAAGGGTCCCAATTCCCATATCTTGAAATTCACGCTAACCATGTTCTAGATCCTTGCTGACATCAAACACCACGATATCCAAATCTTCGAGGGTCCACATTACGAAAAAGATGACGAGGAGACAATTGCTGAAAACAAGGAGATTATGGACAAAGTACCTTTCGCAGTTGTTGGTGCAAATTCCGAGATTACAAATAGCGAGGGACGTAAAGTTCGCGGACGTAAATATCCATGGGGTACCATTGAGGTTGACAATGAGGAGCACTGCGATTTTGTCAAGCTCAGACAAATGCTTATCCGAACCCACATGGAGGAGCTTAAGGAACACACCAACAATGCTTTGTACGAGAACTACAGATCGGAGAAGCTTACTGCTATGGGTGTTACTCAAGATCCAAATGTATTCAAGGAGGTCAACCCAGCTGTCAAGCAAGAAGAGGAGCGTCAATTGCACGAGCAAAAGCTTGCCAAGATGGAGGCCGAGATGAAGATGGTTTTCCAACAAAAGGTTGCAGAGAAGGAGAGCAAGCTGAAGCAAAGCGAAGAAGAGTTGTACGCACGACATCGCGAGATGAAGGAACAGCTCGAGCGTCAACGTCAAGAATTGGAGGAGAAGAAATCCAGAGTCGAAAGCGGAAGACCAATAGAAAAGGAAGGCAAGAGGAAGGGATTCTCACTCCGTTAAGGGGTGAACTACTTTCAATAACCAGGACCTGCCTTTTAATGATGGTACCGACACGACACAACCGATACTTTACTTTTCAATTCATGTCTCTTTAATCATTGATCCTTAATATTTGGCAGTTGAAGAAGCGAGCGATGGGGTGAAGGGTGATATTTCGGGCGCGGCATTGCTTCTGCGAGGCAAAGGTCATAAATGCCATAATGGAGGTCTTGCATTCAAGAATGAGTGGTATTTCGAGGAGTTTTATTTTTTGCACATGAGAATGACCGAAAGGGAAGAGGATATAAATGCAAGACACAAGACGAAAGACCATCATGCTTACAGAGAGATTGGTTTCTGCTACAAGTTTTTCATTTTCATATGGCTTCAGATAAAAGTCTATCCGCGTTTCTTCATCCAAAAACTTTCTGGGGGGTGGATCAATACTCTGTATTTATTATGATAGCTCGAGAGACTTCTTTAGTTGTTTTTTTCCTTTTTTATTTTGACTTTACTTTGATCTGTTCTTTTTTTGCGCGTGGTTTTCTTTTTCTTTTTATTATCTTGAACTTATTTGAGTAGGGCAAGGGAAGGCCTGATCTCATTCAAGTACGTACGTAACTACCTACCTACCTACCTACCTACCTAACTTTTGCTTTGTAATGGAATGGAATGGAATGAATAATTAAAATGAAGATGAAGATAAATTGAGATGAAATGTATTTGTGATGTATGTGATGAGGATTGAATTGTGCAGTTGGGAGTTTGAGGGTTGAAGTTTGAAGTTTGAGATGTGTGTTGTGTTGTGTTTTAAGCAGTGAGAAAAAGGGGCATGCGTGTGTATAATGTTGATGTTGATGTTGATGTTCTATGAAGTGAGAAGAAGAGAGGAAAAGAGAGAGGAGGAAAGAGAAAAATGGGGATGAGTGATGAGTGATATATAGATAATAGATAGGGAGATGGGTAGCTGGGTAGCTGGGTAGCTGGGCTGGGTTGGGTTAGGAGATGGATTGGTAGGTTGATGAAGGAGGTAAAGGAAGTAAAGTAAAGTTTGGGTGTGAGTATGAGTATGAGTATGAGTATGCTATAGTATGAGTATGCTATATTATGAGTATGCTATAGTATTTATGATTTGATAGATTGAGGATTGGATTTGGGGATGTTGTGGAGGGTTGTGGGGGGTGGGGTCGATTGATGTTCTCTTTCTTGGAGGGTTTGATGGAGAGAATGTCTTGATGGAGAGGATTGGGAAGGAAGAAGGAGGGGGAGGATGAGGGCTTTTGGTATGTGTAGATGGTGAGGAAGTGAGAATAGATGGGAGGAGAGGGGGAGAGAATAGATTTTCATCTAGCAAACTGGGATTCAAGTAGAGAGATAATCTTTGAGTAGATGTAGAATGTGTGGATTGGGATTGGGATTGGGATTGGGTTTGGAATTGGAATTGATTGCTAGTTCTGATGGATGAAGTGGAAAATTAAACTTTGAAATTTGAAATTTGAAATTTGATGGGTCGGCTTGGGATTGGGGTTGGGATTGGGATTGAGAAAGAAGGTACGGTAGGAAGATTGAGGTGGTTAGGAGAATATAATGAGTGATGGAAGCGAGGAGGATGTTAGGTGATGTGGCGAAGAGGATGGGCAGTGGGAGGTGAAGTGCAGAGAATCAGAGGACAATAATCTTGAGATTTCATGATGCGATGCATGTAATCTTTTTCTTCTGGGTGTGCCTCTTGAGCTTCTCTCTTTTTGTGTTTGTGTTTGTGTTTGTGTTGACGTGTTATGGAGGCTTTGTATGTATGGTGTTGTGGAAGATTTGGGTGAGTGATGGGTAGGAAGAAGCTCAGGACTTGGAAAAAAACAAAAAAAAAAAAGAATATGCATTGGGTGAGAAGATTCGAATGCTGTGTAAGTTTGGTGCTGTCGGAAGAGAAGAAATGCAAATGGTATGTAGTCGATCCATACCAAAGACTGTCTTCCTAGATGAGTGTGATGTGGGCTAAGAAGAATGGTTAT
This sequence comes from Botrytis cinerea B05.10, assembly GCF_000143535.2. Classification (NCBI taxonomy): domain Eukaryota; kingdom Fungi; phylum Ascomycota; class Leotiomycetes; order Helotiales; family Sclerotiniaceae; genus Botrytis; species Botrytis cinerea. The sequence continues at coordinate 3,073,750 of NC_037312.1, read as the reverse complement.
CACGGAGACTGACGAGGATGAACTAGAGGAGTTTTTGAATCAAATGTTTGTTTGTTTTCATCTCTTCATACATATATATCATGTCAGTATCGATACAGTTGTGAGATTCATACCACATGGAGAGAAACATGAACATCATGAAGCATAAGAAAGTTCGCGCATTGTTCATCACTTATTTGAACCTGCAAAATAGGTCATTGGTATGTAATTATCCTAGAAGTTTTCCCTTTCTAGAAATGCTGATATCTGCCTGAGAGCAATCGCAAAAATTCACGCCCACACGATGATCAGATATTCCTGGTTCCGGATCCCTTGCTCCCATCCTCTCATTATCCCGTCAATCATATCAACCTCATCGTAGCTCCATCTCCCGAGGTTATGCCTTTTCCCTGCAAGTCTCGGAGACAGGAGAGCTCGCGACAGTCTTATGGGGACATTCTTCCTCACGGCCGTGGTGGTGGTAATAACAACTTGGAGCATCCCGAGGATCAGAAAGCTTTCGATATGGAAATGGAATTTTGCCGCCGTGAAGCAAGCGACGTAGCTCAACGAGACTTTCTCTCTTGTTGAATGAAAGATCGCAGTTCAATGCTGCCTTTCTCCTATACTTTCTTGAATCCTCGATTTCCTTGATGGTGAAAGCAACAATATCAATTAAGAAGGCCCTGATCTTTGAATTTCGCGATAGTTGATTGTGGAACTTGAGAACGTGGACTGTATCCAGTGGTGAACTGTCTTCTTTGGATATCTCTATGAATAATTCGAGAAGGTCATCTTGAAATTCATGGAGCGAGTATCTGTCGGCAAAGAAAAGAAGCTTGATCATAAGATCAAGAGTTTCAACTCTGTCCTCACGTGTGCAGACTTTTTCCTCAAATAGATGATCATATATCATGGATCTACTACCGCGATTTCTAATCCACAAGACAAATATTCCCAAAGCGAAGTTATCGTAGTCGGCTAGCGTTGCTGCAGGAACTGCACTGATGTCTCTCAATGAATCCTTGCCAAATATCATGTCAAACAGTGGTATTGATCGCTGATTGACCATTTCCTTTCTCATTAGGTAATATCCTTTGCTTGTTGTCTGAATTGCATAATACCCCTCGAGAGGGAGCCTTGCCTGAACACTGAGATTGGTGTTAGTTAAAGTCATTCTCAGAATGGAAACTCTACATACGCGTCTAATTTGAAGCCAACTGTCACATTAGCAGCTTCTGAGTCCTTCTCTTGGGCACTGTCTAGAGTAGCCAGCTTATTTGCAAGAGTTTGGGATGAGCTATTGGTAGATAAACCAGTGAAGCAATTGCTCCTACCAGAGCCACTTCCAGTCTTTGGAAATAATTGTAATGCTAGTCGCTTGAAAAGAGACTGAGGAGCGGCTGTAGGAACTGGGATGGCCTTGCCATCAGTGATGGTACTGGCTGAATCGAACGAACGCTTTTCGTTATCCATGTTCGCGTGTTTGCGTTGATAAAGTATCGAATATGTTTATTTGTATTCAAAGAAAGTTCTTGTCGAACGTGTGTGGAGTTGTTGACTTTGTCGCAGGTAGGAAGTTGATTATGGAAGTTGTAAAAAGATGAAGAATTGTTGGAGAATCTGGGAGCTTTTAACCTGATATTTTTGATACAGCCGACACTAAACATTTCTAGCGCCGTACAAATTCACCTCCGTATTTGAATCGGTTTAGGAATGAATCCAGACTGAACCGTTCCATTCTGTTGAGCGGTGGGGAAAATCGCGTGAAAACAAGAATTGAATATACCTATTCATGACACTACAAATTTCGGTTGCATTAAACGAGCTGATTCACTTCTCTCAAAAACCAGTAGCTTCTGCGGGGTAAATGCTAGCCACTCTACAGTGGCTCTATATACGATATGATAGGTTAAAAACAGATCATACGCCATTAGGTATGGAAACTAGGAGAAATGGAACATGTGAGGAGTAAATGAAACGCGCCCTTGGCACTCATTCTTTCCTTAGCTGAAACCTTTCTTTCTAGAAAAATTAGATGAGCCTGAATTTCTGCAAATTCACGCCTCTCTTCACCAATGCATCTGGAAGCATCCTGGGATCAGAATCCATCGACTCTCCAGTCACAGTATTTCTGAAATGATATTTACCGATAGGCCATGGACCGTCATCTCTATTAACTTCTACCCATTCAAAGGGTAGAGGTGGGAGACGTGGGTCATCGAGCGTTTTTTCGTTCGGTTTGACAAAGTGAGTTGAGTACCCTGAATCTTTCCTTCGGTACAGTTCGGTTTTCCATAGACTTGGTATGGGACCAAGCAGAGCTTCTCCATCCATCAAACCGTGTATAAAATAGGACCCTACAATTAAAAATTCTCCAGATGTTGTTGGACGTAGAACGATAGGAAGTTCGGTCCCCAGTAGTACACAAACATAGTCACCTTGTACTGTCAGCTCTTGTGAAGAGTTAAGATCATTGAACACAACTCACCTTCCTCAACTCCAAGCGGCCCTATTCCCATATATCCCTCTTCGGTTGTGATGAATGCCCTCGGACCAAAATTTAGTCCATAGACATAACTTAATATCGCATCTTGATTCTGGTTATCTTTATCGACAGATTCTAAATAGCTTCGCCGAAGCTCCCAGGAAGGTGGAATACGAAGTCCAGGGTACCTCTCCTTAGTACGACCTTGATAAATAGTTTGGAGAAATGCATCGAGTAGAGGGCCACCTGCGACATAGTCTCTAGAGCCGAGGCCTTCAGGTTCCCATTTACGAATTGCTTGAAAAGTTTCCCTTGAATTACCAGAAGATTTGGTTTTCACTGAAGTTACTTTTGTGAAATAAACACCTGTGACTTCTAAAGTGTTTGGTGCTTGATACCGTGTCACTGCAGAAGAAGAGCCTGCTGCATATCTTCCTAGGACAATACCTATCATAATACTTTTATCTTTGAAAGACCAGTTTGGAACCCAAGATGGTCCGTCTTCAAATCTTTGGATCAACTGACAGTGTTGTAGTAGATGCAACCGCTTTGTGACAGTGACATGACTGAGCACCGCACTCTTATATACTTCTGCCACAGGAATAGAATAGTCACATACAATTCCGTCAGCAATTGAAGGCGAGACTAAGCCTAATATCCCATATATCTTATCACGAGGATCACTACAGTTGCGATGCTTGGCCCATCTAAGAAGTTCAGGTAATTTTCTCATGGAATCTGGCAACACTCCAGGCGAGTATGACAATAATTGGGAACGTATATCGCTTGGCGTCGTAACATTTCTTCCGAGCACTAACATTGCTTTTCTAAGAGCAGTGAAAGGAATACAAGTGCTACCACACTGTACTGAAGATCCCTGACCTCCAAGTAAAGCTTCCTGTAAGACCCATACTCGGCTGAACCAGGGCCTTCGGAAGAGAGCTCTTATAGATGACCATGTTTTGATATCGTATGGCAGTTGAAGGTTTGAGTGTCTCCATTCTAAAAACTTGGTTCCAGGGGTATATGCAACCAATCCTCCTCCTATATACTCGACTTGTCCGGCGAAGTGCTCAATGGTGAATAAAGCGCTTGTACTATCGTTCGCTTCTTCGCCAAGCCAGATAATGGTTCGATCCGCCAAGGAGAAGATATTTCTCATGCGTCCAATCTCGTGGCTTCGCTCGGGAATGTCACTCTGATTGATACAGATAGAGTCTATCCACAGTGTTCGTGGCTTATCTGTGTATCTTAGTTGTCTAAGTGCAACAGCAAGAGAAGTCCCGATTTGTATCATTGTCGATGTTTCGCCCAGCACATGTGCTTTGACTGGATTCTCTGTAGAGCCCCAGATGTATGAAAGGGCTTCATATTGAGGTTTATTCTCCGGAAAATCTCCGTGTTTTGGTAAATCATAAAGGGCACGATCAAAGGTTGGATCTGGATGGTCCCACGAATTTGCATTTCCGTTGCGGTGTTTGAAGATATATCGCCCATCGATTGTCTTCATAACATACATACCATCCGAAAGGGTTTCTTGCAGCTGTTCAAGTGAGAGTCTCTTGATTTCACCAGTCTGTCTGGGTGGAATTATTAGGGGCACGTGAAATATGCGTATGGAGATATCGTCATCTCGTGCGCCCGGCATTAGACTCAATAGTCTGATCTCTTCATTTTCCCTTTCTAGCTGTGCATACTTGTAAGGGGCCATCTTCACCTCACTAGGAAGAGAAATCTTGTTTGCATGGTAAGTGAGGCTGAGGATGAGGTAGATCGACTCAGGCTGTGAACTGCAGGCAAACCAAAGCGCCGCAACGAGGGAACAGAATTTAGAAATTCGCTACAAAAAGCGTCGTGATAGCTCGAGCATATAGTCATTAATTCAAAGGCATTTTATCCTAGGTTATGAGACGATATATCTATCATCCCGATGTAAGTTCCACTCATGAAGTTCTTGTGTTCAGCTGACTTCTAGATAGCAAACAAGAGCCATAATTAAGCCACAACCGCCTCAATTGATGTGGCTGCCTAATAAATTATGAAGTATTGATTGGACTAAACATCCTCCACCCATGTGAACCTTTTTCTCGAGCCGCAGCCGAAAGCTGGGGAGTAAGTCCTTGTCAAGATCACACACAAATTGGACGAGAAGCCTCTTTCACCAAAAAGAAACATTATAGTCGTCGAATAACGCATAAACTTAAGTTCCATTAAGTAAAAAGAAAAGAGGGATTGATCGTCGGTAGCTATCTAAAGCGCTTCAGAATTTCCCGGTATCTCCATCCACAATGAATATAAGAATTATCAAATTACCTCCGTCGAATAGCCACACAAACTAAGGCTTCTGGATTGTCATTCCTTCTCTCCATAGTGGCTTTCTATGTAACAAATAGTCTCTACTGCGGATAGCAGACCTGATCCCCACCAATCCAGCTACTGGCCATAGTTTCAATATCCACTCATACCAAGATAACTTAATCTCTGAGAATTTTGAAATATCCACCTTCACTTTGTCGTAAACTGTAGGTAAAGATGTAGCCGAGTACTTTGACCGCAAATTTTCATACCACTTCCTGTCGTATAGCTCCCAGAATTCTGTCTCTGTGTAATAGGTGTGAGAGTAGAGAACTTTGAAGCCCCCCAGATCCGCAAGTTTCTTCTCCAATTGACGATTTTGCCGGAAGAACTCATCTCGGTTCTTAGATCCTGGACCCCAAAGACCGATGTTGAGCATTGGTTTTGCATTGTTACTTGGACCCGGTAATGTGGTAGAGGGATGGAATGTTGGAGCTTGCATCTCTCGCAAAGGGCATAGCCATAGTGGCCATATGTTTAGCTCAGCTGCTGAGTAGTCAATGAATTCCTCCGCTGTAGAATATGGAAGTGAAAGATCCTGTACAATGTGCTCAAACGAGTGGCCAGTACCATGTAGAGCTCGATACAGCATTCGGGTATGCATGAAATCGTCTAGAAACCATCGAGACCATCGATTAAATGGAACAAAAGGAAAGTATTGAAATGCTTGATGGCCCATCCAGAATCCACCTCTGTCCCACCGAAATAGATATTCGCCCAGTGGTATGTAGTCGACACAAGACTTCCCAGGCTCGTTATTCATCCGCTCTTGTATATGTAGATGAAACCAAGGATCTCTAGCATGACTGAAAGACTGCTCTTTCATAGTAGCTGGCTTATCATCTGTCAATTTTCCAGTCATTACTACGCCGAAATTCTTGGAAAACAAGATACCATCGACATAGTCATTGGTGGAGTTTCCAATCTCTTTCTTGACCCCTTCGATTGTCTCTTGATCCGAGGACTTTCGCTCATAAGTCAGCTGTACAAATCTCTTAGCAGGAATGAGCTGCAATTCGATCAACGTGGCTATTCCCAAAGTCCCCATTGCACCAGCGGCCCCTTTGAACAGGTCTACGTTATGTGAACGAGATGCTGTGACAACTTCTCCATTTGCTAGTATCATTTCCACAGAGTTGATGGTTTGGTCAAAATATCCGTATTTGAATGAATTGCTTTCTCCAGCGGATCCCGCATAGCCCCCACCGACAGTAATACCTGGGAATTCCATCACTACTGGCGGTATGAGACCATGTTTCAAAGTAGCCTCGATAAGACTATCCATGGGAACGTTCGGCTCAACGAGTGCTGTACGAGATATGGGGTCAATGTTCAACACATTTTTAAGGCTGCTGATATCAACAAGACGATTTTGATGCTTTGGTCTTGTGCTGTTTGTCGATCCGTGGTAGATTCTGAATGATTCTTTTTGAACAAAGAATGCACGAACTGAAGTCGCGACAGCTTTTACTGCTGTTTCATGGCTATTCATTGCGCACATGGTGTATTTTTTTTAGTTGTTAGAAATTGTTGCAAATAGCCGCCAGAAAATGAGAACGAGACTATCAACATCATCTGGAATATTTACTGGCGGCGACAAGAACTTGGAGCGACTATGTTTCATTTAATTGATTGGCTTATCCGTTGTGAAACACTTGTGGTAGCATTCCATATTCATTCATCGTAAGCCACAGCCGGTTGCATAGCGATAATTTACCCCTTTTGTAATCGCTGGCATTTGCACTAACCTCTTCCTTTTTGGATGAAGTCACTACTATAAAGCTAAACTGCAACATCGTAATACTAATTATCGTATTAGGATATCTTCATGAAGAAAGTTTTTTGTTATTTTCACCTTATATTAAGTAACATCTAGGATTAATTTTTGATTGATTCTGAAAATCTACAGATTCAAGATGCCTCCAATGGTAGGGCACGTACGTAGTAACTTCATTTTCACATTTTCGGTAACGAAGAAGATGCTAATGAGAATCATGAAAGACCCTTATTAGTAAAGACTCATCACTAATAGCTTGTCCCAATACCAGAGCCGTGCATATATGGCTAAGGTGATGCCTATACATAATCTAAAACGGCTACACATCTAGAAGGGCACTGCACAGAATTAGTGAAGTGGATCTGGAAGCTTTACTAACATTATTAACTCGTTACCTCTTTCTCTACACTATGAAGTTGCAGTGTTAATGTCTAGCTCGATGCTCTCCGCTGATTTTTCCAGAAAAAAAGCGCTTTTCAAAAGACTATTCAATACAACGGTCTGTCAATCCCAAAATCTCGTCTGCGGTTGGTTATCGGGCCCTAATACCCGATGGAAAATCAATATTATTTGGAGCTCCCTGAGCACTATCTTGCTATGTATATGGACCGCTTTATATTTGAACACATTTTGAGAAAAGTTACAAGCCGTGAATAAAAAGACTAATTTGCATTTGTTCATTGTTTTACTGAAGAGCTTGCAGCTAAAAGATGAATTCAAAGGAATAGGTGATGATGATGCAATCATCTAATTTTAATTTTAATTTCAATGATGTAATGATTCAGGAACTGCATAGAAATGATTGTACTGAAGCTTTTACGGAAGGTCTTTACACGACGCGAGGTACCGTCTGCACTAGATCAAGTTCTCTTTGGTAAAGATGGCCGAAAATGGAAAAAGAGAAGAGGGGAAGTAAATAAGAGTCAGACAAGGTCCAAAGCAATATGTGCACAAAAAAAGGTGAGCGACAAATACAGATCTAGGTACTAGCTTGACAACAAAAATTCGAAACAGTAGTGGGTGATTCAGCATACCCATAAGCTGAACATATCTTTCGCAAAAGAACATGATTTAAAGAGTGAACGTGGAATATCTTTGTGTTATTATAAAGATTCTGTCTAATCAGCTTTACAATTTCTCAAGCTAAAGTTCATCTCTCACTCATCTTCTCAATTGAGAATATCGCCACCCTCAGGTCCAATTTGAGCTCTGTCAATTCTATCTTGTGTTGTCTTGAATAAGCTAGGAAGAGGCATAGGAACACGAACTTCTTCAAAAGACTTTCCAGTTCTCAACATCTCGGCCAATCCCTTTGCCGCAAGCCAAATGACAGGCATACCATGGCCATTAAATCCTGCGATAATGAAATTTCCAGATCTTTGTGGTACGAGTCCAATGTGAGGGTTTGAATCGAAGGAGTACCCCATTACTATACGACAGGTCAGCATCTTTGAGCTTGAGAAGGGTCGTGGAGGGAGGAAACTTACCACCTGTCCAGATGCTCTCAATCTTAGCGTCGGAGTTTTCCCATCCGTGAAAGGTACGCTGCATAAAGTTTTCATAGTATCTCTCTTCCATGGGTGCTTCAATCAGTTTTCCATCATCCACATTATTATACCATTGATCTTTATGAGGACGAAATGTTGCTGAAGCTCCACCCACAATGATACTTCCGTCAGGCCTAAAAATAAGGTAGTCGAGAATCCCATCTTCAGTGCGGACGATATAGGAGTGTTCGATGAGAGGTACAGTGACACCTTTGGGAACCGTAATATGGCAGCAGATACCTTTGCATGGAATAATGTTCTTGGCATACTCAGGGAGAAGACCAGAAGCATAGGCATTATTTGCGTGGACTACCTTCCGGGCTCGAACAATTCCGCGAGGAGTTTCGACTAAGTGGTCCCCATGAGCTGATTGTTTGATTGAAATAACAGGAGTATTGGTTTGGAGGTTGAGGGAGCCAGTTGCTAGGCGGAAGCAAGAAGAGAGGTAACAAGCTTGTATGGAGACAAGGTGGCAGCAGAGCAAGTCGAACAAGCTTTTGCGCCTTTAACACCAGAGATCTGAGCAAAATTAGCAAACTGATTCTTTAAAAATGAGCAAAACTGAACCTACAGTCTCAGCATCTTTACCAGTGGTAAATTGAACATCTTCCATATAAGATAATTCTGGTTTCAGGCACAGCCGATCAAAAACAGCCTTGGCTTCATCAGCAGCATCTTGATTGTTCCACACATCGCATGTTCTGGTCAAGGTGAAGTCACAGTCAATCTTCTCGCGTAAAATGAGCTCTTTCAACGCTTGAACATGTGCAATCTCAAACTCTGCAATCTCAGCACCAGCCCTCACACCGGCTCTATTGATGTATTTTGGGATGTGACCGTAGAGATCTGGACGGTGATGTCCACCTAGAAAGACTCAGTATTCCATTTCCAAACGAATAAAGTAAGTGGATTCACCATTTCTTCCAGTAGCACCAGAGCAGACAGATCTTGCATCAAGAATCATGACAGATAAGTTAGGAAAATTGGATGAAATGCCATTTTTGACAAGATTATATGCCGTGGCTACTCCAGCATAGCCTGCACCGATGATAACGACATCAATGATTTCATTGACTGGTAGAATATCGGTACTTCTATAATCATGAAGATGATGCTTTTCAGAATGCCAGAAAGGCTCCGTGGAATCGTTGGCAGGAGTTGGGAAATTGGGAGAAGTTTGTGGATTCGCCATTGCGATGCTCCTTGAAGGTCAGCTGTAGATCGTCTGGGTATGTGGCGCTCTGACAGAGACCAGATTTTTGAAAAGTTTAGATGAGGCTATGCAAAAATTTGAAGCTTTCTAACTTTTGGAAAGTATCGGGAGCGAAGTAAACGTACAGGATAAGAGAATCTCTCGAACACGCAAGAATGAAGCAGTCCAGGGTAGGGTGAGGAAATGAAAAGCAGTATCTAGAAGATTCAATCAAATCTAGAAAAGAGAGTAGACCGATCCAATTTTGTAGAACCTCACAAGGTGCTCAATGCACGATCTTAAGAGACTTTTCTGGAAAATTGCAATGGCAGTGAATGATTGAATAATAGCATCTCCGCGCCGCCGAGTTGTTGAGAGACTTTGTCCATCAAAACAACGCAGACTTGATACTATCGTCCTATGTTTGCAAGTTCCTCTATACCAACTAGACGACAGTACGAAGCAGCAACTGAAGCAATACCAAGGTAACGGTACTACCACGTCTCGGTTGCAATTCTGGTATATATAACTTACCCTTGGGCCTTCGGTAGAACAAACGTCGAACACGTGCACATGGCTATGTTGTTTGGTAGCTTTCTCAAACAGATCACTCAAACAGCGGTGTTGTTTGATAACTTCATCATTGCCAACACATATCTACTGTAGTTTTACAATGCCTTAAGCTGTAATAATTACATCGTCGATTTTTGGCGATGAGGCAATGATTTCAGGGGTAAAACTAAATCTTACTAATCCGATTTAGTGTTAGCGCTCACACAACCTTCAACCTTCAACCTTCAACCTTCAACCTTCAACCTTCAACCTTCAACCTTCAACCAAACCCTCCAGAACCATCATGATCTTGTACAACCCAAGCACAAAGATGCACCAAAATTGATCTTGTGAGACTTTGTGATCTTCAACATGAGTTACACACTATACTCTTGAGCCTCTACTTGTTGTCGTTCCTGGTTATACTTTCCAGATTGGAACCTTGCGATGTTTGTTGCCCCGTTTGTAACATTTTGTCATAGGGATTAATCCCTCCCGGTGAGAATACCGTCACTCAGCAATACGACCCCGATGTGCAACTTGTATCAGACGTGTGTGAGAAGAAGGGTCACAAGGTCCAGTTCACGATGCACAAGATGATTTGAGCCTGTAAGTGTGCAGATAAGGTACGGTCATCCAAGACATATCAAAATCAAATCGTTCTTTCCCAGTGGGAAGTATCGGAGAGATACATAGGCAAAACAGTAGGTGCAACTTCTTATCTATATTCTTTTACCTTCCACTTCCGCTTTTTGATGAGGGAAGTCATGCAATTTCTTCATCTCACCAAATATTTCATTCTGCGTTGAAAACGTATCCACTGTCCAGCCAAAAGTTCGTATTTGAGTGACTATTCAGTCAAACGCCCAACAAAGTCCTATTTGTTAAAATGTCCTCAAACGACGCTGCAGGAAATCGGGAAATCAATAATTCCAGCGATGAACCATTAATCTACCCAGCTAATGGAACATTACGGGAGTCTCCAGATGGTGAGCCAAAGGAGTTTGCTGAAGTTAAGGAATTAAGGTAACGACAAATAAGTATCCAGTTACCACAAACAATGAGCTAATCTTGTTTTCAGACGAGGTTTGGCTCAGAGGCATATTCAAATGATTGCTTTGGCTGGAACAATCGGGACGGTAAGACTCATAATATGCTGCCGCGGCATTTGGTGGATGCTGATTTTCTAGGGTCTCTTCTTAGGTTCTGGGAAAGCTATTGCCAGAGCAGGTCCACTAGGAGCATTGTAGGTTTCTATTGAATGGATAATGTGCGGCGCTTATTAGCCCAATAGACTCGGATACACTCTCGTGGGAGTACTTGTATCTGGCGTGGTTCTTTCGATAGCTGAACTAAGGTGCGTCTCCGTACAGAGTCTTCAATTCAAAGCTTTCTTGCTGATATTGGCCGTCGCAGCGCTCTCGTTCCTTTAAGCGGAGGTATTATACGTCATGCTGAATATTTTGTCGATCCCGCTCTCTCATTCGCGAATGGATGGAACCAAGTTTACAGCAACATCATTACGATACCTGCCGAGCTCGTTGCTGCTGCCGTCTTAATCCAGTTCTGGGTTCAAATCAACAATGCAGTTTGGATTATATGCTTCGGATTCCTGTTGGTCATTAGTAATCTCCTTTTCGTTCGGGTGTATGGGGAGCTTGAATTTACATGTGCGATATTAAAGATAATGCTCATAGTGGGATTAAACATAATGGTGCGTCTGCCTTTTAGCATGAACTGCTCTTACTAATACATCTCAGGCATTGGTCATTACTTGTGGTGGAGGACCAAATGGTGAAACTTATGGTTTTCGATACTGGCGCAATCCAGGGCCGTTCGTTGGCTACTTGGGATATACCGGGGCCTTGGGACATTTCATGGGCTTTTGGACTACATTTTCGAATGCAGTGTATGCTTATTCTGGCGTTGAGAACTTCTCACTCGCAGCCGCAGAGACGCAGTCACCCCGAAGAAATATTCCCATTGCTGCAAAAAGAATCTTCTTCCGAGTGATGTTATTCTATGGTATAGATTTATCCCGCTTCATGAGTGTCGATTTTAATTGTTGATTTGATTTATAGTCCTTTCGATATTCATGGTCGGCATGATTGTGCCATCGAATGATAAAGAGCTATTGCGGTCGACAGGAACAGCGGCCCAGTCACCTTTTGTTATTGCAGCTAACAATGCCGGTATTAAAGTTGTTCCTTCAATAATTAATGCTGTTGTTTTGACTAGTGCTTGGAGTGCTGGTAATGCAGGTTAGTACTCTTTTATTGAAATGAAATCCTGACTAAATGATGTAGCTATGCTTGGCGGATCTAGAATGTTATATGGACTCGGTCAACATGGGCATTCACCAAAAGTCTTTCTCCAGACCAATCGCTTTGATGTTCCATATATTGCCATCGGGTTCCTAAGTCTCTTCATTAGCCTTGGATTTTTAACACTCTCGAGCTCTGCAAGTGTTGTTTTCAATTGGCTTCAAGACTTTGTTGCAGTTGCCGCCCTTGTCAATTGGATGATTATTTGTGGTGTATATCTAAGATTCTATTATGGATGTAGAAAGCAAGGAATTTCTCGATCAACATTGCCATGGAAAGGACCGTTTCAACCATATGCTGCATGGATAGCATTGATCTCGTTCAGTCTTCTTCTCTTGACAGGCGGCTACTCTGTCTTTATCAAAGATCAGTAAGTCTTTGCCAGATTTCAAACCTAATATCATACATGAGACTACGACTAATAAAAGTTTTCTCTTCAGTTGGGACACGGAAACTTTTGTTTCATCTTACATCAACATTCCCCTTATTCTCATTCTATACTTCGGTTACAAATACAAGAAGAGTACTGTGATTATTCCATTGACTGATATCCCAATTCAAAAATTCATCGATATCGCGAACGACAATCCGGAGCCAGAGGATGATAAGGTTGTTGGATGGAAGAGACTTAATATTCTATGGAGCTAAGTGGGTTAGTATAATGGGGAGAGAAGGACTCGAATCTCCGCGATTGTTTGAAACGCATGCTGGACGAGTAGATAAATTAGATGCTATTATTTGAGATTTCGAAATTGCTAAGATTTTTCTTTTGGGCGAAATGGTTGAAATTGTATGTAGATGAAACTAGAACAAGGGGAAACTACATGTCTATTCAAGATTTTATTGCAGATGGGAGCTAGCAAAATCACAAAATCTCTTTCAAATTATCCAGCTGAACATTTGAGAGTTAATGGTTTTCTTAGGTAAGACAAAAGTTACAACATTCAAAGCTTAGAACGGGTGTTAGATGACAAGGTGAAAAAGGCAATTCCTTATTATATAGCTAACTACTACTCAGCTAGTATACCAGTAATAAAGAGCAAGGATGATAGAATAGAATCTTGTAGTACAAGTATGATACTATTCTCTCCTGCAATAATTGAAACTCAAAGACCAACACCGAAATAAATTAGCAATTAAGCCTAAGCCACCAAAAGTCCTTTAAGCGAAAGTTACCGTGGCAGCTCAAAGCAAAGACCTATTCCATGTATCCGAAACAAGAAAGAAATCTCCATATACTAACATCTACGAATCACAACTCCTCACCCGAATCATCGAGATCCATCGCGCTCTCTCCATTCACCAGACGTGGGTGAGCCAACGCGCCTTCTCGGTTGCAGTTGTAGAATGCGAGGCGTCGTGCTATGCAGTCGCTCTTTGGAGAGGCTTGGTTGGTTGGTGGGGATCGAGGTGGAGGGTTGTGTTGGGGTTGGGGTGGTAGGAAAGGAGGGACGGTTGACGGGGATTAAAAGGGTGGTCGTCAGTGTGGTTGTGGAATTCTAGGTTGGTTAATTGTGGAAATTCTGGAAATCGGGCCCCGGAATAGATATCTGTGGAGCTTGTGGATGCTTCTGTTTCTTTTTATTCTTCTGTCTTGGATTCTGCCTCGGCCTCAGCTTCAGCCTCAGCCTCCTTGATTTGAGCTTTGTTGGCTAGGTTTCTGACAGTCCACTCTGCGATCTTTTGTTGTTGAAGACGGGCAGTTTCATCGAGAGTGGCGAATCTTGTGCTGCATGCACTGCGAGATGGTGTATTTGGTCTTGGTGTATTTGGGGCACTGGTTTTGAATGAGCGTGTGCTTTCTTGAGTTCTGGGTCTGTTGGGGTCAGGTGGCTTCTAGGTCTCTTTCATCTTCGCAGCTTCGTTTTTGGAAGTCCATTCTGTGATTTCTTGTTGTTGTGGTTAGATGGAATTTTCATCTCGAGTAGAAAAGCTCACAGAAGAACGTTGATGAGATTGTTTGTGGTGAATCTGAATTGGAATTTGAATTCGAAGCATGCGGAAATCCTGACTTGCTGGAAAGCTTCATCCCATGCTTATGCGTGAGCTCTTCATGCTTCTCGCGCTCTTTCTGCTCGGCTATGTATTTAGACACTAGTTCAAACGGACCCATGTAGCTATAATTCTACGTCTGATAGCTGTGCGGAATCGGACACGAAGTTCCATAGCGTTTGCGGCGTCCGTCTTCCCAGAATTGTTCTTGCTGGTTGTGGCCCCCCGAAGTGCGCAGCCCGCATTCGATACACATCCCTTCCCAGAAATCTAATGCGTGTTGCTTGATCTTGGCGACGTTCTTGTCGCATAGAATGCCGGAACAGTGTTCGCTTGCGTGTGCGGGCTTGATGCAGTTCCAGATGCTTATGCCGTGGCTCTCGAGTATATCTCGGATCGAACAGTTTCTGCGCACGATGGACGAGATGACGAGGCATTCTCGTAACGACTTGTTGTAGGCTACCATGCAGTTACCGCTCGCCCCGCAGAAATCGTTGCAGAGGTGATCCAAGGGGTCGAGTAGATTATTGGTGATTTCGCGCTCCAGGATTCGGGTTTTGATTCGAACGAGTTGTTCTGTAGGTGTAGGTTAAGGGAGATAGTCAATGCAATGATATCCTCATCTCTATACTTATAATCACAAAAAAAAGAGAGATACTGACCCAAAATCCGATGCTCGAATCGAAATTCAGCACGTCCCGTAAGAGTATTTACCCCGTGCATCTCACCGCTTCGCCACTCCAAAACACGCGATTTGGTTATCCGCGCAAAGGCTTCTGCGTGGCGGAAAATGTAGGCGGGGTATAAGAGGACTTTCATATCGGAGATTCATATGGCGTTTTGTTGGCGTGAAGACCAGAAGTTGGTGAACCATGGTTCGAGATCTTCGGTTTTAAAGTATTGGATGCTGAGGTTAGGGATGGGTTGGGATGATGGGGGGGAAATTGTGGATTTTGAGGGGTGTAGTGTGGATGGGGAGACTTACAGTGGAAATATTGGCGGTTTAGTGGGTTTGTTACTGGTGAGGCTTTTGTGATTGGCTGAGAGTGATAAGCGTCGATGCGTTGTAGAAGTGGTTTATAGAGTGCTATGTAAACGATTGGATTAACATCACGTTTCTCGTGGTGCAGGTTGATTTGGGTATACCTGACTGGCTCTCATTCGTTTCATTCTCCAAGATTTTCCTACAAGAGATTTGTGGACGATCTCAGATCGAAGGTAATGATGAGGAAAGTCAGATATCGAGGAAAGTATCGGAAGTTGAAGGATCAAGACATGTGTGAGGAGATGGGAGGTGATTGATCACCGATCTATAGAACTGACCACAAGTGATGTTGACGCCCGAGAAGAAAAAGAACTGAAGAGGACGGCCGAGTTGAGTTGAGTTTGTAGTTGTGGCATAGGTTGGAAGGGAGAAGGTGATTTGGAGAAGATGTGTTTCTGTATATGGGACTTTTGACCACGCTAGGAAGAAGTGAGTTGCTGCATATATGCCGAATTGGTGGTAGCAAGGTCGAGACTCTTTTCCCTGTTGATGAAGTGCGAGGATATGGACTCCTGATTCAAAAGATGATCAGTGAGGTTTGCTTGGAAGAGAGAGATATGCTATGATTTTGGGATTTGTATAGTCGAAGATCAGTTCAAAGGGCAGAGATTCGATATGGGGAAATTGAGAGTGAGGAAAGAGATCTGAATTACATGAGGCTGAAAGCAAGTTGGAGTTTCCTTGATGTTGATTTGGGGTGGTGGGAAATGATGTGTTGATTTTAACTTTGCTTGAATCTTGATGAGTATATATATATGAGAGTGAGGAGTGAGGAGTGAGGAGTGAGGATTGAGGAGTGAGGAGTGAGGTATGAAATGTGAGGAGTGAGGTATGAAATGTGAGGAGTGAGGTATGAAATGAGTTGATCAATAGAGATAGGATGGAGAAGTGATTCCTCGCTTGACTGATACATTCGTGATCGAACTCACGCTATTCACAACTTACATACATGTCTTAGTAGTAAGTACTCACTTCGTGATGATAGCTAATAAGACCTCACAGTGCGTAATAATACTGCTCGCCCTTCGCTGGATTATTTCATCCGTCTACTTCTGCCACTTCCCGATGGTCCCCCGTCGTGAATCTACTCAATCTCACATCGCAAGTCTCTCAATCGCAGTTCAGAATCCGTGCCTTCTCCCACAACCGCATATTCCCCTCAACCCAAAAACCTCTCGAGTTAGATTACTGAAACAACCCGAATATACAAAGCAACACGTGACCAACCGTATCTCCCTACGATGTCTGCAATATAGAACATCATCTTGAGTTTCTCAAACATCAGCTCCAATGGATAAAGAAGTTCGAGAGCGTAAACTTCATGGATGGCAATAACGGTCACATGACATATAATATATTGCATTGATTCCATCCATTTCTCCAAGAAACCCATTCCTCTGTTACCCCCTCGCCCTCCCATAATCATAAATATCATCATATCCATATTGCAATTATAATTACACACAGACGACCATAAATTCCAACCCCAATCACACAACCAATCACAGAACCAAGAAATTCAAATCCACCCCACAAGCTGCCTTCCTGCCTAAATCGCCAAGGCCACACGTGAAACTCTCTCACGTGTTTGATTGCACGTGCCGTAATTCTGCCTGCAAAAGCGGAGCTGCAGCCTGCCGATCCGTGCCAAATGAGCTGGAACGGACGAGCGTGAGATCTCGAACGTCAAGCTTGGCGAGGGGATGGAAATGGGTTGAGGATATAAAGATGCTGGTTCCGCCTTGGATTTGTGGATGATGATTCAATGTGAAGATTCGCATGAATAGCTGTTGTGGTATACATTTTGGACTCGATTGTTTATATCTTGGGAAGAAGTCGAGAATATTGTGTTGTATGGTATCTACCTATCTATCTATATACACAGAGTTTACCACGAGAGAAATCTGAGTTACGAGAAACAATTGGAGGGAAGACAAAAGAGACACATCCAAACGAATTCGACACTTCACTCACAATGTCTACTTTCTCCCTCTTCAACTCCTTTCCCGCCGAAATCCACGGGTTAATCCTCGAACAATGTCCTCCAAACGATCGTACTTGTCTCCGACTTGCGTGGTATGTATTCTCTTCCTCCTTTCCCATCTCTCTTCCCCATCCCTCTTCCCCATCCCTCTTCCCCATCCTATCCCTCCTCATTCACGAAACCGAATACTAACACTCCACCAAGTAAATATCTCTACACCCTCTCGCCCCCCAAATACCCCGTTTCTCTCGACTACTCTCCTGAACCCGAAGTCTTCTGTTCAAAACCTGAAGTATCACATCTTTCTTCTGATGTTCACAAACAGCGCTTTCCCATTCGCAAATGCGGATTAGGAGCACAGCTATGGTGAGTTTTCTCTCTAGATCGATATCCACTCATCACTTCTCATTCCCACTCCATTCCAATCTCATCTATCCCACTCGAGTAGATGAAAGAAATCGAATAAAAATACTGACAAAAAACAGCCATGATCGTTCTCTCACCTACATGAACATTCTCCGTGCCGCAGAAAATCTCCCCCCACTAACACGAAAGAAATGTCGTGATAATTATTGGGCCGATCACTGCGAATGTTTCTCCCGCTCGGGAATGTTGCACAAACAGTTGCAAAAATGGATGCCGAAGAACATGAAATACTGTAGCGAATGTAGTGTTTTCACCAAGAGGAGAAAGAGCAAAAAAGGTCGATGTGAGTTCTCTTGCATGAATGTGGGGTGTGGAATGTGAAAATATTGATAGGAAATAGGTACTCATGGCCGCAAGAAACAATATTATCGCAATGGCCACATCAGATCGAATTTGTGGACAAATCACAAAGGACGTGGTGGTTATTATCGTAAATTATGGAAGAAATGGTTCAAGTAAGTTTTATTTCCTCTTCATCCTACTCGCTTCTCAACCATCTCTCTTAACATCACATAGCAACTCCGCCTTCGACAATTTGGAAGCTCGTCTGCGTCTCGGCAAGCGAAATTCCAATACTCGCTACAATTTACGAACAGAATATATGCCTCGTGCTAGATATTTAGATACGACTTGGTCGAGACATGAGTGAGGTTGGATTTGAGTTTGGCGATGGGCTGGCGTTGATTTGGGAGTAGTGGTTTGGGAGTAGTGGTTTGGGAGTAGTGGTTTGGGAGTAGTGGTTTGGGGGTAGTGGCTTGGGAGTACTGGTATTGGCATTGGCATTGGCATTGGTGTTAGTAGTAATTTCAATTTTTAATTTTTAATTTTTTCATGAGGCGAAAAGAGAGTTTTAATCTGAACGAAAGAAAGGGGAGGCGGGCGGCCAAGGGCGAGGATCAAGATAAAGATAACGAGAAAGAGAAACAGAAAGAGAATAAGAAGAAAGAGGAGAAACGAGAAAGGAAACAAGAAGAAACAAGCGAGGACATCAACACATCAACAATCAAACAATCTCCTCCCCAACTCCCAAACACTCACTCATACAGAAATGTACACGTCTAAAAGCACAAACAAACAAACAAAGAAATAAAGTAATCTTACATGATGAGAATCTACCTAACAATCCAAATCTCACAAATCTAACCTCTCACATCTCTCATCTCATCTCTCATCTCACATCTCACAATTTTTCAATTTTTTTCAATTCTGAATTAAAATCCCCGAGATGCGAAAAAAAAAAAAAAAAAAAAAAATCAATTTTTATACTTTCCATACTTTTCATACCTTTCATCTACCACACATACGGAGTAGAGTAGCCAAGTACCTCACCAACCCACTAACTCTTTTCTTCCTTCCCTCCCTCCCTCTCATCTATTCAACTCAACTCAACTCATCTCTACTCAACTCACCACTAATATACAGTAGATAATCAATAAATTACCTCCCTTACCAACTCCCTTCTCCTCTCCTTTCCTCTCCTCTCCTCCTCCCGAAAAAAATTATATTCTTCTACTAGCGATAGTAATAGCAATAGCAATAGAGAAGTAGATGAAATAATCTATAATTCTACAATCTACAAGTTACAAGTTATACAATACTCTGTAATCAGAAATATATATATCCAAATACATATACATGCTCATATACAAAGGAGTTTGGAATATACATATATATATAATAGATATAATAGATATAATAGATATAATAGATATAATAGATATAATAGATATAATAGATATAATAGATATAATAGATATAATAGATATAAAAGATTGGAACGAGAGTAAAGGGGTGAGATAGTAGAAGAGAGATAGGGGGTATGATATATATATATATATGGAATTCGAGATATAGAAAGCTAGATATGATAATATAAGAGAGATAGAGAGAATAGAGTTTGGGATATATAGAAGGCAGGAAGAGAAATAGAAATAGAAACAATAATACAATACACTACAATACACTCACTATAAGAGAGATTGAAATATATAGAATTTGGAATATCAAAGGCTGGAAGTAATAATATAAGAGAGATAGGGGTATGGAGTTCGGGATATAAGAATATAAGCGGATGGATGGATATATATGGAGTTCGGGATATAAAGATGCATGAATGCACGCGGGTAGATGAAGGTATATGAACATGAACGAATGGGGTTACCGAACCGATACACACAGTCAATATCAATATTGTAACACAAGTAAACTAAGGATATATGATAATTAATACTATATGCAAAATTTCTACATTCAATATAACAAATATCAATTCTACCAACTCCCCGAATTGAAGCCAAACAATACAATACAATCAAGAACATTTTTACAGCAAAATCTTCAATTCTTCCAATAAATCATCTCACACCCACCCCCCAGTCGGGATTCAGATAACACAACACAACAACAATTCCCAAAACAACCAATAAGCCCTAGAAAACCCATAGAGGGGAAGCGGCCCTTTTCCCCCTCGATTCTCCTCTCATCCCACCGCCCCAACCCCCCTTCCCCCAACTATTCACAAGGCATACGGAGTACAGTGGTGTGAGATGATTATGTTTTGTTGTACAGCATGCAGATTGGGGAAAGCGGAAACGGCCCTTTTCCCTCACCTTTTCTCCCCATTCTCCTCTCACCCACTCCCCAACCTTTCACAACTTCTTAATATTGCAATGATCAACAAGCACGAGTACAAAACGGGAACTGAATATTGATTCCCTTTGAGTAAGAGATGTAGCTATAGAGAAACGAATACGTGCACTTGCACTGTGTACTTCGATGTATTAAAACAAAATTTTGACTTTGACAACTATGTAAAAAAACGACAATAACTCGATTGTCCAAACACGTGAATTCAATTCTTGTTGCCCACCAGAACATCATACCATTGATCGGATACAAACACTC
Organism: Botrytis cinerea B05.10; assembly: GCF_000143535.2. NCBI lineage: Eukaryota > Fungi > Ascomycota > Leotiomycetes > Helotiales > Sclerotiniaceae > Botrytis > Botrytis cinerea. Next base: position 3,053,185 of record NC_037312.1, on the reverse strand, counting down.
GTTCCACACCTCGTAAACAAATATGGGACGCGCCGTCTTGTGATCTTGCAGTGCTAATATCTTCTAGATCGTAAGATAATACTTAGTGCTAGCAATATGCAGTAAGCCCACCTCATCTTATAAATCCCACAGATTATGTAGAGCCAGTGAGGCGAGTGAGGCTCTGAAATTGTCCGACGAAGCCACCGGACATCTCACTCGTTCCGACCAAACCGTCATTGCCAACATGACAACGATTTCGATTATTTCACGAAAATCAAGGAATGTCCAAGAACAGAAGGACAAACGAGATACCAGCCCGTGAGTCCCAATTATGGAATATCTTGTACCCACTAAAAGGTGGATCAAATCTAGCATCCGCCCCATTTGCCGGGTATCCATTTTCGATATATCCGATGACCATCATTGCCTATGATGCTCACCTCCAGAGCCTCATTTCTGTTTGTAAAGCGTATAAGCACTTCGCAAGGGGAATCCCTTACCTTTACTTCTCACCGACATGCGAGTTTCATAAGGAGTGCAGGGCGACACTCGAAAAGAAAAGTGTTTAATCGAGTCGCCAAGTCGACGGGAGCGGCCAGCGCGGACCGCTTGGTCATGTACACTAGCCAATGGCTTAAGCCACTTTCAAGGGTTTGAAGGGTTCTCAGTAATAAGCCACAGAGCCCTTGGAAACATCCTCCATCAATAAATTTCGTCCTTGAATACAGTACAGAAATAGATCAATATTTTGTCTCCGGCATAGTTGCAAATTAGCAATTCCAAACGTCAATCTCCTGGTCCAATGCACAAATCTTCCGATCAGGTAACTGAAACAGGATTAAATAATGCATACACAAGTCGATTCATCGGAAACAAGTGTCAGAAATGCCAACTTTAGGGCATCAAAATTTGCACATTAGCACTTGGCAGGCATGGCAGTTCCAAAAATTCAGAGCCCGGACGCAAATTGGTTGTGTACCGGAAACCCCTAGACATCAGATCCTTCTAGCGGCGTTCTAGTGCAATTCTAGCGCCTGAATAGTGGACCAAGCTTAGTAAAAAAAGATTTGACGGGCTTCAATGCGAACAGTGAGTGTGAAGGATCGAGAGCAGACCTCTACAGCGAAAAATGATGTTTATCGATGTTAAAGTGTTGATGACGGTATCCGTGCTGGGCGACTATTTGTTGCTTAAATTGTGCAATACATAGATTTATCGTAGAAACAATAAAAGTCTTCCTTTTGTGCATTTATTTTTGTTCTGTTGGCGAGTCAAGTTGAAGGGATGTGTATGAGGATTCCGATATTATTCTAGTGCCGGCTTCTTTGTGGATCAAAACTAAAAGTCAAAGCCGATATCAACAACGATTGAATCAGACAGTCCACCAAAATATGGAACTCCAACTGAAGTGTCGCCGAAATCTCTTCAAGCGGTTTTTCCTCGGTCTATGACGACATAGATCAATGGCAACACATACCGGTACGCAGGTCGATGATGACTTACTGGGAAAATGTGGTGCTCCAACAATTGGAGAGCATATTAACGGGCCCCCTCTCTGGAGTCTCCTTATTTCAAAAGTTGAATAAATCTCCCCAAGTATCCCCCCATTCTGGAAAATGTCGACTTCTCAAAATCCTCACAACGAACCTCAAGCATACGACATGGCAGACCTTCCAAAACACGATGGCCTTCGCCCCGGCCCCAACAATAAGGACAGTTCGAACTCTGATCTACCGGATTTGAAGCAAGAGGAAAATCAGACGCCACCTAATGGAAGAGTAGCAGGAGGTTCCTTCTTAGAGTCGATGCGTGGTAGCGATAGCGATAATGTTGACGACGGGCCTTTGAAAGAGGTCAATATCGATATGCCAGAAACTCGCACTGAGCTTATCACAAAGGACGGCGGAGAATACATTCTCCTTCATTTCGCCAATGGAGATCCAGAGAATCCATTCAACTGGCCTACGGGAAAGAAAGTATTCATCACATTGTTGCTCTGTATGATGACACTTTTCATCGGATTGGCAACGACAGCATATAGTAGTGGAATCACATCAATGTGTGATGACTTTGGTGTTTCGACCGAATTAGGACAATTGGGTCTCTTCTGTTTCAACATGGCTTGTGCACTCGCACCATTGTTCCTAGCACCTTTCTGCGAATTGGTCGGTAGAAAGATCATTTATACTGGCGCGTATGCAGGCTTCATCATTGTGTTCATCGGATTGGCTCTGGGCAAAAACATTGCAACGATTCTCGTTATGAGAACATTGAGTAAGCATCCTTTCTTCAAAGATAGCAGTATGCAATTACTAACAATGCATAGGTGGATTGTTTGGTTGTGTAGGCACAATTCTCGTGGGCGGAACCTTCAGCGATATGTATACACCAGATTCAAGAGCCGTTCCAATGGCATGCTTCGCATATGTAGCAATCTTAGGAACGGTGGGCGCACCAATCTATGCCGGATTCATCGATGAAACAATTGGCTGGAGATGGATTGAAGGAATTCAAGGATTGGCAAACTTACCTCTTCTCGCTGCAATCCTGTTTTTCTTTCGTGAAACCAGAGGTGGCGTCGCATTGCACAAGCGAGCCAAGCTTCTCCGAGCTGCAACAGGTGATGAGAGATACAAGGCCGAGATGGATCTCGAAGCAAAGGACTTGAAAGAGATGCTTCACAACTCTTCTGTCAAGGCGGTCAAGATGCTTGCCACAGAGCCTGTCGTTTTCGCTTTCGGTTTATGGATCGCTTTCGCCTGGTTCGTCACCTTCTTGTTCTTGTCGGTCATCCCAATTACCTTTCAAGAACATCACGGCTGGAGTGAAGGTGTAGCTGGTCTGCCATACATTTCTCTGTGTATTGGTGTGACTATTGCCTTTGGATTGAACTTCTTCCAGATCAAAAAGTACGAATCAATCATGGCGGATAACAACCACCACATTGTGCCGGAATCTAGATTGTACGGTGCAATGTGTGGCGCTTGTTTCCTCCCAATCGGATTGTTCATCTACAGCTTCACCCAGTATGGCTTCATTACATGGGTTGCGCCAGCCATTGCACTTGCACCAATCGCCATGGGTATCTTCTTCATTTTCGAATCCACATACAGTTACACTTCGGATTGTTATGGCGAAAATAGTTCCTCTGCTATTGCTGGACAGGGATTAATGCGTAACGCCTTGGGAGCTGTGGCACCGTTGTTTGCAAGCCAATTCTTCCACAATGTCGGTAGTCAATACGCTGGTCTGATTCTCGCCATCGCTGGTACTGCCTTGACCTTCATTCCTTTCATCATGTTTAAGTACGGACACCTTCTACGAGCTCGATCCAAGCTTGCTAGTACACAGAAGGGTGATGATGAGCAGAAGAAGAAGACTGGTCTTTACACAGCTCCTTTCGCATGAAGGAATTTATTCAGAAGAGATCCTGATTTCGAACGATTCGTGCAACGATGTTTGCCGGATCCTTTTCGTTGGCCTGGCGGCTGGTTCTATACATCAGGTGGTTGAATTCATCCGCGTTGTGTGTATGATCCCGAAGTGTCGCTCCAAGGTCAACATCTCCCATCGCGGGTCACTCCGTAGTTTTAGTATTGTTTAGTGTAGCATAGCATAGCATTGCGGGATAATGGTGTCAATGACTGGGCGATCTGTGATCGAATTTATGAGGGATATCTGGGATTGGAAATGTGCATTAGTCGGCGTTCATAACTTTGGGATATTATTGGAAAAGGATCACCGTACGATACAAATGAAAAATATAACTTTGAATAATTCATACACCATGGTTTCTCCTGCTCTGTATCTTCTCGTGTATTGTGATTTTCGTGTCCGACTGTGCCGGATTGAATGCAGATTGAATGTGATGGAGCTTGAGCTTAGTTCGTGGTGATGATCATCATCCCGAGCTCGTTTGATAACGTGTAACAATCGAGCTCGACATCATTGTCGTATTGGAATCGATATCGATTGGAAGGTTGGAAGTTCGGAATCTGTTTGCGTTGCACGTAAAAAGGTAAGAAGATACGAAGCTCGAGGCGTTGTGCGATCTTATTAGTTGGGTTTGTGTGCTCGATGTTGGTTGGCGGGCGTTGTTCTTGAAATGTCTCACAGCCAACGGAAGACTCTTACGGTTTTCTTTCGGCCGATGCCAGGGGCCTGGAGACGACAACGACAACGACAACGACAACGACAACGACAACAATAGAAAGAAACATCTGAGATTGGAAATTGTTACCATGATTCTCCAGAGATCATGCCTTTATAATCGCATCTCGAAATATCAGTTTCTTCCATCTCTTTCAACATTTGATACCATCTTCTGCATGTACAGACAAGAGAGTTGTGGGGGTGGGGTATCCGGGGTAAAGAGTTCGAGAAGGAAAAAAGTGGTTGGTTGGAGAAAAAAAGATGAAAAGAACCCTCTCACGATTACCAGGGCGGCAGCGATGCTTTATATTTCTGCGTACTCCGCACATTATCCTGCGCTTCCCTCTATTGCAACGTATCCTTGATTGGTCCCAAAGAATTTTCATGGGGAATTACCCCAAAACAGGCAATCCCCGCCATTTGTGGATCATTCCACTGGTAAAAGCTTTGCCGACTATGGGGTTTGCAATTCTCTCTCGTAATTGCTGTGGATCGATATGACGATGACCAAAATCTTGCTAAGATGCTGTTTCGGGACGCTTCTTGGAAAGAAGTCATTTGTCCCGGGTGCTTGCACCTTTGTGGGCGAAGTCGTGGCGACATGGATGGTGTGTGAGATGACATGTAACATTCATCGTCGAATTGACCGGAATACATCACACATCGTCCGATGCATCAGGCTCAATCGAAGGAGTGCAACATGTTGAAACAGCCAGTGGCTTGAGACTCGTTGGGCCTTTCATATCGCCCACCACGCATGTGGACCATGAGGGTAGCTTCACCGGTGGATTGATCGTATCGGGTATCTCCCCGAGAAACCGTTTCGTTCTGCTGGGCTCCTCCGAGACCACCACGTCTTTTCAAATTTCACTTCGACTCGTGGAGAGAGGATTTCAGGGAAGCTTGACGATAAGTCCTTCAGTTTCGTGAGGAACGAAAAATCTCAACCCAATTTGATCGACAGTCATAGGTCGTGGATGTCATTGATCATTGAATACATACGCGGTTTGTGTGCCATGGATTGATAATATCCCGCAAATACGATCTTGTAATGAAATCATCTGTGAACTCCTGATCGCGATGGAGCATCTATCAGTTTCCGATCGACTATGGAAGATGATATCGTGGAAAAAGTAAGATTTTGAATCTCGATGAAGACCAAACGCACCAGATTGGGCAACTTGTGCCTTCCGTTTTGAAGATTTTGAGAAGACGGTCAAGGTATACAGCGCCGTCATCGGAATCTATCCTTATCTGCTCATTATATCTACTGCCTCTCACTTATCCCTCCAGGAATTTTTCTCTTCGACTGAATCATTTCGATTTACGCAACGACCTTGTTGATCCGAGCAACTTTCATCTTCTCCTGTCGCTTCTGATAATCACTTTTATATCAAGATGGATGAGAGAAAGGGTAGCCAAAGCACTTCATTCTCTGATGAATTAAATGAGAAACAGCAACCTCAATGTTGTTTGAGGTGGGAAAGGTATTCATATGCACCACAGCGTCCTCGAGGCACTTCGATTATTCTGAAAGACGACGAGAATGCTCGCAATTGGTCTCCTTTTATCAAATACGCAATTTCCATTTCGGTCTTATACACAGCATTTGCAGCGTAAGTTCTTACATGTGTTCACCAGATTGCCAGATACCCACATGCTCATCTATGACAGAACTTTTGGGAATTCAACCTATACGGGAGGTATGGCAGGGGTCGTTACATCGTTCGGAATTTCAAAAACAATAGCCACTATTCCGATATCGTGCTACTCTGCGGGCCTCGGTATCGGTGCATTATTCTCAACGGCATTCTCTGAAGTTTTCGGTAGGCGGATAGTGTACAGAGTTACTGCACCTCTAGCATTGATCTTTACTCTTTTGGGAGGATGTGCTACAAACTTTGCCACAATTGCCATCGCTCGAGCACTCGCTGGTCTTTTCGCATCTCCTTGTCTGACAGTCGGTGGAGGAATCATAAGCGATGTATGGAACATCAGCCTCGAGAAAACCGGAACTACATTTGCTGCGTTGTTCGTACTCTTTGTAGTTGGTGGTACTCGTAAGTACAATTTATCCTTTGATTTTTCACTCCCAAGATTTCAATCTCTTAATTTATGCCTGATTTCTTACATGGCTTTCATTCCTAACTCATCAATGTAACAGAAACTGGGCCCATGGTCAGTGCAGCGATAATAACAAACCACTCTTGGCGATGGGAATTCTGGGTGTCAGCTATCTTGTTCAGCGGCTCTACAATCTTTGCCTATTTACTTCCCGAAACATACCAACCACAAATATTACGCCGCCGAGCAGAAGCGAGAATGGGCCTTACAACTACCAGGGCAACACTTACAAGACTTGTCCTTACATCACTTGGAAGACCTCTACACATGCTACTCGTCGAACCTACGGTCTTTCCAACGGGTCTCGTTATGGCAATAACACAATCTGTTGTCTTTTCTTACCTTGTCTCGTATGCTAACTTGTTTGAAAAAATCTACCAACACTCACCATATGAAGTCGGAATGGCATTTTGTCCTTTGATAATTGGAAGTGTGCTTGCACTTCCGACAATCGCCATTTTTGATCAACTGTTTTATCGAAAACCACGAAACGAAGCAATTAAAACTGGTACCAAAGTAGCACCAGAGAAACGTTTGTATCCAGCCATGTTAGGGTCTATCACACTTCCTATCTCTTTATTTTGGTAAGAACATGACTTAGTTATATTGATCTTTTCATGTTAATGACAATTTGATTAGGCTCGCCTGGACAGGTCGCGCAGATATTCCATCAATCATACCCACTCTTTCTGGTGGACTATTCGGCTTCTCATTTGTTCTCACCATGGTACGTCTTTCAACCAGATGTAGAGATGATAGAGCAAAAGCTGACGCTACACCGTTAGCTATGTCTCCCAGTATACCATAGCGACTTCTACACTGCTCACTACAGCGCATCAATGTTAGCTGCCTTGACATTCATGCGCTTCTTTGTTTCAGCCTGTTTCCCTCTTATAACTCCAACAATTCTCGACAAACTTGGCTTTACATGGGCAACATCGATGCTGGGCTTTATTACTGTATCTTTGATACCAATCCCTTGGATCTTATATAAGTTCGGCCCTTACCTAAGAACTAAAAGTCAATACATAAAGGCATAATTGAAAGCTGTGAGCATCATGTGGCATCATAGTAGCATCTCGACCCTTTATTTCTTATATATAGGTAGACTAGTGGATTTACTTGCTTGGAGGTCATAATTAATCATAGTGTATATCTAATAATTCTTATAATAAATTCCAAATCTCATTTTCACCCATATAATCTAGGATACTCCGTTCAATCACGACAAACATATACATATCCTGATTCCTGAAGGCCTTTACGCAACTCGAATCCAAAATCGAAGAAATTGATGATCTTCCTCCTCAACATCTCTCCCAAACCAACCCGATCCCGCACATCAGATCCCTCCACCTTCATGAATAGCCCTCTTCCCTCCAATCTATAGATACCTCATACCAAAAACCCCTGGTGCTCCAAAGTAATGAATCGAAATAAAAGAATATCGTCAAAGTCGCTCACGTGATATACATCAGCGGCACAGTGGTGGTGAGTGAGTTAAATCTCTACCATTTATATGTCCGTGCACAATGTTGGACTTCACTTCAGTGGCAAGCTTCGGTCGCTTCGGTTTTCAGTCTTTTGGCTTGAATCTTGATTTATTGGATTTGTACGTATGTATAGTGGTTTCCTGGGGAAGGGGTGGGGTAGAAGGGGGAGGAGGCGTGTTTGTGTTGTATTTGTTTGGAGTAGATGGGTTCGGGGGTATGGGTAGGTATGTGATATGATTGAAGAGGAGATGAGAGAGTAGAATAGTTGTGCTTTCTTCCTGGGAATCCGGGGGTGAATGAATTGTCTTTTCTCTTGCGGGTTTTGGAAAAGTTGGTGGAGTTTCCAAGGTTGTGGCTTTCTTGTTCGGGATGGTTTTGAGGAAGCTCATTTCTTAGGATTCATGGTGGTGGGGGTTTTGGAGGAGTGATTTTTGGAGATGGCGTATGGTTGGTGAGGTGGTTAGGGGAGAGGGGGTTCTGAGAATGAGGGAGAGAGAGGTAGGACGTGCAGGGAAGTGAGAAAGGTAAGTGGAAGTGACAGCGGAAGTGATGCGGTAGATGAAATAGAGTGGGAAATCGGTATTTTATATGTGAGTCTGTATTTCAAGGATGGGTTGTGTTTGATGAGTAGATGGATATTGGTGGGTCTGAGGCTGATGAGATCAATGCTGATATAATGTGCAGGTGTGGATGACTTTATGGTGGTTTTCTACACTGTTGATCAGAATCATCATACTGACAGTGAGGGACGGTTCCCATTACAGAGTAGGATTCCATAGACTTTGGTCATTGCCATTTAAAACCAACAGAGAAAACCAGAAGTTTGCAAATATTGAGGAAGAACAGCTGTTGGCAACTGGCTCTTTGTTTTCTTTGGGTATTATTATTCAGACAAATAAGACCACAACCTGAGTTTGTCCGACTCACGCTTTTGTCAAACAGAAAACAACTATTAGTATTTTGAGTTGTCCATCCACTTCTCTGGATATTATAAACTTCTATGATCCAAATATAGAGCAGATGATTGTGTTTGAGGTCTATATATATGTGATATATTGAACTCAAGATCATTGGGTGGAAGTCAACCAGGAGAACAAGCATAAATTCACACAATGCGTTTCTACTCAAATCTCCTCTCATTTGATTTTGAAAAGCATTTGGATGGTAGAAATGAGATAAAACATCCCATAACTAATCTTTGATGTTCGCTTAATGCAATTAAAAAGTCGAGTAATTCAAATTTGAATCATTAGAGAAAGGAAGGAAAATTCAACACTTCAGAGGCATTTCAAGGATTGCCTCAGTTTCTATCAGTACAACAGATGAATGACTTTGCACAGCCAGGTCTTTCGTATTGATTTTGTCCTAAGTCTGTTACCTTAACCAGTGAATACTTCGAGGGCCTAGATACTGTCATGGAAACAAGATCGGAAGCCCGGACTTTGGCCGACTATTTTTCTATTCCACCGTCGCAAAAGCTCAGTTTTATTCTGTCAACAACAAAGACACTTGCTTATTTCAAAAGCTCTCCAACTTCGATTTGTACTTTATGACCAGTTTTGCTTTACAGGAAGTTGCAAAGCTTTCAAATTTAGCACATTATATTCACAATCTTGTATTACCTTTGTCTGGCATTCGCTACAACACACTACATGTACAACAATCGTCATGGCTATCTCTAAGCAACAAGAGGCAGTTATTGCTAAGATAGTTGCCTATAATCCAGCTACTTGGTTTCTTGCTTGTGAATCTGAGATTGTCAAGATTGCAGAAGAAGATCGAGCTGAATTTGGGAAAATACTACTCGAAGCAATGGACGTTTACAAGTCCAAAGTTCAAAATGCCATTCCCATATTAAAAAGAGGACCTAACCTTAATCCTGAAGTCAACATGCGAGCTTGGGCTATGATGCATGCTAGATTTCTTGCGCGTTTGTTCATTAAGCATGTAAGTGACGTTGTCTATTTACGATTCAACGAATGCTAATTAAACTTCAACAGCCCACTCTGTGCAAGCGATTATGCGTCAAGCTTTCTAACGAGATATATAATCCAGGATGGAGATTTCATGTCCAGAAATTCAAGGACATAGAAAAACACAAGGGAGAAATAGAGGAGCAGGTTGAGGCGGCGTGTCGAGAAAGTCAGTTGTTTTTCAGCACTCATTCAGGATACAATTTCGTTATCTCAAACCACAGCAATTCTGCCAGTGGCTCTCAATCGAAGCCGCAAATTCTTCCTCGGTTTGAAGGGCAAAGTCGCAAAAGGGCTGCGGAATCTTTGTTAGCTTTATCTCAGAGTGGTTCGTCATCAGCCACGGGATCTATTGATGTTATGAGTGCTAACGTCTACCCTTTAGATGATGCTTATTACAACTATGAGTCTACCTCATCAAGTCATTTACCATCTCCTCAAATTATGCCTCTTCAAGTTCACGGTGGTCATGACCAAACGACGACTTCCAACTCCCAATCTAGCACTCGCGAAAATCAACCCAAGCACGTGAGAATTGCTCTCGCCCTGGAGAAGAGCGCTGCTGCTGAGCTTGAGGCTATCAGTAAGATGAATGGGAACTCCTTCTATCGTACTACTCAAGAAAAATCTCACCAATTGCATCTGGAACGCAATATTCAGTCGCAGATAGCTTTGCAGAATGGTGTTAGCGATGACGAACTTGATCGACTCACGAGCACGAAGAAGCTGAAGAAAAGAAAGAGAACTAGCGACTCTCGCAGAATAAGTGCAGCGGAAGCTGCCATTATTCCTGTTTCTGATATCGGAGACAAACAGTCCACTTCCAGAAATAGTGATGGTGAGATCCGAGTGAGTGATAATCGACAGGAAGTCAGCAGCAGACAAGACCTCTCGTTATCCAGCATGCAAGGAAATGCTTTGAGCGAGGCTGCAACTACCAATCTCAGTCTCGGGATTGAATACAATTTCATAAATAATAACTCCTCTCCCGCAGAATCTGTCGATAGGGATAGTGATGAACGTTTCTCTCTTCGCGAAATGATTGATGCTATGGAGTTTGTTGCAGAGCATCCTTGGGTCTGCGAAAATCTATTAGTGCATCATGTCTGGGATGAATACAAGCTTTTTCATGAATACAATACCGAGGCGTTGAAGGTAGCAGAAGAAGAGATTCAAGAATTGAATAGAGCTGCTGCAAGAAAAGCTACATCCTATAGACACAAGGGAACAGAAGTCGGCTCACCAAATAACTCTGTACATTTTACACGCAGTACGAACCAGACTTCCCATTTGACTAGTTTACCTCCCGCTCGTCTTGTATCTTCGTCTCAATCTACACCCTCTGAGGCAAATCCGACTGATGAGGCTAACGAAAATGACATGACTGCCGCTGAAGGGGAACAGGCGATTGCTGGAGCTGCCCAAGCTGGATTTGGGAACCGTAACTTTCAGCTCCAGGTTGCTACGGTTTATCGTGCATTGGGAGTGGTTCCAACTGCTACAGGCCCTGTTCCTTCTAATCATGCACGTTTCTATCATGATCAATCATCTGAAAGCTTTGCTCCTAATAACAATGCACCACTACGCCGAGCAAGATCATCCGATAGATCTTCTCATGAGAATAATGGGCCTAAACGTCGTCGGCAGTCGTCCAAGATGGCTCACCCCGTTGTTGATGAAGATACCATCGTTGTCGATACATCTTCACTTGTGGCGGCCCATGTTCATTCTGTTCCTGACTATATCGCGCCTTCGCGTCGTGGTCGATCATCTGAAGACTTCATTCCCGCTTATGCGCCACCCAGACGTCGTTCTCAGGCAACTATCGGCCAAGCAAGCGTGGCTCATGGTACTGGCGCAAATCCTGCCACAAACTCTGATAGAGCAAATATTAGTCTCGCTCCTGCTGCAACTCGGGCTCAAATGCGTGAACAGCTGCAGGTTGCGGCTGTCTGCCAATCACTCGGACGTCAAAATGAGATGCTTTCTGAAGACCTTGGAAATGATGGAGCTAGAGTTGAGATGGAAGGAGTAGAAGGAGCTCCCTCCGAAATTCATGCTCTTACATCTGGAATGATACATCGTGGACGGGATGATAGTATGTATAAGATACATCATGATTGTCGCATACCTTCTTTTGGACTTCAAGCCAATGTTTCTGAGACATTTGCTCAAGATCAATTCCTTAACCTGCATGGAGGAGCTGGTGCGCCGAGCGACTTCTGTTTTAACTATATTGCGAATCAGAACATGGATTCTGGAATTGGTCTTGCACCCCATCATCGTGTAGCTACTGCTGCTGGCCAATATCAGGAAGGCTTTTTTGACAATCAAACTCGCCGGGAGCAGGAGATGGGATTTCTAGGAGTTGGCTTCCCTGGTCCTGGAACTCTCAGTTTTAATCACCAAATCCCTGGGATTCATGGACTATCTCAACCTATTGCAGCTCTTGATAACCCACAAGAAAATTTTTGGATGCATCGAAGTAATTTTACTGACTTTGGACCATTTAGCATGGGTCTAGGTATGGAAGACAATATGGATCTAGAACTGAACATGGATCCAAGCGCAAACATTCTTCCAGCTCCCAATCTCAATGATATCCGCGGCCCAGAAAACAACCTTGCTGATTCCAGAGGCAACTTTAATTTTGATTTTGGGACTGACAATATGCCATTCCAAGGTCCAAGACAACCCTCTCATCATCTTGGTGCATTTAACCCTGATGCCGGTTCCGCTGGTTTCAGTGACATGAAGCAATCTTTCGGCAGTATCAACCAAAATCCTGGTGGTATAAACCAAGCTCCTGTTGGCTTTGAAGGCATGAATGATTTCATGTCTCAAAGTACACCCCCCGCGCAATTCAATGGCCAATTTGAATTCGGCAACATGAATCAATCCTTTCATCAACCAGGTAGAATGGATCCAGTCAATGTTCTGGAACCACCACGTCGTGATAGAGCTGGTGCAAGAAGCCAGCCTGGCGAGGCGGTCGCTCCAGAAACACCTCATCGTACTCGTGCTGGCACTAGAAGTCAAAGACATTCTGGTTTGTCTGCTAGGGTTGGCAACCACTTCCGATTTCAGGATACCGAATCGGTTGATGGAGATGGTGACGGTGATTTTGTTGATGGCGAAGATGAAGAACAGGATGAGGAAGACGGCGAGGAGGAGGTTGTAGAAGATGAGGATGATGAAGATGATTTTGAAGAAGAGAGCCCTAGTAAGAGAGCACGTCACCGCAAAGATTCTTCAAGAGGTTCGGTCAGAAATTCAGCTAAAGCTCCTGCCAAAGGCTCCGCAAAGGGTACCCCGAGAAAATCAAGAAAATCTCCCGTCAAGAAGGGTCCCAAGGTTGCATTTAATCCTCGACCAGCCTCAGCACCTTCTACTCTTGATCGTGGTCCAGCTCGGAGGTATCATCAAACCACAATAAACATTTCACCTGGCGCTTTTGGTCACCAGCTTAATCTTGAAATTCCTGAACGCTAGGGAATATTATAATTCGCGGCTTTTGCTCAGGATAGGGCGAAGTTTAAGAAGGAATTTGAGATAGATTCTGAGAATCCCGATTTGTGATGGGTGGCAGATTTGATGATGCATCGGCACCAGTTGATCTGAAAGTTCTTTCCTTGTTGTTTCTCTTGATTAAAATTCAGTTCTCTAGATAGCTTCTTGTTCATTTCTGCTTCGCTTCTCATTCCAGTTATTCGATATTTACAGCAACGACACCAAGACTATTCAGCCATTCACCCATAGTTATACCCCTATCTGGCATGTTTTTCGGCGACCCATTTGTTTATTTCTGGCAACTTTTTCGTTTCACTTCTATTTCTTCGATTGAGACAATAATTCTTATGTCTATTAATTTGGAATCTTACATTTCAATTTGATTTGGTTCGGCTTGGTCCAGGTGTTTTTTTTACATCAGATGATGGTATCTACACCCGTACATACTAGCTAGGTATACATGATCCTTAAGACATGTTTAAAAAGTTTTCTCGACAAGGCGTCACGATGTAATTAATGCAAACTCAACTCAATAGCAATGCTTTATTTAGGAATACTATGATTGTTCCATGTGAATTTTGAAATCGTGATTTGGAATCATCATTTTCGGACTTTTGTGAATCTGTTGCGTGTTTCATTCTTGATCTTGAGTGGTTTTATTCATGGCAATAATGAACTTGACCTCTGAACGAGATGAACTCTCTCTAAAACACTTCCAGGTATTTTGCTGAAACTTCGATATTTCCATGGGTATGCATACCACATTACATGGCATGGTCTCATACAAGGAATCGTTCGATATATCGACAAATAATTGACTTAAACTCCTACACACCTTAAGACAACTTGACCAGGATTTGAACAATTAATAGACGCAAGATCTTCATCTGCGTATACTGATAGATAGTCAAGCTTCCTAGTAGTAAATGATTTGATTTTCGTAAGATACTTTAGGAAAGAGCATGGGTGACCGCAGTCACGACAACATCGGCGTCCATGAAATGCCATTCCGACGAGAGGCAGAGGACAGACCGTAGAACAAACTCGGCGAGAAAAACCTCTTCCTGAGATAGTATCTGGAAATAAATATTATGGCCAGTAAGCTGCCCCAGGTGTTTCTTCTTCCCTCATGATCCTCTTCACATATCCCCTTTCGTGTCAATATGCCCGGAATACTAACTGTTCCTGTGGAGCTCTAGGTACTTGGATCGTAAAATTCTACGACAGCTGCTGCTTTCCAAGATCTATTGTTCGAACAGAGTTACGGAGTTCCTACTGGTTTCTCCTCGTCCTCTTCCAACACCTTGACCGTTTTATTCGCCCATTCTCGTCTCCCTCCTCATTACCCTTCTCGTGCCCCTCGTCGTCCCCGTTCTCGTCTCCCTTCCAACTATCCTGCCGCCCTACGTTTACCCGCTTTGGGATAGCACTCCAGCGGTAGTGGTCGTATATCAACAGAAGATGGGAACACATTGTGGTATCTGATTGAAGTATACATCATCCAGAATGAACGACTAACTGGCAAACTTTTCGGCGGAGCTTTACGTTTATTGATCACGGTTACGGAAGCAAGGAAGTTGTGGTGAAGTGGGGGAATCATGGAAATGAAGTATACTTGAACAAGGAGAGGAGTAGCTTGGGGACTTTCACAATTACAGGATATTGGGCTTTCAAGTAAGATTTCTATGGAACTTGGTGGTCACTGGAAGGGGGATAAAAGGTTATATTCCAAGAGAGAACATAGGATTGTCATTATGAGAAGGAAAGAGGAGGACAAGCTGACCGCAAGAAGAGACATTGAAAACCATTATCACAGATGAAGACTCTTTGAGGGATGGTTAGAACTGAGTATATGTGGCTATGCAAGAAGAGGATGGAGAAAAGAATCTGAGGGTCATAGAAATGTGTATGTAACATTTGCACTGGGCAGTAATACACTTAGTATTGATGGTTCTATTTATTACTCAGGTAGGAACTTGGAAGATACAGAGATCTAGATAATGGTAAAAGATCTTGAATTGCATAGGAAAAGCTTTACTGGTGACGTACTGAGAGTAAATACACGTGATGAAGCTACATCTACGACGAACTTAGTTCATTGATCAGCGTCTTTTATCGATCGGCCTAGACACTCTGATAAATCACGAGTTAAGGGTTGAGAATTCGAATATTAACACTTGGTATCTTCTGTCTATCAATCTCCAGAATAGTAGATGGCAGGGCAGTCCATGATGGAGCTCCTCCATGAAAAAGTTGAAAGTAACTTAGGAGTTGGTATCTTGTCCAATTTCTAAATGGGCTGGCTAAGCGAGACTTATGAAAACGGCATAATTGAGAATGCTAAGAGAACTGGCGTTGAACATCATCTAATGAATTTTTTTTTCTGCCTTGGATATACCACAAGCGCATCTCTAGTCACTAACTTTGATATCGTGATATTCATCGACTCTTTTAAAATCCAATTATTCTTTTGATCTCAAGCCAAATTTTGAGCCCCTTGTTTTAGCGGTATCTAGCGCAGAACTAAGAAAGTGCTAAAAAGGGGGGTATTCTACGATTCTCAAAGCACTATACCCCATCAAGTTATATATAAATTCCATCTCTTGTCTTTCTCGACCATCAAAAAACCAACAGCCTCGAGAGTCCACATTTGTTAAAACTCCTCATTGACTGTTCAAATCTCCATTTACAAGTAAGCAGCCATTCTCATAACTACATTTACATCATTGATAACAATTCTTGTGTTCAGACTCTCACTTCGATTGATGACTCAGTGATATCGATTGAAGTAGCAACCATGTCTACAAACGACACACCAGCCGTCTCTTATGACGGTAAAGAACTCTCATCCGAAACAGATATCTCGGTCGGATTGAATGGTGCACGACATGATTCATTAATCTCCAACGAATTATCTGTTGATGCACCCATTCTTGATCCAGCCCCGCATCAAAAAAGCACGCCTGATATGTCTGAGAGTGTCTCTTCAGGTATTGAAAATATTGATAAAGCTGACAACTCATCTGAAGATGAACACGATACAACCGAAGCGCAAAACGAGTAAGTTCATTTCTTATGTGTCAAACCCATTTTCCCAATAAATTTGTCCAATAGCTCGGGGTATAGGGTGTGATCGCTGTTCGGGTCACAAAGTTCACATGATGATCTTATACCACCTACTATGAAGGTCTACCAGCTAACTTTTTTTCAGGAAATGGGGCAGCATTAAAACTTACATCGAAGTTGGCACCGACGGCAAGGGTGTCTACTTCCATCTCCTACCATTGAAAGAGAAGATTCCCCATTTTAAGCGGGTCTTTGATCATCGTCGATTGAACAACCACATGAAATATCCTGATCTTAATCCAGCTGGACTCAAGTCTCTACAGAAATGGGTATACGGAGTTTCAATTGCAGAGCAAAAAACGGATGCACCCCGTACCTTAAAGCTCTTCTCCCTATATAGTCTCGCATGCCGCTTCGAACAACCAAGCTTACAAGATGAAACAATGGAGTGCATCGTCAAGGAGATTCGTGAAAGTACTGATGAGTCAGAATTCACGGTAGACCACGTCAGATTTGCGTTCCAAACGACCCCCGTGGTATCAAAACTCCAACTCTTCTGTGCCGGATGGGTAGCCGATACCATGGAGGGAGAAAACCGATTTAAGTGGGACCACACTCAAGTATCAATCCTTCTTGCCGAGCTTCCAGAACTTCGTAATGACATCAATCCTCCCACACTCCGTCGATTCGAGGATGCATTAGCTGCCACAAACAACACTAGATATGGCAATCACCAGCCTACCGAAGCTGATAATAACACTGAGTCTCTTCAAAATGAGTTTGGAAGTGATAGGTCTTTTGGCAGTCGCTATGCCGATCGTGGTGATGAGAGTGACGAAAATGAAAGGTATAAGCATGGCAGAATGGAGCTTGATAGCCCTGTGTACTATGGCGATGACGAACATGAAAGTGATGAGCACTACAGAATGGACCTTGGTCACTCTGCATACCTTGGCAGTGACGAAAATGAAAGTGATAAGCATGGCGGAATGGAGCTTGATAGCTCTGTCGACTCTGGCAGTGATTTGGTTGTCGAAACGCCTGACAGTCCCGACCGTCAATTACCCTCACCCATTTCCCAGGAGACTGGGGAAAGCGACAACAACAAGAAGCGTAAACTTTCCCCCGAGGAAAATGAAAAGGAGGCTGAAATCAAAAGACGTCGTCATTGGGAAATAATTCTTTCACAATCATTTGATGATTCCGAGAGACCACATCCAGGATAGATCTAAACGATTCCAAAAGGTATCTATTCAGATTCATCAAATTGAATGATCAGTTCTAATGGAATATAGATTTTCAACCCGCACGCCTTGTAGTAATGTTTAATATAATGTGGTGGTGGTGTTGAGGAATTGAAACTCGTTTGGATACCGTAACAACGAGGGGTAGAGTTCACCCTGATGTACATTCAAAAGGAACACTAGAAGCGATAGCTCAATATATGTAGTCAAGATATTAATAAGAATGAAAATAATTAATGAGATTGTATTACATTCCCAACAATTGAATTGAACAAGTGAAAATTAACGTTCAACCAACTGGCAGTCATACCCATTCAAAGCTCAAGGAAGAAGAGTCTAAACCCAGTCGATTTGATAATATAGTTGCAAAATTGGATACCTTAGAGAACTCTCCCTAGTTTTTGAGATTTAAAATCGAAACATTTTATTATGTGTGAAAAGGTGAGTGTCTTGGTGTATGATCTCTGCGTGGAAATGAAAATTTCAGTATTTGGCATCATGTCAAAAGGTACGAGCAATTTGAAATTTTGTATATAATTGAAATAGTCATCCCAATTCCATAAGCTTTTCGCATTGGATATAGAAAATAGACCTGATATGATTTCCTGATAAACTAGCAGTAACAGCCTCAACGAGTCAAACTCGTTCCTGAAAGCAAAGTCTCCTATGGCTAAAGCGTGCATCCATCCTTCGAGCTTCAACGCCGCGCAACTGAATGTGTAAATAAGATCATTTGCTATTCAACTTAATCGCTATAGTAATCACAAGCTGGTGCCAACAACGGATCAGCCCGACTACCTCCCATGTTATCCTCCGTAAGTGTTGATATGTCAAAACGTAATTCTTCACTGCGAGAGAAGATCGACTCCAGGTTCTCATCACTAATTCCGTCCAATCCACCCTCTTGTGACATTTGCCATACTGCAATTCGGGATATTAAAAGTCTCAACTTTGATTTAGGGATAGTGTGTTTGTAGACCTCCAACCAACAAGAAGGATTAGCTCTTGCCTTGGTATCGACCATGAACTTGATGAGGAAGTTGATGGATTCATCTTGAAGACCGGAGATGTGATATTTTTCGGCAAGAATTCAGAGTTTTACGAGGATTGGAAGCTTCATAGACATGAAAAGTCCTTTGAAGGAACCCTTGGAGGGTGTGGTTGTGTCCTCGATACTTGCAATCTTACTAAGACCGCCATCAATCTTATCAGTGTATACCCAGTCGACAAGCAGCTTGAAGGCCTTTGGATCATCATGTGCGAGGATAGCATCTGGAACTTCCTTGACTGGGTCTAAGAATTCTTCAGAAGTATTGGCGACCATATATTCGAGGACTGGGATCTTGGTGTAGAGAAGCTTGGCATGGACTTTGAAGGTAACGGTGCCTCCAGGCTCTCTACCACTACCGACTTCGATTCGCAAGATGATGGGACCTAAATCTCTGTTGTGAACTATGTTAGCGAAAACATCCGATAGGTTTCTGGGATGAATGAACAAACTTGAAAGATAGATGCGATCCAACATCTGGCATGTA
Organism: Botrytis cinerea B05.10; assembly: GCF_000143535.2. NCBI lineage: Eukaryota > Fungi > Ascomycota > Leotiomycetes > Helotiales > Sclerotiniaceae > Botrytis > Botrytis cinerea. Next base: position 3,034,106 of record NC_037312.1, on the reverse strand, counting down.
AGTGCTGTTTGAACTATGGCGAGCATGTGCATTGCCTTTGTTGGAAGTATTGAAATTGCTTGCTGGTGAAGTTTCGGTACACCACTCAAAGATGGCAGAATCTGACCACATATCGGTGGAAGTCATGATTGCGTTGAGTGTGTAGATGGAGATAGCTTGAGAGTGGGAATATGGCTCTTTGTTGAGGCGAAAGTCAGAGATTAGAATTTGCTTGTGTGTTGGAGGAAGTCTAAGATCGAGAAATCAGTTTAACTTACAAATACTTTTCTTTGACGTAGTATGTGGAGTTAGATAGGTAGTTTGATACAAAATGCCGTTGCAACTTGAAGGTGACTTGATTGTAAGAAATCGGATACTTTTTTGGAAGGCGCAGCACGTTCTTATATGAGTACAGCGAAGCTCATCATTCACAGTATTTACGGTTTCTATTGGAAATCAAAAGTCAAGTCTATATTTTATGCACTGCCCTTTGACTTAAAGCCTCGCAGGAAGAAAATAGGCCCGAGAAGGCTGTTAACGAATTCTGATAGTGTGGAATTCTCATATTCACTTCAATGGCACATCATTAGCATGTTAAATCTTGAGTATCTAAAAATCTCGGGTAAAGATCATTCATCAAATTCGTGGCTGGAGCTAAGCTCTTCGTTCACTTTGTATCTTGTTCCAAGCATATCTCACTTTGAAGTTCAATGGTCAATTACAAGTGTTTGATTTTTGTCTAACTCATACTATAATTCAAACTGCTGCGAGAGCTCTGGGTGAATGACATCTTAGACATCACGTGTTTCCAGGTCTGTATCGATGAAACGAGAAACTAACGTCAACAGAAGTATAGCCATTGATCATGATATTATTTTATTCATTTAAATAATTCTCTAGCCAATGTTTTCTATCGGAACTCCTCGCAGACATCCAACTACATAACCCAAATTTTTCCAGGATGGTTGAGGCGATCTAACTCACACTCATCGCCTTGCAATCTCAAATTGCTTGGAGTACAGTATATGTATGTACCTGGATTCAAATGCGTATCATCAGCCATCCATATCGCTTGGCTTCGTCCAATCTTCAGTTGTATTGTTGGTAGCCGGCTCTGGCTCGTACGGGCATTTCTCGTCCGCTCCGTGTCGATGGTAATCACACGGTGGTACTAGTAGTGGATTCTGTTGTAGCTTGACCCCTTGGGTTAAAGTCAGATAATCCATGAGGATCTCTGAATTCTTTGACAGAATGGAGTGTATCTCCGTTACCGTCCAGAATTTAGGATCGCCCGCAAATTCTCCATCCTTGAAGCGCATCGCGTAGATGGCTATTCTTGTGAAGAATAATCGAAGCTTCGACGTTTGGCGTGTGTTCTCATATACGTACACCCACAGGGACTGGCCAACAACCATTCTCTTCTCTCGGAGGACATTGATCAGGTAGTCCATCGTGGCATCAACAAGTGGGGTGATGTCATACTTCTCTGCGAGTATGAGCAGCTCCAAGAGTGGTGTCTTGGTGGTTTTATCGTCGTCAAAGGTAAGATTAACTCCTGGCTCAATGACTCCACGATATACCCAGCCAAGCATAAGCTTGAAGGCTTCGATATTATCCTCTGGCATCTTTGCACTGTGAGTTATGCTCTCCAAAAAGTTGCCGTTGAACAATTTATCGAAGAATGCGATTTTCTCGCAAAGAATAGTCTTGTGGATATTGAAGACTGCTCTATCGAAGCCTGTGCCGACTTCAAGGCGCACAACTCTGGTACCAATTTTGCTATGATATGTTAGCAATCTTTCTTATTGATTTGTATATTAAATCCTTACTCTATCCAGTACCCATTACTCATGACTTTCTTGGTTGCCGGTTCCGTCTCCTCTTGTTTCACCTCCTCTGGCTCCAACTTAATTGGGTTGGGTGAGTCCATTATGATTCTTGAAGGAAAACTTTAAGTAGAAGGTGAGTCGAAGTGAAGATGATACTTTAAAAGTATATGAAGGCCTGGTAAAGTATGAAGTTGTTGTATCGAACAAGATGAGGTGGAGGTTTCAATTATTGTTCTGCTTCTTGTAAGTCAAGATTGTTAGATGTTCAAGAAGATGGGTGCCGAGATGATCACAAAAGATACTTATATACTATTTTAGAAGAAACAGTGCGGACCCGTTCAAGTCGTACGGCCTGGCATGGCTGTAGGTTATTTCAGCGACGGTATCTATAGACTCGCTAGAGTCAGTACTTCAAATTTGACAGTCTCACAAATAGGGGCTACGGCTTACTATTATCTCTGACATGTTTGCTCAACGCACACAGTACAATTTCTAATACACATAGTGTCAGAAAATGCTACTATTTACCCTCACAACCACTACAGACTTGTCAGATGACTACCACTTCCATCAAAAAGTACTTCACTCCAGGTGACCATAATTTTGCTTGCTGGATAACATTGACACGTGATAGTTTAGTACTGCTGTATCTTCTTCTCGCTCAAAGCTTCATTCTGAATGACCAAACGCAAGCAAATATATATACACATACCTGTATAGAGCTTCCTATACTGCCTTTAATTCGCCTAGAATGAAGGCAGGTACATTTCGTGATCTATAGCTCTTATGAGTAACTACACCGCGTATGACGTCTGAAGGTACTCTTGCTTATTTGGTACGATGTATATCATGACATGTGAATCCCCTATCTTTGTATTTTGTGGCGTAAAAGTCTAGAAGATATTACGAAATGAAAGTTGTCAACGCACTCTGAATGACAGCAGATATCTCTCATCTTTCTTACGACAAATTTTGATTTTATCCAAGATTACCTTGCCAAAATACATGTATAATGAGATCAAGTTCCATAACATGTTTCTAATCGTACGTCACTGCCACATATTGCACCAGGTCAAGCTGCAGACACCTATCCTTCAGTTAATCTTTCGTATTGTATTTATCGATTCCGTGGCCAACAGCATGTTGAATTTATAGAGAGGCTACAAGAAACTCTCTTCTCTATGAATCGAATCAGGGTAGAAGAAGTACCATCATAGCCGTAAAGTGACTCAACACAGCTCAGGTAATGTTCAAATCCAGCCCTTTCACCTCCGGACAGACCCGCTCAATTATATAAATACCATCCCGCCTTCCTACTAGATAGCAAATAAAAACCACTTCATCTTCAATAAAGTCAAACAGGGTGGATTGCATCTGTACCCAGGACATATGATTATTGATCTATGTATAATGGTTGAACGACATAGTATACATGCCTCAATTTGACTTGAAGCTTTCATACTCTAGATTTATTTTTTGCTATCATAATTTGCAATTATTGTTGTAGCAAAAAGTAATGTAGTCAACTCAGCATGACAGCAAAACTAAATCGTCGTCATCTAGTGTCTCATTGCAAAAACTTCACGTAGTTCCCATATCTCTAAGTAACCTTATTTATTGTGGTTAACACAGGCATTCACGTCCGTAAGATATTAGCGGCATAGTATTGTAATGTCCCACTCCTCATTGTGCTGCAGTCGGAATTGCTATCAACTAGAAGATCGTCTTCTCTACAAACAGCTGATCTTATAAAAAAAGCCGGTAACATTGCCGCCTAGCGGTATACAGTGACTAGATCAAGATATATAATCTCCATATAACGTCTTGGTTAGAGACAAGCGAACCATTTTTCACTAAATGAAAGGGACTCGAATTCCGTATAACCACCTCTCTTTCCTTTAGTAAATAAAAAAACACATAAAATCTTGCAATGCAGCACAATGCAGAGACCCATGAGTGAGAAAGTAAATGAAAGCTGGGGATCCAAGGGCCGTGTATTGAGGTTTAGAAGCTGGCTGTCTAATTCAGAGAATTAGCGGGAAGATAGCGTGGATGCATTTTTTGCCAACGAAAAATGTTTTCGCTGTCATAACCGAGCCTTTACTCCGTTTTAGTAATCAAGATCTCGGATATGATAGCGAGAAACTCCATTTCAACCTGTCATCAAAGACACATCTCAGTATCCCATTCCAAACACCACTCAAAGGCAGTCAAATCTGTAGACCAGAATCTTTACTCGAGAAGACTGCTCGTGGAGTCCTAATGAATCATGAATGCTGTAACATCGAAAGCTTACGAATCTCTGAGTTTGATTCAAGACTTGTTTTTTATAGGAAGCAATGCTTTCTGGTTCTGATCCTCTGAAAGTAACAATGATTGAGCATTCGCACTGCACATAACACTTATCAAGGGTTGTAAGATCTGTCAGATAAAATTATTCCGATAGCAACGACTATATTTTCGCAGTCAAATTCTATTTCTGTTATTTATCCAGATACACACTCTATCAACATAGATATCCTACCCTCATCAAGAATCCCATCTTACTTCGTCCTTGATACCCAGATAAATCTGTCTATGGCTAAGCAGTGAGTCTTCACATTTTTATCAGTCAAAAAACTCATCCAAGATCCTGGACAATCGCTAGCTGGAAGTTTGTTCAAATCACGGTTTCTAGTTTTCCTTAGAAGTCGAGTTTATATAGCTTTTAAACATGTCTCGATTTATGATCATACATTCTCCACTTAACTTGGAGATAAATAAAGACATATATCAACATCTCAAGTATTACGACACAGTTTTGGTATCAAGAATAAAGAATCGAGTATATCAACCTCCTCAATCAAAATGTAAAATAATAAGACACAGATTTAGTGTAGAACAGCTTCAAAGAGCTTCCCAGAGCCGGTCGAGCCGGTCGATTGCACGGCAGAACAGGATAATGATCCTATATCTTGATATCGAGACGTGATTAGGTCCACTTGTATAAAATTACTTTAAAAGCTTGCTGAATTACGATGAAAATTCATGTATGTTGCCAAATAAACATGTCTTCACTGTCATTAAAATTAGAAATTTAATTTAAACAAAATAACAGCGAAAACACCCACTTGTGCCATAATTTCTCAATTCATATTCCACTATTGTTATCAAATCTATACACTTTAATCCATCAGACTCTAATAAAATCATTGAGACCATACATTCCATACTATGTAATTACACCTTGAATCTCCTCATCGTTGTCATTAATAACCACTTTGCTCAAATTTACCGATCCCTCAAACTGGGAATAGGCGAGGTTTATATAGATCCAAAAAAGAAAATCTGAAGTTCAAAATATAAAGCTACTTGAGATGAAACCTAAAGGTTAGATTATCCCCCTTCAATCCATGATTACCTCGACTTTCAAAACGATAAATTCCGCTCGAACAATTAACGATTAAATTTCAGGGTTCAAAGAACGAGATTTATGATCTCATGTACAGTGCTCACATTATAGCTAAGTACCCAGAAAGGTAGATAGCTATATCTAGCATCGACGCCAAAATAAGACGAGAGATTTTTGAATATGATTTTGTTACTAGTGGTAGCTTAGTTATTGCTGCTGTTGTTATCTTTCTGGCTCTATATAGTCTCACTTACATAGTAATCACCTACTCATCTCAAGCACCATCATTCTCACCACTTCACTTCGCATTGCCATTCCCCTATCGTTCCTCATCACTCTCATTATTTTCATCCATCTCAGACCTTCATCTTCCTATATCCACCATCAAGATACATACCAAAACCCAAAACTCATATCACTCTCAGTCTATCTCCAAACCCCTCTTGCGAACAATCCAGCAGTCTCCAGGTTGCAAACCTCGACCTGTTGTCTTTTCGTCTGTCTTAGTTATCTTTTACCCTCTCCAAGTTTGAGTGAGAGGCGTTTATATATACTCCGATTTTTCTTGAATATGTGAACAGATCCTACGAAAATAAAATAGATGTGTATTTTCCAGCGGGAAATTTCAGGATAATTTAAAAACTGTATTCCATATTCAATCCCAAGGATACATACTATGAACAGATCATAATCTTCAACTACCTATTTATACACCTTCTCCCCCTCCCTCCTTCTCTTCTTCATTCTCCACCAATAAAATGACAACATCGATGGCAACTAGGGAGCGACTTCATATCCCAAGATAATAGAACTAGAAATATCTACATATCTATCAATACTGACTCCGATAAATATTTATATCCCACTTTTTTTTTCTTTCATCAACGAAGAAGCTGAATGGCTTGTCATTGCCATTGTTGTTGGGCTAAACTAAACTAAACTACTTACACTCGGTTGATTGATATAAGGAAAAACCATGAATATGTATAAAATGAAAAGAACAAAAACAACAACAACAACATAAACTCACCACTCAGTAGTCCCCATCATGACCCCACCACCATCATCCTCACCACCGCCTCTCTTTCCCTTCCCACTCCCCCAAGAAATCAACACAACTAATCCTACTCCCACTCCCAACCTAAGACATCTTTCTTGGGATACCACTTTCCATACCCTCTCCCACATAAACCCATCTCGTTTACATTTATATATATACCCCCTCTCTGCCCCAAAACTCTCAACCCCACTCCACCATCCACACATTTTCCCTCTCCAACTTCCCACCCTCAAATTCCCCCTTCTCTTTTCAAGCCATCCCCCAGAACAAACCCAATCAGTGCCCCCTTCAGTCAATACACCCCCCTCCCCAGAGTTTCTAGTATACCCAAAGTCACTAGAGTCCCCCTCCCTTCTAAGATTTCATCCTCATCCTCGCATATCACTCCCTAAATATCCACACCCCTACCCATTCGAATTCGAATTCACACTTCTAAAGATTTCAATCAACTAATACTTATTAACTGATTCATTTATTTCATTCTACTTCACTGTGCTTTAAGCTCAACTCAACTCAGCTCAATATACTCCAGCCCAACTTCAAAGTATCAAGTATCAATAACCATTATGATATACTCACAATACCCATTATATTTCATCCTCATCTCTATCCCCATCTCCCATCCATCCCCCCCATCCATCCTACCCATCACACTCAAGAATCAACATCAATATCAACATCCACATATATATCCAATCCATCACGATTCAGCTCTACTTTTTCAGCCCAGCCCAGAAACCATCCATCAAAAACGCAGCTGAAGAAACACTCGAAAAGAATGAGAAAGAAAAGAAAGTATACATTAAGGAAAACATGAAATATTTATCTAGTCTTGGAGAGGGAAAGGGGAAGGGGAGAAAACTGGGATTTGTTGAGGCGATAGATTGAGATGAAGGGGTAAGTATAAAATCAGATTAGACGGGAATGAATAAACAGCAATACGAGGAGATGTATTATTCATATGACATTTGGATAATATACAATTATACTCAAGATACTCATCTGATCTCATCTCCCTTCAAAACGAAGCTACTTCCTCCCTTCTATCCCACCACAATCTTCTCGCCTCTCGCTTCCTCAACCTCCCTCTCGCCCCGCAAATATTCCCCTTCTCTCCTTCCCCTCCTACCCCCACTCCCCTTCGGCCAATACAAATCCGTCCAAACCTTCAGCCTCGTATACTCATTAACCATACCCCTCACCCTCATATCCTCCATCAACTGCCAAGCCCTCTCGTCCCCACTCTCCACACATCTCTTCACCAACGCCACTACCGTGCCTGGTCTCATCCACCAACCTCTCCTCCCCGCCGCATCAACCTTATCTTTCCCTACCATCATCATCTCCTCCAAATACCGAAAACAATCATCATAATCCGCGTTTTCGGTGTGCAGACAAATTAAAATGAGACGATCATAAGTGAGCTCATCGGGTTTGAGGTTTAAGGCTTGGATTTCCGACGCAAGGAACATAGCTTTAGATTTCGATCCTCTACCATGAGCACCTAGGCCTCGGAGAAGCGTATTGAAGGTTTCGATATTGGGACCCGCGGCGCATATTCGGTGGAGTTCTTTGTAATAATCGATTGCTAAGTCATGACTGTGACTTAGATTATTGGTGAAGATGACACCTTCTAGAACGACGTTTACAGCGGCAATGGGAATAGTGTATCCATCCGCTTTTAACGATTTGAGAATTTTCCATCCTTCAAGAGCATGGAATGATGATTTTGTTAGCCAAAGATATATTGATCGTGTGGAACTTGCGTCTGGTGTGAGACCTGCGTTGGTCATGATATTTAAAATTCGGAAAGAAGTTTTGATATCTTCAATTCCGACGTACGCTTCGAGAAGAGCTTCATAATGATGTACCCCTAAAACAGTACTACGTTTGGAAAGAAGTCCAATAGCCGATGTAGCTAAATTGGGGTCTGCATGACGAGCAGCACAATTTAATACTGCTGTACAAGTTCCATCTGCAGGATTCATCTCCGAAGTTTCAACCAGAAGTCTCCAGATATAACTGGTACCTTCATACTACAACAAAAGTCAATAGATGAAAATAAGGTTATTGTATAAAACTTGCTTACATGAAATGAACTAGCAAATGAATCCAATAAGTGATAATACATATGCATAGCCAGTACTGGTTGGTCATATCGAGACTTCAACAGTCTTAGAGCTTCATCCAACTCATCCAATTCACATAATTTAAAGAAGAAGATATCGTAAAGCCATGGCTTAATTCCGATTTGATCTGCTTGCATTTGTTCAAATTTGTCCATAGCCAATTCATATTGACGATCGCGAAGTAGACCAATGACCAAATTATGCCATCCAGTTGGAGATAAACCATACCAACGTTCCTTCATTTCTTCCAATATCTGAGTTCGCAAAAGATAGTCTGGATGAATCGCAAGTACCTATGAAACATCAACCATTAGCCATCTTACTCCAAAGAGAGATCGTAAAGTATACATACTTGTAGAACAGTATGATAAAGCCCCGAATCAGCACCAATTCCCAACCCCTTCATCTCCTCCAATAAAGTCCTCACAACCTCTACACTGCCATATTCAGGATCCGCATTAGCTGCAATTAATGCATCATAATGTATCAACGCAGGTTTCTCCTCCCTGACCTTCACCAAATATTCCACCACTTCTGCAACTTGGGTATATGCCCCCTCTTCCGTCTTCAATTCCCTCAATCGCTCATGAATCTCATCGTTGCGCAGTTGTTCCAAGTTAATAGATTTCGCTGTATTCAGCTTCCCTCTAACATTTCGTGATCTCGGGGTATATTGTCCATTTAACACAGGCAATGAAGTCGTGGTAGTGGTGTGAAAGGATCGACTCTTTGGACATGTTGGGATCTTTTTATTCTTCACCAAAGGACGGTTCAAGAACTTCCTGGGTAATTGATTAAAGGTATTAGGACGCGCAAGAACAAGTGTGTCTATAGAAGGACAAAGACATCGCCACAGTCCATCAATTGGAATTTTTGTGGTCGTCATTGAGTTGATCTATAAATTTTATTTTCAAGGTTCGCGGAAACATTTCTAGGCGCGGCGGAAATGTTGTAGAATCACGTGGGAACAGAGGGGAAGAAGTGATCCCCGCGATTCGTTGGGCGGGATTCATACGAACGACCAGGGGCAATTTCAATTTGCCACGAGGGAAACTCAGGATTGAAGAATTGGGGGGAATATTTGTTTTTGTTGTGGGCTATGATCTCGGAATATGTGATGGTTTGAGACTTTGCTGAGAGACATGTTTATATGTGCCTCGACGATTTCTCACATCCAATGTGAACCTATCATATACCTGCCATGCCTGCCTGCATCATTTCAAGGCAAACTTGCTGCATGTATCGAAATCCTTCGATGTTCATAAAGAAGAAATGTAGCCGCCCCTCTGCACTTTGTGTATATCATACGTGCCATTATGTAGCTTCTTCGAGTCCAATTTCAGCTCATTACCACCACCATCAATGTTTCACGCGCCTCTCCCTCCTCTTCCTCTTCCTCTGCCACCTCTACCACCACGACCTCGGTCGCCACCTCTGTCGCCCCTATTGCCTCCGCGGCCTCTGTAATTGCTTTGTTGTCCTTGTTGTTGATCCTTTACTAGATCGATAATTTCATCTGGCATTCGGAGATATTTGATCTGCAGCATGAATTAGGATATGGGTTCTTGACCCCGAGTCGAGTTTCCCCGAAAATAAACGTACATTGTTTCCTTTGACATATATTTCTGGTAACCTTGTAAATTTATCACCATCCTGAATTTTGACGTATTAGCTTCAGCGCATTCCAACCCAACGTCCCAGCTCCGCCCTCGCCATAATCTTTCATACCGGACTCGTTTGAACCACCTCCTTTAGCGTTAAATTCATCCAAGTATCGCACGATACTAAATGGCCGTTCAAAGTTTCGCCATCCTTAAGCTCAACCAGCATTGGGTGACCTTGTGCGGCCGTGAGTAGACCTAAGGGAAGCTGCAAGAGAGAGAATTAGTATCGCAGATGGTATGCGCGCAAGTGATGCAGCTTGTGGAGAATGTGAAAATGCAGAAATCGTTCTGGGGGGGTACATACAACCATATTGACGATGAATCGATGGATGATATAATGTTGTTTGCTATGCGCTCGCTCAGCTTGGGTGGATTTGATATTCAAGGAACAATGGAGGTGTGCAGGTTACCGTATCGAATTACGACGGGTTTCGAGATTGACCAGCTAGGCAAAATGAGAGAATGGCTGAATGGCTAGGGAGAGTCAAAACTGAGGCATGAAGCTTATTGGCCTTAAATTCCAGGCAACACTAATGTCCAATTTCCACTGTCGGTACCGACAGAAACTCGAACTCCAAATGTCCGAAATATGCGAGTGGAGGCACGTGCAAGGTCTGCTTATCACCAATATCACGCTTCACTCATGGTCCTCAATCACAACCCATTTCCACCCTTCACTATGATGTTGTCTAAAAGTACAGATCCATATCAAAATCGTAGTCGTCGCCTCCAACTCACACATCCAGATACACTTCCTCACAGTGCACACGCAAACACATCTCGTTTCTTATTTGCTATCCTATCATGAACAGCCATATTCAGCCTTCTCACGCCGTGATAACCGCTTTGATGCTGACGACGCGTAATATCGTTTTGGTTAGTTTCTGCTAATCATGACTGCGCAATTGTGAAGGGACTCGTAAGGCAGTGGGGGAGCATGAAAATAATAAACCTTATATCGTGATATTATTATCGAGGATTTCTTTCCATTTCTTTCCTTTTAACTCTTAAGCCTTTCTCTGTTTTTGGGTCAAAGTTTGTTTTTGATCTTTTTTTGATTGTTCGGTTATATATTGTACGGGTGGAAGTAGTACATACAGCAGTCCGTCTAATTTACATCACATCTCGATATCGATATTGTGCTATTGCATAATATTCTTCTATTTATTAGTATTTGTTACTATTCCACTCTGTCTTTTGCTTCTGTGTTCTCTTATTCATTATGCGTAGCCTTTTGAAGGCATTCTTACTTGCGCCGGCCATAGTGTCGGCGTTTGTTCTACCACCAACTTCAGAACAAGACGTTGATGTCGAATTCGAAAAGAATGATGTTGATGCGACGGGTAAACTTATATCTGATTCGCTACCTACGTCTATCCAAACTAATTTCTACTTCTAGAAGCTTATACCATGGGATTCGTTCGCCTTGATGTTGGACATGATTCCTCCTCAGCTGATGTCAACCCTCTAGATCTCCGAGTTGATATCCTTCATTCCACAGAAGCATGTGGCTTTGGGAATGTCTTGATCGATGGCCAACCTCTTTCACAAACATTCGATTCGGAAACTTCAATCTCATCCGGCAAAGGTTCCATTTCGACATCAACAAATAAAATCGTAGTAGGATCATGGTCTTTCAATTGTGTCGTTATTGATGGCAAACCACGTGGGCAACTTATGAAGTTTATGATTGATTTTTTGGATGGAAAGACAATTGAGAATTCAGGATTCTCCGTTTTATTCAGACAAACTGAAGAGACAGAAATCATGAACATCGAAACTATTTCTTCGGAAGATGATCAAGTTATGGAACATCATTCATCGTCGGATAAGCAACATCATAAAGGAATGGGACCTGAAGGAGAACGTAAACACCATATGGACAAGGGATCTGAAGAGGAACGCAAACATCATAATGGAAAGGGTCCTGACGGAGAACATGAACATCATATGGACAACCGCCCAGAAGGAGAGCGTAAACATCATATGGGTCACAAAGAGTTCAACATTCACAAAGAGTTGGCCGAGCTTAGATACATGAAAGCTCAAATGAAAGAGTTGAAGTATCTCATCCATAAAAAGAAGCATCACATCTCAAAACACGCTCAAGAACATCATAACCTTGATGACAGAATCAGAGATTGTGATAGTCTTCGATGCGTCGCTGCAGTTATTAGCGAGAGGGCTCGTAAATTCTACGGAAGAATCTCTGGTGATGAATTCAACGAAGAATCTTTCCATCACTCTCGCGAATCACACTCAAAGAAGGGTAAGAAACATGGTAAAGGATTCCATGGAAAACCAGGTAACCATACTGCCGGAAACCATACTTCTCCACATGTACCTCACGGCAAGAACAATCATACCGGTCCACACTTCCCTTCTCGTCCCCACCACATTCTTCCAATTTGTCATTACCCTCCTCCTTTTGGCTTTCATCATCCTGGACCCCATGGACCTCATGGGCCACCACACGAACCTCCCCACGGACCTCCTCCACATGAATTCGGTCCTCATGGATTTGAACACGGAAGACACCATGAAAGTCATCCTTTCCATGATGATGAAGAGGAACATGGACCTTGGGAAGGACGACCTAGACATCATGATGGACATCATGAAGAGGAATTTGAAAAATTAGAAAGACCTCATAGGGGCCATGACAATTTTGAGGATGAATTTGAAGGGCGTCATGGAAAACACGCTAAACCGCATCATGAACAAGGACCACCATCATTTGATGGCCCGGATTTCGATCATCCACACGAAGGGCCATTCGATGGACCAGAACATGAAGGATCACATCACCCACACGACCAAGAATTCCACCACGGCCCACCTCACAGCGATCTCCACCAAGACACCGAAGACCAAGAACCCCCCTTCCACCCCAGTCCCCCAGACTCCCATCCCGATTTCTCCAATCCCCCTCCGCACTCCGAATCCGAACCCTCGCACTTCAACAGCCCACCCCATCTCCTCGAAGAATCCTTCTCCGGTCCTCCACCCCACGGCCCACCCCATAGTGGTCCCCCCCACTTCCCCTTCCACATCCTCAAATTCGCAATCATCGGATTTCTCCTCTCCATCCTGCTCATAACCCTGCATCGCCGCACCTGCAGTCCCAAAGCCCGTTCTACCCGTCAAGCCCGTCGCGAACAACGCTGCAGACGTCGTGTTTCTCGTCAACCAAGTTTCCAGAACTGGTGGTACCGCGTTCTAGGCCGCGAACAAGATTTCGAAGAAAAAGATGGTTTACTCAACGAAGATTCCGATTCCGACTGCGAAAGCGAGAGTGACAACGAATCCGAAATTTCCGTCGGACAAGACATTTCCTCATTCCGCAACGCGGCAGATGTAGTAGGTGACATGGTAGCCGCAGAAGAAGGACGTTCCTCATCTTCTCTTCCTCTTCCTATTCACCAACGAAATATATCCGAAGATCAAATCTTCCATTTCAATGGATATACGCATGGAATTTTAATTCAAAGTGAAATGGAAAATGAAGATGAAGAAGTATTACCCGCTTATGAAGATAATGATGGGAGTGAAGAGGGTGGAAGTGTGGCGGATGGATTTCGATATACGCCAGGGAGTAGTGCATATAGTCCGAGTCATTCGGCGAGTGGGAGTGTGAGTGATATTTTGGGGGATAAGATTTAGGTTTGTTTGGTGCGTTGCGGTTTTTTGGGGATTGGAAAAAAAGGAGGCAAATGGGGGAGGGAGAGGAGAGAAGGAGGAGGAGGAGGATTGAGTTGAAATAGAGAGACGGAGGAGGCTGTCATTTCATATATACCACATACTGCGCGTTCGCAATCTAGTACTGCTACTACTACTATATTTCTTTTGTATCGATCAATCGTCATATTCTATCTATACTATTATTTCATATCATATCACATACACACATACCACAAACCGCAATACATATAGAACTCTTCCATAAACCTTATATCTTCCATCCCATCCCATCCCATCCCATCAAAACCAAAATCCAACACAAATACAAGTCCAATATAGATCTCCAAGTACCATGAATTCACATTCTCACATTCTCACATTCACAAATAAAATTAAGAATCCCATTCTTCTTCTCCTGAACGAGAAGAAAAGAATCGCAGAGAGTTCTTGACGATCTGTCTGTTTATCTACATACATACATATATACATATATATACATCAACCACACCATCAACCACAACCACAACCACAACCACAACATACATCAACCAACCACAAAATCAATCCTCCACACTCCACACTCCACACTCCACACTCCACACTCCAGAATCCCAGAATCCCAAAATTTTCCAAATCTCTATCATTATACATATACAACAGAATAACATCCATGCCAATTTTATTTCCTGTAAGGAATTTTAAGTATAAGTATAAGTATAGACATAAATACATCTATCCTACAACACAATCCAATCACAAAGCCATTCAGAAAAACATTCATTCACAAAGAAAAATTAACAATCCATAATTACATACATGTATATGTATATGTATACAAAATACAAAATACAAAATCTAGATTTTATAAGTAGGTTTGTTTTACTTTGTGATTTATTATTTTCTATCTATCTGACTGACTGACTGACTGACTAACTAACCAACTTCTTACATTTCCCTCACCTACTCACCATCTCGTTATAACTGAAATTTTATAATTCACAATCTAAATAGGATCACTATAGATACCTAGGATATTTTGAATCATAAATTCTCTCGATGATAGTTTATACGATAGCAAACAAAAATTGAATGAAGATAGAATTAAAAGGTCGATCGATACGTGGGTATGTAATGTATCATGCATGCATGCATGCAATGAATGGTATCTATATTTTTCTAAAAAAAAAATCAATAAAAAATAAAAAATCACTCTGCGCTGTTCTGTTCTGCCCTATCCCTTCAAAGAACACCTCCTCTCCTCTGCTTCCCTCTGAAAAACATAAATCTCCAGCAAAACCCCCAAACATCCGTTACGAATCCTCTCCCTCTCACACATCCACCCATACCCCTAAACACTACGAATCAATAATCCTATTAACACTCTGCAAATGACCCAACTTGTGACCCTTTGCATTTTTCATCTGATCCTCCGGCACACCACCCGGTAAGTCCGCAGTTGAGATTGTAGACACAGGTGGTGCATTCGGTATATCATCTATATTATGCACTCCTTTCTTTTCCGAAACCTCACTCCGATTCTGATTCCCTACATCTCTACATCCCACAGTCAGTAATTTCCCTTCCGTCATCGCATCCCCGTTCCGAAAATTGCACTCACTTCCTCGCCTCATGATTCATCGTCGTCGACGTCGCCGTATCGAGTCCCTGATTAATCTGTTCCAAATCCGGCACCGGTGCGTTTCCTTCCGGTTTCGGTAAACTTGTAATATCCAACTGTAAATCCTCTTCTCCGGTTGGACTCGAGACTTTCAACCCCTCTTCATCTCTCCTCTCTTCTTTTTCCTTCTCAGCCTCATTCATACTACTCGCCTTACTAACTTCCGCGCTCGCTGGACTTTCTGTTCGGAGTCCTAAATCCCTCTGCCCATTGGTAGGAGAAACTTCATTTTCTCCCTTCCAATCTGCGGCTTGGACTTCGGGGACTGGGGAATTTCGGCCTGGTTCTTCAATGATACTTTCTTTTCTACCACGACCTGGTTCAGGGTCATAGACTTTCCAAACTACGGCCAGTTTATCCAAGGCTCTTGTCCCTTTACGAGAAGAACCTTTGATTCCATCCATTTTATCCCATTCAATCTCGAATATACCATTTTCCTCTGGCTTGCCATTCTTTTCAGGTCCGTTACCTTCGAAATATGCATTAAACCATACGTGAGCAACAGCTGTAACCATTGTCCAACCCATGGAAGCTTTATTCCTGCGTTCGAAATCGATATTGACATCGCTCGTAGGAAGAATAACTCTTGTAGAAGGTTTGAAAATGACTGCTCCTCCCCCAGTTTCCGAATCTGTTTCTGATTCGCTGGGATTAGGTTCCGTAGCTCGTGGTGTTGGTTTGAGATTTTTGGGTTCTTCGATTCGATCTGTGGTCTTGGATGTTGCGATTTTATCTTGATTTCCAAACCCTGCCATGTCGGATATCATATTCTTGATTCCGCCACTACCAGGTGTATCCCCTTCTACCACTACTCTCTCCTTCTTTGTAAAGACGTGGAATAATTTGATTGTTTTGCCTTCGTCAACATATCCTTCGACCTGGACTTTCACACCATCCCTTAATCCCCAAACATGTACTTCCATAATCTCAATTTGGCGATCAACATAATGTTTTCCAGATTGTGTCCACCGATCCACATATCCAACCCATCTCAACTGACTTGGTATCGAGACTCCCTGTCCAAAACCAGGTCTCATTCTTCTCTCTGTAAATCGCGCAAGTGCCTCAGATGCCTTCCATCCACACTCCGCAATCAAATAACTGCAAGCCATTGTGCCACTTCTCCCCTTCCCAGCCTTACAGTGAACAACTACCACCCTCCCCCCCTCTTTCTTCTCATCCTTCCCCTCACCATCTCCCGCCCCCTCCAGCCAATTCCTCATTCCTCCCACAATCCCCGGAACCAACTTAAAGGGCGGCGGGTGATGATCCGGCCATGGCCAATGTCTCACTCTCCCTCTCACCTCCTCATCCGGATATCCAGTCCCCTCGGCCCTGAATTCCCAAATCATCCATCCCTCTTTCCCATGTTTATAATCGAGGAATGTAACGAGTTGATCGAGCGGATTGCGATATGCGCGTTGCGGATATGTGCCGCTGGGTCCAGACGTCGCAATTATATTAGGTGTTACGTAGCAGAGATCCAGTCCTGCTTCTGGGTGTCGAGAACGCGGACCTGCGACAATTTGACGAAGGAGCGAGGCCATTTGTGGGTGTGAATGGCAATTTTGCCGCGTACTTGGTGGTCGTTTGTTTCGTTCAGAAGAAAGAAAGGAGGTATATTATCTGTTAGGGAGTTTGAGTTGTGCTGATGGTGTTTTTGTAGAACATTGTTCCTTCCTTGGAAAAGAATATCGAGTTAAATGAAGATGATATCAGTCAGGCTGGAATATTCATCACGTTGTGATTTACTTGCTGTTTGTGTGATGAGAGTACCTGCACTGTACTGGTAGGGGAGGGAACAGCCAAAACCACAATGACGTATTTTTATGTTATGGTGGTGAGAAATCTTGGCTTCAGTGTGGCTGTGCAATCAACTTTCTCTCAAAACAGACCTCGGGGCCGATGGATTTCAATGTGTTTGCAAATCCACAATTCTACAAATGAAAATGACGAAACATTGTTTAGGTTACTGATTTTATACAATTTACTCACATTGTGAAGTCTTTGGTGCTACAGACATTTGGTCTCAATTGCATATCACTATAAATGTAGACGAGTCGCCTAATCCGACCTCGTCTTCAGCCCTCAAAACCTTAAAACGGCTATGGATAATTGCTTGCGGAGAGCTACGTGAAGGGCGCTTGAATGATTATGATTATTGATACTTATTATAATCTTTTACGGTAGGTATTGAATATTTCAGAGAATTAAAATGCTAATCACAGCAATGGCTAATCAAACAAGACACAAAAAAACATACCATTTCCTCCGGTTCAGGTGCTCTAGATAGGGGTATCAAGCGACGGTAAAGTCGATTCCAATCCATCTTTTAGTTCGTTTGTCTAAAGATGGAAAATGTATGATCGAGACTTCCTTCAGATCTAGTTAGAGAAACCTTCAAAGCAACACACGGGAAGAGTGACCTTAATCTCTCCTTATCCCCTGTATTCGATTCTGAATCCAAGTCCTCTTTCCCTTGGACCTTTTCTATCTATCTCATTTCATTGCTTCATATCGTCAGAATCTTTTCTATTCCTCGACAATTTTCCCGCATGCAGTTTGAGATAAGATGGCTATCACGATCACCTGAACAAGAATTATCTAGCTCAGCCATATTCTCCTCTTCCTTCTATCTTTCGACCTCATTACTATCCCATGACTCCTTAGAATTGATATGAACTTGCCGCTTACGGCTGTGTGAGCTAACGATATGGGAAGTTGGTGAAACCAGAGTTGAAAACTTGCTCACGCGGTAAAACCAACGTCTGCACGTACTTTTCTCAAAGATGTGATTCATGCTATTGATGCATCATCTCCGGAATCTTTCGAGTGCTAGTTCAAATGATAGCGTTAGTATGTGATGTGTCTACAATGGTAGCTGTTTTGAGTACGAGAGATACGACTGTCTTGAGAAGTAAAGCCCAAATAATTCGTCCTCCTCGGATATGCCAGCGCTCGAATAATCGAGAGTTTGAAGAGTCGAAGAAGGATTAACTTGATTGCAGTCATTGGCGAGATGACCCCAGAAGTAATTGCAGTGACTGATACTTCGAACCGAGAACTAGACGCTACATTATTGCGGAAAGAAATCCCCAGGTCTATCAAAAGTAGTAGTTTCCGATCCTCTGCTGGGTGTTAAATCATTGACCTAGGCATTCTGGCGCAGGTTATTTATCAACGAGGTCAATAACTGCATGTCTACTCGATATTATCTGCATCTCCTAAATCAGCACTAACGACACAAAATGTGGTCTGTTTCCAGCGAATCTTCCAAGTCCAGTCACCGGTTGATTGTAAAATGTTTGACTTTTGTCAAAAACTTTGGGCTCCAAACAATGGGGTATGCATTGAGAACTCTGGTGCTAGGGGTGGTCATAATTTTCTAAGTAGGGTTCGTATAGGTGCTTCGTCGTTGTCAACGAGTATAAATCCTTGCTGTGCAGACTAAGTCTCTAGCTATTACCCAACTCAGAGACACATAACTTGCGATTAGAACTGAAACTAAAGAACAACAACCGCCTGCACACCTGAAATTTTGGGATCCAAAGAGTGAGAATGCTTTTGTTACCACATTTGAGTCACCAAAAAATTTCGACTGTATCATAGCTTGAATGCAAGTTTCGGATCCTGCTATTACCGAAGGCGAGATAGAATTCTCAATCATATTTGAGAAATTCATATCCCGTCTATTTCTGTCAGAAAGAGAACGTCTGGCCGCTTTCCTCCCAAACTACACCTTAATATGAACCTCTCATCCTGCCATGGGATGGTTTGGTAGTATTTTCGAGAGGTGATCAATTTAAAATGTTTTGACACATATGGTAACCAGACAGAGCAGAAATAATCGCCTCTTGTGATTGCTGCAAAGAAGCTGGACTGCCCTCTTTGTGAGGTTTATATTTACAAGACACAACTGTCCGTTTTAACTTTTGATCTCTATCCCAGTCTTCAGTATCATCAGTATCATTATATCTGCGAACGAAATCCCCCTCATCATTTTTGTTGCCCAAAGAGAAAGTAATAGGCTTTTCCATATTCATATCCAAGTCCGTCGATTTTTCTTTGGGAAGACTGGATAGCTTAGTCTCTTTACTGTGCTGAATCGTATACTTCGTAAATCCTCCCACGTAAATTTAAAAAATTTAAAAAAAAAAGAAAACTCACACGAGAAGCCCTACAAAAAATATCCCCCAAACCTTTCAACCCCGCCGAAACACCACCACCAAAATCTTCCTTCGCACGTTTTTTGGCCATAATGCTCGAGATAATGGCGCACCTGGAGTTCAAGGAATTTCCCCAGGTTGAGAAGTCTGATTTGGTGGTGTGATGGATCGAAAACTGGCTTTATTGACGTGAGCAGTATTTTTTTTTATCTTCTGAGGACTTTGAGGAATGGAAAAGGGGTGCAGAAGACATGATTTATCTTACTGGTTCTTGAAGCGAGAGGGGTTTGGCGTGGAGAATTTATGGGGGTTTGTGATGAGGTTTGGTGATTTGGAGTGTGAAGTGTTGAAGACATGGATTTGATGGTTGTTTGGTTTCATGAAAGTATTGTTGTTGGAGGTATGGATGAGAAGGAAGAAGAGGTAGAGGGATATGTTATTGTGGTTTTTCGTTGCGTGTGCAGAAGTGGTTCGGGGATTGTGATATAATAAAAGGGCGAATTAGTTTGAGTTGATTGGTCGACTCAAATCATGATTGAAGGGAATATTGAAAGCACTTACGCGCTCCCAAATAGTCTCAAGACTTGAATAATTATGGTACTCAAGTCTAATTTCTACGGACATTTGTTTGTCCTAAAAAATACAGCGATCATTAGGATGATAGATAATCTACGTTCATGTATAAAAGTGTAGAGTATTGATCCAATTTACTAATTCTCACATTTCGTGGCATAGTAAAACAAACACCTTCTCTGTCATAGAATTTGATCCATTGGTTAATCGTATTAGCTAAACGAAAGAAAAAAATCTTTGTTGAAGTCTCACCTGCTGAAGATCCAAGGTGATTCATGACCAGTTAATCTAGTCTTGTTCTAACGATGAATCTTCAAACAATAGACGGTCATAAGTTATACCAACTAAATAGCCCTTTTGCCGTCCACTCTTCCCATCGAGCAATATTCAACCTTGCAATTCAATCTCTTCACTATTTGGCAGTACTCAAAATGAGGCACGACCACGAAAAGCAAACATCAGAATGCACTGCTCAAACATTCATCTTCAAAAATGGGTATCCCGCATACAACAACAGAGGTCATTCACCCCGACTCCCAGCTAGTCCATGCTTCAAACATAGAATATTGAATCAACTGATCACCCCATTCTGTTATCACATTTCCCAATCTGACGTGCGACAATAAACGAGTTGTAAAAGGAGAATCTCTAACCCCGCAATTACATCGGTATCAACTTAAGCAAAAAGCAAAAGTTAAGGTTAACAACACAGTAAATAAAATATTCATTACTGTTGCTTTGCTTCTCTTAAATATCATCCTGTGATATAGCAAAATCTGCTACCCAGAGGAAAGAAAAATGCTAGCAGTCCCAATCCAAAGAAAGCAGAAGCAAAAATAACTTGCCATGTTTTGTCGGCGAGCAGGACCTAGATCAATAGATCGCCTCGGGGATCAAGGCCGTTGTTTCTTTTTTTAGGCGTATTTATTGCTCTTTGACGGATGATGTTGCATCTTAGTTGTTGTAGGACTAGATCCTGCTCACTCTAGCAAATAGCTGTGTTGTTGTGAAATCTTCTAATATTATTGATTCCATCTTTGGAGAACCTTTGGCGGAATTAGGTTGGTGGAATAATGTTCTTTTGGTGAATTTTTTGATGTGTTGGTTGTGTTGGTCGTGTTGTATTTTGAGGTGTTGTCGGTACTCTGATTGATGTTCTTGCTGTGTGTATTGCTGTTTGTTGTCTTGGAAGGGGGAAAGTTTAGATAGTCTTTGATTTGTACCTTTGATCTCTTTTAAATGTATATATGCAGTCAAGTTAAGCTGTTGAAAGATGAGGCTCTAACAAGAATTCCCCCTCATTTGATTGTTTTCAATGTACTCTGCTACTCTGCTATTTCTTATACTGATGATATTGTCAACCTATCCCAAGAGACCAAAATGCATCACAGGATTATGCGAGATCTCACTTCAAATCTCATATACATCTAATCAGGGATATGGTTCATCATTTGCCTTGCTGGGAACCATTATCTCTGCGTTTGATGAGACTTCTCAACCTTTCGCAATCTTCTGGAGAACTATCTTCTCGGTTCTCCGTACTAACGAGAAAGTATCCTTTGAGCCTGTCGCTTGAGTCGTTTACTACCTAGAGTATACTTGAAAAGCTCTATGTATAAGACAATCGATTCTTTCTCCCGATCAACTATTCAACTCTCATCGACGACAGGCACGGTAAAGTAGACGGGAATAGAATGCAAAATAGAGTTCAACCGAAGGCGGCTTCAAATCTAGATCTCACTGTTGTATTTGGAATGCAGACATGCAGGCTACCCGGTAGTTTGAACAGCTTCAAATACCAATCACGGCACTATATCGATGTATCGGGTTAGTGGGTGCACAGACTGGAGGGACACTAATGGGATCGAATTTAGAGATCTTGTTCGAATGGTTATTGATAGGAGTGCTTTACGATTTGGGTTATGGATCATTCTAGAACAAAGAATGAAATCATAAATCTTGACATCAATCAATTGGAGGCTGATGTACCTACGATAGTAAGAAGTTTCGAAGTCGGGAAGTCTCCCGCATGTCCATGCACCCACTGGCGTGAGGTGCTCTTCGTCCATGCAATGCGCACCGACGCACTTGCAGTTCACCCCAAGAAATCAGAATGAAGATCCTGTCTTTTTCTTGACAGCCGTCATATATACGGTCTCACTTGATACACGATAGTTTGGTTTCCCTGCAACTGGCGGAATTACATGTCGATAAGAGACCTTCACACAAGAATCTCAAATTCCGTACCGAAAACTCGGCTGATACCTATACATGCGCTTGCTTGCATCGCTTGACATCTATTAAATACACACCGGTACACTCATCTTCATTTTCCTCCTTACTGACGAAGTACTACTTCCATTCATTTGTCAATCCATAAGAAACAACAAACTCATCAATCTATCTCCATCCCATAACCTCGTCGTCCCGTATCTCAAAATACCAACTTAAACCACCGACTAAAATCCTCGGAATAATGCCGTTATTTTTAAGTGCTGACATCCATCCCACCCACTCTGCACCCCATCGAATGCGCCCCCACTCGTTTGCACCTTCGCCACGTGCTACGTGCATTATTCACGTCAAAAGCAAGCACGCCCATAATCTAGCAGTGTGGCGTTGCATAGCGTTTTAAACACAAATACACAATACGAGACCACTAAACCAAGAACGGGAATTTCCGTCTTCCAACCAACCAACTGCCAACCAACTAACCATCCAACTCCCAAACCATACCACTAACCACTTCCCATCTCGCAAAGACAAGAGAGGAAAGAATTTCGAGTAAAATTTCCCTTCTCAAATGATCCTCCGAGACTCCCCAATAAATTGTTACACATGCCGTGAAGTGGGTATTGAAAAGTGACAGGAACTCACTGACCGTGCTAACACCCCTCGCCTCACAAGGCTCCGAAATTTTAAAAAAGCCTAGGCCTTCTTTGTGGATCCATGGTATTGATAGATGAATAGATTTTCCTTCGGTTGATCCGGGGTCGGTGATTAGCTAGAGAATCCCTGCCAGGAGGAATGATAACCCCTAGGCGAGCTCGGCGAGGAAGATGTCCAAGGTTTCGGAGATGAAGTGGATGAAGTGGATGAGATGCGTAGATGGATCAACGATGATCTGAAAATCAATCTTAATTTTTGACGATCAATTGCTAATTGTTGGTATACGACTGCCAGAAGTGGAGTTTTTAATATCTGTTGGGTGTGATTCCAAGAGGATGGGAATGTGTGGAATTTTAATGGGGTTTGTGTTTCGACATGGATTTCGTAGTGTGATAGATAAAAGTTAAATATATTAGACAGAGTCAATATCGAAAAGACGTTCAAATATTAGAAATGAATATAGATTGATTTATATCAAAGGAGGGGTAATCATTGTAGTCAAAAAGAACAAGCACAAAATAATCTATGTACAAATGAATGCTCCATCTACCCCCAACCTTCCCAGCCATGCAAAAAAGTCCAAGTGTTTCCGATTCCAAACGCCCGGCTATTGAGAACAAATCCAGAATCCCTGTTTCCCGTTGCAATCCCTACCTCACTCTCACAAAGACATGTTGTCGTGCAAAATAGTGACGGCCTCATTCCATCCCCTGCTAGCTGCGATATCACTAACCGTTCTCCCCATTTCATCCTTTGCCTCTAAATTAACTCCCGCTTTTCCCGCGACCAGTTTTAGAATTTCCGCATCTCCATTTTCAATCGCTTGCATAATTGCATTCCAGCCTCTATAGATTTTATTCGGATCTGCACCATGATCTAATAACAGTTCAATCATGTCCGTGTCGCCTCCTTGATAACGACGAAGTGCTTTGACGATAGGTAGATGCTCACCAGGAGCATTGATATCTGCACCCGCTTCATTGAGGAGGTAGCTGACGATTTCTTTACGGTCTTCGCGAATGGCGGTTGTAAGAGGTGAAAAGACTCCACCGTTTTTGTCCTCAACTGACACGCCAGCTGCGAGAAGTAACTTGACAGATTCTAACTGATTTGCATGAACGGCCATTTCCAGGACTCCTTTGTAAGCACGAGGTTCTGGCATTACAGACAGAATGCGTTTGAGAATCTGAGGACTTCGAACTGCCATGCAAACAGGCCAGTCTTGACCTCTAACATTAACATCTGCTCCACGCAATAGGAGGAGATCAATCATCTCCAGACGTTCTTCGCGGATAGCGGTTGTGAGGGGTGACATTCCTTTCGCGGACTTGTCATTGGGGTTTACGCCCTGGTCGAGAAGCCAATTGAGTGCTTCCATGTTATTGCAGCTTACTGCCATTTCGGCAATACCTTTAGGGTTGTGAATATCTGCGCCGGCACTTACTAAGGCAGGAAGAAAATGGATCCGATTATGGGTAACACATTTCCAGGCTGGATATTCACTTGCCATAGTGTTGGGATCAGCTTTATTGCTAAGTAAGAGCTGGAAAATATCTGGTCGGTCATCTCGGATTGATGTGCATAATGGAGTGTACACGCCATCTTTTTTGGCATTGGGATCAACTCCATGTGTAAGAAGAGTACGGACTGACTCGATATTGTTGATACTGGTTGCCAATTCCATGATTCCTGGGCATTTCTTGGGATCCGCTCCGTGTGTAAGGAGATATTGGAGACAAGCGGTTTGGTAGGTTGCAGGCCATAGCATGTGTTTCGGGCCTGGGAGATTGGGGTCCGCTCCATTTTCCAACAAGATAGAGACAATATCTGCTCTTCCACATGTGATGGCTTCAAACAGAGCAGTTTTTCCTTCCTTACTTTTAGCATTTGGGTTTGCGCCATATTTGAGTAGTAGTTCCATGAATTTTTTAGATGTCTTCTTGTTGATAGAAGAGATGAGAAGAGTGTTACCATTTGAGGTAGCGTGATTGGCGTCACCATTGTAAATCAAGAAGAGATGTGAGAAGCCAACCATGTTCCGCGTAACTGATACAGCGAGGGGTGATTCCATATCGATACCGGCAACAAGATTGGGATCAGCCCCATATTTTAAAAGTGTGGTAGCCCCGGCCAGGAAAGATTTATCAACAGATGCTCTCAAAGGTGTAATTCCATCCCTATCATGTTCGTTCGGGTTGGCGCCAAAAGTGAGTAGTAACCGTACGGTCTCCGCATCATGAGCTAGAATTGCCTCTTTAAGGGCATTGACTTCCGACCCTGTGTTTGCTGGTACACCGCCATCCAATAGCTTCTCTACGGCTTTGTGGTTTTTGTCACGAATAGCAGAGATCAAAGCAGCTTTCATAGGTCCAGTATTTGAGCCCGCACTACCTCGAGGACTCCAACGTGGCATGTTGTCGGGATCCGCCTTGAGTCTGATTGCCTGGGAAGGGTTTATCATCATTCCATCGACATCCTTGATGAGACTGCCAGATTCAATAGTCTCTGTATGTGATCGGGCATCATCAATGTGATGGTTTAAATGATGGTTATCAAATGAATTGATCAAGTCTGTATACGATCTCTCACCGGAATCGTGCGAAGCGACTGTTTGTGGACTCATAGGTGTATGAACACTATTCGTGTTGTATTGTTGAAGATTTGAACCCAGGAGCAAGGAAGCATCTCTAGCTGATGTTCTATCTGCGAAGGACTCCGGATGTTGACTAGAAGATGTTCTACCGGGCCATCCAGTGGTGGCTTGTGGGGGAAGAGGGAAATTTTGAAGTGGCACTTGTGGTGCTTGAACACTGTAATGACTACTAGCGTCGCTGTTTCCTAGTCCAAGTGGCGATGGCATGATTGGCGTAGAACTTGAGCTTTCCGAAGTCTTGCTAGGTTTGCGCCCAGCCTTTTCATCCATTCTATTGAGCGCTGCAGCTAAGCCAAGGTAACCAATACCCAACTCCTTCTCAATCTTATCATTCCCCAAACTCCATTGGAAAACCAGTGCGCTCATCCTCAAATCATCTCTTGTTTTACTCAATGTGCCGGCCATTTTTCTAATGTCATTTGGAGTATTGCTGAATATTTTTCCCCATCCTCGCTTGAAACTTCCCACGTTTTCATGGTGAAGAAATTTAGCAAGCAATTGGTAGAACACTTGGAAATTCGCCTGGGTGGCCCGGAATTTGTGATCAAGCTCGGTGATCATTTCGATTGGGAAGTTTTGTACATGATGGTTGCATTCTTCGAGTCCAGCTTCGATTGAAAAAAGAATGTGACAGGTGTCGAGAAAGTCATGGGCAAGGGCTTCGAAACCTTGAGGTAGCTCCTTCACCGTTGTAAGATATTCCAACACCCTGACCGAAATGCGATCGCTGAGAGCTGTCGTCTTCAGGCAGAGCTGCATACATTGTGCTTGGGCTTTGGAGAACTTTCCGGAATTTGGCGTTGGTGGTGCCATGATTTGTTTTTGCTGCGGGGGTGGCGCAAGATTTCTAGGGACTGTTTTTTCGGGAAGAGTTCTTTCAGCCAACGTTCTTTCGGGAAAAATGCTATAAGTATTGTGATTGGTACTTGGACTATTGGGAGATGGTGGTAAGCCTAATTCTCCTTTTGATAAAAGTTGGAAGGAGTCCTTGGAGCTCAACGACAGAGCTTCAGCAAATGAGTATTCAGCGGCCTCGGCTCTTTGCCTGGATACTGCAGCGGCCTGGGTACTCATACTGATTTGGGAGAATTGAAAAGAAAGTAAATGACCAATCTATATTCAGAGAAAAAGCAATAGAAGGTGGAGAACGGGAGACTTTATGAATATTATGTCGTAGACTCGTAGTCCCCCGGACTATTAGGATTTTGGCCCTCAGACCTTCATAGCACGGGTGATATTTGATTTGAGATTGAAGTTTGATTCGCCAATAATTGACGAGCTCGATCCGTTTCCAGTTTCGCCATTAAAATCTTTATCTCTGAATTACCAACAACCGCAAACTCTAATGTAAACCCAAGCTATTGAGTGAAAATAATCATGGAAGTACGTACCAGTGATGGACTCGCCGAAGGTTGAATTCGTATTGTCATAGGCTATCTTTACCCAGATATCTCTTAGTCTTAATTTTAGGTCCGAGTTTAGACCAAAGTCTAGCCCGCTATAGGTAGAGTGGAGTCAATCGCACGAGCTGAAGTAGGCGAAGTGGGTAATCATCGCAAGGATATAACCGAAATGCAAGGAAGGGCATGGGAAAGGACAGCATGAAAACCTCAGGGTCCAATGTTCACTTAAAGTGCTTGTTGGGGAACGGTGGGCTGGTTCGTTTTCAAGAGATAGAGATTCATTAACAATTGGTTGATGCCTTTATAATCTGATTCGTAATTTCAAGTATCATGGTATGTGTGTGCCGTCCCACCACTGCTTCATTTCGATTGTGATGGAGTTACAGCCGCCATTCAGTAAAATCCAAATGATAATTTCCTTGAATTTCTGAAGTCCAATCATGAAGTCCATCAAATATCGGTCTGATGAAAAACAACGATCAAGCATCAAATCCCTTCACTCAATTAGTCAACGCCCGATCCAATCATGTGTGAAATCCGGTAAGTCTGTGTGATCGGCGAGTATCAATTTTGCTCCTGGAACGACTGTAGTGGGATTTTAATAAGAAGCACTAGTGCAAAATGAAGTATAGGGAAGGGGGAAACTATATTAAAAAGATCGGAGCTATGATTAGCTTACGGCATAAGGTAATCGCCGACGTTCTTCGTGTGAAAATTGCAAAATGTGCTAAGGACTCGCGTTCGATGTTCCGTTTTCCATTCCAGCAAGTTTTCCCGATGCTTTTTGCAAACACTGCCATCTCACCCCACTGAAGCCTGCAATACTATTGAATGCCTTATCCCTTCCCCTCACATTTTCTAGCAGCACAACCACATGCCCGTTTTGTCTCGCACTGTGCATGTCGCCACCAGCTTCCCCGCGAAATTTCAGTTCTAGTTTATCTTTTCCGATAGTCATTTTCGCTAATGGAGCCAATAGCAATTCCTCGGTCTGTCGTTTTGACATTTCGATTAGCTCGCTGTATGGCTTATTGAAGGGTTTGCAGGGCAAAATGTTAGAAAATAAAGCTTCAAAACGAATGGTTTTGGTGGAAAGTATCAAATGTCCTGGAACATGATGCAAAATACAGCGAAATGAAAGAATATCTTTACACTCTTCGTGCACATTGTCCAAACCAAGACCTTGAAGATGGATCTTCTCCGCTTTAGGGCTATGTAAATTGTCGTCCACTAGCTCCGCCATTACCTGTGGACTTTCAAATCGGCTAGTCGAATCCTTCGACGCGTCTAGATTGATTTTCCTCAAGGTGGAAGATCCTCGTTCCTGGAGATATTGGAGAGACCATTCTGGGTACGTTGGAATGTCCCAAAAAGCCCACTTGAGCGGCGAAACAAGCAGGCGATATCGGGGGTATAAAGAGCTGATAGGCCAGCAACCAAAAAATATAAGGCCGACTACGAACCAGAATACCTTCATGGTAAACTGTATGGAGGCGCATGCACTAAGTAGGAACATGGCTGCAAAAAGGAAAAGGGAGTGAAAAGTGTTCTGTGGGCTGCGAAAGTGAATAAAACTGTCGTAGACCTCAAGCAAGTTGGCTAAATCTGCAATTTGTAATTGTAGATATGGGCCAAGTTTGTCCAAAAGAGGGCCTAGCCAGTCTTTGTTTCCATGCTGGTCCATGAGCTCTCCAGCCTTCAAAGCTGTCGCTCCTCGATTAATATTTCTTGAGAACTCATCTCGCAATGCGGACACTGATGAAGGGCAATAGTAGTTCTTTGCAGTCGCATAGACAATATACGCATACTGAACACAAATATGTTAGAAAATATACTTTGTATCTGAAACTCACTTACCACGAATGACATGATATATGATGTATACCAAAGCAATAGATATGTTATCAACCATTTAGACGTTCGCCATTGATCCTCCCATCTGTAAATCTTCCTCACATCTACTGCAAATTCCTGCAACGGGGCACTGACTATAATCAGCCTTTCTATGTGTCTGCGAAAAGTGTCGATATCGAAAGGGAGTTCTTCAAAATCATCAATGTATTGTGCGGTGAAAGGGCGTGAGCCATGAAGAAGTTTCTATTAATCATTTAGAATGAGGTTGGTAACTCCAAAACTGTGCAGACTCACATATCCAATCCATTCTCCCCATTTGAATTCTGTGAACCCATGATCATCTTTCCTTTCAAAATGCTGGACGGGCGGGAATGGCGGAGGAATTTTTTCAACAGCTCGAATACGGTGAACATGTCTGTCGGTAACCCAAGCAACACGCATTTCCTCTCGATTTCGCTGGATTTTATCGACCCTCTTTTCGAAGTAGTCTATGTTGTTTATATTGTCTTCATTCGCATCCTCATCGTCACCAGCATGTTGAGCGTCCTTGGCTTGCTGTAGATCATCGTGGGCTTCAAGGAAGTCAAAGTTTGCTTGATTTGAGAGATATGGTCGACTTTTGGCCAATTTCCCCGCAGTTTTTCTTGTGGCTTTCGATTTGATTGACGCGATAGGGTGAGCTATAGCGTCCGCAGTCCCCTGCAGAATGTTTTTTGTTCTTTCTGTTCGCGATCCATTTCCCAATCTGGACGTATTGAGTATCTTTCCGGCGTCAAAAGCTGGGCTCTGGTTCACCTCCTCCACTACAGCGTCGAAGTATTTGTCTTCTTCGTGATCTTCAGATGTGAAATCGCTATCGTCAATCGTGAACAGTCGTTTGGCTTTTGCCTTTGCTTTCGATCGTAAGCCATCAGGTTCATGGTGAAGTGATGAATCACTCAAGATTTGAGAGACTGGAGGTTCCTCATTACGCATCATAATCTGTTGATCAATTTCGTCGCAGTAATTACCTGGCTAGGTAGAGGATGTCGCTTGGCCCTATTCATTCTGGGGCTGTGAAGGTATTTATCGACTCCACCAAAGGTTACACTGGTGATGATGATACCGGTATATGCACGTAAATACCAGTATTTTCCAATTGACCAAGAAAGGCAGTTTACCTCTGGATTACTGCGAGGCTGAACGAGGCTGTATTTGCGCCTCTGACGACGATACAGTCGGCTTGAGTTCTGTTGTTTGAACTTGTGAATGTTGCGGAGGGAACACTCCGTAATTAGGTTACATACAGATGGAAAGTTCAACTGTGGCTGAAGCTACCCCACCAACATTCTGTGGCTCAAAATCTTAATTTCAGCCTCGCCTTTTCTTTCGAGCCTCTACTCGTACAATACCTAGGTATTCTCAAGATCGACCTCAAATATCACTTCAGGGTTGGACTTGTACTTTATGAAGTCACTATGTCCTCTTTCCAGGCGTGTTTGCAACACGAGAAGGTCAATATGTCGGACTCCCAAACGATCTCTCCTGACGCTGGCGATTGAGACTTCATGCGATGACACAAGTGTTTCCATTCTCGAGAAGCATAAAAATCATTCTGCCACTCTACACTTCAATTCCAAGATTACATCGGATAACAGATCATTTGGAGGAGTGTGGCCAATTGCAGCACATGAGTCTCATCAGAAGAACTTGGCACAATTGGTGAAAGAAGCCATCAGGACTTTACCACGACAAAGCTCCACAGAGGCATCATTTGAGAACACTGTAGCCATCACATCACATCATGAATCTAAGTTGTACAAAAAGCCAGATTTTATCACCGTGACACGAGGCCCAGGGATGCGAGCGAATCTCATCACGGGTATTGATACTGCGAAAGGTTTGGCTGTGGCATGGCAAATCCCTCTATTGGGTGTGAACCATATGCAGGCCCATGCTCTTACACCACGAATGGTATCCGCCCTTGAAGCGGGAAACAACTCCAAAACCGAAAAGCATGAGAATGATCCCGCCTACCCGTTCCTCTCTCTGTTGGTTTCTGGCGGACACACTATGCTTGTTCATTCTCGTCAGCTTTGTGACCACGAAATCTTGGCAACAACATCGGATCTTGCAGTTGGAGACATGGTTGATAAAACAGCACGAGATATATTACCCGCTTCTGTGATTGAATCTGCGTCGGACGTCATGTACGGCCGTGTTATGGAAGAATTCGCATTTCCTGATGCCAATTCTTCCTATGATTATGAGCCCTCTCACAAGAGTATTGCACAAACTTCAAGGCCAACAAAATATGAATGGACCTTAACACCCCCCTACATGAGTACTGGTCATCGTCCGTTAAAATCTTACAATTCAGAATTCTCGTATTCTGGTGTCGGAAGCCAAATTAAGCGCATTATGAACCGAAACCCAGAAATGGATATTGCAGAAAGGAGATTGCTTGCTCAAGAGACTATGAGAGTCGCATTTGAACACCTCGCTTCTAGAGTGATTCTAAATCTCGAGCGCCCAGATTTGAAGGACACAAAAACGCTCGTTGTCTCAGGAGGCGTTGCTGCGAATCAATATCTGAAGTATATATTGAGGTCATTACTAGATGCTTGGGGGCATAAAACTATGAGGTTGATATTTCCACCTCCAAAATTCTGTACGGATAATGCAGCTATGATTGGGTGGACAGGTATCGAGATGTGGGAAGCTGGCTGGCGGAGCGATTTGGATATACTGGCGGCTAGAAAATGGCCAATTGACCCCAGAACCGAGGGCGGGATACTTGGCTTAGATGGCTGGAAAAATGAAATTAATTAGGTTAGCGGACAAATTCTCTTTCTGTGGCTGCTCTTCGATCACAAGCTAAAGCTATCTTCCGAGCATTGATATTAACAGATCTGTGCCAAAGTTGCAGCTCGATATCTCATCAACTTCTCCCTCATGTTACTTTGGCGTCCTCTAATTGCCGAATTTTGACTTTTTATCAAGCTTTAGAACCTTCTTGATCGATGTAACAGTATTTAGAACACTCTCCTTTCACTCTCCCCTTCACCTACCATTGTAAAGTAAGATAGCTAGGCGAGTTTTGTCCGGCTCTTGACATTGCAAGCTAAGTCTGAAAGATGCTCAACCGTAGGTAGCTAGGGAGTATTGGTAAATTTGTCTTGACTGTTATTTGCTGTGTATGATTCCGAATATGTGGGAGTCGTCTTGTTGCTGCAGTCTTTTGTTGTGATTGGAAGTCATTTTTTACGTGTCAGTATATGAGCAAGTTAGCTATGGCAATATTTTGTTATGTTTGTTTGTCTTTTCCATTGGCATCTATTTTGGAAGATCCAAATATATGCGTTGACTCAGGGTAGGCTGTTTGGGAGAAATTACAACATCTCTGTAGAGTTTGTTTGGATGATGGTTTGTATGAGTAGCAATGAACTTTTATATGTGACTAATAATCTCCTTTTCAAGCGGCCAACTTGAGAAGTGGACTATTAGGGCTGTTTATATATCTGAATCTCTTAATGTAACTTTCAATCCTTCTTGTCAATATCGGGCGATGTAGCCTCGCACTTCATGTATATATATATGATTTGTACCTCTACTTCTGGCTTTATCCAGCTAGATTACTACTAACAGCACAGCTCTCTTTGAAGAAACTGTTGCTGGTGTTTTAAGAAGTTAACTGACTGGATTTTTCTACTACTTTCAGATTAAAGATGAAATTTCATCATCTCATTTCCTCCTTCGATGGCCTGTTTATCCACAGTACTAGTAGTAGTAAATTCCTGATTGACTTAGCCTAACTACTCATTTCTTCATAAAATTGCCGAAGTGCCCGCAAAATGAAGAAAACATTCACCATCATCAAACAAATGATTAGAATTCCACTCTCTATCTATATCACACAAACTGCCCCAGCATACAATGGAGGATTGATAGTTTTTTTCCTGGCTAAAAAACAGCTTTGAAGCCACACCTCTTCTATTTCATAACATCACAGCAGGTCCTACAGTTCTTTGACTACTACTTACATTTGTTATAGAGCCCACTTGTTCTGTATCATAAGCCGATTATAAATGTCTACACCACCTATCTCCGGCTCTCAAAAGAGTAGGAAAGATTATCTTACCGAAAAACCTACAGTTCCATCATCATCATCTGGATCAAAGAAAACTCCTCCCGTTGCATCTCAACCTGGTCAAAGATTACCTGCTGCAACTCCTGTCCCGAAAAAAACTTCACAAGAATCATCTGTTAATGATGACCAGCAACAAGTCCGACATGTCGCTACAAGGCATAATAATCTGGAGTCCGAACCCCCTTTCAGACTGCCCACCCTACCATCTACCAATCCCAATCCTAATCCCAATCCACAAAATCGTTTCGCGGATCCCTTCAAGTGGCAGCCTCTTCCAGGAGAGCCTTTAAGTCCACTTCATGGCAGCCGTCTAATAGAGGATATCTGGAGACCACAGAGCTACGCGAGAAATAGCAACACTAGGAACACTGGTGCTGCTCATGGTACTCCTTCAAGTCAGGACATTTGGAGACCGCAAAGTTATGCAAGGGATGATGATAGCAACAGCCATGGCTCCCAATTTTTTACCCCCATCTCCAACCCTCGAGGAGCAAGCTCCAGAATGCATAGTGTCAATTCCAATCAGCAACTATCGCCATTGGTACAGGCTGCCCCATCGAACAATAATAGGTTCGTCCAACGACTTCCTGCGTTAGCATCAGCTGCCCCAAAACCAAACATGACGCATGCTCCACAATTTACTTCATCGTCAGAGACTAGTCAACCTACCAACGTTAGATCTGCTCCGCGATTTCCTATGCCGTCGCAGACCAATCCAACTGCAAACATCAGCTCTGCCCCACAACCACCAGTACCAGCTCCCACTGCCACCCTCGATTACATTCCTTCCGACAAAGCCGAAGAGCTCCGAAACAGATTATTCAAACTCACATCCGACTACCAACGTCTCTACAGCACTTTCATGTCTAATGGAGACGCCAGTCCTAACGCTGCTCGCTGGAAATCGCTCAACATCGATCTCCCCTATCTCTTCGAAGTTCGTCAACAACTCATCAATTTCCTAACCGCTACCAAGAGATTCGAAAATGGAGAAGAAATCGAAGATGTGCAAAGTTTTAAGGAATCTCAAAAGCCATTTTTCAAGAACCTGCAGGAGATTGTAGCTTATGCTATTGAGAGGATTGCTTGGTTGAGGAGAGATCTGGAGGGTCCGGATGGATATGCTTATCAATATCGAAATTGGTACTATCAGGTAATTGGAAATAATCCGCGGAGTACTTGTCTGCCTTCTGAGAAGAAGGGTAAGGGAAATGAGGGTGGAGAAGTTGGAGATGGAGATGGAGATGGACGGGAGTCTTTATACAAAGCTGCGAGGCATGGTGATGAACATGGTAGTTTGGTGCCTCCGTCGTTGGACTCTGAAGATGAAAAAGAGATGAGAGCAGAGAAACGGATGAGGATGTAGCGTTCAAGAGGCTTGGCATATTATTTGGTGTTGTTCCTGATGGTTCTGTCTAGAGAATGAACAATCATTGGCTGTGGTAGCTTCCTTGATATTGCCTATTTAGGTTTCTTCAATGTTTCTTTGGTGTGTTTCTTCACTTTTCCTTGCGGGAGATATCAATTTGTTTTCTAGGACATTTCATCCCGACGACATGGAGAACGAAAGGCAGGACCTAACGTAGCTTCAGATACATATAACCATGAAAAGTTCTAGCCACATAAGTCTTTTTACAAGGTCATATTAATACTTTTGAAAAAACATGGCACGTAAAGTAAGAGTGTTTAAATACTGAATGCAAATTAATATCAAGCAAACGTTAGGTACATGTCCAAAGGCAAATCAAGGAATCTAAAATATGTGAAACCCCTCTTTTTTTTTCGGTGATTTATTGCTACGAGTTGCAGAAAAAATGATCCATCCAACGGAATAACTAATCAAACTGAATACATAGGGAAGTGTGATATCTCGTGTATGCTTATCACTACAAAATAAAGGAAATCAGTTCAATAACAACATAGACTAGACTGAGAAGAATCTGAAAAACTGAATGCTCTGGAACCATTAGAAATAGATCTGCCACTCCCAACCCAAAATCAGTTCTGACATTCAGCGAATGAAAGAATCGCGCACAGAGAAGTAGTTGAAAGTACTATTTGCCGAGTAGTATCAAGCAAATAATTGAACCTCTCTGTCCTCGAATCAAAGACAGTAGTGCCCGGGCAAAAATTTAAATCCGGCTGCGCTACACTCATTTACCAGTAACATCGAACTTGGTGGTTCCCCTTCGGGTAGGACATACCCGGAAGAG
The DNA here is from genome assembly GCF_000143535.2 of Botrytis cinerea B05.10. Lineage (NCBI taxonomy): Eukaryota > Fungi > Ascomycota > Leotiomycetes > Helotiales > Sclerotiniaceae > Botrytis > Botrytis cinerea. The sequence goes on along the minus strand of NC_037312.1, from coordinate 2,998,815 downwards.
TCAACAAACCTTTCGATGATCCGAGAGACTTCTCCGAGAACAGAGCTACGCTCTTCTTTAGAATGATCCTTCGCGATGTGGTCCAAGAGAATCTCGTGGCAAAAGTGGCCGATGGACTGGAACGAACACAACATACAATTCTTTGTTCCATCGTCCAGGTACAATTTGTTGCCACCTGTAAAGAAGTTTCTTAAATTTTCTTTTAGTTGGAGGCGATGAGAAAGTTTATGGGTGAAAATGTGCATTGCCATCTTGCGTATGTAACAGTTCTCACCAACATCAGCTGTGATCCGATAAGTACAGCCAATTGGTGCCAATGGGCAAATATCACCACCATTCGAACTCAAAACCCCAAACCAAAATGGAATAAAATGAATATCCAAGACTCTTCCAGTGGTGAAACCGAGATTATTTTGAGTCTTGTGGTCCATGTAATGTTTCATGGCGAGATGATCAATTAATCCGGGAATGTCAAAGGGGGCGGATTGGCAAGACTCTATCAAGCGCCGATAACTCCGCAAACTATCATGTTTTCGGAAGTGTTCCATGAACTTGTCTTCTCTGTTAAATGGCTTTGTAGTTCGATGACATCCGTAAACAGGGCAGACTACTCGAAAATCTTGGGTGTGAATGTTTCTGACATGTCGCCTGAGTCTTGAACAGTATTTCATTAGCTGTACATTCGGGTTTTGTTATGCCAGGGAAATCGAAAACATTAAAGAGAAGGTGTAGATTTTATTGCAAGGAGTCAAACTACTTACTCATATCTGCGGGGAAAAGTCTTGTTGCACCCTGAAAGCCCGCAAATCCATCTGCCCTTTAGCCTTTCCAGAGAAACCTTGATGGATCTGATATTTCAATTTTTAGCAACAATACCGATTTTACATGTGATTGCTACTTACCCATCAGTTGCCCCTGATTCTTTTTGGGGACTTGGTGATAATAATGGTGCAGTGGCTATCTGGCCGGCAATTTCCTCATGATTGACGAATGAGGTCGGGGGAAATTGTTCACTGATGTTGCTAGCCATCGATGCCATGACATTGGGTTCTGCCGGAAAAATCTCGTTGGGTACGTTCCGGTCGCTCGCATTGAAGTCTATTGGCATGTAGGCTTGTACCTCTGGCAATGGCATAATAGCATGCAAATCACTCCGAAGTGGGGTGTTCAATGACGCCAATGAAGCTAGCTCGTCAATCTCATGATTTTTCCTCTTCAAGAGACCGGCATTATAGTCTGCGGCAGCACCAATGTCGTATCCTTGCTCGTCAATATCATCGTTCTTTTCCTTGAAGAGACCGGCATTATAGTCTGCTGCAGCACCAATATCGTATGCTTGCTCGTCGACTGTGGAATTGCCACCGGGTGAACTTGTAGCCCTAAAATTAGCGTGTGTTTTTTTTTAGCCACTCACCTGGAGCAATCCAATGGATTCCAAGTAGAATGTAGCCCTGCAGGGCTCCGGTTGTTGTTCTCCATCTTACTGGGGATGCGTTGTGAGAATAAGCAGCCACCAAAAAAGTGAGGCGAGCAAGCGAGTTTGATCGGTGAACGAACTTCTGCGTGAGAAGAGAGAAATGAGTGCCAAAACTTCGAGCAATGATAGTGGGAACAGGCTGATATCTTATAATTCTTACTTTGAAGGCATGCCCTGTGATGGGGCGACGGCATGGATGCAGAAGATATGCCAAGCCCCACAAGAATTCTGGGAGGCTTGCGTAGGTCACGTGTATCCTGCTTTCCCAAAAGGTTCATGTGCATAATCTTCATGGGTCGTGAGGTGTTAAGCCACCATCAGTTGAGAAATCATACATGCGTGCAATGAACATTCATTTGTCACCGCACTTGTTCATTACCGTTCCAAGAAAACAACCTAGGTATACGCTATCTTCAAGGCTCTAGATGCAAAAGTCCTCATCTATCATTCCATGACTCGAGGCTCAGTGATGTATGCATTTTATACATTGCGTCCTTCGCTTACTGCCAGAGAGTTTTGACGAGTTATTGTACTGCAGATATGTTTGGGATGATACTTGATCGCACATGCGCAATGGATTACGAAGATAGCGAAGACTACCAGAACATTATATTCGGTTTGGTCTTAGATTGACTATTCACTTCAAACACTTTCCCATAATACACCCATGCTTCGAAGTGGAAGCTAAGTTCTAACTAGATCTTGACAAGGCTCTATGTCACTCATTCCTTGGATTGTGTGGAATCGTCACTTGTTGTCTGGATTTTCTGGAGTGCGGTGAATCGAATCATCTCGGAAGATGAAGTGAATACATGATCATGTAAATCTTGGTAGAAATTGAAACCTGAGCTGAGATTTCAGAATGTGGTTACAAATCTCCTCCTGTTTCTCGCCGACGGACAACTTATCCTTAATAATGGCCATGAACAACTTTACTCCATTTTTGGCTTCATATAATGAGCTCGTACAGCAGTGGCAGAAACGACTTCGTATCTTAAAGGGTATGGAAGAGAAAGCGGTGGAGTTTCCAGAACTTATGCGGATGATTTGGGTTTTCAAACAGTCTTGCGTTGAGTTTCAAAGTTTTCAGGTTTGTTTGTGGGGCCACTCTAGCGATGGGACGGCGATACTAATTTTTCTCAGGTCAAGCTGGATTATTTTAGCGCAGAATCTCCATCTGGTCATCTCTTTAATCACTGGCAACAATTGAGCTCTGATTTCAATAAGATTCGAGCTTGTTTTGCCGCTCTTGAACTGAGCATCGACAAGTACCACCATTCCCGAGCGGTGGCTGAACTATCTCCTCTTACTCCAGTCAACTTACCTGACCCATCTGTCTTTCTTCCCGATATTCAAGATAACAAAATGAACATGGCTAAGATGGAAGGCTCAAGAATTCTTAAGAATAAGCCAAAAAAGCTCATACTTGCCTTTCCGATTCGAACATATTCTTGTTCGCTGTTCGACAAGAAGAAAAGAGCGCGGATTGTAACGAGCGTACCAGGGGAGTTGACCTTAATTCTTCGAGTGAGCAAAGAGTATCTAAGCTTAAATGCGCGACCGTCGTTAGATATGGAAGAAGAAATGCGACTTTGTGAGTATATCAGCATTCTTGTTCTCTATCGCATGTTGACTGATTCTGACTTCGTACCGTAAAAGCTATTTTGCGCTATCAGAAAGGTGAAGAAGAGGAATCAAGAAAGCAAGCAGCGGCAGTTGTGGAGGCAGCGCGGATAACAGCGATCAACGAAGCAGAATCTCGGGAAAAAGCTGAAGAGGAAGCTCAACTTCAGCAGGCCGACAGCAAAATTCCATTTAATTCTGATGATACCACTTGCCAGGAGAGTTGCAAGCGGGCTATTAGTGACGGCGATGTGCCTGTACCAATGTCAAGACCTCAAGCCCCTGGCATGGCAGAGATTCGACAAGCTCTGATTACCGCTACAAACCAAATGTACCTCAGTCATAAGCAAACAGCCAAAGCTTCCATGATCAAGCGCAGAGTTAGGAAGCAGCTCCAGCTTGATAAGAACTTCTTTGAGGAGAATGGTTGGCCAAAAAGGTGTGACGTAATCATCTTGTGGGCATTCAAGGAAGCCAGGGTAAGTAGATGTCGGGCACAATTCTACAAATGGGTTTGGACTACATTAAACTGACCTTTTTGGTGTCATGAATAGGATTTCGAAGTTGTGGGATATTAGATTTAGTCTGAGGGGAAGAACTTTGTGTTCTTTTTCATTTGAAGTGAGTGTTATTGAATTCAAAAGATCTTTCCAATACTAACTCGTCACTGGGGTTCATTAATGGCGCTGCTGGGTTATCACTTTGGGTTGGAGGCAAGGCATTCATGGAGTTGAGCAATCATTATCGTTACTTGCTAAGAAGTGCGTCTATATCTTTTTGCGATTCATGGTCACAGCTGGGAAAGGTATTTCTTTACAGAATATTACATAATATTAACGGGAAAAGCTCATAAAAACATGGGTTTGAATGTCGAAACGGGTAGCTGATGCGAATATAACCAAATCGTTTTGTCGTTAGCGAGAGCGCAATCGTAGGCATCTGTGTGATGTATACCGTCCTTGACCCCGCGTTTGACGACAGCAATTCACTTTGCGACCAGAAAATCCTCAAGATAAAACCTCCATTCCATTTGAGGAACTACATACTCTTTAGAATCTTCGGAGAGAGGACTCACTATCAATTCACAACACAAATTCTTGCTCCCATATATCATACTCAGTCAAATTTGAGTCGACGAATATATGAAAATTGGTTCCGACAATCGCTCTCCTCCGCACTCAATCCCAATTTTTCCATATCGCTATCAGGTTGGTGAAGCAAATATTTCACTTCATCAAAATAAATACTGACTTTTTGGCAATAGCTCTTCACCATCGTCCGCCGATTTCTACGTCGATTAAACATTTCGAACTCCGCCTCATGTCGACGGATAAGCTCATCATTAAACTACGGTACAACAAAAGCAAGCGCGAGACGATTGAAAAGATTGCGAATATGGAAATCAAAGTAGCTCGAGGAGATGTCATTGGGGGTCAAAATGCCAGAAATAACAAACAAGGAAATGCACCTCCCAAATCCCCTAACCTCGGAGAGGTGCTGTCTCAGCTTCGCAGAATTCTACGAGTTGGGGACTGTGATGAAGTAGCAAAAGTTATGGCATGTTCTGAGATTATAAAGAAGACACTTCAATCATTGAGTGACTCTGTCGACACAAAAAAGGGAGCAGAAGGTTCGAGTGGCCAGCAGCAACTGTCGGCAAACGAGAATGATGACCTGAAAGGGGTTGAGTCTCAATGTGAAGATCCACAACTCAGTACTGCGAAACTGTTAGCGGAGAATAAGAGACTAGAGGCTGCAAACAATGAATTGATCTGTGACGTCGACAAGAATGAGGCTGAGCTTTCGGAACTGAGGCAGGAGGTGGGACGAATCAGAGATAATGATAGGAAGCTGGAAGAGATCAGAAACAGCTTAGAGACTTCACGCAACTCCACGAATAAAGCTCTCAATGTCTTGATTTCTCTCAAGAAGAAAGATAATACACACTGGGAGAGTGTTTTGGCACTGAAGAAGGAACTGAAGGTATGCAAAACAGAGAGGGACGAGGCTCTAACGAATATGGAGCGTCAATCCGAGAGCTCTGAGAATGAAAAAAAGACGTTGTTTGATGAAAACACAAAGTTGAAGGGAAAATTGGCAAATTTAAAGAGAACATTGGATGATGTTGATGATTTGGAGCATGCTGATTCCATGAAAAAGAGATATGTCGCTACGGTTTTCTAGAAACTGATGGTTGATGCTGTTATCTACGATCAAGGTTTAGGGGTCATTCTTTTTGACCGAATGTTTCGAACGATGGTTTGAAATTTCTTTCAAGAAGAGTTTCGGTGCATTTTGCATTCACAATCATTTTAGTCAAAGGGTTAGCGACACTGGTTTAGTGCTTTGATGCTATGAACTTTCGATCACGAAATTTTAGGAATGAAAATTTAATTTTGATTCGGTAAACAGAATTTCGAATTTGGATAGATACATAAAAATTAATTGGTAATTTTGAGCCCGGCGTGAGAATTCATCTTCCTGAAGTCAATCATAGACGCTTGCCTAGATGGCGCAGAAGCGAGCATTCGGATATTGAAACTTATCACGCGACATGATAGGATCCTAGAGTCTGATGTTCCAAAAAAATCTACTAATATTGAAGTCAATTCATCAGTAGATATGAGACGATATCAACAAGGCTACCACCAAATCTACCCAACGCCTGATCGTGTTATGGACACTACCCAAGGAGATAAACTGCTTTATTTACAGGTCATATATGACTTCATCAGAAGATACCAGCAAGTAATTTCTGTTTGAGATTATTGTGTTCATCTTAGGTCTTTAGCTGTGGTGGATGATTTTCATTGTTCCCAAAGAAATTGATTTGAAAGTGAATATGTGCAACACCTCGAACTAACTTAAATAACTTTCCAAAAACATTCACAAGAACAACCAAAACAACACGATTTCGCAACTTCCCCATTCTACAAGGCTACGGTCAGACCTATTTTGGTGCCAAAAACTAAATTTTATTTATTGAAGATCGAATAAGCGCATATTACCCCTCTTTCCTTAAAATGAAGCAATCCTCGAGCCGTACCCCTGGTCAGCCAACAGGCCGACCTAGCAACGCCATACGCAGACTACCAGAAGTGGTTTCGGGATTTCAATCTCTCAACTCATCCTCAGCAGCCAATCAAGCCAAGACGGAATATCGAAGAGGTGAATTTCTCGAGCAGCTAGTCACCCAGAAATATCCAGCAGCCGTGGCTGAGGAGCACATTCAATTCATACGTGATTCGTTCACCAGTTTCAACGAAAGGGTTAGGAAACTACATATGGCTGTACCAATAGCACCTAAGAGACGGGGAAGAAAGGTCAAGAATGCTGATATCGACAATGGTATGAGTGCCGAAACGGATGGGGAGATGGCTATGATTGTCGATGATGATAAAGATAGCGACTATAATGAAGATCGTGGTGCTGTGTCGTGTCAGCTTACCGCAGAACAAGAAGCAGAAGATGAAGAACACTGGCGCCAATCAGTAAATGACCTCTCAAAAGACACGAGTATGACGAAGTACTTTGTAGAGATGGGGTACCAAATGCCCTCTTCTCTGCCAGAGGAAGGATTTAAGGTACAAGACCAGCAAGAATCTACACTCCCTAGACGCAAGATTCTGTCAAAGAAATGGGTACCACGTCCTATCAAGAACAACAAACGTGCCTCATTACCACCACCAAACGCCGATCAGCGATTCGAGTATCCATCACCACACAATACTGCACAAGAGCAAAAGGTTGACACAACTAGCAATCTTCCCGTGTCTGTAGCGCCATCACTTTTCAATCCATCAGTATCTTCTTCCAAACGTGCCAAGACAGCGTCTTTATCCTCCACCAGATCCCATTCTGGACCCAAGCTACCCCCTCGCTGTGCCTCGTGCGTGCAGATGAAGAAGAACTGCGATCGTAAGACTCCTTGCGGAAGATGTTCTGGCATGCGCGAATACAAAGCGTGCAATCCATACTGGAGAGACGTGCAAAGAAGTTTGGAGGCAGAGCAATGAGAGTTGGGATTCTGATTCTGGATGCATGCGTGCGCTTGGTGTGAGTCCTTTGCTTTTAGTGTTTGGACTATACATTTACTGATTAGATCACTAGTGGACTTTATCCTGCTTCTTCATAGAATACGACAGACCATACTGGTGTTCAAGGAGTGGAGGAACGAGATTTTTGTGGTCTTTTCGATTAGCTGCGGTGTAATTGGCTCATCTCTCACCTTCTCTCTTTGGAGCAATCATAATTGAGAGATCGATATTTGGCAACTCATGGATTTTTTTACAAGTCAGCTTGGGTAACGGAAGCACTTAGAAATGGCGGTTCATGCAGTGGCATAGATAATAATGGTTTTTTTTTTTTTTTTGTATCTCTTTCTCCGTAATGAACATTTCTTTTCTTCACTTGCATGATTTAAGACCATTCTGAAACTCATGTCATGCAGATAAATAATGTTGAATTGTAGATAAAATAAGATTCTGATGAAACGTGAAGTAGATGATACCAATATCCAATCAAGCAATGCAGTGGTCTTCTGAAGTTCTCTGACTGTGAATTTACACCCCATTTTGATGATCATTTGCGAAGTGTAACAGTGATTCTTTGGTGAGATATAATATCACAAGGTCAAACATCTTAAGAAAAGAGCTTATGGAATCAGTCTTCATAGAAGAACATTCCATCTACAATAGTTTTACTGCTATGGCAAATGATTTAGGATTAGACTACAGATTTGCTGTAGCTCATTAGATTCAAGTTAGCAAGCAAACAATCTTATGGTATATGAGCGCTTGCATTGACACATCTTCAATTACATCCTTTTCTCACGTGTAAATCATTTAGGGACATATCCACGCAACATAAAAGCGACAATAATAAATCTTATTACCATCTCACCATTTACAAAATTTACAAAAATGATGCCACAACGCTGATCTGAAAAATGACATTCTTAGATCATCTTCGTATCAGTATGCTTTCAAAACAAGTGAATCAATCTTGAATTTCCCAAGATAAGTTTCGTTTTGTTTTTATCTCCACCTATCAGTTCATGCAGCCTGCCCTTCACTCCCAACAGTCCTCCTGAAATACGCGAGCCACATCACGCTAGCCCATAATGGAAACACTATCGATTTTTAATTGGCTAAGCGAATTACTATAGACTCAGCCACGCTAAATTAAATTTTAGACTTTCGAACAGTACTGCTGGTCAAATTGTTCTTGTGCACGACTACAACCTTTTTAATTCGACTACCCACGACTATCTCTGCGATAAATTTCACACAATCCAGAACAGTTTGGTAATCTTCACGATGGTTTCCTCAACCTTTTCCGACATGTTACAATCTCCTTACCACCCCGATCACATCTTCGGTGACGAAGATACATGGTATGATGCGCCAGCCGACTTACCACAGCAAGAAATCGAAGAATATTTTGATGCTCTCGAGGACCAAAATGTTCTTATCGGCTGGGCTGTGAGTAACCTAATTCATTTGATCTTACCTCTATGAAAGACATCCTTTCTAACAGAGGCAAAGACCAACAGATTTGTTAGCGATCCAGAATGGGGTTATTGGCCTGTACTACCTACAGCCACTCTCCATAACGAAATCGTCGCTTTCATCACTGATGAAAATCTCTGCAACGACGCTCCCGAATATATTCAACTAGAGGTTATATGCGCAAAACTATCCAACTTGCATCAGCATCATGAGCGCGATATCCAGGCGGAAGACCACATGATTCGCATGGCGCTTAAAAAACTCCAGGTTATCAGAGAAACCTTGTACGAGCCGGACAATATCTATACTGGCTCTGATTACAAGAGAAAGAGAGATCTGGTTGTGGAGAGAATTGATGAATGTTCTCGGACAAAGGCTTGTCTTGAAAATGAATATATCGACACGGTATCAAAGCTTGCGAAGAACGCGGAGGAAATTTCGCAAAAGTGGAAGAAGGAAGGTAGAGAACGGAAAGCAGAATTGTCCGAACAACAGATGCGGGAAAACAACTCAGATACACAATGTCGTCTCCAGAATGCATTGGCAGAAAAGGCGCGACTAGAACGCGAATTGAATGATCTCCAGGAGACTCTTGCGTTACTTGAGAGTGAAATAAATCATTATGAAGAAGGTTATAACTATCTTCGAAGAGTGAGAGACGGTACACTGGGAGAGCATAATCAGCGCATGAATCGTGCGATCGAACAACGAGACAACGCAAAACTTCAAGTTCGAAATCTCAAACACCATCTCAAGACTCACCGCGATGCGATTATCCTCGAAAGACGTCGACGAAACGTTGCGCGAAAGAGCTGCAGCACTTTGATGAGAACCCTGGATGTGGAAATAAGAGAGTCGGAATTGGTAAGGAGAGAACTTTCCGAGGCCAAAACTCGGGAACATTATTTGAATCATGATATTAGTCTGCTCAAAAAGAGATTGAGTGATCAGAGAACCTGGAGTGATGAGCTGGAGATGCACGGAATGCAAGGAGAGGTCTTTAACAGAATGGGTGGAACATGGGAGCCTTCGGTTTATAAGCGTAGACTTGAGGAGTACGAGGATTGCGAGAGGGAAGAGAGAACAGCAAAGCGTGCGCGCCGCAATTAGAATTTTGTGATTAATGATAGATATCGTTGATGTATTGACCCAATGGCAGATAGATGTAATAATCGAGAATAGCATATGATAAATTATTTTTTGTCCCGTTGATACCACGACGAACTTTTTCAATACTCTCTTCTCTTCCTGTCTACCATTGTTACTTGCAATGTACTTCAGCCTGCCACTGTACTTCAAGCAAACAAGAATGATTTCTGGAAGATGGCGTTCATATCAATTTCTTTTCTTTCCAAGGGTACATATCTTATCACATAGCAGCACATAGTTTTCAACCTATACCATGTAGGTATATGAGGCCCTTTTACATATATATGGCCATAATAAATTACTTCATCAACCTCTATCGTTTTCATAATTCGGACGCGAATAGTACCAACTTGGCAGTCCAAGGGTTTTCACAAGTCCAGCCCCTCGCGGCCTTTCTTTTAATATATATCTCAGATCTCTCACGCCATATCATTTTTCTATCATTCGTTCCATGTTGCTGAGTTTTTCCAGTCTACCATACACCTCTTCCAATAATCAACATCATCTACAATCATGTCTTGAAAGTTTGACTGATGTAGAAGAGGGAACGGTGAATAATATGACTACCCGCCACCATGATAAATCTCAACCAGTACGGAACCTCGCTATGTGCTCGACAAGCAAATAGAGTGATTCTCACATTGACCGTGTTGAATAACACGGCAGTTTCGTTGTCGCTAATCACTCACAAACAGCCAGAGTCGCTGTACTATATAAAACCGTACCTAAACATGATCTTCCATCTTGCTTAAAAGGGTTCCTTCGCACCAGTTTGATTCTGATTCTTTACAATAAATCTCTTGACATCAAATCTACTTGATAACAGAGAAAACCTAACTTACGATTCTAATACCTCAACACAACATTTCTTCACAATATCTAACAAGATACTTATCAAACTTACTACACCGTCCACGATTAAACACACCGATCATCGCAATGTCTATTTCTTCTCAACCAAGAGACGCTGCCACGCAGACTTGTGAAGATATATTCTTTGATGCCCCCGAGGAATTATTCGAAGACGCCTTAGAGAATCAGGATGATGAAGAGATCAGATGTATCGTAGGTCTTCCTATGACCTTTCAATAAGGCACCATTTTTGCTAACTCTTTTATAGGAAACTCATTCCTATCTTGCTAATCCAGACAAAGGCCACTATCCAGATCTTCCAGCACTTTTTCTACAAGATGAAATCCAGGATTTCAATTACCAGGATCCTGCCCCCTTCGATGTAGATGATCCTGAGTTTGAAAAGCTCCTATTGCTTGAGGAATCTCTCATCAATTTGCAAGAAAAGTATGAAAGTTCAATGAAGAAGGAAGACGGCAAGTTCAAGCGCATCATGGCTCTCTATGAAAAAGTCATCAATCGTCCATATGATCCTTCAAGACTACGTACACTTGAATCTCTCAAGAAAGAGAGAACACCGTATGTCAGACGCCTGAATGAAATCACGAGACTTCAGGAACTCATGGACAGAGAGTATCTTGTTGAGTTTACAGAAATCAAGCAGCAAGTGGTTGCCATCATGGATAAATGGCATGCAAAACAAACATCGCTAGCTGCAGTTCCTCATAAGCTGGTCGTCGAAGAAAATGTTCGCTGGACATTACTCAAACAAAAGCAGCTCGAGTACATCCACGACAAGACAAAAGATCTCGTCAGCGAGCAGGCCAACCGAATCAGAGGACTTGAGTATGCACTTACCGTGGCCCAGCAAGTAACCGTAGCTACTCCATACGTCTATCAACAAACAGCTAGTATGGCAGAAGGCCAAGCGTTAGCTGATGCATATATGGGGATGACTCAGCAACAAATGAACCACGGCTTCCAGAATGCTGCCCACACCGATTCACATTTTGGACAGTTCGATAACGTTGGAGTTCCAACTAATCAAGAGTCATTGAATGCGGGAGAAAACATTGCTCAGGTACAGCAACAGTACACTTTTCAGAATCAAGGAAATCCTCAGCTCGAGGCAGATTCTGGAGAAGATGACGCATTCACAGTCGTAGGTAGTCAAACAGAAGCTCTCGAGGAAATTAAAGCTCCTGAGACACAGAAATCGTGGACTTTTCAATACCGGGAACCTGCAAATCTCGCGACTGATTCTGAGAAAAGCGATGAGACTGTTTCAAACTTCAAGACACCTAATAGCGAACAAGAGCCAATCGCTGCTGGAGCCAACAGTTCTCAAGGACAGGAACGTGTTGATGACAACACACAAGAAGTTCAGCAACTAGCCAATCCTTTACCTACCCCTCCTCTCAATGATGCAGTCCCAATTGTTCCAGATCCACAAGCGCGCCAAAACAGCTACGTCAATTTCCTTGAATACGATGATGATCCAGGCCGAATGTACGCCTTACATTCTAGCGACCCAATCAAGAAAGCTTGGGCTAGAAAGAAGTTAGATGTCGACTTTAAGAAAAAGCAGGAAGATACAGTAGATCGAATGATGAAAATGGGGAGATACGAAGCTGCGATGAAGAAGTGGGCCGAGACAGTTAGTGATATGCTGGAAGAAGTCTCACCAAATCGCCGTCCTAAAAAGCACATAATCCAGGATTTCGACGAAAATGAAGAGCCCGATGATGATTATGGCCGAAAGCGCACCTTTGGCACCTACGAAGAAGACGATGAAGGTGAGGAAGAACACAGCAGAAAGCGTCTTCGTTCGATATCCCGGGTAAGCTCATCATTACTCGACTATTGTGAAGAGTTCTTGCTAACTAAAATGCAGATCATCCGCTATACTCCAACACCTTCACTTGTTTTTGAGCCCACACCGGAAGATTCAACTGACGAAGAAACGGGGGAGGAACCAGCTACTGGATATATTGGTCACGATGGTGTGTACTATGACCCTGATGGGCGACGCCATTACGTGCAGAATCCTGTTGAACAAGGATATTCCAATTATTATGACAGTAATGGCGGCCACCCTGTCCGTCAGTACACTTCACCTCTACCCCAGCAGCAAAGCCCATGCCCTCCAAGTACTCCGGCTTCGCGTATTAGATCATATTTTTCGAGATGTACTGCAACTCGGCGCACTGGATCAGTACCTGCTAGACTTACCAGGCAACGAATGCTACATAGTCAATGGAGTCAATGGCAGAATAATAGAACTGCTCCAAGATAGCAGCTCCTTGACTTTACGGAAGTACGACCTGAGAAGCTTCCGCAGACTTAATTGGGTGGGGTGAGAATGACGGGATATGTTGAAGGGTTAAGGGAAACTTTTTCTGCAGTTAATTAGGATTTTACAATGATTTTAGGGCATGTGAGAAGTTTTGGAGATAAAGGGGTTGGTTGTTGAAAAGTGGTGGCATTTGATTTGCGGAATCAATTGGGAAATAGAAAGGATACTATGTTGCAGAAATGGTAGATTTCTTACGAGGAAGGTGTTTTGCGGAGGCATATGGGACATTAAAAGTTTGTGCAGTCATTACAAGGAAGTCTGGTAGCGTGGGCATATATCCGTCGGCGAGTTTTTCTGACAGTCCTCACTCAGTTTACGGAAGGCAGGAATGGATCACTCTTCCTGATCCTTAGTTTTGTTCTTTCTTTCCTCTTTACTTGCACTGAGTAGTAGGAATATTCATATACATCTATCTAAATAGTGTTAAAAGGAAGGAGCTGCCTTCTAAACAAAACAAAAACATATTTAAATCCCAATCCTCTTCTGCCTTCGCTTGTGAACAACAATTCATTGATTCTTTTCATCTTTACTATTCACAATCACTTTGGCAGAACAAATCATAATTGCTTCATTTCTATTCGAGAAGTTCTTCATAGCTTAATCTACACGAACGTCAAGTCCAAGCTACACGATGGATAATCTAACTGAGTGTCCCGTACCTCCCTTCTGGGATATCTTCGAGAAATTTGTTGAACAAGGTGTCTGGTATGTTTTTATTGTGCCCAGGATATAATTAACTATGGCCAAGACATTCATCATGCTAATTATCATTCAATAGTGATGCCTCAGAGTTCAGCAATAAAGAAATTAGGGAAACAGTTTCCTTACTCAGTACTGATGGCACAATGTCTCCACTTCAATTTGATCTTTCATACATCCTCTCGATGGTACTCGGTTTCCTGGTATTAATGCAATCATCCCTCCTTTCGAGTCCATCCAATCTGATGTGGTTAATGACATCTGTCCTTTCAACTCTCTACAAATTCATCATGGAACCCTACATTACAGTCTATAAACTCGTCGGCCCCGGGAGACTTGCTTATCTTGCCTTCGAAACATTCTCGATATTCTTGTTCATCGCCTTCTGTTGCTTATACCGTGGTTCTATTACAAGTTTGGGTTTGACAGTCAAATTTCTTCCACGTGAAGCGGCCGAAAGTATCATCGGTGTTAAACTTACGGTTCCTAAAGACGAGAAAAATCGCATGTTGGGAGAGAACACGAGGATCATGACCATCTCCACGGGATTTATCGACAAGTGCAAAAAGATGGTAGCAAATTTGCGTGCTAGTGTCAAATGGACTCATGCAGCTCTTGCATTATTTTTTGCGTTAATTATACAGATACCAGCTGTGTCAGCGAATGCTCAGTTGACACCCGGCATTGTCTACCAATGCTTCGTCTCGGCGGCAGGAGTTTCTCTCGCCTGCTGCCAGTATATGAAAGCAGCTGTGATATCGATGGCTCAACGAATGTCAGAAATTCTCCTCTCCCAATATCAGAAGGCTATGGCGAACCTTAGTAACAGCACCGCAAGTTTGAATGAAAAATTCCGTCAAGAAATAAGGGGAGAATCCCATAGTATGAAGGAAGTGGGCGGTGAATATGAAGTTGTTTATGACAGTGAAGCGGCTGCCCGGGCGCGCTTTCGGTTTTTCAACAGGATAGCGCGAGGAATATTATTTTTTCTGTTCCAGGCTTGGTTTACTTATAGACTTATGCCTTATATAAGCCATCTTCTGCGACAAAGGTATAGACCTAGACCTCGGCAGTAGCCGAACAAGGGAGAGATACCTTAGAAGCAAAGGGAAAGCAGAATAGAGTGGATGTTTGATTGTCAAGACACCTACATAGCTCAGCGAGTTATGAACCAAGTTTACGATGATATTTTCAGAAGGATTGATGTTTGACACCAGCATCAATAAGAATTGTTACAGCTAGCGAATAGAAAACAATGGCAGCGTTGGAGATATCCATAAATGTGTCTTCCGCCGAGAAACTTCTGTGATAATAGTGACTGGAGAGAACTAAATGGTGCACGTGGTCTGCTAAATCACCATGTGTCCGTCTTACTGATACTTATGCAAAGCTCTTCAGCACTCCAAAAGAACCCTCATGTTTCACTCGAAGCTCGAATCTCGATGCTCAAAGACCCTGGGGAGTGCCTTGCTCACTACGTAGAAGTGACTCCCTTGTTACCGCATATAATTCACAACATGTCGATCAATTTCAAGCACACAATCTTTTCACCATCTCGCTCACCACCTCCAAAAACTGCAATTATAAAATAAAATGATTAATGTATTGATCGTCCTGCATACCAACAATCTTCCTCATGCACCCACCACTCAACCCCCTACCCCCCTGAGTAACCAAATCCACTTTATTGCAAAGATCCACTGAGCACCAAGTTTCTACTCGAGCTACCGACATACACCGTCTTGGGATACGCGCTAATAAACCAATTTTGTGTTACCGGGTCCCAGTTACTGATGTCGCGTCTAGTGATGCCGTATTGGAAAGTGTCGGATTCGCGGGGTTCGAGCTCCATGTCGTCAAAGCCGCGGAGCACGATTTTTGGGTCCGTGGGACCGCCGAGAGATATGTACTAGAATGGGTTAGCGGGGTGTGTGGGAGGAGAAGGGATGGAAAGGGAGGAGAAATGAAGATATGGAGGATGTGGAACTTACGAGCTGCGGAATTTCGGTCCCGGCAATCTTGCCCGTGTTCTTGATGGTAGCGGTTACAGTGTAAAGCACATCGTACAAGCCTGGATTACCACCCGGCTCCCCACCAGCAGCGAGAAGAGGTTGTGGCGTGCTGTCTTTTGAATGTGGAGGGGCTTGATCACTTTGATTTGCGACCAAAGGACCATCAAGGTATGGGTACACGTAAAGAGGAACCTTATGGAACCCTGGTGGAAATTGTGCAGCCGATGCATTGTAGTTGATCTTACCAAATGTTGGAGCTGAAGATGTTTGTCCCTTGGTGGGTGTGTAGGGACGAGCATGTTTGCTTTGAATGCGCAAGTCAGAGTATGAGAATGTGGTGTATGAAAGACCGAAACCGAATTCGTAAGATGGCTCGATGTTCTGGGCGTCGAAGTGACGGTAGTCAATGAATACACCTTCCTTATAGTTCTGTTGTGGATCTGGAGAAGAGATGGTGTAATCGACATCTACACCCCAATCTTCGCGAGTCTTTCCCCATGTGAAGATAGATTTTGCTTGCGGGTTTACTTCACCGTATAAGACGTCTGTAATTGAGTTTCCGGATTCTTGACCAGGTAAACCTGCCCACAAAATGGCGGTCACATTGGGATGATTTTTGTATGCCTCGATGATAACAGGTCCGATTGTGTGGAGGACAACAATCGTATTTTTGTTGATGGATGCAACAAGATCAATAACAGCATCTCCATTACCCCACAATGTGAGATTGTTTCTGTCTCCTTGATTACCGTCTACAGTAATGAAAGCTTCTCCACCATTTGCATTGGCGAAAACTATGGCGACATCAGCTCCTGTTGCGGCGGCGGTGATAGCGGCGAAATCGTAATTGTCGCTGACGTTTCTGACTGTGGTGGAACTATGGCCATATCCTTCGCCTGCCTTGGCTTTCAAAGCTGTGACTGGCGAGATCAGATAAGGAAAGTTTGCAGTACCAGAACCCCAGCCCTATAGTAAAGAAAAAACTGTCAGTGGATTTCATCGATCAGGTTTCAAAAGGGAGAACATACCATTGCAAGTGTGCCTATGTTACAGCCCCGATCACCGCAAGCATTTGGGCCACCTGGATTATCATGGGCATCTTCCCCAATAACAGCAACAGTCTTTGGACTTCTCAATGGCAATGCGCCTTTGATGTTCTTCAATAGAACAGTCGACTTACCACCAATTTCGCGGATAAGTGGGGCATGATTGCCTTGCACATTAACGTGCTGGTTAATTTGGGTGAAGTCTTCGCTACCCTGGGGATGTTGATAACCATAGGTACTGGAATTCCAAGAATTGAAGTTCACTGGAACTTTGGCTGTGTCTCTACCGACTTTGTAGTAGGCAGACATGATTCGAACAACCATGTCATCGAGACGCCATTGAGGAATGGTTCCATTCAATACAGCGTTGGTCAGATTAGTGCCCCAGTAAGTGTTACCTGAAGCAAGATTTTGATCTCCAGCCATTGTCATACTAAGGTTCATTAGCTCAGCTTATTGCTGTCAAGACAGGGAGAACTTACTCGAGTCCGGCCAATGCACTAGAAACTCCAGAATGCTGTGCCCACCAATCACTCACAACTAGCAAGTCTTGTTAGCCTATAGTCGTACTAGTGGTTCAAGTTACATACCAAAACCTTGGAAGTCTAATTCATTTTTCAACAAGTAATTCAGGGTCCAACTATTTGCTGATCCATAACTTTGATTGATTCGATTGTACGAACACATGACGGCACCAGCCCCTGCACGAACAGCATCTGCAAATGGCCTGTAATATAGTTAGCTATAATTTACTATAGAATATTTGACACTTACCACAAGTAAAGTTCGTGCATGGTCTTATCGTCCACATTTGCAGATATTGCAGCATTTCCGTTGCTAGGCTCTCTGAAATGCTCTTGCTCATTCATGATATAATGTTTTGCGCAAGCGACGACTCCAGCATCCTCTGTGAAAGTTAATTTGTTAGCGATTATCTTCATATGAGGATTTCGGAAGACGGAAGATTGGCGAGGTAGTCTTACGAATTCCTTCGATTGTTGCCATCATGCTAACTCCTGTAAGAACAGGGTCTGGACTGAAACCTTCCCAGTTTCTTCCACCTGCTGGTGCTCTTCCAAGTGGGCCTATTGAAATTAATTAGACACAAAATCGAATGCATTGTTGCCGGATTTTATACCTGCTACAGGACCCAATTGAACATCGATGCCCTTTCCCCGATGTTCCTGGCCCATAGCAACACCTCGAGCATTAATCAAATCGTAACTCCATGTTGCAGCAGCATTCATTCCAGCAGGAAAAGCGGAGTTCTGATCAGCTAATAATCATGCGTCAGTTGTTGTAATAGTCTTTGCTTTGCAAAGGAACTCACTGAATCGGATGCCGAGAGGAGAATCTTGTAGGCAAAGTCCTGGGAAATCTAGTCGAGGGATTGTGCCAGTATTTCCTACGCAAGATTCGCCTTCCCAGCCAACACCGGTGGTAAGATTAACTTTCTCAAGGAGGGTGAGCTGGCTAACAAATTTCTTTGCTTTGGCGTAGGCATCTGCCCAATCGCCGTTACCATTCATCCACGGAGATGGATAACTGGGGGGAGAGAAATCTCCATCATTTTGAGCAAACGTAGAGGTCGCAAGGAGCGCAGCTGAGGTAATTAATACTAAGAGCTTCATCTTCATAGTAATTGCTCGAGAGCTTACTGTACATGAAAGATAGAAGACATAAAATTATGGGGTCTCTCCTTCCTCTTTAAGAGAAAAGAGGTGGGGATTTATATTGAGCTGAGAGGGAAATTACGATGGACATAGTGAATTGTGAGGGTAATTAAAATCTTCTCTGCATATCATATTGTAACTAGACCTTCGTGCAGCGTGGTAATTTCACACGGCATCGTGCATATGGCTCGGGTAATCTAGACCAGCTATAGCTTCATCTGCATGTTTCCGTGTCAAATTGGAAAACTATGAACTAACACAACCCTTCCCCAGATTTTCAAATTAGAACGAAACTTCCTTGTATATACCCGATGGCGGGACCCAAAAGTCTGGGGTTACTGGGGGTTTAGCTTCGGAGGCTAGGAATGACTTTATTCCTGTTCCTATGAATGGTTCAAGGGACGAGCTGCTCCGGATTTGCACCAGCAAGAACCCTCGACTTGCATATACAATCGGTCCGAGAGTGTGACCGACGAACACTTGGGACGAGTTGTCATTACCTAGGTATTGCAAGGTATCATGGTTTCGAGTAGTGAATCGACTTCCCCTCACTTGGCGGGGTAGTGATACAATTTTGATGGTCATTTGTGTTTGTGCATCCAATGTATGCATAGTTAGGCAGGGTTAGCATCGGGTAAAATACCGCAGATATGGTTGGTCATTTCATTTGAGTTCATCTTGGGTATTCTCCCATGACCATCACGAGAAAAGGAAACTTCCCTAAGTCATGCGTCGTACTGTTGAGGCCAAGAACGAACGAACGGCGCAGCGGCGAGCGTTTGGAGGCGGGTAGTAAGATGACAGAATGTGAGCCGGTATTGAGCCGTTCATGGAACCAAATAACTGGTCAAGATTGAAACACGTGAGAAAAACAAAATGCAGCATGCCAATCAGTGTTGGCTTCGATTTTACCAACTACATTACCTTTATGCATGTTTTAATCTTGTCAACGAACCTGACTATTGATACTTCGAATATTAGGCTTGTGGCAGATCAAAACAGAATAATGATAGTTAGTACTTTGGTATTTAGATGGAAGGGATGGAATTGCTCGCTTAGTAATTAAAATGAAGGGTAAAAGATGCCCTCAGCATGTAACAATTAATTTCCAAGCAATTTTACACATCTTTTTGAAGAAAAGTTATATCGACGAAAATTCATGTCTTGTAGTAATATGTTCTCTGATTTTTAATGATCAAACCACAATGCTGTTGTTAATATCGACGAATGCACTTGAGATGCTGTTGATGTTCTTCATTTCGAATCTACTTCGAGATGGGTGGGGCAGCAAAGCCATAATATGGACCCTCGACCTCTTTTACCTTACAACAGTTTCCAGCTTTGGAGTTCATGCCATCACATCACGCATCGAGACTCCCGCATCTGTTAAATAGAATCAAATGCCAACACTCGAACCCTTTCGGACAACCAGAAAGTCGTCTCAAGTTTGATTGGCAGATACATCCGGGTGCAAACAGCTTCAATTGTGAGATCTCTTACAAACGGAGCAACCCCCCGCCGGGATGCAACCCGATTCATGCAATGTGCAGCTAGCCACACAAACAAGAGCAAAAAAGAGAAATCTTGACACCCCACTTTTCTAAGAATATAAAGCCAGATTGAGCAGTCTTCCGCATCTAAAATCGATAATAAGTCTTTGTGGCTCAGTTGGTTAGAGCGTTGGTCTCATATTCCTATATGAGGTGATTGATAACAATCACTTTAGCCATCCAAAGGTCGAGAGTTCGAGTCTCTCCAAGGACATTCGTTTTGCTTTTTTGCTTTTTTTTAATCCAAATTTTACCCCGCCATATTTTTTTTTTTAAAGAGATGGAAGATTTCTTGCTCTTTTGCCCCACTCATTTATGGATAAATCATCAAACTGGCTTCGAATATATCTAATAGGAAGGAATGGATTGTGCTGTCTATCATGAATTGCATCGTCAAGAGGCTGTTGCAGCAAAGTTGCAGCGACACTTTTGAGAAGAATAATGGGCTGATAGAGAACTTGACTGAATATTCACGCTTTCATTCCCATAATATACGTATTCATTCATACACAGAATGCAAGAGATTACGATTGTAAGAATATCAGATCTCGCTGGCAAGGTATTATCGAGCACGCAGTTTTTGAATGGCCAAAGATACTTGACTTCGACCATTTTAGACCTTCTTCTCCCTCGCTTCGTCAACCGCAAGTTTCATGCTTTTCATTCACCCTCGTTGACAATATCTTCCTCCCCTTTTCTCTCGCACTCTTGGCATTTAAAGCATTTCAGATTACCCTCGCAATCACTACAGTGCATCAAATGGATGTCTTCTCATCATACTTTTTGATACTGCCTTGATTCTGCTAAACTCGCAAATTTTGGAGGTTTGAGAAAGTGGCCATAGTGTAAATAAAGATAGCTACTTTTACTCCTACACAACGCGAGTGAGTGCCCATATGAACAGCCACAAATGTTTGAATGCAGCATTCCCTTCCTATAGCACAGATAAATTACAGTCCATATCCAAGTCAGACTGGTGAATGGTGGTGTTTGGGTTTCAAAAAAAATGAGTGAATGCTCATTCCAACCGAAACTTCCTACCCTGAGGATCCCTTCAAAGTACGATCGTTTCATTTCATTCTACAAATTATATGGGTGTTATTAAAATTTTGTTGCATATCTGAGTTTCTACAGAATCAATTAAATGGGTTCTCCTATAAGTACTGTTGCACCTCTGACTTGCCCGAGAGTTAAATCGATGATGGACTTGGGTAAATTCTACTGGGGGTTTGTTGCATATCTGCGTTCCCCGAGAATTAAATAGACGATTTTAGAAGATCTCTTTTAAAGTTTTGTTGCACCTCTGAGTTTCCCAAGAGTTCCCCACTTGATATTCTTGAGATTGGCGAGTTATAATAATCACTTCACAAAGCTCTTCTCCTCAATTATTGCTCACCTAGGTACTGCCACGGCAAAGAACCTAGAGTTCTGTCTACTTTATGCTAGGTAATGAATGAATCCCATTCCCGTGAATACATAATTCTCTGGGCATATACATAGTATGGCAAATGACTACCACAGTCATATATGAGATGAATCCATACGGCTGTTTAGCAAGTGAATACATTGTCACCAATTTCCACAACATGCAGACTGATCAGAAACCTATTCGCCGTATGGTTCCAGTATGCATTATATCACGATCGGCTTCATTATTTAACTATTATATCGTCATATCAACTTGCATCTTTTGAACTACCCTGTCTACAATATCTCACTACTCTTTATGCATTTTGAGCGCCGGCTAGCACTAAAACATTCAAAATCCTATTACCCATCTCACTACTCGAACAATCCCACAATCTTCTCACCATCATCTCACCATCAAGACATCTCGAAACGCAAGCCCTTCAAAACAAACCCTCCACCCACCGCCCTCAAGACCATGAACACCACATCCTTCGCCTCCTACCCCATCTTCTCCTTCCCCATAACCACCCTCCTCCTAACCCTCTTCTTCATCTCCCTCCTCTATATCCCCCGCTTTCTCTTCCTCTATCTCCGAACCCGCATTTTTCATTTCTGGGCCCGCAATCTCAAGAAACGCATGTCTCATTTCGAGGCGTTGGATCTGGCGCGCGCAGAGCTGGGTTTGGGGCGTGGGAATGGAGCTGCAGTTGGAGATAAGAAGAGACAATCAAAATACTGGTGGAATATCGATTTGGAGCGAGGAGAAGAAGAAGAAAATGAGTGGGTGACTAAGGGAGAGATGGCGAAGGAATGGATTTGTGAGGGGGAGGAGAAGTGGGAAATGAGGAGGTTGGGGGTTGCGGAGGGGTGTCGGTGGTTGCATTTTGTGGGGAGGGATGAGGAGGAGAAAGAGGGTGAGGATGAGGAGGAGCATGAGAAAGTGGAATCATATGAGATTCCAATGAGGGACAAGGAGCTTGATAGTTGAAGAGAAGACGGAGATTAGAAGATCTGGGATTTGTGTTTAATCAGGAGGGGGGGAGCGGGGTTGATTAACAAATCGGAAGGTGGTGGAGGATATAAATGCAGGACATCATCCATCACCACCCTGTGCATAATTGGCTATCATCAATTCGACAGGAAAAAAGAAACAAGCGATACGGTATTCGGAAACATCACCTCCTATCTACCTACCCTCCCTCGTCATTTCGAATTTTGAATTTCGAACCTCGTATTTGCGAAAGCGAGGAAGACGGTAGTCAGGATGTGGAGAGAAGGAAAGAAGAAATTTAAGTTCAAGGAAATTCAAGTAAATAGAATTTTTTTACAGTGGAATGAAATGGATAGATAGATAGATAGTAGAGCCATTCTGTCTGTCTGTCTATCTGTCTGTCCATCTATCTTGCTTAACAGTTTTTCCAAAAACCTATCTTTAACTCGAGTATTCAATAATTACGCTCTTTTTTTCTTTCCTGATTCTTTATCTGGAATTTAAAACTCATGGCTAGTTAGTTAGTTACTCGTACTGCGGAATGAATGTGAAGTCTGAATTTGTGAATTCTGAGTGCTTTGTATCTTTATATCTTAAGTGCCTATTCATCCACCAGTTGAGACATATGTAACAGATAATCTACGGGAGGAGAGGGACTGGGGAAGAAGAAGAAGAAGAAGAGAACAGATACAGGGAATCAGGATAGAAGATAAAAGAGTCACACGATATATATATATGATGCTATAATCACATAAAGAGATGAACTTCACATTCGAATTCAAGTTGCTGTGAATGATTGTATCACGGACTAGATATATTGAGTGATTCAAAGGACTGAATAATACGCGATGGAAAAGAATGGTGGTAGAAGAAGAAGAAGAAGAAGGACAGAGGGTTAATGAAGATATTCAAATTCAAATTCAAATTGAATATTGACGATCAAGACGATGTGGTTGAAGAGCCGACTCCTGCAATCTTTGCAAAAAGAAAAACAGGCTTTTATTTGATCGACTATTGACTATGCGTGATATCCATGAAGTATCGATCGATACCCCCATAACCTAGATGAAAATTTCAAAGTTTGAAAATGAAAAGATGATTCCCCTCAACGCCATCATGCGTACCAACCATGCATCGGTGTTCTTATCTGTCCTCCATAAATAAAAAAAGAAATAGTATGTATGCTGGCTTAATGATTTTCCCACCGTCCATTCAATAATAAGCAGAAAAAATATTCGTAATGATGAATAAAAATATGCAATAACTCCCAAACTATGCATGTATGCGCCCAATCGCTTGGATATGAAATGTAAATGCGGATCAATCCGTGAAATCAAATTCCTTGAAAGCAGACTTAAAAGACTCAGCGTCTTGTTTCTCCTCGGCCTCTGTTTGAGCACAATCTCTCCACTGGATTCTCTTTTCCAAACTTAGAAGTTTAGCTAAAACCGTTCTACCAAATTGAAGATTGAAGCGAACATTCCAGTCAAATGGCATTGTAATGCATTTGGTAGTTCCCTCTGAAGCTTGTTCGGTAGGAGGTGTCCAGATCCACACGCGGAAGAAATCGCCATCATTTTGACCGATTTCTGGATCTCTTACCTCGAAGGCTGGGTATTGAAGATTTTCGGCTTCAACTCGGAAGGCGGCTTCAACAAGACCCTTTTGAATAGTTTCAATAGGCATAGGAATGAGTTGCCAATGTGTATGAACACCATTGCCTTTACTGATCTCATAAGTAACAGCGCCCAACTTATTTTCGCTGCGTTGTGCAATCATTTTCTGCAGCGCCTCTTTGTATTTATTCATTTCAATGTAGGTGTTGTTTTTGGACTCTTCCTCCGGGATCAGGGCCAAAGTAGGTGAGTGAGAGAGTGGAATTATCAAAGCATGTGCAGGAAAGTTAATACCCAAGGAAGCATTTGTAGTAGCTGTAGTCAAAGGTCCTTTCGCAATTGTCAAATATGCATCATCACCAATCGAGGCAATAAGATGAGTAGCCAGATTTGGATTTGAAAGACAGAAAAAACATTCACCGGGCCCAGGAGGTGGTTGTCTTTGACCTCTACGCCCACGACCGCGTTTATGATCATTGCCACCGCCATATCTAGAATATGGTTCCGGTTCAAGAGCCGTTCGTTTCCTCTCATTGGGTCGAGCTACAAATGGCGATGCTGTGGTGCCAGTTGGCAATGGGGCAGTTGGATCGACTGTTGCTTGTAAAGTGAATGCATATAAGGCTTTCTGTTTCCTGGGATTGCCATGAGGAGCCAAAGAAATAAATCGAGTAAGGGGTCGAACGTCAGGTTCGTCTGAAGTTGGGGTGTGAAAGAAAGGTTCTCGCTCATAGAAGTAATCCGGAGACACAGAAAAGTGATAACGAGGTTTCAAAGCTGCGCAAAGATCTGCGATATGATCTCCCGCAATAGGATCTTTCGCATCATCAGGAGTTGGTATTTTGGAACCGGTTCGAATTGATTTTGGCCATGACGTTGTCAAAAGAATATCCGCCGTGTGCGCTCCATGAAGAGCTTTCGCATCTCCAACAGTGTGAAAAGGTAGATACGATTCCTGTGATAAACCTCCGATTATATTCTCGTCGAGTTGACCACCGAGCGCAACTATTTTAATACCTTCCGAAGTTTTCGTAGTACTCCTCTTCGCGAGATAGTGTAGGTTTGGACATATCTAAGAGCAAATGAGTATTGGGATTCCCCGCGTTCAAAGGGTGAATGAACCCACCTCCTCATCTTTCTCGATCTTTTCTATGATTCTTTTGGGTAAAGGTGATGATCCGACAGTAAAGTATGTCGGTAATGGTATGGGTATCTTTCCCGTAATGAGGTCTGTGACAGTATCTTCTGCTTCTGTGTCTTCAGCTTCCGCGAAAAGGTTTCCAGCCACGATCGCAAGGGCAAAGTTGTTCTTGAGTTGCAGCGACGTTAGTTTAGTAAAGACATTGCGTATATGGCCGTTCACATCGCCAAGAACAATTCTATGAATCAGTTAGCTGCATTCGCAAAAGGTGAGGCGAGTTAGGATGCGACGGTGATTGGAAGAACAAGCTCAGAAAGCGCAGAAATACCGCCAACACTTATTGTTATTGATCTTCTAACAGAGAAAACTTACATCTTAGATGCCATATTGATCTTTGAAGCCGGCAGATTGTGGGAGAGCCGCAGGTTGTCGTGGAGGTCAAAAACAATATAGAATCGTGCAGTATGGTAAGGGCAATATTTACTTCAAAAGATCTTTTGCGACGCGATTTGACTTGTCGATAAGAAAGCTCAAAAGCTCATATCTTAGCGTCGCGCTAATGCAAGGACGGCAAAGTGGAGACTATCATCTGGGCGGTCAAAAAAGGCAGAAAACGATGCAAAAAGAAGTGAAATGGAGAGGGAAGTGAAGAATGAATGAGGAAAAATGAGTATAGAGATGAGAAAGGAGAGAGAGAAGGAAACAAGCAGTAAGATGACCCAATAGTCTTAAACGATACTTTGGATGCAATTGCATGGTGTGTCATGACCAGTGAGCTTTTCCATCGATACCTACCTCGCTGGTGATTGCTTATATAAGCAACCCTCCAATTCTTCTTATCAAAAAATAAAAATTTCCATTCTCTCTGCGATGGTGGATTTTCGTTGATTGGGGACGACATTACTTCACGATGCCTGCCACAACCTCCGGAAGAATAATCAAGACCCGTAAGGGCAAGAAGGGTACTGCCCATCAAAAGAACCATCGATGGGAATCTTTCACGACGAAAATCTCGAAATTAAACTCCCTCGATCCACTGCGAAGAGTTCGTCGTCATGACCTCGACGCCGAAGATACTTCTGCAACAACCTCATATTTCAAAGCCAGTCTAGAGAAATGGACCGAACTCAACCTATCGTCGGGGTTCCAATCCTTTACAGAGGAAGTTCTTCCACTATGCGACAGTTTACCGCAGATTCTACATTTCCAGGACAAGATTATGGGTCTCTTCGTCACTTATATGGAGGGAAACCAAAGGGAATCCTTGGAACCATTGCTAGAGTTAATTACAGACTTTGCCCATGACTTGGGTCCTCGATTCGAAAAACATTATGCGAAAGCTTTGGAATTAGTTACATCGACGATAGCAGGCACTGGAAAAGATGTCGCGGTTATCGAATGGTGCTTCACCTGCTTAACATTTTTGTTCAAATATTTGTCAAAACTTATTGTACCAGATCTACGACCTACATATGATTTAATGGCACCATTACTCGGAAAAAGTGCTCAACCTCCACATATTGCCCGGTTCGCTGCGGAGGCTTTGAGCTTTCTCATCAAAAAAGCTGGCGCACCTGCCCATCGAGCAAAAGCTCTTCCATTAATCGTAAACCATGCAAAATCGGATCTCTTGAGTATCGCGGATACCAAACAATTCGGCCTATACTATCATGGAATAATGACCATGTTTGCGGAGGCTATGAAGGGCAATGGGCTAACCGTACATACGTCGGGTCCAACGATATTCAAATCTCTTTTCCTCGCCATTGAAGAGAGTGACTTTGGAGAGAAGGAGGCAAAGCCATGGATTGACGTTATATGTGGTGTATTGACCAGTATAGTTCATCATACGACCCCGGAGACAATCAAAGAGATCCTTGGGTTATTACTGGAAGAGGCAAATACTATTACCGATTCCTTCACACAGTCAAAGACAATGTATGATTTCAACAAACTTTTACTTTCAGCGCGGACAATAGGTATTGTAGCTGGTGTTCGACGAGCTTCGAGAGTTCAGAATTGGCCAGCCTTGCTACAGGCGTTATCTAATATTTTAAAGACAGTCTCCAAGAACGCATCTCTGGTGGCAGCTGACGACAAGCATTTGGACTTGTGGAAATACCTCATCGAGAGTATAGCTATTGCTTTAACATATTCTCCAATGGATTCCACAATTCCTTTCATTGCCCCTTTCATGGATGCCCTGACCAAGGATCCTTTGGCGAAATGGTTTCTAACATTTTGCTCATATTTGTCACAAGGAGAGCCTGAACGCTTCCAAACTATTGCGTTACCTTACTTCAAAAGGTGAGTTCATTTACTCATTTATCTCCTACCACAAACTAATTTGATCCTAGATTCATAGTTACGCACTGGTCTGACGCGGAAAATGGAGATACCTTGTGTGTATTATTACCAAAGATGGTAGCCTCAGGGGTACTTCCAAGTCAATATGGAAAGGATGCATTTTCGTTACCCCAGTCTTGGCAGGACCAGATTGTCAGTAAATTCGAACGATTAGAACTACAACCTTTCCCAGAACAAGTATCGCCAGCTACATATAACCGCAGTCCAAAAACATGGCATGATCGATGCTTACCGAAGTATAATGCTCTATTAGAAATCTTGGAGTGCACTGCTGTACATCCTTCAACGAACGCAAGAATTTCAGAAATCTTACTCCGCAAACTTAAACTCGCACTTAGACCATCTTCTTCACTTGCGCCAGAGGAAGCTCATTTCATTGTTGGCCGAGGGTTCAGTGCTTTCTCTCGCATGACTAAAGGAGCTGGTGAGGCTGACAGGGCTTTGGAACCATTATTACGTGCAGCTGCCCCTCGATATGCCCGATTGCCAAATTTCCTGCAAGCTTTACTAGGTTACAAGGCCAGTCTCAAATTGTCTCCTAAACCAGACGGCAATAAATCGGACGATGAAGAGGATACGAGTGACTCTGAAGCCGAATTC
The DNA here is from genome assembly GCF_000143535.2 of Botrytis cinerea B05.10. Taxonomy (NCBI): domain Eukaryota; kingdom Fungi; phylum Ascomycota; class Leotiomycetes; order Helotiales; family Sclerotiniaceae; genus Botrytis; species Botrytis cinerea. The sequence goes on along the minus strand of NC_037312.1, from coordinate 2,970,743 downwards.
GATCTCTTGGTACGATCTTTGGTAGAGAACCTTGCATCCGAATCTAGCGAATTACGCCTTCTTTCTCTCCGATTACTGGAGCATATTCATGACACTGATCATGGGACATCTTCGGAAGCAATTACACTCATGATCATGATTGAGCAGACTCCCATGGATTTGCAATCTGCTCGTTCCGCTTCTATGCATATCCGCAAGCTTGCTTCAATTTACACTTCACAGATGGCGATACCTTGGATGAAGTATGCTATACCATCATTCTGTTTTGGTATGCTTACTGTGAAGATGGCGCAAATCTGGGATGATGCTAGTGCCGCACTCAAACAGATCTCAGAATCGAAAGTTGGTGAGGAAGCAGTTGCAGTCTTGACGTTCAAATGGTTAGAGACACCATCAGTAAGATGGAGCGGGCCACCCGCACCCATTCAAAAGGACCTAAATAATGGATTAACCGACTTCGAGTGCTCTAATCTGAACAACTTAGACAAACTTGCAAAAGAGACTGAGTCGGAAGTTCTCAATGCACGTGATACTATGCTTCAAAAGTTTGAGGTCGCTCAACAACTAGTGGATGCTCAACCGAACACTGCTAGATCTCAGGCTCTTCGTGTCTTGGCTGCCATTCCTATGATTGGTGAAAGGCGATCTCGACAGCTCATTCCAATGTTCCTCTCTTGGGCCAGCAAATCCTCGGAGGAGATTGATCAGACCAGTGATGAAGATGAGGCTGTTGTGAGCGACTGGACAAGAAAAGATCAGAAGGCTCTTTTGGATGTTTTGGGCCTTTTTGGCAATCCGAAGTCTATTTTCAAGACAGATGAGGTTTACGAAGCACTTTTACGATTATTGGCGAATGGTGACATTGAAACCCAGAAAGCTGCCTTGAAAGCCGTATTAACATGGAGGAACAAGAGCATCAAACCTTATTCTGAGAACCTCTTGAATCTGCTGGACGAAGCTCGTTTTAAAGACGAAATCACAATTCTCCTTCAAGGGCAAACTCTGGTTCAACCTGAGCATCGCGAAGCACTTATGCCGGTTCTCCTCAGATTACTCTATGGACGTACAATCTCTCGAAAAGGCGCTGCAAGTGGCAAACAAGGCATGGAGGCAAGAAGACTGACGGTTTTGAGAAATTTGAGCGTTCAAGATGTCGGAGGCTTCTTGGATATTGCGCTTGGTGATCTCAAAGATTTGAATTTAGTAAAGGATGGAGCGGTCCAAATGTCAATCTTTGAAAAGGAATTACTGGGCGCCAGAAAGCAAGTTGGTTTCACAAACATGATGGAAGCGGTATTGAAGGAACTAGCCACCAAGGTTGTACCCCTCACTCGAAAATTACTGGAAGCTGTCTTGTATTGTACAGTAATCGCCACACGACAACTACAGGGAGAGCACGTCGAAGAAACTGAAGACGAGGAAGTTTCCAGCAAAATTTCTCTTTTCAAAGTTGTTCGACAGACTGGATTGAAGTGTCTCGTGCTCTTGTTCAACAACTCGACAGATTTCGATTGGTCTCCATATATGGATCTAATTGTGACTGAAATTGTCCTACCAAGACTCGATAACTTACCAATCGAAACAGCTCAGGGCATTTCCGGTCTTCTTAGACTGTTTTCTGTCTGGTCATCTTCGATGAAGACAGTTTTACTTCTTGGTAGCCACGACAAAATAATACCAAAGGTAGCAGAGTGTTTGGCACCCCCGAAATCGAAGGATGAAGTTAAACTTTTCGCTCTTTCCATAATCAGGGGTGTCATCAAGTGTGCACAAGAGGAAGGAGCAGAGGGTAGCTTAGTGAAGCAAGAGCTTCTAAATCCTAACATGGATCAATGTTTGATTCAGATTGGAACGATCTTACGAGACCAGAATGACATGAGCAAAAATCTATTGGAAGGTTGTGTCGAAACTGTGTCCGAGTTGGCGCCTTTCGTATCGACTTCTACACAAGGTCGCAATTTGGTGGATGTTTCTGTATTCTTACTCGATCAACCCTCGCGTAGAGTTACACCTAAAACTAAAGCCGGCTTGCTTTTGGTTCTGGAGCATTTTGTCCCTCTCTACGATCTCCAAAACGATGTTGACCTCAGGGATCGAGTGTATCATACCATCACATCCTTGTTTGGTTTCTTCAAAGACAAGGTTAGTAGGGAGGTATTATCACGAGTGCTTTTGGTGTACTCAGACAAAGATCCTGTCTTGAAGGAAGTAGCTGCCTTGTGTTCAGATCTTAATTCTTTTGCCCAAGGACGGCTCGATGAACCAGATTACGACCGCCGAGTGAAGGCTTTCCACACCATCAACACCAAAAGAGATGTTGATTTTAATTCTCATCAGTGGTCACCACTACTTTTCAACATGCTCTTTTATATCAAGCATGATGAAGAACACGGAGTATTGTCATCAAACTCTTCGGATGGAATACGTCGATTCATTGAAACGGCTAGAGATTCCAAGCAAACTCCAGAGTTTCCAGCTTTCCAAAACATGCTTTCCACAATCTTAATTCCAGCTTTGTTCGCTGGTGTTCGTGAGCCTTCGGAAATGGTTCGTCGTGAATACATGAATGTCATGGCTCACTTGGTCCGTAATTTCTCAGATTGGTCTCAAGTTAGCGACATGCACAATCTTCTGGCCGGTGAAGACGAGACAGAATCCTCATTTTTCAACAACATTATTGCAGCTGGTAAAGGTAGACAATCTAGTGCTTTAGGATTGCTTTCTTCTGCCGCAGAGAAAGGAGAATTAAGTAGCAAGAACGTCAGCCACTTTTTCATTCCTCTTATCGAACATTTCATCTTCGATAGAGCCGAAGGCAATGACGCACATAATCTTGCTGCTGAAGCTACGACGACCGTTGGAATTCTTGCTGGTTCGTTAGAGTGGCCACAATATCGTGCTCTTTTGAAAAGGTTTATTGGATATGTTCAAGCCAAGCCTGATCTCGAGAAACAGATCATCCGTCTTCTTGGAAAAGTTATTGATGCTTTGGCACTTGCCGCTCAACCACCCATCGATACTGATATGGAGACTGATATCCCTAAGATATCAAGCAAATTGGCCACTACCATGCCTAAAGAGCCCAAGTTTTCTGATGATCTCATCACCAATATTTTACCACCATTGACTGATTATCTCCATGACAAGGATGAATCGACAGTCAGTTTGCGTGTTCCTGTTGCGGTCATCATTGTTAGGCTCCTTAAACTTTTGCCAGAAGAGAAAATGACAGAACGACTCCCAGCTGTCTTGACTGATATTTGTCATATTCTCCGCAGTAAAGCACAAGAATCTCGAGATCTAACCAGAGATACTTTGGTAAAAATTTGCGTTTTGCTTGGTCCATCTTGCTTCGGCTTTGTGTTGAGAGAACTTCGAAGTGCGTTAGCTAGAGGCTCACAGCTTCATGTACTGTCATACACTATGCATTCCATGTTGGTAGCTACGACGCCAGAATATGCACCAGGTGACCTTGATTATTGCTTGCCTTCAATCATTGCAATCATCATGGACGATATTTTCGGTGCTACGGGACAAGAAAAAGACGAGGAAGGATACATCAGCAAAATGAAAGAAGTCAAGAGCAGCAAGAGTCATGATTCTATGGAATTGATAGCCAAGACAGCTACCCTGAGCCGTTTGACAGACTTAATTCATCCAATTCGAGTACTATTAAAGGAGAAGCTAAATATCCGGATGGTTCGCAAAATTGATGAACTTTTGAACAGAATCAGTTCTGGAATCCTCAAAAATACAGCCGCCGGAAGTCGTGATAGTTTGGTCTTCTGCTATGAAGTTATTCAAGATGTTTACAACAGCCGAAAGCCTCAAGAAAGGGCGAGTAGAGATGATTATCGATTCAAACGCTACTTACTACAAAAGGGTGCAAAACGTGGCGGTGAGCGCGGCGCTACAACTATCTATACCTTCAAGCTTATCAAATTTGCCTTTGACGTTATGAGATCTGTCGTCAAGAAGTACGATACAATTCGAACACCTAGTAACCTTGCAGGTTTCATTCCAATGATTGGCGATGCAGTTGCTGAGGGAGAGGAGGAGGTAAAGGTTGCCGCCTTCAAATTACTTAGTACCATTGTCAAGGTTCCACTCAAAATCGATGGTGAAGGGACAAATCTTTACCGGGTCGCGGTAGACGAAGCAATCAAATGTGTAGCCTCATCTTCTTCAACAACTTCGGATATTGCTCAAGCATCCTTGAACCTACTCTCAGTCGTTCTTAGAGATCGTAAAGATGTTCCAATCAAAAGTAGATCGATTGATGATATCCTAAAGAAAATGAAGGATGATATCACGGAACCAGAGCGACGACACATCACGTTCAAGTTCTTGAGATCTGTGCTAGACTCAAAGATTGAAACTGCTGTAGTATATGACACTCTTGACTATGTCAGCACGGTCATGGTTACCAATGACGACAAAGATACTAGAGATTTGGCGCGTGGTGCATTCGTCCAATTCCTCAGAGAATTCCCACAAAAGAAGAGCCGATGGAACAAGCAATTAGAATTTATTGTTTCGAATCTAAAGTACGACAGAGAGGGTGGAAGAATGTCTATACTTGAAGTCATTCTTCTCCTATTGTCAAAAACCTCGGATGATATTGTTCAAGAGGTTGCGGCATCTAGTTTTGTACCTTTGATTTCGGTCATTGCCAATGATGAAAGTGAGAAGTGTCGTATGGTGGCCGGAGAGGTCCTCAAAGAATCATTCAAGAGAGCCGACGAAAGTCGCATGACGGATTTCCTCACCATTCTACAATCACTCGTGAAGCAAAACAAGACTTCAGCTGTCCGGGTAGCACTACAAACTTATGCCTTGTACTTCGAATCTCGATCCGACACGGAAGAATCGAATATCAATTTCGTACTCAGTACTGTTTCGAAGATTCTGGAAACTCCAGACGATGATGAAGATGATTATTGGCAATTGATCTACACATCCCTCGAACTTACTGGAACCATGTGTCAGAAATTCCCAGAGAAACTTTTCTCTTCAAAGACAGCGCCTTTATGGTCTGCGGTACGAGCATGTCTATCATATCCTCATACATGGGTAAAAGTAGGTGCAACAAGACTCAGTAGCATATACTTTGCAGACTTTGCAAGAACAAATGCCGAAACTGGTCTTGAAGGCTTACCACTTAAGGGTTCAGGTGGTCTCGAACTCAATGGAGATGATATTTCTGATTCTATACATCGCATCGTTAGAATGTTTAGAGGGCCAATTCTCACGCAAGTACTGGCTGATGAAGTTGTCAAGAATCTCATTTTCCTCGGTCGCTGCGCTGCTTCCAATAATCTCAAACAGAAACCCAAGGCAGAGGTCGAAGAAGAAGATCTAGAAGCCGAAGCTGAAGTCGAACAATCAGGAGAATCCAACGTTTCAAACAGCGTCCTACAATATCTTTTCGGTCGGGTATCCTTCGTATTGAGAAAAGAAACTCATCCAGCTACAGCAGACAATTTGATTCCGAAAACTTCCGCTCTTCAACTCCTCGAAATCCTTTGCAGTAAACTCGAGCCGGAATCGCTAGTTCCATCGCTGAGAACTATCATTCTCCCATTGCATAATCTCACGGATCCTTCCATCCACATGCCGTACTCCACGGATGAACTCTTCCGCAATAATTACGAAGTGCTCAAATCGTCGAGTGAAGAGTTGTTGGAGACGTTGAAGAGGAAGGTCGGAACGCAAGAATATACAGATGCGTTGTTGAAGGTTAGAGAGGGGGTTAAGGAGAGGAGAGCACAGAGAAGTGGAAAGAGGAAGATTGAAGCGGTTAGTATGCCGGAGAAATTTGGCGAGGAGAAGAGGAAGAAGACGGAGAGGAAGAAGGAGAGGAGGAAGGAGAAGGGAGAAATGTTTAGTAAGAAGAGAAATATGTGGTAGATGTGTGGTTGGTTGGGTCGTGGCTGGATTGTGGCTGGGTTGTGATCTGATGGGTGGAGGCTGGAAGGGAGTCGTATGTTATAGTATAGGCGTTTTAAAATGGAGTTTGGGAAGGGGAAAATTTGTATCTTGAGAGTATTTATTAGATTAGAGTATTCTTGCTTTGCGTTCATTGCATTGCAGTGCTTTTTAGCAGTGTAGATGAATATTAGTAATTATCTAGATGGCTGTGTGTACTCTTATGTGCGTAGTGATTGTTGATTTGATTTGATTTGATTTTAGATTTGTTGAAGATTATATATATGTATGTATATATGTATGTATATATATCCTAAGCATCGTTCATCTCATCTCATCTCACGTATCTCATGTATCTTATATATCTCATGTATCTCATGGTCATGGTCATGATCATAATTACAAATATTTGGTGAGCTACGTCGGTACGTACGATGTAGATGTAGATATAGGTATCTCCGATCGGGGGAAGTGGATTCTTTATTGAATTTGTGAATTTTTGAATTTTTGCATGAGATGTGATTTAAAATAAGTATTTTGTGTGTATGTATATGCAAGTATGATGTAATGTGACGTTGATTTTATTTGATTTGATTTGGTATGGGTATTATTACATTTTTGAATCCGTCGACGCTGAAACTTTTTGTACATTGATTTTGGTTTGTGGAGTTTGGAGTTGCTTTTTTGGAGGTGTGTGTGTGTGTGTGTTCTCTGAGCATTCTTTCGTAGAGGAGAGTGTTGTGGGTTTTGAGGGTTTGAGGTTGTGTGCTGGATGATGTGTTTGTTTGTTTTAGGACTGCAATTGGTGTTATTCGGTGGTATTCGGTGGTAGTTGGATTGTTTCTTGGCGATTGGGTTGGTCCAGTGTGATGTATCATGAGGTTTTGAGGTTGTGTGCATATTCTCCTTACATCTGCTTGACCCAGGCCTAATCGAAAAGCTATCCTTCCCTGACAGCTCTCCTCCTTAATTTCCAATGACTTGTACAACTCCTCTAAAACTCGAGAACCAAATACATCTCTCTACCTCCCCTCTCCCTCTCCTCCATCCCCATCCCTCTTCCTCTCCGTACTCGTCCCATCACTCCAAAATTCCAAATTCCCATCCTCACTCAACGTCCCCTTCTTAACCAGCATCCCTTTCTCCTTCATCAAATCCTCAATCGTCAATTTGCGATCTCCAAATATTCCCAAGTGGTCCGAGATGACGTGCCGGTTTTTGCAGCTGGGACAGGTGATGAGGATGGAGCCGGAATGATAGCCTTGTTTGGATATGCGGTGTGTGGAACGTGCGGAACAGGGCTGGCAGGTAAAGGTTAGGTCGTAGGAGGGTTGAGGGGCGCGCGGGGGGGGAGATGATGGGGTGGAGGGGTCGGAAGAGCGGTCGGTGAGGGGTTTGGAGGGCGTGCTGTAGAGGCGCGGGTGGCTGAGGGAGATGATACGAGAGGGGAATTTGGGGATTGCAGATTGATGTCGGGAGAGAGCTCGCAAAGCTGTGAAGGTGGAGGATTTGAGAGACATTGTGAGGGAGGTTTCGTTGTGTGTTTGGAGGAGGGGCTTGTGGGCTTTGTTTTGTCTGCTCTTTGTGCAAGATGGAGAGATGCAATGGGAGAACGAGACGGCGAGAGGAATCGTGTGGAAACCCTCCTATTTGTGCAGATGAAACTTGATTTGAGAGGTACAGCACAGTAGCTATGGAAAGAAACTCAACAATAGAAGAGCGAGGAGAGTGTTTTGAGATGAAAGTTCTTGATAGAGTAGAAGATTGGGGAAGGCTACGGAATTTGATTGCGATAAGGAATTTTATTTCGCTTACCGCTTTGGGCTTGTAATTCTGCCGATTATGACGAGGACAAGGCAAGGCTGGGCTGGATAGAAAGCTTGGATCACCGGTGGATGAAGTGTGAGGGAGGGGTTGTGTTATATTGTGTTGAATGTATGATTATATTGCTAGTGCCTGCTAGCGTTATAGGAGATGGAGACAGACGAGGTATGATCGATGCAGCCATACGAAATCATAAGTCACATTTATACGGGAGGTTTATTTATATGATTTATCAACCACGAGTATTACTGTTGCTGCTACTACATAGAGAGTTACTAGTTTGTTCACCGCCTGATATTGAAGGATTAGCTTCGTCGCCAAACGTCTTTTGATTGGTGGCAGAATGAGAGTGATTACTAAGTCTAAGTAATTCACACAGCACCACTGCTTTCGACCCGTACCGCTAAAGTACCTAGTCATTCCTAGTACAGTCTTTGAAAGATTCCATGTCAAAGTCATATAAATGAATGTTCAATGAACATTCATGATCTTAGAGCACCTTTTCTACCTTTTGCACCTTGGATTTCTTGTATTTAGGGAACTGTTCTCTTCGTCTTCTTACAATACACAAACAACACTTCGACTAATCGGTTTGTCAACCTTACCTCACTGAACATTTCTCAACACAATTGCATGGCATTCATCCGCAGCCTTGATCTTATCTAACCCCTCACCCTACTGCATTACCAGCGAAACTTCAACCGTCTCCGAGCCTGAAAGAGATAGACCATATCAAAACGTGTATTCTGAGGAACTGGGAAGTCAGAGGAAACCGAAAGACTTTTAAAGATGATTTCTGGTCGTGGTAGAACTAGGATTCGTGCGCCTCGGAGGGTATGTATAGATTCACCTCTTTCCACTTCCATACCTACCTGTCTAGGTCCCCCATACTTCTTTCTCTTACAAAACCTGCCTGCCCCTTCTGGCAAATGAATATCTTAATAAACTTTCAAAACTTTGTTTGCGCCCAGGTTAGAAACCGAACAGTAATTCACAATGCCTCCCACTCCAGGACAGTCTTTGGATGCGGCCATGGCACATGCTATCAATACAAGTCAGATGGTAGTTGACCTCGAAGCATTCTTTCTCTAGTCGCGAATATCTGTATTATTATTTTTTTGGTATCTGTGCTAACTGCTACTCTTCTACTGCATAGGCTTTTGGACGTGCCGGTGAAAAGAACGAATTCGAAATCCAATGGGAGATTTTACAAAATGCACTTCAGGAAATCCATGAAAAGAATGCAGGAACACTTTCGTTCGAACAACTATATCGGGCATCTTATAAAATCGTACTGCGAAAAGATGGAGATTTACTATATGAACGAGTCAAAGTTTTCGAGGAGCAATGGTTCGCTGGGAAAGTCATGCCAACGATTAGGAAATTGATTACTTCAAATCTGGTCAATGTTGCTGCTGGTGGCGTCTCTGGAACGGCCGCAAACGAACGACGACTTACCGGCGAACAATTTCTAGAGGGACTAAAGGCTTCATGGACGGATCACAATTTATGCATGGGTATGACAACTGATGTTCTCATGTATATGGATCGAGTTTATTGTGGCGATAATCGCAAGGCTTCAATTTACACTACGGCCATGGGACTTTTCCGGGATCACATTTTACGTTCGCCACTTCTGGACAATTCAAGCATGATCACTTTCGATATTTTAAATTCGGTTATATTAGATCAGATTGGAATGGAGAGAGAAGGTGATGTCATCAATCGACATTTGATCCGGTCGGTCATTTATATGCTAGAGGGTCTATACGAAACCGACGCAGAGAACGAGAGTGATAAGCTATACCTTACGGTTTTCGAACCTGCATTCCTGCAAGCTAGCAGAAAGTTTTACCAAGCAGAATGTCAAACTTTACTAAGGGATTCACCTGCTGGTACCTGGTTACGTCAAGCGAAGAGACGGCTCGAAGAGGAAGCTGATAGGTGTGATACGACTATCGCGCATTTCACAAGCAGGAAGATCCAAAAAGTTGTCGAGCAAGAATTGATCAGCAGTCATCTGAATGAATTTCTTGCGATGGAAGGAAGTGGTTTGCAGGCTATGATCGAAAACGACCGATTTGAAGATTTATCTATTCTATATCAACTTATCACTAGGATAGATGCAGGTAGAGGACCACTGAAAATTGCACTGCAAGGTCGTGTGGTACAACTCGGTTTGGAAATCAACAAAATCATTGCCAGCGGTGAATTTGAAACTCCTGTCGTAGCTGAGGATACCAAGCCCGAGGCAGAAGAGGATGAAGCTGAAGGTGCGAAGAAGAAGGCTAAGCCAATGAATGCTGCCGCGAAGCAAACACTCGCAGCTATCAAGTGGGTGGACGAGGTCCTTCAATTGAAGGATAAATTCGACAATATGTGGAAAAAATGCTTCAATGAAGATACCATTCTGGAAACTGCCATCACTAAGAGCTTTTCGGATTTCATTAACCTTTTCGATCGATGTTCCGAGTACGTCTCCTTATTTATTGACGATAACCTCAAGCGTGGCATCAAGGGCAAAACCGAGGTTGAGATCGACGAAGTGCTAGACAAGGCCACCACTTTACTTCGATATATTCAAGACAAAGATATGTTTGAGAGATATTACAAAAAGCATCTTGCGAAACGTTTACTGCTCAATAAATCCGAAAGTACTGATGTGGAGAAGCAAATGATTTCGCGAATGAAGTTGGAAATCGGGAATTCATTTACGACTAAGCTGGAAGGCATGTTCAAGGATGTCACCATGTCCGAAGAACTTACCCAGAACTACAGAAACCACATCAACAACCTCGGAGACAAGGATCATAAACAAATCGAGCTGTCTGCTATCGTTCTTTCTACCAATTGTTGGCCTACAGAAATTATTGGTGGTATTCCTTCATCAGACGAGGGACCCCGACAATATTGCAATTGGCCTCCAGAAATGCAAAAATTACAAGATTCATTCAAGGCATTCTATCTCAAAGATCGAAATGGTAGAATGTTGACCTGGTTAGGTAATCTAGGAAATGCTGATATTCGATGTTATTTCCCAGCCATCCCAGGAGAAACAGGTCCGAAGAGTAGGGAAAGAAAGTACGAATTAAATGTGAATACTTATGGCATGATCATTTTGATGCTTTTCAACGATCTACCAGATGGTGCAACTTTATCGTATGAAGAAATTCAGGAACGCTTAAATATTAGCGATAAAGAATTACCACGTGCTTTGATGCAACTCTCTGGTCCACCAAAATCTCGAGTTCTTCTCAAGAAACCCGGAAAACCCAATGAATTACCTACAATTGGTGATGTTTTCACATTCAATTCCAGTTTTGTTAGTAAATCTCATAAGATTAAGGTTCAAGCAATGGGTGGACAAACCAGCAAGGTCGAAGGCGCTGAGGAAAGAAGATTGACTGAGGAAAGAAATGATGAACATCGAGGAAATGTTATGGACACAGTCATTGTTCGAATCATGAAGTATGTTGTCCCTGCTCTCGATACGATGAATTATATACTAACAAAATATTATAGAGCACGTAAAGAATTTCCTCATCAACAACTCGTTACAGAAGTCATTTCACAACTTGCACAACGCTTCCAGCCTAATATCAATATGATGAAACGACGTATTGAAAGTTTGATCGAAAGAGAATATTTGGAAAGAATCGAAGATGCTAAAGTACCCACTTATAAGTATTTGGCTTAATCTTCCCATATTCTTTCTTTGTACCAGGTAATTCCATGGGGTTGGCTGGTTGAATAGAATGTATTCATGGAGTGGAGCGAGTGCGTTTGGGGGATCTCTGGGAAATTACAAGTTCTTCTTTCCCTTCTTTTGTGCTTTTCGGCTCATTAGACTTGACTTGATATGATAGATCAAGTCAAGTCATTTCACATCATGTTCATAGGATTGCATAGCATTTGTAAACTGGTGCAAGGTACTGGTTGGTGCTGGGGTGTTGAAAAAGGGTATGGGAAATGGGAATGGGAGATGAATAATTTTTTGATCTTCATTTCTTTTTATGAAAAGAAAGGCGTATGGTATGATATGATACACTTAATGGTATGCTGCATAGATGAATAAACGAATGAATGGATGGGAATGCTGAGATGGGATGAGATGAAATGAAATGATAATGAGATGTGGAATTGCGTGCATGGAGGTGTTGAACTGTGATCGGCTCTCTCTCTGTGTGTGTTTGTTTGTGTGTGTGTATATGTGTGTATGGGAGGGGGAAGAGAGAAAATGCATAGATAACTAGCTAGCTAGGTAGCTAATGAGTACACGAGGCGGTCTTGAGAACTAAATCCTAGATTTTGCATCTTGTGTGTTGTGTGTTGAAGATCAATGAACTGAATGGACTGTGAATATATTGAAAATGTTTTATTTCTGCAAACTCGAAGCTCTTTTCTATTGTTCCTAGCATACTACTTATTAGTATCATATATATATGATTTCCAATACGTTCTCTTGAATAGTATACCCTATAGTTCTTTTTTAAAAATTAGTTTCTATATATCTTCTACACAAAGCTACTTAATACCAGTTTTGATTGCATTTGATTATGGGAATCCTTTCTAATTCTATCCAATTACAGATTGTGAGTATGAGTCCTTTTGTGTCACACAATCTCAAATTATATATTTCATCATTGTATTATTCGGATTTATAAACCGATTGGAAAGAGAAAGAGAAGGGTTGCTCTCAGAGTACTGCGGCTTTAGGTTGGTGTGTCATGGGTGTGTGTTTTCGAATGGTAATTGTGTGTTGTGTATTGTATTGCTGGTTGATTGGTGCGGATTCGGATTCGGATTCGGATTTCATCATCTGATTCTTCCCACCCGCCCCTTGAGTTTCTGTTTTTCTGCTTTTCTGATTTTCTCTCCTATTTTCGTTTAGCTCAAATTTGTTAGATATATCATGAATGATAAATTGTAAATACTTGTATAGATTTAATATATCTCTTCTTTCTCTTCTTTCTCTTCTTTCTCTTCTTTCTCTTCTTTCTCTTCTTTCTCTTCTTTCTCTTCTTTCTCTTCTTTCTCTTCTTTCTCTTCTTTCTCTTCTTTCTCTTCTTTCTCTTCTTTCTCTTCTTTCTCTTCTTCTCTTCTTCTTCATCTCAAATTTCCTTTTCGTATAAATTCTGTATATCGTACCACTCCCCTCTCAAATCTCATATTTACATTCATTATTAATTCTCATACTGCTTCTTTAAATTCTTTGTATATTTCCTCGCCCTCATCTAGTCCTGTCTCCCCACTCTCTCCTTCTACCGCCCTCTCCCCCCCTTGAAAATACACCCTCCCCCCAAAACACCCCGCACTTAAACTCATATGCTGTGCGCGTAAAACATTATCTGGAGTCATGTAACATGTTGAATCTCTATTTATAGTTCCTCTATTTATAGTTCCTCTATTTATAGTTCCTCTATTTATAGTTCCTCTTTCTATAGACTTAAGAAATCAATCAATGTTTTACCCTCTTATTTGATCCTCTACGTTTGTGTGCTTTTGCCCCAGGTGTGTTACCTCACTTCGCTGCCGCTATGCAGTGATTTACTTCATCCACCATGTATGGCTGTTTAGATTGACTATGGTATATGCGAAGGCTTTTCTGCAATTGTGTGACCTCTATCACCTTCTACTCTTTTACAATGCCTCTACATCTCTAAAATCAAGAATCCCTTTGTGTTCTTTATTATGATTACTAAAGACACCATTTCATCTGCTAGGCTCGCTTACTATATAGAAAATTAAATGGAATGTGTTACTACGAAAGGGGTTAATGAAATGCATTCTTGTGTATACAATATGATCGACACAGTGTAAAGTAAAAGTAATATTTATAAAACCAATACTAAGTATAATATAGAAAAGTATAAAAGTGAAAGAGGCTTGTGTTTATAAATCTCTTCATATTATTTATTGCGTTTATTAGCAATAGTATATTATCTGTTTGATTTTTTATATAGAGGATTGAATGGGATGTGTTATTGTGAAAGGGGTTAATGAAATACCATTTTGTATATGCAGTATAACCGATCTAGTATAGGGTGAAAGTGACACCTACCGAGCCGAGGGTGGGAGTGGTAGAGGTGAGAGTAGAAGTGTAGGTGCGGAAGCGTAGGTGTGGAAAAGAGAGGGGTGGGCCATCGGTACACATTATAGCGGCGCTGACATCGGGAGTGTACTCGAGGTCTTCGTCTTCGTCGTTCTGATTGTTGTTGATAGAAGAATGAGAAGAAATATCATCACAGAAACTCCGGGAACAATCACAGCTAATTATCTTTAATATCGCGCAAACCGAAAGTAGAAGTGAGTTCGATAAACGGGATTCCATAACCGGATTCGAGGGCGTGGAGGACGGTTGCGAGGGAAGGAAAGGGTAGGATTGGTCGGTAGAGATGTGGGGATGAGATGCTTGAGGTTTGAGGGAGGTGTAGGTTATTAGGTTTGGGAGGAGGAGGGGATTTGAGGGGGAATGTGATTGGATAGATGGACGGATGGATGGATTTTAGCTGGGAGGGGAGTGTAGAGAGGCGGGTGGGTGAGTAGAAGGCGCGGATGCTGGGGCCGGATTGGGGGTAGTAGTGGGAGAATGCTGATGTGAATTTTTCCGAGTCGCGGAGGAAGGAGGGGTGCGTTTTTGTGGACTGTCCGTTGTAGTTTATGTTGCTTGGTTGTTGTTAGTATTGGAGATCTGTTATTTTTAGGGGTCGTTCTGATGGATGTTTTTTAAACGAGAGCTATTGCACGTGTAGTTTTTTTTCTCTCTCTACCAATTCCAAGAACAGGAAGAACCAGCGTCTTCGAAAGAGTGGGGGAATAACTTGAAGGGAAAAGGAATAGAAAAATAATCCAGACAAACAGAACGATCTCCCAATACATACCATCACTAACCAAACTCTCCACTAAATCTGGATACACAGCCGCACCCCTAACCAAACCCCCAATACCTCAACTTCTGCGTCTCCATCTTCCTCATAACTTCACATATCATGTCCCACACTCATCGTACTCACAAATTTCAACAATTCTTCTCCCTTATCTTTCGACTTCCTCTCTATATTCTCGCACATTTTCGACAGAGTGCATATGTATCATTTAGAATTCCCGGGTGCGAGTCTACGTGGCCTAACATGACCTAATTTCAAATCTGTGCATTTTTCAGTGCGGAACCCAGTAATTTATGAGTGTTAGGTGTTGAGGCTCCGATTCTGCGCGGATCGAACGATTTGAAATTATAACGTGATTCTTGCAGATGATTTTTTTTGGAGATTCGCCAGCCGCGTTTAGGAGGAGGAAACAGATTCCTGAGCCGTCTGGTCTGCAGGGATTGGTGAATACCGGAGCCAGATAGTTGATTAGGTCTGTGCCGGCGATTTTGATGATGGAGAGGGTGATGAGGGAGGGGGAGCTTGTGTTGAGTTAGTCCCAGTCTAAATGGAGTGGGAGGCGCGTATATTGAAAATTTGGGTTCCAGGCATGGGCGCTAGAGGAGAAATGAGCTTGCAGCGATCTGGAGGTGTGAGGGGGTGGAAAGAGAGGGAACTTACGTCTTTCCATTTTTAGGCTGAGGTTTTGGTAGTCGGACCGAGAGGATTAGATTTGAGGTTTGTGGGAGATATTAGGTGTGAGGGGATACCATAGTGTCATATGGTAAGAATGAAAGTGCCAAGGAAGAAAGCGGAATAGAACTTTAGTAATGAGTGTCTTTGCGATTGACTTGGAGTTATTATGGATGTTGTTCCCTCCTTGTTAGACGATGTTCCCCTTTTCGACGTCATTGTAGATTCGAACGAAACGACATCTCGAGAAATTTTCAAATGGAAATCTTTATAACATTCAGAAATTCGGTAACGTCGTGATATTAATTGAGGCTTTCATGATCGTCCATCAGATCGGACAAATCATCTTCAATATCAAGAGCTAATTTAGGCCTTCACCAATGATACAAGGATGATAATAATAAAGACACACCAGGAAATAAGACCTCTAATTCGGGAAGTGCGAGTGGTCGAATCAAAGTTAAAGATAAGCATATAATAGAATAGAGTTCTCCCAATAAGAATCATTGATTCGTTATCGCTCTTAGGTATTTATATTTATCTAGCTGCATGCATGCATCTTACAAGGCGTAGATAGTATTCAAGGTTATTGAAGGCCCGGTCAATTTAACCGAACTCACCAAGATGATTATAGTTTTTGAGAATGAAGATAGAATTCCTTACAGTCGGTTGCTGAAAGGAAGGATTGTAAAGAGATGGAGGGATTTTGGATTTGGATTTCTGTTAAGAAGAGGAAGTTTTGAAGGGTGAAAGGTAGTTTACAATTATAATCGGATTTCAAAGTATGTGACTTTTGGTAAGGAAACTCGTCAAATTCAACCGGGCCCTCAATATATACTATGTGCCCTGTACAGTTATAGATGAGAATGTAGGCCAAGAGACTGTTGAAGGTTTGTTTGGTCGTTGTTTCACTGGCCCCGCACAACTCGTGATCCTTACCGCATCTGATAAGAATGATAAGAGAATGTCACTCGCTCGGGCTCGTCAGGCTGTGTGGGTTTTGTTTTATGTGAGTTTAATTATCTGCCGTCCGCTTGCCGGTTATGCGAAAAATTCTGCCGAACACCCTCGGCTGGTTGGCCATACGATGAATAGCCGACAAACATGAAGCAGCTGCCTAATTCTAATCTAAAATAAATCAGGGTTTTCTATGATGTATAGAAATGTTTAAGGTTCTATGTGGGGGGGTGTGGAAATGGTTGACATTAAGTCTAAAATAAAAGTGTGGGTTTGATGCTAAGCCTTAGGCTTAGCATGAGTTCGATGCTAAGCCTCGTGGAAACTGTTTCCAATTATTCAAGTTTTTGGTATGATAGTAATTAATTGGCAATCATTACTAAAGACTAGTAAATTCTTTGTAAAATCATAAATTAGGATGTGATTTATTCTTACTAAAAATAATAAAAAGATACTTACTTTCCTCGGCTCGGAACGAAGTCAATCTTATAAATGCGGGGGTTCTAGAAGGACCCTCTCAGCCTTTTCATTTCATGTAAGGCTATTTGACAGGGGTACCGGTAAGGTTACGCAAGCTTTCGAAAATAGTTTAAAAACATCATAGCGCTACTTTTAAGGGAATATAAAAAAAAAACTTTCTGAGATGAATAACTTATCAAAATCTTATTTAATCATATGTAATCATATGTACAATTATGATGTACTGTGCGCGTGGACATGTGCTGGTCATGTGACTTCTCGTAGCTAGTATTTATAGGCCTTCTTTATGTAGTCTAGGAAAGGCAATCTATGCTCTTATTTTCAACTTGACGCCCTACGTTTATACATGTGCTGGATAGCATCCCTTCACTCCTGATATCATTGTTGGTATGTGACTACTCGTTCCCTTCACTGTACATGGTCGTTTAGGACTACTCTATGATTCTATGACATATGTGAAGACTTTTCTTGTGTGACCTCTACCGCCTTCTGCTCTTTTCCAATGCTTAATGGGTTATATAAAGTTTAAAGGCTGTGTATTGAAAATAAGACATTTCTTCATCGTATTTATCAATGTTAACGTCATTTTAGTACGATTCCTTTGGAAGGGCTATTTGGTTTCCCCGGCTTGGAACGAGGCGTTTGATTCATATAAAGCCGACTAGTGGTTAGCTGGCAGTTTGCATGAATCGAAAATGCATTGATAATACTAACCTCTTTGAGTAAGTCGAGACGATGCGAAGTTTTTCTCGTCTCCAGTTACTTTTCCCCCTTCAAGAACCCAATCATTCCTCCTTTCTCAATAATACACAGCCTCTTCGCAATCAAATCAATATGTATTATCTACTCAGTATACAATGAATGATATGTGAGAATAGTAGCTTACATTCATATATATATTTCCTCTCATCTAACTCGGCAATAGGATCCCCGAGATAGGAAAAAGTGTCGTGTATCGAACCGGCTATATACGACGAACGAATCACGAGCCTGTAATCACGAGCCTGTAATCACGACATTAGATTCTATTTGCGTACCACAATGTGTATCGGGTAATCATTTACGCAGGTTTCCGCGTCAGCTCAACTCCATTTCCTCCTTCTCGTACTCAATGGATAACACTTCCGGCTCTAACGTCGATCCACCAATCGCAATCCGAAGTAATCGAGGTTGTTGGACGTGTAGAATACGGAAAAAGAAATGTGATGAAGTACAACCCGGTTAGTCATCATTAGTTTTGGCTTGCCGAATAATACTAATCAAAACCCGATTCTAATAGGCTGTTTGAGGTGTAAGAATGTGAATGTAGAATGTCACTATGGTCCCAAACCGAAATGGATCGATGATCCAAAGTGTGGAAAAGAAGAATTGGAAAGGATTAAAGTCATAGTTGCTGCATCTGCAAGTAAAAAGAGAGCCGCTTTTCGTGCGAGGAAAAATGCAGGTCTCCTATCGCCCTTGCCCAGATCGCCAGAATCACCTAGTCCTAGTACTACAACGGAAATCGCTAAGAAAGGAGACAATTTACAAATTATCGACAATGTCATTCCAACATCTACACCCCCTATGGAAATGAACCATGATAACCCCAATGAGCCTAAATCTCCGTTATTCCCAGAATGGATAGAAGATCAAGAAGCAAGTTTAATGATGCATTACCTTGATCATGTCTTTTTTATCCAATTTCGATTTCATACTCCATCATTATCGTCGGGAAGAGGATGGCTATTATCACTGCTCACAAAAACTAAACCCCTCTATCATGCAGCTCTAACTCTGAGTGCTTTCCATCGCCAATCTCTTATCTTGGAACGAGAAAGTGGTCAAGCGGAAACAGATTATCTGCATGAATTACAACATCACTATGATTTAGCCCTAAAAGGATTGCAAGATTTCATACACGAAAATAATAGAAATGTATCTGAACAAGGGGCCTTTGATGGAAACATTCAAATTCTTGCTTGTATGATACAATTGATATCCTTCGAGGTGAGTTTTCCTGCCCTACATGTTACACCCCCATCACGAATTACAACAAAATCACTAACACAACATCAAAGCTCTTCAACGGTGGTGAAAGCAATTGGCAAGTCCATCTCAGAGCAGCATCGGAACTCATATTAGTGCTCCACGAAGTCTCAAATGGTAGGATACCAGGCCCAGAAACACTATTGAGTTCGTCGCGATGTTTCAACACTTCAAGAGCAGGATCGCCGGCATCGATTATGAGTGAAAGTTTGGTTTCGAGGGATAGTGCTGCGTTGGATTTTTTTACGGGAGCCATTATTTGGATGGATGCACTGTGAGTTTTTCTGATTGTTTTTGTTTTTGTGCATTTCGACTTTATGCTGGAAAGAGCATGCGGCAGTGGTAGGAGTAATGGCCAGAGTAATTTCTTGCTCAAATTGTTGTATCAATTAAATAAGTATTTGATTGATAAAGAATTTCATTATGGTGGCAAGCCCCCAAACCCCCATAACTCGCTGCGCTCGAGGCTCTTCCATATGACCTTATTCGGCCTCCATGGCAATGGCCCCCAGAGGGCCAGCGGAGCGTCATTTGCAAATTTTTCATTCCTATACATTAACTAACACTAAAATGATAGAGCCTGTGTGTCAACTGGATCCCATCCTTGGCTTTCTGAATTCCATAACCGATTACTCTCTGCCAAGAAACCTGGCTTCTCCAAATCCGACCACAAAATCCAACTAGCGTCCATAATGGGATGTGAAAATTGGGTCATGATAATGATTAGCGAGATCGCCTGGTTAGGAACCTGGAGACGAAAACATCAGTCTGATTCAAGCATAGACTTCGCCCAACAACTAATCTACACAGAACAAAATATTCGCAATCGTCTCGAATCGAAAAATTCAGAGACGCTAAAGGAACTTCACGCATTGAGGTCTATTCATCGAGGAACTCCGCCCTTCTATTCTACGGAACTGTATAATAAACATTCCGTCCTCCTGTTATCACACATTTTTGCCTGTGCATCTCTCATTTATCTTCAAATGGTCATCTCGGATAACTTACGTCCCGAAGATATCGACATGATGCTCCACAACACTATAAACGCCATGCGCATGATACCCAATCCACAAATGTTCAGAGGGTTAGTGTGGCCCTTGTGCGTGGCAGGCTGTTTAGCAAGCTCGAAACAAGATCAGAGATTTTTTAGGGAAATATCGAAAGCTGCAATTGCGGACTCAAGAAGTTTCGGAAATTCGAGTAGTGCATTGAAGATTTTGGAAAAGAGTTGGGAGTTGCAGAAGGAGGAGGGGAGATTGGTTGATTGCACCATGGCGATTAGGGCATTGGGGAGTTGTATACTTTTGGTCTGAATTATGAATGTGTACGGAACTGGAAGTTCTAGCCGTTCAGAAGATTTTTGAGGGAATTATAGGTGGTATTTTTTTTGTTCTTCTAAAAAAATCTGAATCACTTCGATATCTCAGATTTGATCTCTAATCTTCATTTTCACATTACCTTCGAGTTCTTTCTTCTAGTTGGGCCCAGATAATCCCAAGTCCCTCTCAATTATTTTGGTCATCTTCAATAGCTTTTCCTCCTCCAACCTCCTTCCAACAATCTGTAATCCTACACTTCCTCCTTCATATTTTTGCGCTCCTTCTTTTCCAGGGCCCCACAGAGCTTCCATATGCGTTTTTGCAATTTTATTTTCATTTTCATCGCCCCACGCATCTCCCTCCTCCACCTCTCCAGCAGGCAAACAGGCAACCGGTAGATCTAACCCGTTATACACATTCGTGTATCCCCAGTACTTCGCCTCTTCATGTGCATTCGCTACCGTCACACCCCCTGGCGCTATGATACAATCTACACCCGTTTCCAACATCAATTTCGCATATGCGTCTTGAAGCCTGTTTCTCTCCTTATGTAACTTCCATTGTTCGGGAATGCTACGATTTTTCGTGGTCTCTTCTTCTAAAAGCCATTGGAGTAATGAGGTGGGAGGCTCAGAGGTTAGAGAGAGGTGGGAAAGATATTCGGCGCCGCTGTCTAGGAGGTATAATGCATTGACAGTAGAGACGATAGGAGAGTGCAGATGTGTTGGGAAGGGAATGATTTCATGTCCTGCATCTTTGAGTGCTGACTCCGTAGAGTGCAGAACACGGGTAATGGGTGGATGAGGAGTATGTACTCCATCAGTGTATATGATACCGATTTTCAATTTCCTGTTCTCTTCTTTCTCGGCAGCGATAGCTTCGCGACTTCCCCATGGAATGGGTAGTAATCCAACTTCCTGTCTCCAGGGCTGCGCATCCAAGAGCGTTTTGCAAAACAGTTCCATATCTGCCAAACATGTAGCAATGGGTCCCACAACCCCAATCACACTTTCCATTCCGTCGTGTGCGCCGGAGAGTCCGGAATGTGGAAGTCGCGCCACACTGGGTTTGAGTCCGTAGATACCGCAACTCAGGGCGGGATTTCGAATGCTCCCTCCGATGTCGGTGCCAATTCCGAGAATCGACCCGTGCATGGCTACCAGGGCGGATTCACCACCTGATGAACCACCTGGGGAGAGGAAGGTATTGAGAGGATTGGTAGTGGTTGAATAGAGATTTGATTGTGTTTCGAGAGCCATGAGCCCTTGGGGATTAGTAGTCTTGACGTGAAAGACTGCGCCGCTGTCGCGGAGGACTTGGATGCACATTCCTTCTTGGGCAGAG
This sequence comes from Botrytis cinerea B05.10, assembly GCF_000143535.2. Lineage (NCBI taxonomy): Eukaryota > Fungi > Ascomycota > Leotiomycetes > Helotiales > Sclerotiniaceae > Botrytis > Botrytis cinerea. The sequence continues at coordinate 2,949,301 of NC_037312.1, read as the reverse complement.
GAAGTACAGAAGTTATCGGCCCAGCCTACGAAACCAGATGTGGAAGGTGTGTCGATGAGGTAGACGTGTTCTTTTACGGAGATGGGAAGACCATGGAGGGGCCCGATGGGAGTCCCGGTTAGGGACATGTGAGCGTCGAGTTTGGCGGCGTGGGAGAGGGCGCTGGGGTACATCGTCCAAGCGAGACAGTTTGTCTATTTTTTTGTTTCGTTAGTTTTTGCTATTATTTTTCTTTCCATATAATATTCGGGAGTCTCTTTGAAGTTTCAATGTCTGAGATTGGGGAGATCAAAAGTTAGGAGAAAAGAAACGGAAGACAAACCGCTTGATGGGCAACAGCGCTCGCTTTACAAAACGCCGTTGTAACTTCCACAGCTGTATACTCTCTCGTTCTCATTTTCTCGAGCAAATCCACAGCAGCACTGTACACAATCTTCACCTCTCTTTCATCCAACAAACCGCATGTTTTTACTAGATCGAGAGGACGTTTAGATTGGAGGAGGCCTGTTGGAAGAAGCCATTCCGAAGGAATAGAAGAGTTGATTTCTTGCTGGCGACGAGTAGCGATGGATTGCCATATTGGAACTGCAGAGGCTTCCGGAGGTTGTACTTCTGCATTGAAGATGCCGCGCCCAGAAGTGGTAGATATAGGAGCTTCCTTGACAGTAGTCGAGGGGGAAGACGGAAGTTCTGCGATGGAGGGAGCCATAGTTTGGGGAATTGGAAGACACTGATCTTCTTAAGTCAAGCGAATTGTGTTCCCGACTGTTTGTACGAATACAGTAAAATCAAAACGAATCTCAAAGTTCCAAGAGAAAGAAAGAGATGTGCAACGTTAGCCAAAATGGAAAAGAACACACCGAATGGCAAAGTATTCAAAGACTACATATCACGACTTCCGTGGAGTACATATTTATATCAGGATATGACAAGAAAGAACGGACCACCTCTACGCCTCGTCCTTCCCCATAGATACGGAGCACAGTTACTTCATACCATGCCTGCCCACCTTTTCATACGAACTCACACTTCGAAAATAGTTGTCACATCCGGGACCGCATGGCTATTGTCGAATGAAAACCAATGAAATCCGATCAATCGATCAGATAAGACAAGCGATATTAAGATTGGTGGGGTGGTGAAGAAGAAGGTCCTTGCACGTCCTGAATCGGATCAATATGAGGGAAATTCGCGTCCACCTTCCTTAAAAAAGGGGTCGTGTCCACCTGCTTTTTTTGTAGCGTTGCGCGTTAAGGAGGTTTGCGGCAACATTTTGGAAAAATACCGTTGGTATAAAAGTGACTGCTGCCAAGTGATAATCTGCATTTCTCGTGAGACAATCTGTGTAGAATAGCATTTCTGCGTAATCGTTGTGTTGCTTCGACATCAATTAGTCTTTCACATCCACATCTACATCCAAAACCATGGGTTCCATAACAGCCGAACAAACACCAGGGGAATACCCTCAATCGAAGGAAAACACTATCAGAGTATACAAAAAACGAGGTGTTTACCCCTCTTCTCATTACGAAATACATTCTAATCACTCACAGCACATTATGATTACCGCACGGTTCATTCCATTCTCTCTCAAACATTCGTCTCGACGATTTCATTCATAGTCCCAGATGAAGATGGAGAACCGTCGCCCTTTTCGCTACCAATGACTGCGGTTGCGGGAAACTATGATCCTCATAAACCCCTCTGTGAAGATGACGGAGACGAGGAACAGTATGTACGGGAGCAGGAGAGTTTCGGCGAAGGACCATTCGATGTGTATCTCCATGGAAATTCCGCCATGATGTTGAACCGTATGACGAAACAGGGAGGAAATATGAAAGTTGTCATTAGTAGCACTAAAGGTATTTTTACCACGCATTGAAGACAAACATCCTCATTAACCACCTCAAGTCGACGGACTAATCCTCCACTTCACCCCTAATGGCCACTCCCTCAACTACCGCTCCTGCGTCATCCACGGCACCGCCGAACCCGTTACATCCGCCTCTGAAAAACACTACGCCATGCACCTCCTCACAAACCACATGATCCGCCGTCGCTGGTCACAAACCAATCCCGTAGCGCCCGAAGCCATGAAATCGGTCCAGGTGATTAAAGTCGTGGTGCGCAGTGCGTCGGCGAAAATCCGGACCGGGAATGTGGAGAGTTTGGAGCGTGGGGGATTGGGGGAGCGAGAAGATGTGTGGACGGGCGCGTTGCCGCTGTATGAAGTGCTGGGGAATCCGGTGCAGAGTGCGTATTGTGATGATAGGAAGGTGCAGGAGGGAGTGGTGGGTTGGATGGAGAGGAGGAATAGGGAGGAAAGGAGGTATGCGGAGGAGAAGGCGATGCCGTTGACGCTGGGTGGTTGTAGTAAGTGATGAGTGGCAAGTAGTAGGTAATAATAGATACCCCAAATGGAAAATACAACGTAGGAATTGATTTACATGAAGAATGATGACAAGTACAATGTGGGAAGGGCAGATATTCTGGGGTTCATTTGTAGTAGGTCCCCAGTCATCCCATATGTTCAATTGATTACTATTAGACTTTAGAATTCAACCCCACGAGGCAATTCGCCAAATTTATACTGATTCGACTATTAGAGAGAAACCAAATTTTCTATAAGCGGTTGAAGTTACATTCATTAAGTTACGCTAACGCTATTTAGAATATCAATTTCCAGTTCTCAATTTCCGTGTGTCGCTACTGTTACTTTTATTCATCGTCTTCCTCCCCATCGTAATATCTTCTCCATTCACCCTCCGATTCATCTCCATCTTCGTCATTGTCTTCTTCCTCTTCCACCAGGGTTTGTGCCTTTCGCCTTCCTTCTGTCGTTTGTTGGAAGCGACTGTTGGTCCCATCTTTTCGAAACTGTTTCGATCGAACTGTCGTCCTCACCAACAGATCATCCTCTTCCATGATTTCAGGCTCCTGCTGTTTTTCTGCAATTTTACGCTCCAATTTTTTTCGCTGTTGGTATTCTTTCTTCCGTTTCCGTTTTTTTTCGATCCTTTTTTGCTGGACCTCCTCCTTTTTAATTGGATCATTCCCGTTCATGATTTCGGTATCTCTATCCAGGACTTTTCTATAATGCAACCTCGCCCGCCTATTTCTTACAAGCCTTTTTCGTCGTTCCTCTCCAGTCTCCTGTCTCTTAAACAAAGTCTTCTTTCCCCGTTCACCGCCACTTTTTCCCCTTTCAACCCCTTGGCTACTTTCTAATGATGAAAAGTTCATACTTCCCAGTCTTCGATTTTCCTCTCGTCTACGACTTGCTGGATTTTGATCATGCGCCATTTCTTGGAATCTAGTCTCCCTACCTTCCTGCCACATACCACGTTCTCCTTGTCTAGGTCTTCCGCCTCCAGCCTGCAGTCTTCTTTCCCTCGAGAAATTGTCTGGGTTCACCGGCTCTATTTCGTTTCCAATAATGTATTGATGACGATCCTGCCTCTCCATCCACATCCTGTGTTGCCTCATATCTCTCTCCATTTCGCTGTCATCTATTCTTCTCTCCTCTCTCTCACTCCTTTCCCCTATCTGACTTCTCTCTTCTCTCTGCCTTGTCTCATCTCTCTCATTTGTCACTTCCGCCTGCCCTTCCAGCATCGATTCAAGCTCTCTTGCAAACGCACCATCTGGATGAGTCGGAGACAGTTTCTCTCTCTGATCAGTCATACTGATCGTACGCCTCTCACTTATTCCCAAAACCCAGAACTAGCAAGATACCCAAATACATCTGAATCTCTTCCCCTAATATTCTATTCACCCGTCTTCCTCGCAAATAGACCTTCCAGTCGACTCGTCCCTCGCGCTGTTCGTATCTATCCGCACAATCCCTCTTCGTCCAAGATTGCCCCAGCACGTGTCCCCAAAACTGATATAACAGTACCCACGTAACCAGTAACACGTTCTACGTATTAAAAGCGCTACTTGTGATTGTGATAAACCTGATGTGTCTCGTCTCCTAAATCTGCTAATTATCAATTATAAGAGATAATGAAACAAACGAAAAATGTTTTTTTGATGTTATGATGTTGTGTTGCCATCTCATCTCATGCTGGATCTTATTATGAAAACAAATAAAGGGATGGGGAAGGAACAGGCAAGCAAGATGAGATGTAAAATTCGGGTAACAACAGGAGAGCAAGAATGGAAGGCAGGTGCTGTGAAAAGGAGATTTTGTGGGAGGTAAAAAGAAGGAAACAGCGAGCGGGAGAAAAACACGGTACATTGAAGAAAAAATGCTCGTTTGCGTATATTACAATTATTCGCAGCAGCATAAAAGATACCCGAATTAAACATGATCCACTAGTAATATACCCCGCAGGTTTCTTTTTACCAATTAAACATTAATACTCCCCAGTTCCTTCCACCCCTCCCACAGAAAAGGACTACCAATCCTGAATTCCCTCCTCAGTGAGATCAAGCGGTTCCCCATTAGCCGCCGCCCTTGCATTACTAATTTCCCATTCAAACTCCTTAAGTGCTCTAATCTCACTCCCTACAAAAAGACCCCCGATCAATCCATCGATAACGCCCGCTCCAAGTCCCAAACTGCTCAACAACATAAGTATAAATGCAACAAAATTTCGAGGACTCCACCAAACAGCTATAAAACAACCTATACTAATGAATACCGAAGCGACGAAATGACCTAAACGAAGACGTCTTTGACGGCGCTCTCGAAGTCGGTAGACATGAATCATGGCGATAATTTCATCGTATGTTGAGATAGGCAGGTAGGGTGATGATGATGAAGTTTTGAGTTGTGTATGAGCGCTGAGAAGATGAGATTCTGAGGGGGCGGTTTGGAGGTAGACGCCATTAGATACGGCAGATTTATTATTTATTGTTTGTTCGGTTGGTGATGCATATTTTGTATGTACCAATGTTGCTTCGACGGAGAAATGATCACTCAATGAGCATTGATATTTGGAATGTCGTTGCAGCATGCCAACACGTACATCTTTTACTATCCATCCTCCTGCTGATGGATTGCTTTCATCGAAACACGTGTTGGCGAAAATATAGTCTAGTCGTTTTGCACGAGGGTCAGGTGTATCACCTGGAATCTCAATCTCGGGACGATTTGGACCAAGACGTTTTTGTTCTCCTTTACTCCAACGCCAAGTGTTCAATACGCTATCGCAAGTTGCACCGTTTTCCGATAAATTGAATTCGGCAGTTGGTATTGGGCGTCTTCGAGCCTTTTCGACTTCATCAACCGCCGCACCGATAGAGCAATCAGGATGCAAGACCATCCAGACATCTCGAGCAGGTGAATGTGTACTAATGAGTCGATGGGCGAGGGATAGTGGTATCATATTGAAATCTCCTAGGCCAAGAACTAAATGTCCACGCTCTGCGGCGCCTCTCATAAGTTTTGCTATTTCCCATGCTTGTGCGGTTCGATGGCAGATATATGAGTCGTTTGGTTCTGTTTCGTATGGTGCGTGGAGCTATGTACATTAGTTTTGGCAGAGAAAAACGCGCCAAGGTACTTACATGTGTGGTGAAAACCTCCATAATATCTTTTGGACCTTTTCCGTATCGAATTCTCGCACCAGCAACGCCCTTTCCAACGAACCAATCACCTCTGAAAAACGCAGTAGGCCTACCATTTAGAGGATACCTGAACATAGAGCTCTCTTCGATTGGCCATTTAGACAAAATTGCCAACCCCCCTCCAAATATGCCACTGTGATAAAACTTTCCATAAGGTAAAATATGTTTCGTTTCCTTTCGTATACTCTTGTAATCTTCCTGTGTCCAACACTCTTGCAGGCCAACTATATGGGGTGTAGGGCTTGCAGACCCAATGGCTTTCCCAATTTCCGTAAGTCGTTCATTTCGTAGGTCAGAGATAAACTTAAGACCCCAACAGTTAAGGGTGATCACATTGATTTCATTAACTTCTAGTGATGGAGAATCCATGGCGATTGGCGCAAGGTTTGAGGAGGAAGAGGGAGTAGGAATGAAATCTTATACCGTGGGGATCTGCTGAGACGAGAGTGGCGTAGTGCTGAAGAAATGAAATTGAATTAAAGAACTCCGTTTTAAGATTTTGACCCTTGCAGTTGCATACAATAAAATCGATCACTCCAGTCTGTTAGAATAAAACTCAGGGAAGTAAAGGCTATGATGGTGTTTCGAACCATTTTTCATCAGCTCAGTCCCTTCTCTTGAATTAAACTTCATGACGTTTCTAGGCTCAACACCAAGAACTCAAAACCAGGGGTTCAATGGATCCCATCCGGTAAAACAGCCGATGCCATACAAGGGTAAGCGCGTCGCGGTTAATTTCTCCAGATGCCAGCGCTTAATTAATTTGAGTCGTCATTGATGTAACGAGAGCTCGAAAGCTCGAAAGCTCGAAATACTTTCCGACTTTCGTTGAACTGCTACAAATCCATTCAATATGACGGAAAGACATCAAACCAAACGTCGAAGATACGATAGCGAAGTTTCTACTCCGGGTTATAGTTCACCAGATGAATTGGCAGACGATAAAGCAATTCGCCCATCTACGAGCACGCGTCGCGATTCAACACGCAGACAATCAAGACCATATTCTAGTGATGGCAGCGCCGACGAACTAGATCATACACATCCCCACCATCGAAGTCGTCGAAATTCCAATCATTCAAGAAGTAGATCTACCTCTGAAGATTCACATCGCTCGGCGCAATCCTCATCTACACCTTCTAATAAACCTTTAAAACTCAACTACAAATGCAAATTTATATTACGAGGACATCGCAAAGGAGTTGCGCAAGTAAGATATTCGCCCAATGGTCGATGGATAGCTAGTTGTTCTGCAGATGGCACAATTAAAATATGGGATGCGGAAACAGGGAAACATTTGCGAACAATGGAAGGACATCTCGCAGGTGTATCAACAATAGCTTGGAGTCCGGACTCAAACACTATTGCATCCGGATCGGACGATAAGGTTATTAGACTCTGGGATCGAGCGACTGGTAAACCATATCCTACGCCTTTACTCGGTCATCATAATTATGTTTATTCGGTGGCTTTTTCTCCAAAGGGTAACGTAATTGCCAGTGGAAGCTATGATGAGGCAGTCTTCCTGTGGGATCTACGTGCAAGAAGACAGATGAGAAGTTTACCAGCGCATTCAGACCCGGTTGGTGCGGTGGATTTTATCCGAGATGGAACCTTAGTATGCAGTTGTTCTACTGATGGGCTCATGTAAGTTCAATTGCCAGCCATTCATAATTTTATATCGAAGATTCTAATTTTGTCTTAGTCGTGTATGGGATACTGCAACCGGCCAATGTCTTCGAACTCTCGTGCACGAAGATAATGCACCTGTGACCACAGTCCGATTCTCACCCAACGGTCGGTACATTCTGGCGCATACACTCGATTCATGTATACGACTTTGGGATTATGTAGCTGGAACATGCAAAAAGACATATCAAGGCCACGTTAATAATAAATACTCTTTAGGTGGAAGTTTTGGTTTCAGTGGCAATCAAGGATTTATCAGTTCGGGTAGTGAGGATGGCGATATTCTCTTCTGGGACGTTAGCACGAAGGAATTGATACAAAAAGTTCATGGGCACGAAGGTGTAGTTTGTTGGGTTGATACTGCTCCTGGACCAAATGGAGCAATTGTTAGTGCTGGTTTGGATGGGACAGTTCGGATATGGGTCGATGTGGGTGATGAAGATGGGTCTCCAAGACTGGATAATCTGCATCTTGAATCGCAAGACACAAATCATGTGAAACAGGAAATGGGAGAAGATGAAGACATGGGTGATTACAAGAATGAGGAAAGAGATGACAGAGACGAGGAAAGAAGGAGATATAGCAATGATACCCCGAGAGATGATATGAGTGTGGACAGGGAGAGATCGAGAGATAGGGAGATAGAAGGGCAGATAGAAGCGGAGATAGAAGTGGAGAGGGAAAGGGAAAGTCAAAGGGAAAGATATAAAAGCGAGTTACGCAGTCCGGAGAAAATGGAGGAAGATTGAGAAGCTCCGATAAAGAAAATTAATTTAATCTAATGTGTAAAGTATCACATTACCTCTCTAATCGAATACTAACCGGAGCCTGGAACTAGATCCTCGCTAGGATTGAGAAGTGGAAACGAATCTCAAGTCGATCTAGATGATTGCTGGCAAATATCGTGACAAACTAAAATCCTTTCTTCTCGGTCGTCAGCCTGTAGTTGTCACCCAGAAAGTATAAGTCTTATTTCCTCTGCGCGAGGGGAGAATAGTGTTTGAGCTTTGAAGCTGGAAGTTGGGAGCGGGAACAATGCGTCTCTGTAAAACAATAAGTCTACTCAGACTACTGTGGTTCGTGATTAGGTTCCGTGATGATTGTAGATGCATTTGGTTTTTGGTAAGTGATAGAGTACGAGTATAATAAGCACGAAACTTCATGTTAGTACGAAGTACTTGTCTTTTCCCACGAATTGTGATTTGTAGGAAAAATCAAGTAAATGCTCAGGAAATTATGTCTTTTCTATTGACTTGAGATTCCAAGACTGTGATATCGACGCTCTTGAGCAGCTCGCTTGTGATAGTCAGGGTCATGTCCAACCTTTATATCCTCAAATTCACTGTCGCTGCTCGATTCACCCGAATTTTACCTGTCTAAAAACTCAATTTGCTTGTCGAAAACCCTGTCGCGTATGCTGGTCCTGCTCTACGATATATCTTTCATTTCAGGCGAAATAAGACTTCAGCGCTTTTGACTAACGAGCTTATTCTGCCACATTCGAGGTTTAATTTGTAGCTCAATACGACATTGCCCTGTTTCACTCAGCCGTAATTGCATCGGTGTTGATATACATACATCATCTTTGCAGGTTTTAAAATCTTTCAATTTCATCTTTGATACAATACACAGAAAGATTCATAGGCGCAACATTTTCACATCATATCTACTCAACACTCAGTCATCTGAAATACCATCTTCTTTTCGACTAATAATCGGCCCAAAACTCCTTCACATCCACAACACATACAATTTCCATCGACAAACCTTCACAAGGCCACCATCATGAGTTCAACGACGCAGCCAGAATTTAATGCCTTGACCAAATTCTTGCCATTCTCACGCTTGCCATTAGAACTCCAAGCCCGAATTTTCAGAGAAGCACAGCCCGATCCGATGGTCAACGGATTGTATTTCACAGCAGATGAAAATGGAAGATTCGTTTCTCACCCTCTCAGATATGGTGGGCTAAGCAGCTTACTACTAGCCTGCAAGGAGTCATACGCAGAGACTTTTCGTTCATTTGGAAAGTTTGAAGTCGTGGCCCCGCCTTCGTTCGTCGAACATGTAGGAAAGCTCTGCAGTTACTTTCGGCCTGGTTTCGATATCCTTCTTGTCCAAGGGATCAGAATGCTGCAACTGTACGACATGGGTGGAAGTTTGTCTCTCGGAAATATCACACAGTTAGCGTTGGACGATATCATCTTAGAATCATGGTACTGTCCTCGAACGATCCTGACCGTCAGATTGAAGAACGCAGCCAAGTTATACACGTTTCTGAGTAATCATTGTCCGGCCCTCTCAAAATTATGGATCATAGTCGAGACAGAGACTTCTGACGTGGCATATCCATCATCCAAGCACCTACTTCGAATGCTGGATATCTCAGATGGATTGACGGATCTCGACTTGCGCATAAAGTATGCCCCAGGTCTGAGCGACTCACAAAAGAAATTGCAAAGACTTTATTATCGGCTGCAAATGGAGGCAATCAAAGAACACGCGGACATGATAACTGGAGACTTCCATCGGTTTTTGAATACGAAGGAAAGTGATCCCTGGTCTGGGCCCGGAGAAGCGACTTTAAAGTACTGGAAAACTCGCAGGCCTGCACCCGCTCTAATGTCCTTGATTGCGAAATACGAAAGTGGCAGCAATATTTATGGGTGCGAAGACGGAAATGGTACGAGCTCGCCCTGGCTTTGGGTTCCTACCTTGAAAGTCAACATTGCATGCCATGCGGACGGAACTCCTGTGCATAATTACAAAGGGCTGGCTCAGATGTTTGGTGGTGAGCCGTGGTAGTCTTGGTAGAATATATGAGAGAGCGCGTCAATGGCACAACCTCTTCAGCTAGAAGAGTGAAGGATACCTAATTGCGAGGATCGGAAGATTAGAAATTCAGAGGCGTAAAACTGACTAGATGTATGAAATGGCGTAGTTAGCTAACCTTATATAAAAACAAATGTCTTCTTCACATGGTTTCTTCTGGGAAGCTTCTCTTTTGGTGAGATGAAATTTGGCTTTGGATCTCTGGTAATTCGTTAAAGTTGTTCTACGATTCTACTGTTAGATGATCATTTTACGTGTACAAAAAATGTAAAACATATGCAAATCTAGGCGCAGCTCCCCGCAAGATCAATTCTCGAATGATATGCACATGAAGCTACCCAATTATAGCCGAGCACAATCAACTGTTCCATAACCACCTGTGAATATAAGAAATTGGAGATTTAAATCGAGGTCACCAAGAGATCACTTTCTATACACTTTCTGTTGACCTATCCGCAGGCTCAAACTTGCATTTTATGGTTTGATACCTTGAAATCTGGACATGTCATCATCACTTGCTTTTGAAAATATGGAGAAACATCTTGGCTCAAGGAAAGGGGTGATTTGTTGATCTATACCACAGAAGCCGACATAAATATGCATCTCGCAGTTTTCTAGTCTTTACAGTAATAAAGTCTTTTGTCTTGCATGCACGATATGATAATTGTACATTTCTATCTATTTATGTTTCACATATCCAAGTCCCCTGGCTCTCGAAGCTGGCTTTACTTTTGATTTTAGCCCTCAGTCTATATATCCATGATCCTTAACCCTCTACCTTTCATGACACTTGGTATTTGCTCGAGTTATCACGTCTCGACCTTTGCAAAGAGGAAATGTATCTTCATACCTCGAAATTAATGAGCATTTTCACAAGATCCGTTTTCTATATTTTATCAGGTGATACCAGCTTGAGCGTTGATACTACTAAAGGGTGGGTTTGGATCATTTTTTCTCATATTAGAGTCAATGTAGTAGAAATATTAAGTCTAATATTGTGTTTAGTGAACACAACACTATCAATTTTTAGAATAAATAAGCTAAGAATCTATCCTTCTTTTTTTCAGCTGCATATACGCAACAAAATCAGAATAGAAATTCCCCCAAGTGAGGTGAATAATATCTGGTGACAAATACAACTTTTGAACTATCCCATTCTTCTAGAAGGTTTATTCACATTCCCGCCCAAATTAGCTCACCCACATGTCGACAGTAGCTGCTACACATCTCATTGTGTAAGTTTAACGAAATTGATCCAGCGGCTGTGGTTCCTCATGATCTTCTTACCAGCCGAGGACTCTTGTATGGTAATACCATGTGATGCGATAGAACCTCAGTACCTTCTGCACAATATATATATCTCAAACATTTTAAGACTCTTCAAAATATTCAACTAACACTTATCAAAATCTACAACTTCCAACCAGATTCTCACCACACGCAAATCTTCGACATCTTCCATCCTCAAAACTACTTGACTTATTATCGTTTCAGATCTTAGCAGTATCATATCGCTCCATCCTCAAAATTAGCTTTTTCAACAGATAATTTATCACCAAGACAGAGTTGTCTCTTTCATAACTCGCAATATTGAGTCCGTAAAGATAGAACACCGCTGCACATGTACACAGGTTTGAGACAAATTTTTGACCGGGAGCCGTGGTATGCAGAATGGGGCTTCACGGGTGACAAATATGATACTGATATTGATTAAGATATAGAGTTATCGTTGTCATGAAACTGGAGAAGAAACAGAATTTCTACTGAATCAGGCAGACTATACGAACGTGGTATGATCAAATATCTCATATGAAATCTGGATTACAGTATTGTGGGAAGCTTAGAAGATCAGCTTCAGCTTGTGCCAACAGTCCAATTAGAATATCAATACATTCTTCATACATAAGAATCCCTAGAATCCTAGATGAATGATGATTCATCATACCAATATTGCTTAAAGTGAGAAATGCAAAACCTCTATGAAGATCAATCACGAGGAACTGCCTGTACATCTTCAATTGATAAGTAGAACTGTGCCATCAAGTAAATGAGCTACATTAAAACCTTCTCACATAAAATGACAACGGAACCTCATATATAGCACATAAACCCATAGCCTGAAAGATCCAGTCGCTTATCATGACATCATCTCCTTCACTCACAGTCAATGTGAGCACACGGGAATCAAAACAAGTATAGAACAGGAAAAAAGTTGATTTTCACAATCTCTATATCTCTTACTAGAAGATTACATATAAACTTCTTGATATATGTCCCATAGACAGACTGTAGTGTGGGCAAATCTGGGGTTCTAAGTCATGCATACTATTCGCCAATGTGATGGTAAGTATTATTGTAATAACCCAGTAGGTTATATTAGAAGATGAAAGAAGATAAACGAACCAAACAATCTCTAGTAGTCACGCACAGTAAAAATGCATACGAATAGTTAAAATCCCAGCGTTGTGATGCACGTTCAACAGCAGCCCAAAATGAAGGTATTGGATGGATGGGTCGGCAAACCAAAACTCTGCAGAACATAAAAAATATTTTGGGGGTTTGAGATTGATTGGATGGCAAAAAATAGTTGAGTGATCTACTTTTGAGATATGCAACAAGATTTTGGGATCACTACGGTTATTGATGATTCATGTCACATGGAGAATGTGTGATTGGTGTGATGGGGATGGGAGATGGGAGATGGGGGAACTTCGGATGGGGGAACCTCGGATAGGGAGGGGGTGGGTGGCTCGAGCTTGGTTGGGGTTTGGTGTGGTGTGGTGTGGTATGTGGGAGTGTGTGTGAGATTGTGTATTTTCTTTGGTGCGTGTTGGGATGAAAGGAAATAGAAGAGGATGCTTTGTTCTGGGGAGTTGGGTGAGGTCTTGCAATAGAAAGAATGTCAGGTTTTTGTTTGATGTGCTTGATGCAAGAAAATGCTGAGGGACTCTAGAACCAAGCATTATTTATATATATATGGTGACTATAGCATTTTGCTATTGCATTTTACTTTTTGAATTCATGTGCATGTATGCATATAAACTGCGCAAGTCCTTGGATATGTTTCGGATATGCCTTGGTCTGCTAGAAAGTAAGATTTGTTTTCTGAAGACTTATAACTCATATTAGATATTGGCTTTCTGGTAATAATCTGCTGGTGTAGGCGTCATTAGACCTGCTTATTTCAGAATCATTAGAAATGGGTATTCTGGTCAATGAATTCCTGCCCTAACTTGAACAAAGATGATGGCTTGCTGTCTTATGGAGTCCCACGACCACTCCCTTCTGCGGTCTATCCATTCTGCTAATATAGATGTTATAGATGCATTGAAACTATACTTTATAACCCCTAAGCTTCAAACATATCGCGTACACAAATCAAATATTCTTTACTGACTATTTATACATCTCACACAGGAATTGAAGCAACACACGGAGATCCTCTTTTCTCTCTAATTTCATTGTGCCTCTCTTGAAATAGAAGTTAGGGTTCTGTGATACTTGAATATTTGGCACAGGAGACATTACAATGATATCTTTGAGCAAAGGACCTTTTGACTGTGGGATACTTGATGCTAATGTCTAGCTTTCGCTTCTGGAGTCCCGTTATATGCAAGTGCCTGTAGTAAAATAAATCTTATGACCTCCCAATGTTTGTTGCGCTCACAAATAGTCACATATTTTCATTATCAGGGGAGTTTGTATGTATAATGGAAAATATCATGACACTGGATAAATGAGATTTGAGCCCTAAGAGGGGAATTGTGAAAGGTAGTTTGGGATAGGATCGCAAATAACCAAGTTGTGATGAATAGACTTTCCATGTAGAGAATCGCTTCCACCGACAAACCTGCAAGCTCTTGTGAGAGACGGGTTTCACTAGGCTCTTGGAGATAGAGGAATATTTGAGGGCTGTTTGCTGAGGGCTGCTTGAGGCTCTTGGCTGAGCGCAGGATTGAGATGAATCACCTGATTAGTTATAGGTAATGCATTATGGTTTTATTAAAAATGGGATGATAAGACTCTTTGTGCATAGATGGAGTCGAAGAAGAGTGGGAATGGTGCTACTTGAAGAAACAGATTGAAGATGTTTGTGATAGTGTGCCAAGTGACAGGAGTGTGAATCAAGCTACTACCAGACTTTAAGAATCATCATACAAGAAAAGCATGATTTTCAGCAGGATGAACTAGCAAACCCAAATAATACCTTGTTAATCTCTGTCTTTGGAAGACTTGGTAGATGCAGATATTTCCAAGAGCCATCAGACATATAAGAGTAATCTTGTCAGTGTAGGTACTTTCTTCAGAAATCTCTCAGACTAACATCGCGATTTTCACCTTTTACTGTATATTATGTACATCTATTGGTTGTCCTAAATATTGAATGAGCTAGCATTAGAATAGGTTTAATACCAATTCACTTACAAGTAATACACCAACCATGAGCAATAGTAAGGGGAAAATCTACCTCTAGACCAATCATAACTCTTGTTAGATTTTTAGAGATACAATGGTTTCTTTTTCAATCCAAATCTATCAAAAATACAATTTCAAACATAAATTAACTTTGAAGAGTGATGAGGTGTAGTTGATTATGCTGACAAACAAACGTGACATTGACGTAGGAACGTCGGGATCTTCCCAGTCCGTCTTAGTGTCTTCATCTCATTCAACTAAGCCATCACTCGAAGTAGTATAGTCAACCTGTGGCCCTTTCCTTCATATCAATTACTTTCTCTACTTGATATCCGATTTTCCACCTAACAACATTCAACTTTTAATTCTTGGTCCTTGACGGATATTGCGCACTTTTTGTAATATCTGTTTTTGGTTGATGCCCTTATTAAATCTACAATAATTCACATTCTTTACTTGATAATAAGCTGGTATGGTTGCTTGAAGCTACTGTTTTCACCAAGCTATCTGAATTCGTTTAACGTGGCCAGGTCTTGCATGATCTTTTCAATATCAGTATCAAACATTCAACAGCCACTTCAACCTTTTGAACCACCTCAGTGTTTATAAGCATTTCATTTTTCGAGGTCACTCTGATCTGCCGAAGCCAACATGGCTCCTCCCACTCCCAGCAGTGATGATCCTCTTAAGGCCAAGAGATCTATTGGAATGAAGAGTATCTGGGTAAGATAATGAACGATTTGTTGTTAAGACTTCCTACTAATCACAAGTGATAGAGCAATATGAAGAAAGGCACCGCCAAACAAGATCCAAATCAAAAAAAATTGTCGGCCCAACAGATTGTATCGGATTCAAGCTTCGCTGTAGTATCACCTCCATCTCAAGATTCTATGAAAGGTTCCACAAATTCATGTTTCTCTGATCTCACCAATTATATCCCTGCAGGATCGATCCGAATACAAAAGCACGAATGTTCGCTCTTAAAAGAAGAAGCATTTGCGTGTCGCAGTTGGCATGCTTTTCATCTTCCTACCGATATGAACAACTTTCAACAGAGCATCTTATATCTACCAAATACCGTACAAGGACAATTGCTTCGTTCCGCTGCCCTTGTTAAGTACACCGGGATACACGATGCTGGTTGGATTAGAATGGAGTTCAAGGCAAAAGATCAAAATAGTGGTCAAGTAAGAGTATATGTCCTACCAGATGATATTGGAAATTCTGTGTTAGATAGGTACGTCTTTATTGGCTATTGCATTGGTTCCAGGTTCGTGCTAATCTTTTTCAGTTCGACGAAGCAACTTCGTAAGGGTATGCAGGCCTTACTAGGCAAATTAGATATTTCGAATGCGACTTGGCAAGGAACATGGTCAGATGACACACCAATTCAGTATATCAATTCTGATTTGGATGAGGTCGAATCTACCGATGTCATCTCGCTATTTGACATGATCAACAATCTACCATCTACAAGACCAGACCCAAGTGTGGTCAAAGGGAATCATTTTGTACAGGATGCGATGCGATCTCTCCTGGCAGGAAATGTACAGGGACTTCATCCAGACACCCAAATGCATCCCTTTCAGTAAGTAATCAGTTTACAAGCTCTCTTAATTTTCACCATTTTCTTTATTGCACTTATTTGTGCATTGTCATTTCAAGACAAACACGTTTAAGCTCGATTGCATCGCGGCTATGTTTATTCATTTTTTCACCTCAAAATTGCTTTTGATAAGCGAATACTGACTCATTCATCATTAACAGATGTCAAACGGCAGCTATGATGCTGCAGCGGGAAACAACGCCACGATATATTTTGGATCCACGTCTTCGAGAAATTAAAGATCAACATGGACGTAAATTCTATTGTGATTTGAGTGCAAGCGTTTGTTTGAGGGAAGTGCGCCTTTATGAAGCCCCAAGAGGTGGAATATGCGCAGAAAATACGGGACTAGGAAAGACTCTAATCTGCTTAGCTTTGATTTCATCAACAAAATATCTGAGACCTCAGATGCCAGTCGAGAACTCGGCTACCTCTATTCCCAAGCGAAAAAAGACAGGCTCTCTTCTCGATATGTGCGCTTCGACTATCGGCAGACAAGGAATTCCGTGGGAGCTAGTTCTTGGAAAGACGGAGTCCGAAGGAGAACTTGGATTTAGCCAAATGCACGTTGCGCTGAATAGGGGAATTGGCTACTATTGGCATCAGTGTAACCCACCGTGTTGCCAGACCCGCCATCTATTCCCAACTAAGAGAAAGATTTGGCTCATAAAGTCTACAATTGTAGTAGTTCCACCGAACTCAGTGCACCAGTGGAAATCAGAAATCCAGAAACACACCATCGGCTTGAGTTACATGGTTATAAATGATGCGAGAATCCAAGTACCTCCCGCGCACGAGTTGGCAAAGTACGACATCATTATATTCAGCAGAAGCAGATTTGAGAGAGAGGCCGGAGAAAAAGATTTACTGATGCCACAGATTACCATCACCTGCAAGCACCGCTCTGGGGGCCTGGCAGCTTCAAGGTGCTCTTGCAATATATCCCCAGAAAAAGGACCTGTAAATGTCTTCGGATATCATTCACCTCTTCGTGATATTCATTTCAAGCGCCTCATCATCGATGAAGGACATGGTTTTGGGAATGTAACCACAAGCATAAATCCAAACGCGGCAATAATGCTTGAACTTTTGCGCCTTGATGCTCGTTGGATTATTTCTGGGACTCCGACGAACGGTCTCCATGGCAATGATATCGAATTTTCGAGAACTCATGAGCTCAGAAGTCGTGAAGTGAAACCAATGAGTCTAGAAAATTTCAAGACGCCCCCAGAAAAAAGTATTGCCAACTCAAACGGAGTTTCTATCGAGCAGGAGATCAAGGACCTCGAGAGACTTGGAGATATATTGAAGTCATGTCTTAAAGCTCGGCCATGGGCTAACACGGCCGTGGCGGGTGATCAGGCATCGTGGCTAGATCTAGTTATCAAACCACGATACAACCGCCAGATCCATGGAGATCCAGAAATTCTCAAGTCTACTTTGAAAAGCATGATTATCAGACATACAGCAAGAGATATTACGGGGCAACTTAGGCTCCCCCGATTGAACAAGAGAATTGTTTACCTCGAAGGATGTTTTCAGAATAAGTTATCGTTGAATATATTTTCGATGATGATTACTATAAATGCTGTTACCTCTGAAAGAGAAGGTATAGACTATTTATTTCATCCGAAGAACAGGAGAGCGCTTTTGAATTTGTTCTCAAATTTGCGACAGGCTTCCTTTACTTGGTCAGGTTATACCAAAGCAATGATTGAGAACTCTATTCAAACCGCCGAGAAGTTTCTTGCCAAGGGTGACATTGATCCTGAAGACAAGGAACTTTTGAGGGAAGCAATTCGAACTGGAGAGCTAGCCCTCTCGAATGGCATATTCACAGCCGTGATTCAACTACATGAGATGGCCATGTATGTCGATAATCCTCTACAGGATGAAATTAGGCGTGCATGGGCACTTGACTACCATGATGGATGTCCAACTTTGATGAGTGCTAGTATGATATGTGCTGCAAAAAAGTCGTTTCATATATATCAGCGTCGTGGCCTCGACGATTTATTTGAGTCTTCTTTCGATATAGCCAAACTCAACAATATTGGAGAGAACTTGATGCGCAGAATTGCAGTAGACGCTGATGTAGAGCTTGACGGATTCAGATTAACACAAGCAGGCTTTACTGAACACAGACCAAGGGCAATCCCCGACACCGCAACTTCATCGAAGAACTTGATGTGGAAAGATTCTACTATCACATCCACCGCTTCGTCTAAACTCTCATATCTCATGGACCAGGTTTTTCTTCACCATAAAAATGAGAAGATAATTATATTTCACGAGGCCGAAAACGTGGGACATTACATTGCACAAGCATTAAAATGTGTAAACATCGAGCATTTAGTGTACACCAAAAGAGATTCAACGTCTGAACGTTCGAAATGTGTTGCAAAGTTCAACTCCGTCAAAAGTTTCCGTGTTATACTCATGGATGTTAATGAAGCCGCCTCTGATCTAGATATGAGCGCAGCGTCAAGATTGTACTTCGTCAGTCCAGTATTTTCACCGCAAGTTGAGGCACAAGCTATCAAGAGATCTCACCGTATCGGTCAGCTTCGCCCTGTACATGTTGAGACTTTGGTTCTGAAAGGAAGTATTGAAGAGGTTATCTTGACAAGAAGAGATAAACTGAACGATCAAGAGCACATGCATTTGAAAAACATCCTCGATGACCAAACAATATATGACTGGATAAAGGATGCTCGATTCTATCCTATCGCAAGCGGTAAATTATCCGGTCCAGAACAGCTTGCTCCTCTTTCTTACCCGCAACTCGCGTTTGAAATTTTTAAAAATCCTCCGAATGATCCGGCTATTCCAAGATTCAGCGAGACCACATCAAGAACTCCTGAGCCCCTTCGACTTCATTTCGCCCAGAGCAGACGCTTAATTTTGATTGATGACGACGATACCTATTTTACAGGGCGATACGGTAATTTACACCACCGGTTAGGGCGTGAAATTTCTAATTACATTCTTGACATTTATAGAAGAGGACTTCGGGAGCGGGTCCATGAACAAGAAATAGGATTGAATTCCTGGATTGATGATTTAATGGATTCGCATCAGATGGTACATGTCTCTACTGGTCATAAGACAGGATCATCCCATTCTGCTCCCGGCTTTCGATTTGGTACGAGAATTCAACCTGAATTAACTAAAGATCCCGGACAGCCTCTCTTTGATGGTGAAGAAGCAGATGAAAATGATCATACGAACGAGGAAGATGATCTAAAATCTGTTCGCACAAAGCACATGAAGACAAGATCCACCGGAGATGATCGACACAACGAGTCGGTGATGCAATCGGAAGTCTCGAGAGTATTGGCTCAGAGAGAAGTACAAAAAGATTACAGAGAAGAAACCGAACAAGATGGAGGAAAACAAAGCGAAGGAAACCATAGCTTTTCTCGAATACGTGCCTTGGAGGACAGAACCAAAAAAAATTCAGACACATCATTTTTGATGGGGATGTTTGGCATACCAGGTGCTAATAGGTCCAGTGGCGGGGGACCAAGTTCCAATGGACCATCTGCACCATCTGTTTTTGGGCGATCTGCTTTTCCAACGTCTGTTCTTGAGCCATCATTTCGGGAATCCTTGAGATATGCACAAGCTACTAATGGTGCACCAACATATGTACCACGGAGTACGAGATTGACAACTGATCAGCTTCCAAATGAGGAGCTGGCGGCAGAGATAACGGAGAGTGTCGCAGATGAAGTAGATGAAGATGTAGAGGACGCAGAAGTTGCAGATGCTGCAGAAAGTGCGGTTACAAGTGCAGAGTTTGATACTCACCACGGTAACTTGTATGACGCATGAGATTAATCAGATATGGTGTAGTAGATCTGATTGCAGGGTGGCATGCCATAGTGAGTATATGGATATTTTGTGATTCGATGCGATATGATATTATCGTGAGAACGCGGGTTGCTAGACAGTTATGTTACCTTTGCTACTGTTTGGATAATTCCAAACAGGATCAGATGGGGCAAAGCATAGTACTGCATGATGCACAGGATAAGACACGAGGCAGTGGCTTGTGTAATGAGATAATAATATTTGATGAAGCTTCAATACAGAAAAATGAGAAATGATTATGAAGATTTCATTTGGCTAAGAGTGACATAATTTTTCTCTTCCCATGAAGGTTGTTGAATAGGGTGTAGGAATGACGAGAGAATATTTTAAAACAAAAGATAGACTGCGAGTAGAGGTGGGGAAATGGTGAATTTACATGCCCCGGAACTTCCGGTATGTGGATGTGTACAATAATAGTAATGGGACGTATCAAGGATAGAGTAAGAGGAGAGAGCTAAATTGGTAATAGAGAGAGATAAAGAGAGAAGCTAGTGAGTTTTCAGATCATCTACCTGGTTGGCGACTCTGGGTAGGTTGGTACTGGATAGGCTACGGATCGGTCTTGCTGATGAGGTAGAAGAGGGAGGGGGATTGAATATTCAAGTAATGTTATTTTTGCAGGGATATTATATATTACATCACTCCAGTTTCAGAGATCCATCATCAGATCCTACCGTCTAGCAATCTCCCTCCCATCAACCCAATTCGCAACCCAATTGACCACCACCATCACCTTCCTCCTCCACCCCCTCGTCCACGCAATACTCCCACTCCTCCACGCCAACCAAGCCGACGCTCCCGTCCAGTCTTTCTTCCCCTGGATCACGCCATCGCCTCGTCCTATATACGCTACTAAATCTTTCTGTTCATACGTAAACGGTTTTCCGAGGTCTTGCTCTGAATTCGATAAGAGATGTTGGGTTAGCCACTTGGCTTTTTGCACGGCTACTTCGGCCGTGGTGGGCAATTCGTTTTTGAGGATTTCTGCTGCGTCTCCCAACGCATACACATTCTCAATTATATCTGCGCCTGCGCCTTCGACGCCGTCGGAATCGGGCGCAAGCACTCTCAACCATTTATCTGTGAGGATTCTCTGTAGTCCTTTACTTTTTCTGCACTGCAGATCCTCGACTAGTTTTCCCGCTGTGTTGCCCACAGCCCATACTACGACGCCGAATGGCACCTCGCCTTCTTCTTTGATGGTCATGCTGTGTCGTTTTATCTCCTCGATGTGCTTGCCCGTTTTCACTTTGACGCATCCTCTGTTTTGGAATTTTTCCATCGCGTATTGGCTGAGTTTCTCGTCGAATTGTCCGAGTAGTCGGTCGGCAACGTCGTAGATGCTAATCGTACATAATCCCTTCAAGCGCGGATATACGGCCCCAAGATGTTCCTGGATCAGCTCATCGATTTCGGCTGCTAATTCGATACCAGTGGGTCCGCCTCCGACAATGGCAAAATGTAACATGTCCCTTTTTTCTTGCTCGGATATAGTGGGCAAAGAAGCTCGTTCTAAGCAATCCAAAATTCCTTCTCTCAATCTCCTTGCATCCGGTACTGTTTTCATGAATAATGCAAATTCTTTTACTCCCGGTGTTCCGAATGTATTTGTTTCGCATCCGGGAGCTAGGATCAATTTATCATATCTCACATCGAAATGCGCTTCATCTTCTTTGATATCATTATAAGTTGGAGAATCCATTGATTCGCCACTCACGCCACTCCCTCCAATACACGCTTTACATTTGATTGTTTGCGATTTGAAATCGACAGAGGTGACTAGCGCTTGGTATTTTTCGAACTTGGAATCGCGCCGACGAACGGGTTCCTCGGCAAGACGGAAATCGAAAATGGAACAAGCGGCTGAGGCGAGGAGGGGAGTGAGAGCCATTGTTCGAGAGGGCGAAATGGCAATTATGTTGTAGGGAGATGTGGAGGAGGTGGTGGCGGAGAGTTCTTGAGCGAGTGTCCAGCCAGCCCAGCCGGTGCCGATGATTGCTATGGTTGGTTTTTGGGGGTGGGATTGAGGATCTGGCGAGGAGTCTTCATTTGTGGAGGTTGAAGGGGGACGGGATATTGAGGTTTTGGAGGCATTGCTTCTTGTGGTTGGAGTCATGCTGAAGTGTGATTTTTGATTGCTGATGATAGGGTAATGGTTGGAGTTCAAAACTCTATTTGGTATGTATCTAATTGAATTCCTTCCAGTATCTGGAGTAATAAAAGTGCAAAAATCTCGAGTACTAACTCTAAACTTTCCTTCCAGAAACCGACTTTTATACATTCCGAATATCAATTATACAACGTAGAGAAAACAAGGAAAGAGAATGCTTATCAATACAATGGAGACTTAGGAAATGGTATGTATATCTACATGGTCCTCGACTTACATTTTTCAGTTATGTCGAAGGGCTTGGTATGCGGTAGTTCCATGTACTGACGGCATTGACATATCTTAGCGTATCTGGGATCCATAACTGTCATGATCTAGATCGGAGCAGACGGATGGAAGATTCCATGGAATTGCATGGTCTTTAATCTGAACGTTGGCACAGTAAAATATGTCAGTGATTATCTATACACGAGACGAAAGCCAAAGTTTGCCTCGAATTTCGCTGCGGTGGAGAAAGATCCTCGATATTCATCAGAAACATTCCGAAATATAGATTTCGAAAATCGGTATTCGGAATCCATCAGTATCAATCATGACGTAGAAGAGTGGAGGTCGGTCTGGACAAAATAAAGTCTGATCGAGTATCACGTGAGCGATCTCCACAGAAGATTAACCGAGAAAAGCTAACTGTGCCCTGTGCCCCGTGATTTAGTCTCTTCGGGTGTGTATCTTGTTGCATGTCTGATTTAAGCTACATTTTAAAGTGAAATTTAGATTAGAGTAAGTCAGACAGAGAGTGTGAAGCTCAAAACTGGCGCAAGAAAATTTTGGATGGGTTTCTTTTTTATCTTTGCTTGACACGTGATCTTCGGCTGTACTCTTTGAATGGATGATACTTCCCTTGAATAAAAAATTGTTCCCTAGAGCAAGTGAGTGGTATCATGTCTTTGTGTTTCTCAGGCAGGGAGACTTCATGAAATGAATAGTATGTACTCACTCATTCTTGTACAGATTGAAGGTATATATTGGACATTGCTGGAAGATATGATGCTTCCTTCACACAATGGGAACGGAGGAAAAACACAAATGGCTGCAAAGTGTTGGCTTTGGTCAGAGTTAGAGAACGAAACGCTTTGGCTAATTGCAGAAGAGTTTGTGCAATAAAGACGAGGTGAGGAGGGCTAGTCTTCACGAGGTAGATCTTACATGGATGAGAGCTCGAGAGACATCACGATTTTATTGTTGAATTCATTACTGTTGGTATCACCTCGGTGGTGATTATGATGTATTTATAACAGGTATGGTTTAGTGCATTGTATTGTGTCTATCTATTCTAGATACTGAGCTACAAAAGATATATGCAATACGCTCGTGCACTCACGCGTGCATACCCAGTTGTGTCGCAACAATTATATCTTGATTGAATATGCTGATAGATTCTAGATTGTAAGACTTTCTAACCCATCGGATTTCCTCAAATCTTGTTCGCCTAGGTATCCTCCCGCTCGCTCATTAATCCCTAAATCTACCACGGAGCGCCGTCGAAAATCTGCGTCAATCCTTTATACCTATCTACGATAGTACCATCAGCATGAGCCGGTAGCCAAGCTAGCATAGATGGTACATACATCCTAGGAAGAGGAACGATTGAAGGGTCATCTTGGTCATCTGAATAGAACCAGCCTACTAAGCCCGCCACTGGCTCCCTGGTCTTCCAAAAATTCACAACGTCTCCATCCCTCGCAACATTCCGATTGACAGCTTCCCTATAGAGCTTCCAATCTCCCATGATGTAATTGGCATCATGTTGAAGACTTGATTTTGTTGATCTTTCAAACTCTCCCTCAGAATTATATTTTGCACCCATACCACTAAAGTCTTCAAATAAAAACTCGCTGTCCATTTCTAGGATCCGTAATTCCAATTTTCGGTATTGGACTGGTGATTCGTTGAAGTTAAAACAATTGCGGCCATCAATGAGAAGATAGACCTTTGAGAGTGCAGGGCAATGTAAACTGATAATCCTGAAAAAATAGTGCAAACGGCGAACCTCATAGCTTCCATCAACCGTGTCTCCAGGAAGCTCCCAAGTCATTTCATCAGGAGAGGCACTTCGGAGCGCCAGACACTTGACGGTAGACATTGAAATAGTACCACCATAGCTGTACAAGGTGACGACGTCAGCAGCATCTAACATGAGGATATCTTCATCCGCTCTCATGTAAGTATAACTTCTCGTGTTAGGCTTCTTAGATGCTCTCGAACTGTTGAAGACTGTATAATCACGAATATGTGGAGGAATACCCATCACTGGATTTGAGAGTTTGAAAGGAGTGTTCGTACCCAAACTTGCAATTTCGATCTTCTCAAAGTTTCGATATACCTCGGCGTGTGAATTGGCGCAGGCTTGAAGTAGTGGAAGCATGCTGGGATTTGCGGGTATGGAAATTTCCAGCTCACGAAAGATTTTCCGCACGCTGTGGTCGCGGGACTGGGTGATTTTAAAAGCAAGATTGATGACCTGGGGGGTTGGCAATGCCTCTTTGAAGATCTTGCATTGAATTTCTATTGGAAGTAGGCTGAAGTTTCCGAAGGTTCCATCGCGTGGGTCTCGAGTATCTTGATACCCGTCTTCCCAAGGGTTTAACGGAGGACAGTGTTTGCACATGATTTAATGCAAAGAACAAGTTGTCAACTTGATCGGTACATGTATTCTTATGTGAAAGTTCTTGGAGGTGTCGGGAATTGAGTTTGCAATTTCAAAAGATGAAGTGATAGAATTAAGAAGCTTTCTCTCGTTACTAATGTATCATAGTTCGAAAGATACGGTCGAGAATAATGGTCGTACCAGCTTCTTAGTACATGCTTCATTATCCAAATCGTTGGTAGCAGGTGGCATGTTCTGCACGGCTCGCGTAAATGAATAGCAGGAAATGGATGTCAGACTGTATTCGATTATCAAGACTAACACATTGATAAAAGGTTAATACTGAATGAATACTCATAATACCAAAGAGTTGGCTCAAGGGTTGATCCCAAAGACCAGGACCGTATTCACCCATTATCACAACACCCTAATTATTCTGCAAAGCAGCAAGTTCGAAGTGAATGTGAATATGAATGACTTGGTGTATTTGATATCTGCGGTGACAGTAGATACAATGACTGATTTTATTGGGTGTCTTATTAGCACGGTGGAGAGGCTTTGTAAAGTTAAGTTCTCTTTAGTGTGGTACAAAGTGGCTAATAAGCGTAGGTAGTCAGTCGCTGATACATCACATAACACACATAACACCAGACATAGCCTTCTAGCGAACCGAAATCACTTTCCTTATAAGAATTCTTCTTCACAAAGAACATCTACACATATCCACTTCGTTATCAAAGAACAGATTTTGAATTTACTTTCAAATGTCAAATATCTTACAAATCAACACCATGTCACTCGAAAACACCGATTCTCACAACGATAACATGGCTCCTGTCAATGATAAAACAGCTGATGAGGAAGTCCAATGTAAGTACTCTTCCATCGCATTCAATGATCCAGACTGGTAGACTATATGGATTCTTTCGATATTTCAAAATATTTCAATATCCGGAATGACCTCCACGGTTCGGGAATTGAAAGTGTCTGGCCATCGGTCTGCAGTTTGGACTATTGAATCCACAACTCCGTCCTTGACATATGATATCACTGACGCCGCAAAGTTGTCATTAATCCGCCCCTTCCACGAATAAATAATTCCATTGGAGACACTCAAGCCTTTCATAGGTTTGGTGACTTGGCTCGTGAGTTGCAATTGAAGATATTCAGACATGCGATACCAGCCCCGCGCGTCGTTCGATGAGAGAAAGGAGCTCCTTTGCGTTATTATTGGCCCATATCCGACAGCCCCTATCCACTATTCGATGAATGGAGATTTTTGGGTCTGGAATCCTTATTTCAAGCTGACTCGGTTTCCAATGCATCAGTAAATCTTGAATATGTCAAGATTAAGTCTGAGCGTGGACAAGGCAAAGCCCCCCCCTTAGAACTGGAGGTGGAAGCATTATACTTTTATGCGGCCGATCAGGATATTATTCTCATACATTTCACGGGTCTGGTTAGGTTGTATCGAAATGGCGGATCAATCAACCTTGGAAAATTCACTCATATTGCCATGTATTATCAAAATGAGCGATGGCCAGAAGATCTCCTAGTAGAAATGTTGAATTTCATCCAAGGCCATTGTCCAAGTCTCCAGAGACTTAGTCTCTTAATATGCAATCGATGGGACAAAACTTCACGCAATATGAAAATATAAGATTTCTCGATATTGACGGTAGTCTTAACCTTCTCAAATTAAGGTTCACACTCTTTATCAGAGCGAGAAACTACAACACAGAGGCCATGATAGGTAAAAGATTGAGAGAAATGTTCAACAGTGCCTCGGTTCTGAAATCTCAGCTTCAAGCAGTTTTTACGGAGATGGAAGAAAATAGGGAGGATAAAGTGATGGCATACTGGAAGAAAGTCTAGGTGGTTCCCGTTATTAATTGTGGATCACAGAATTATCACAATGATTCGGATCTGTACTTTTCAGACTTAGAAGCCTATGTGCGTCGCAATGATGATGGAACTCTGGAAACTGTAACTTGTGAGTGGAAAGACAATAAACGGGGTGAGCTTGGCGGTCTCGTTTGTTCAGAACCGAGTTAGGGCTTGATAGATGGTGTTGGATAGATGTTGTTGAGGGTGGGGTTGGGTAGGAATGAGTATACTTTCTGCTTATTGTTGGGTAGAAGCTCTCAAAGGAAAGAAATGAGAGATGATTAACACACATAGCAATACACAAAACATAACTATGACTTCACTTACTACATCAGCTCAGATGCAGTGAAACAAAGTGATTTTAGAAACTCAATACGGAATATATGTCATTGATCTTCTAACTGATGGGCAAGGCGAAAGTTTACAATCACATCCAGATTCTTTGCTTCGCACAATGTACTTCTTTCTGTAGATTACATGTAGCTTACAGAAAGCTTCACTATTTTCTATAAGAGACAAAAATCTATTGTTATCTCCAAGTTATCATCCCAAAAATTCAACATGTCCAAGTTTTCATCCGAAAATTCACCAAAAGAAATAACCGTCTCTACCCGAAGTTTCCTTGATTTCGGTTCGAATACGGCCCGAGTTTTACAGCTAGCCTTGTGCTCGGGGATTGTTTATAAACTCTTGAAGTCTTTATAAGTTTAAGGTTGACTTTTCAATCTATTCTGGTCACATCACAAAAGTGGCAGTTTTCTTTCACAGACTATCCACATTGATTTTCTCGGTGGGATAATCAGTTTCTTCTTCATCTCTTGTAACGACATTCAATATTTCAATACTAAAGTATTCGGATTCTATTCTGCGACAAATAATACATCATAATTCACCATAGCAACAATGTCGAGTGAAAGCAACACATCTGATTCAGAAGCTTCAAGCTGGTATGACGTGTCTTCCTCTGAGGAGGATGAAGGTAAAGTTGTCTTCAAAGGTTCTGTTTACAAATATTCTAATAGAACAAAGAAGTAGGAAGCCTATCAACAAGTGAACCCGCTATTGAGAGCCACAATGATGAGAATGCCATGGCGTTGACTGTTCATTCCATCTCTGGAAGCATCAGTGGTAAGACCTCAAGTATTATGCAACATACTTCTCACAAATATTTGCTAATAGACCATAGCTGCAGAAGTGACTCAATCAAACTCTTCTAACGCAATCATTTCACCCGAAACCTCAATCGCAACCTTGAAAGAATTTCACTCCTTCAGTCGATTTCCTCCAGAGCTACAGAAAATGATCTTCAAGCACGCACTGCCTGTTTCTGGCCCACTTCTATTGAGGTTTGAGATCTATGTTGATGAGGTTCCTGCTCTGATTTCCCAGAATAAGAGAACAGGAGAGAGAAACTACTCAGATACAGATTTCACGATCACAACCTTTGCCTTTAGTGCCAAATCCCCCCCTCTGCTGCCACTTTTGCTAGCATGCAATACTTCCAGCGAAGCTGTATCAAGCGGCGGTTATGAAAGAATTGTGGTCTCCTTTCCAGGCAACGACAATCGACAGAACAACTATGCTTTGAAGGAAAATCCTCACTTGAACATCGAATACCTTACATTACCTCCTCCGCAGCGAAACCATACTTGGATGCGTCCTGCTAAAGATATACTAGTGGTTTATGCAAAAGATTTCGTGATGCTGTATAAGCATGGCGGCTCCATGAATCTTTCTAATATTACACATTTGGCCGTACAGAACTTGTTGGGAAGAAAAGTCTCAACTCGGATTCTCTGGAAATGGGTCTTTGTTATTGCAGAAAAGCACTGTCCGGCCTTGAAGAAACTCAGTCTTCTTGTCGGCATCGACGTTACAGACAATGATTATGATGATGAAGAAACCATTGAAGATGATACACATAACATAATTGTTGATGTTGACGAGAAGTTCTATCGACTCGATTTTCACGATGAATCGGATGATGAACGCACTGTGAAAGATGGTGAACGATTTGGAATTGAGGAGCTATTTATGAGCAACAGGAGAGCTGTTGAGCTAAGAGACACATCGACTGTACTAGCAGAGTATCTGAGTGAAAATATTGGCAACGAAGACAAAGCTATGTATTGGAAGAACGTCAAAGTCCTCCCTGGCTTCCGAGCTAGACCCAATCACATGGAAAATGCAACGAAAATCATGGGTGTGGACGCGTGGGTACCTCAGGATGCCAACGGACAGCTAATGTGCAGACCTAACGAATTGTCTGGTAGCTAGAAATTCTGCGAAATCATGAAAGTGGTGGTATGCTAGACCAAATATTTGGCAATCTAGGAGATCGCTCGGAAGTGTGGAAACATGTAGAGGCTGGGGATTTTGCTTCTTCGTCAACGCTACTCTTTACTGAATGGGATTTCAGAATATGGATTTCAGATAATTCGATTAATGAGACATTAGGATATTGAGACTATGCATGTATTAAAATATCAAGTCATTATAAAAACTCAGTCTTTGCTATTCGATCCTGTGACCCCTAGTGCTCGGTCATATACCGAAATGAAACACAGAAGTGATATTATAACAAAGACAAAACTACAAAGACTAAACTGAATCCCCAGCAATTCTTGCTGCCATACTCAAGTGATGACACTTCAAGACATGCGCAGACCCGCTGGAAGTGTGGGTGTCATACTCGGCCAGAGCCAACGCTATGTCAAAGTAATGGTTAATTTCCAGACCATTCCAGAGCTTTCCTTTTGAATATTCTCCATCTATAAATTTCCGCCAATCATCATAATCCGCTTCCCCAATAATCGCTTTAGTTCCCGTTGGTAATTGCTCATTTTCTTCGGCAACACGAATTCCACGCTTTTTCAAAACGCGGTGCCAAACTTGAAGATTTTCCGATCTGCTCCAGAAACTGCTCCCGAGACACACATTCATACGTCTCACAACTTCATCATCCACATCATGTTTCGCATCTGTCGTCAGAACAACAATGCCTTTGAATAATTCTAGCTCCCTCAAAAACAAGTCTGGAATACCGGGATCACCATCTGAAAGGCTTTTCCGATGCGGGAACCGACGTTCCGCTTCGGGAATTGCAATTATGCAATTCCATTTTGCGGCTCTTTTGAAATGGGTACCAAAATCCCGCGTAGCATCCCATGTGACCGGACCAAGATCTGCCCTAGTTATGGTGTAAACTGGTCTATTGAAATGGGAGGCGAGTGCTTTCGCGGTGAGAAATTTCCCCATACTTCTTCGTCCGTGGAGCAGAATTGATAGGCTTGCTTTTGGTCTCATTAGTAGGCTTCTTTCTTCGAATCATGCCAGAAACTTACATGAATCTCTGCTTGTTCTAGATGGTAATGATTGGCTGCTGGAGTGTGTCCCCACCAATGCTTTCAACATATATTCGTGTTCTTCAGGGATAACAAGAGATTTGAAATCCACAGGGTTCTCTACACCTTCTTGATTCAGATCACTTATCGCATCTACACTCAGCATCTTCCATTTTTTCTTCTCTAGCACAAACCCCTCAATTGTGGGCGGCAGGAGCATGAGGAATTCATCTCCGAGTTCATCGTTAACATCACGAGAGTGCAAAAGATGCAAATCGTCCTTGTACTTGGCAGCACGGTCATTGTCAACCACATTATCCACGACCAAGTCCGAGCATCGACAATCTCTCTGGAAGCCGCGGTCATTGAAGTATTGATTGTTCGATACTCCATAATGTGTGCAATTTTCAGCGGTTTCCCTGGAATCGAACTCAATTGCATCAAAAAGACCAATAGCTTTGTTCTCAATCTCGAACTCGTTGTCTATGATGATTTCGCTTTGGACCTAATTCACTGTTAGGTCACACACTGAACATCAGACGCCTCACTTACTTCTTCACGTTCTCTTTTTAAATTCACAAAGGGGCCCGTTCCATACACTGGCGGTCTCCCTGTAAATCTCACATCTTCATCATTTGACGAGTTCGATACCTCTTCCCCAGCACTTCCTACATAATACTTGTGATCGCCTTGCTTCAAGGATCTCAATTTCTTTCCTCTGGTGACCAAATATGATATTTGCTTATTCGTTTCACTGATGGAGAGTATCTTAAGAGGCAAAACCGTAACTCTCTCTGTCATGAGCTTCCCATCCAGTTCAACTAGTAATTCTGACACTGCTCTTTTCCCAGCATACTCTGAAATTCTTAAAGTCTCATGAATCGGACCAACGGTCTTCCAATCAGATCTCATGTAGAAGCAGTTAATATTGAAAGGCGAACAAACGGCCTTCTTTTCAAATAATTCCGGTTTAGATAAGCGTAGTCGACCACCTGATGTATGGAAGACTCGATACGCACGAGACATGGGATAGGTGACAATCAGATCACCGGGGCTGAACAAGTGCCAAAGATCGGTAAAAGCAATTTCGGTCACAGAACCATCTTTAATCTGTTCACGGAGCTTGAAGACATGATTCAGATCGTGTTCCATGAATTCGATCAAGCACTTTAAGTGAGCAACTCTAGTATCGATGCATGCGAGAGGAGTCTGGTGAGGTGGGTAGACAACATCGCAAACCTCGCAACTGGATGGTGGATCTCTGAATCGGACCTTGCGATCTGATTTCCTGTCTTCTTGAGCTTGATCTGCTCCTCTGTTCTTGTCCTCCACCGGGTTCTCTGCCAACTTTTCGTCTCGAGATTTCATCATTTCCTCCAATTTGTGCAATCTTGCTCTAATTGCCTTCTCATACTCCACAAGCACTTTCCATGGCCCTGTCAGAACTCTACGCCATTCATTAATCACAAGACCCACCCCGGCTCCTATCACCATTCGCAGTTCGTCTCTCAAAGCCTCCGAGTTAATCGCCACTCTGATTGCTTTTCCCTCCTCCACCGCAACATCTAGCACATGTTTTCCCCTTTGCTCCATATGCTTTGATGCAGCCCAATCTTTGAACTCCATTCTATTGATATCAAGCTTGAGCTCTGCTCCTTGCTTGCCTACACGGACTTCAATAATTCCAGGCGACGAAGCTCGGTTGGAACGAACTCGTGATGGATATGGAGAGTTGGAGCGACGGTTATCAGAGTTGCGTCTGGTACGAGAAGCACGAGTTGCAGCCCAAAGAAAATCTTGCTCATATTCGGGTACCCAACGTTGAATCAAAACATAATCAGGATCCTGTTGTATGTATTAGTAATTTGAGCTCTCAGACGAAGTACAATAGAACATACCTGAGCATCGATCACATAATCTATGTTATTCTCTTTCAGAACCTCGATGGACAAGTGTCGAAGGTGCATTCTGGTCCAAGTTGGGCGCGTTTCGGGCGTCTCATTTTCAGGATCTCTTGGATCGATCTTGGAGTCTCTGCAGGATATCAGAAGATGAAATCGAAAATTTGGTATGCTAAGATCTGCTTACTTATTGCCGATGACATCTTTCTCGTCGTTGATAATTTCCTTCTCATTGGTGTTCTCATCCTCACTGCCCACAATATCACCATCTACCTCAACATTTTCTGCAACATCCTCTGAAAGCGGCGTCACATGTTCAAATCCATCCGATGAATCCATAACTTCTCCTTTAATTTTCATTATATCTCACAATATCTCACGATGTCTATCTCCAAAACTTTCTGGTAATTGAAAATGCGAAAAATCATCCTTTCATTTCACATTCAATGTTCTAGGCATCAGCTCTTTAAAGTTCCACCGACACCCCGCATGTCAGCTTTTGGGCTTTGTAACAATTACAGGGTTGTGATTTGTAGACATTTTAGGGCTGCAAGGAATATGCGGGCGTTTTGGCTTGGCGTGGAGCTGAGAGTTAGTAAATGGGGGTGCATGTCAGCAGACTGATTTTAGTTGAGAAAATAATTTGGTTTGTGTCACTTCATTGGGAGAAATGGGAGCATCAAAATAATATCAATATGGGAAGAAATCTATGTCAGCAGG
This sequence comes from Botrytis cinerea B05.10, assembly GCF_000143535.2. Lineage (NCBI taxonomy): Eukaryota > Fungi > Ascomycota > Leotiomycetes > Helotiales > Sclerotiniaceae > Botrytis > Botrytis cinerea. The sequence goes on along the minus strand of NC_037312.1, from coordinate 2,916,699 downwards.
AGTCTCACAAATAGTCACAAACAGTCACAGGCAAACACAAACAGTCACAAAATTATTTGTTATCTAGGTTTAGTTGAACTTTATTGATTATATATGGTATCTATCATGGTTGGAAGTTCGAACATTTCAATATCCTTTTAGCTAATAATGATTGTTACAGTGCACTCCTCCGGCATCAGCCCTGTCCATGTTCGCTTTTCCCGTTAGCTTCTCGCTAATGTATTGGTATGGGTACCACTTCATGACTTCCATTCACAAGATGGACGAGGTAAGCGCAAGCGAAACGCGAGTAATCTAATAGTGAGAAGTTAAGAATCTACTTCTGTTAAGTTTGAAGTAAACGTTTCTCACTAAAAGGGCGAGAGTGTTTTCATGCGCAAGCGTAAATGATTTCAAGCTCGACAGATTTACAAGTCTGCTCCCCCAAAGAGCTCCACCATCCCTTGGTATCTGTCGAAAGGAGTTCCATCATCATAGCATGGAAGCGCAGATGACAGTGCAGGAAACCATAATTGGGGTCTTTTGCCACCTTCCAACCAGCCCACTGTAACTGGAACTACCTCAATCTTCCTCCAGTAATCCTCCACAGCACTATCCGAGAGCATTTGTTCGCGTTCTGCATAATGCTCAAGTTCCATCATCGCTTGTTGTGCTACATAGTCTTTGAGTTCCATCATTGCGCGATGCGCATACAGAGAAGTACTACGCATTCCTTCCTTGAGGCCTTCTAACTCATAATATTCTAGCCTCGCGTCATCCTCTTCAAAATCAAGACTTTGAAAGTCTTCGTCCATTTCGATCAGTCTCATGTTTCGAGTCAACTCAGTATTATTGTTCCCGGTGCTGAATGGAACCGCTTCAGTGTCTCCAATGACTAGCTGAAGTTTCTTAAGTTCTGGGCAGTGTTTTTGGATGATATTGCAGAACTTTTCGAATAGAACTGTTAACTGTTCACGGTCGAAATCGTCGAAAAGATCGTAATCTATTCCGGTCACAGCGAGCTGTTTGATATTACGTAGAGATCCGATCGAGCCGCCAAGTTGATATAATCTGACGAGGCTGTCAATTCTGACCATGAAGACATCAGTCGAAGGTCGAAGATACAAGTAGTTGAGTGTATCAGGAATAACCTCTGTTGTATCGAGAAAATGACGAATTGGAGGGCGGATCAGTTCGATCTTCTCAAGCCCAACATGACGATATAAAATATCATTTGAGGCTTTGCAAGTCTCTGAAAGAGCTGAAACACCGGGAAATTTTGCGAGCGCAGATCCAAAGTTGATTATATCGGTGAATCCACCACGTTTCCTATGAATCCAGAAGCGGAAGTTCAGAATTTGCGAAGGTGGCAATGCCTGTGCGAAGATCATGCATCGAATTTCAGAGGGAAATTGAGCGAATTGAGGGAATGTCGTGCGTTTTCTTTTCAAGGGATTAGCCGCTGAACTCGTCTTGATTCGCGAATCGTTTGTTGAAAGCTGCCCCATTGTATTAGGCTTTTGAATATTCTTCTGCTTTGGAAAAAGCGTTTCTTTGGATACTCTTAGTTTGATTTGCTTTTTCGGACTCAATGTAGATGATTATTGATCGAATAGCTGTGAATCAGAAGATTTGAGTGGTTTTTTTTTTTTTTGAGAGAAAAGTGGGTGTAGGCTTGGTATTTGTATTTTTGAAGAAGATGGATGGATGGAGCCAAAATTAGCTCAGAACAGGAATGGGAGGTTTGTAGTTTATATACGGATCTACAGTAAGAGCCGTATGGTTAATCATTACCAATGATGATGTTCAATAACTCGCGATGTGTAAAATGATTTGTAATTTTGTGTTCACGGTTAACTCGCGCTCGCACCGTAATCATCGGTTGCTAGGCGTATGAGGTAAGTTCCAGTCTCTCGGCAAATCGAATTAGGCAATCTTGAGGCGATTGATTTAGCAATTATATATAAACGGCTTTACATCAGACCGTACTAGGTAACATGATGTTCACGGTCATTATATCTATATAAGTATCAGACCGTATTGAAGAGCAAAATTTTCACTATCATAATGTTTGTATCAGCATCATACCGTACTAAGTAACAAGATGCTAACGGCCATCATGTTTATATAAGCATCAGACCGTACTGAATAGTAGAACTCTCACGGTCATTACTTTTACATAATCATTTACCTCTTCAAAGATCATCTCACTGTTTTCCATTACGGGCCTGTATAACCGTGTCATCATTTTTGCGCAAGATCAAAACTTCCAGTGTTCATACAATTTACTTAGCAGTATGTAGCTTACTCTAAGCCGTAAGTCCCCTACCCAGTTGGTATATAGTCGTTGTTGAAACCCTGCTGAAAACCCTCCAAATTATCCTCCTTCCTTACAATACAACCTTCCTCCGATCAAATCTACAATCAACTCCATCCACACATTCAATCTCTCGAAAGACGACCATGAAAAAGACGATCATGAAAAAGGCAGCTCTGAAAGCAGCCGTGAGAAAGGCAGCCATGGGAAAGAGAACCACCAAGAATACGACCATGGATAGGACAATAGTTGCTGTGGAAAACATGGCTATAACAGCCCCTATTTCAAGCTGGCTCACACCAAGTCAAACTCTCGCATTCAAGGCTCTCAAACGCTCAACCGAGGACGACAGCTTCTTCGCATTTGAATTTCTTCCCCTCGAGGTCCAGATCATGATCTTGAAGTACACACTGCCTCAAAAACGTCTTATCCGTATGGGATTTAGAACCGATTTCGAAAATTACAACATGATCTTGAATTTTCAGATGCTACCTGACATGCATCTGACACCATTGCTCAACACTTCTTGGCTATTTAACACGGAAGTTCTCAAGGAATTCAAGAAAGTCGAGCTCCAAAAGTACTCCAGAGGTGTAAAATCAAAGCTCTACAAAGCTTTAGATAACGATAATTACTCTCCCCCGAATTATTTTTGGGATCGTTTTAGACGCAACGTCTTTTGTGAGACAGGATCTGGATATCGCTCTTTAGATCATGTCTATATTCGACCCGAGACTGATACATTAGTCATCGACTATCGCCAGCTTTTCATTCTTTACTTCATCGGCGGGTCCATTGACTTTTCAAATGTCAAGAATATCGCCCTTACCAATGTAAGACAATTCGAATGGACCTGGCCATTCTATCATCTCGATGAAGACGATGTGGATCGTTTGATACTCGGTGTCATTAGTGTCGGATGTCCTCATCTTGAAAAATTCACATACATCATCTCAAACGAAGACCCGATGACCGAAATGCACATCGACACAGAAGAAGTAATCTTTGACATCAACGAAGAATTTTACTATCAAGATTTCGAGTATGAAGACGGGGAATTCCACTAAGAAGCCCCTAATAACTTGATGGACATTAAGAATGATGTGGATCATGTTCATCGATGTTTTCTCAGGCAGCTTGACTCTGAATATAGACTCAAAGACGATGTTATGAATTTCTGGAAGAAGCACGCACCGGATACAGACATGATCGCGAGATTCGATCCGGATTCAGATTGGCGTTTACGTATGAAGCGTTGTCCGGAGCCTAGGTATCATTTCGTGGGATTCGATACTTACTTGCCCGCTCATGCTGATGGAACTGTTCTGAGTCGGTATAAAGGATTGGCTCAAATCTTTGAGGGTGCACCATGGTAAATCGTTTACCATTGGAGATGAAGGGCTATCAAAGAGAAGGTTTACGGATGACAGAGCTTTGCAAGCTAGGAGATTGCAGAACGCGGGATTCATATGAGCAAGTCAGGCAGGTCATGGGAGGAAGTGGGATTTAATGTTCATAGTTCAGGCACGAGTGGCTCTCGTGGGGAAGTGATGAAGGTATCAGCACCTGAATGTTTTAGGAAAATCTATGAGGGGCTATTAAGGCATCGGGACAAGATCTGCTATGGACAGACGGACGGATTGGAGAAAACATAGCATCTCTCCACATTCTCCTTATTTCCCTCGCTTATCTTTTTTCAAAAATTGAAGCTAAAAAAAGATTCATCACTGTAGCTAGTCCCTCCTGTCAAATGCTTGAACATCTTTATAATCCGTATTCTCGTGACTATCTCAGGAACGCAATTTACAAAATGTCGGGTCTTGAGCCTCTCACATGTGATGTACAGACTATTGAACAGATCTACCTGAACTATGTACAAGAGTCAGATAATATCTCTCTCGCCATTATGAAGTAGAGAATTTAATGGGGACACATTTAGATGGAATTTTTGGTGTATATTTACCCGTTTTGTGGTGTCTGGATAAAATTACCCGAGAACAATCATCCGATGGAATCGTGGTTTTGCCAGAGCTTTACTAAACGCACCCAGATTAACTTTCAATACACACCCACTTGACCCATCATGTGTGTCCTCTTTGTTCGTTGTGTCCGTTATCATACATTGTATATTCTCATTATTCGTTATATACAACACATACCTGTAGGTCTATTGAATTGGAAACTGATCTCAAATCCTCGCATTAAAATGTCTGGCGCAAGGAATACAACCATCAATTTTTATGATCTGCCTACGGAAATCCGCCGTGAGATCTGGAAATTTTGTTGTTCTGAAGAGAGGATACTTCACTTCAAAGTCGATGCCAATGTCCGACTAAATAACTTTGACACTTATTGTCTTCAATACCTACCTCCACCCAAACTCTTACGTGTCTGCCAAGAATCACGGGAAGAAACATTGAGGATTTATCAAGAGTCGTGGAGTAGCAAGGAAGACGAGCAAAATGATGAGGCGAATGGCCGTAGCATCTCGGGTCGCTGGTGGAATCCATCTATGGATACCATTTATGTTCCATACTGGCTTCCGATCCACTCTACAGACAATCCCAATTTGAATCCAGGCGTGAAAGACATGAGTTTTCCTCTTGATAACCCATTTTTTCAGAAGCGAATGGGTGCGATGCAGCATCTCGCAGTTTCAACGAAAGCTACTGGGATCCGGTGGATTTGGGAAGAATCTATAAGACATCATGAGCCATTCAGCTGGCTGAAGCTAGCGACGTGGATAGCTGAGTTCCCAAATCTAAAGACATTCACATATGTTGTCGATTATTACACATATCGTTATAAGGAACAAGGCCCTCGATGGATTGACCATCCGGATTTTGCGATAGAAGGAAATTGGCGAAGTCACTCGGCACGATGGGATATGACACCGTCTAAGATCATTGCGGAACTTGAAGAGTGTTTCGAGCGCATACGGTCTGAGAGAGGCAACAGGAAGTGGATGCCTCCGAGGGTGAGGATTGTGTTGGATGAGGAGGACCAGGAAGAATGTTATTCTCGTGAGGCCCGTCTTCGAAGAAAGAATCCAGGGTCGTATGAGCACGGTGCAACGATGGTGGACATGGCAGCTGGAAGCCAGTAAGGATATTGCAACAACACGCCTGCTGACCAAGTGGGCTAGAAATGAAAGTGTGAAAGCTTGAGATGGGCGGGGATAATTGGGGCAAGAGAGTAAATAGGCGAGCATAGAAGGAGACTACTAGAGACTTTTAGATAAGACTACGCAAGGGGGTGTTGGATGGCGTCGGGAGAATATTATATCACGTTTCATTCGATAGTCTTTGACAACATGTATTGGGGAAATATTGAAGAATTTCCAGAATTCCTAATTTTTTATTGGTTCATTGTTTAATCTGTGATGTTGAAGTTCTTGAATACTGCCTAGGCACTTGTGAGAACTTAACACTTAACCAATAAGAACAAATCTGCTGGCTTCGAACTAACATCGGCGTCGGTGTTGTTCACTGACATGCGCAGAAGGATTTTGATTGGTGTTTGGTGGGGTTGCTGGGGTATTTGGGTACTGTAAACAAAAAAACGTAAACAACTCAACTAATAACTTGCCATTTTTAATTTAAGAACAACTCCAACTCCAAACAAACGACAACATCTTCGACAACTACCAACCACCACCAGAGCCTCACGATGTCTGCTTCTGGGGATTTGATCGATTTCGACATAATTGAGAACCAGAAAGAAAACATTCAATCATTACCACAAGGACGATCCGCAAGGAATCTCGCAAAAATATTCTCTCCATCACCTCTACAACCCCTCTCAACACCTACACCATCCGATACCAGGAATTTGAACGATGCAGTTAGAGAAGAATTTGAAGAAGAACTAGCCAATATTGGTGAATCAGACGACCCATTAGATATCTACGATCGATACGTCAAATGGACACTCGATGCATACCCCTCCGCACAAGCAACACCCAATTCACAACTTGCCCCTCTTCTCGAGCGCGCAACGAAGACCTTCCTTAATTCTCCGCAATATAAAAATGATCCACGATACCTAAAGCTATGGCTTTCATATATACGGTTCTTCTCCGATACGCCGCGCGAAACATTTGCATTTTTGGCTCGTCATAGTATTGGCGAAGGATTAGCATTATTCTACGAAGAATTTGCAGGATGGTTGGAAGGTGCTGACAGATGGGTGCAAGCGGAGGAAGTTTTTCAGATGGGTATTGATAAGGAGGCTAGACCGGCACCACGTTTGTTACGCAAATTCAACGAGTTCCAGGAAAGATTTGCTGCTAGACCAGAGAGCAGTAATGAACCTTCATCTCCCGCATTACCTACAGTTCGACCAGCTCTTGCGGCGAAAATAGACCCATATGCTGCAGTTGCGCCAGCTCCCGAAGATCCTCAGGCACCTAGACCTTCTGCGGGTGTAGGCGGTGGTTCAACGACTACCAAAAGTGGGAAGCAGAAGTTGAAGATTTTCTCAGATGATGAGAATGGATCTGCGCCAGCAGTCTCGGCGTCTCCAGGGGCAGGTTGGGAAAGTATAGGATCACTGGCAGACCGGAAAAAGGAAAATAGGATTGAACCAAAGCCATGGGTTGGTGAAACACTAAAGGCGGGTGGAAAGAAGAGCAGTACCAAGATACCAATTTTCAAGGACGAGGTATGTTTCTTCTTCCGATCTATTGTCCCTTGTTATGCATATGTTGATGATCATAGGACTAATTTTTGGCACTTGTGGCATTTATGTATTTCAGTCATTAAAATTACCTCAAATCACAAATCCAGAATTGCAACAAGTGACTATCAATCCTAGAAATGGCAGAAGTGAACGAATTTTTGTTAATCTTGAAGCTGTGTATCCTAGCCCGGATGAAATTGGGACGGAATTGAGCTTCGAAGAGTTGCGAGCTGCTCATCGCGGATGGTTGGATAAATCATGGGACCAGGAATTAGATGTACCATCAGAGCCAATGTCAAGTGAACCAGCTCAAGATTCTAATTCTAATATGGGCATTGAAACTGTTACACAACAAATTCCTGAGAAGCTAGTCATTGCTCGGGATTCAGTATTTTCCGATGAAAATCGCCCGGAGAAATTCGCAATTGCTCGGGATCCTGTACCTACGGATGAAAATCGACCAGCGAAGCTCGTGATTGCTCGAGATCCAGTATATGCTGATGAAAATCGACCAGAAAAACTTGTTGTTGCTCGAGATTCAGTATATTTGGATGAGAATGGAGCAAAGAAGGAACATAATAGGGAAACCAAGCATAGGAGAATGAAAGTCAAGGAGGTTAACAAGACACAAATAAGTGAGTCTTGAAGATCTTTAGCAATTTTGAAAGCTAACAATTTTTAGTCAGCGCCAAACTTTCTTCGCCGACGGGGAAGAAGATGAAAAAGAGGAAGGCATCGAAGGAGCAAACGATGACTCTTCATACCAAAGCAGCCACGGATGAGATTTATGACATCTTTAATCAACCCCTCAAAGCAGCGAGTGAGGAAGAAGAAGAGGAGGAGGAAGAAAGTGATGACGATGATGAAGATATGACCGATGGTGATTATACAAGTGGCGGAGAAAGTACCATGACAGGGGGGCTTAATGGTACTAGTGAAGCTGGTGACGATGACGAGACTACGGATGTAAAGAGTGAAAGCGAGTGGACTGAATTCACAGCGCAGAGGCCTGTTCCAGATACGGACGATGAAGACGGAACCATAGCCTCTACCTTCACCGATGGCGAAGATGAAGAGTTTGAGGCTATCAAGGTTGCAATTCCTCGTGATGTCGAAGAACACGATGATCTTGTGACTCCAATATCCGAGGATGGTCCATTTAGATCAACGACAAGTTTTGTACCAATACCTCCGGAAGATTATGATCCGCCAACTCATCCATATCGAGACCCTGCTCAAGTTTCTCAAAATCGTCTTCCTTTCATGACCCCAATCGTTGAGAGAACTGAATCTTCGCTTGGATTACCAACGATCAGGGATCAGAAGCATTACTTTAATTCTACGACTAGCCCTAGTAGAGGTAGTGGATCAAAGATACAGGTTTTCCAAGATGACGATGATGATGATGATGACGAGGATAGCAGTCCGTTGAGGGAAATCGTTAATGAAGCAAAACCCATCGACCGAATTCCGCAACCGCAATTAGGCAAGAAAAAGCCTTTGTCAAATTCGACAGCATTCGCCAAAGAAATTGCACCTAAAGGTCCGATTGTTCACGATTCGCAATGTAATCCTGTTGATGAAAGTATACGACAATTGATATTTGAGAAGTTACAGCCTCCTCTCAGCTCTTATGAAGGATTTTCTCAGCACGACGAGGCGAGAGGTCAGTCAGCAGAATTGAAGAAATATGCCAAAGCAGCTTCGAGAGCAAAAGGCTCAAGCGACAGAACTAGTATCTCAGCGCCCCCAACTCTAGAATTTTCTGGAACAGATAGACAATACACATTAAAACGAGAGCTTGGTGCTGGCGCATTTGCTCCCGTATATCTCCTGGAAAGTGGAACAGAGAATTCCGAGCAAGATGAGAACGAAACTCCAGCAGTCATGGGCAAGGGGGCTTTTGATCACTTTAATCGTAAATCACTGGAAGCATTAAAGATGGAAGATCCACCAAGTGCATGGGAATTTTACATCATGCGCCAAGCGAAACGAAGATTGGGAGTTTCTCGTCCTGCAGAAAGCATTATTGATGTGTACGAAATGCATCTTTATAGAGATGAATGCTATTTGATAGAAGAATATAGAGATCAAGGTACTCTCCTAGATATCATCAATATCTCTCGCGCAGATGCCAAATCACCGGGTGGTGTTATGGATGAACTCCTCGTTATGTTCTTCACCATCGAACTGTTCCGCACAATTGAAGCTCTACACTCAAAGGGTATCCTCCACGGTGATCTTAAAGCAGATAATTGTCTGGTTCGTTTTGATTCTCTCTCGGACTCTGATAATTGGAGTCCCAAATACAAGAGAGATGGAAGCGAGGGCTGGAATAAAAAGGGCATTGCACTCATTGATTTTGGCAGGGGAATCGATATGAAATGTTTCAAACCTGATGTTCAATTCATCGCGGACTGGAAGACAGGTCCACAGGATTGTGCGGAAATGAGGGAATTAAGACCATGGACTTATCAAATTGATTATCATGGACTGGCGGGAATTATCCACAGTATGCTTTTTGGAAAATATATCGATACGATTGCTGAGAGACCGAATGATTCTATTGGTGGAATGGGAGGTGGTGGATTGAGGAAGTGGAAAATCAAGGAGGGTCTTAAGAGATACTGGCAAACTGAAATTTGGGCAGGGGTTTTCGATATTTTGTTGAATCCTCAAGGATACGTGGATGGAGAGGAAGGGGGGAAATTACCAGTGCTTAGGGGAATGAGGGTCATGAGAGAGGAAATGGAGGAGTGGTTGGAGGGGAATTGTGAGAAAGGCGCGGGGTTGCTTAAAGGGGTTAAGAAATTGGAAGATGGGGTTAGGGAGAGGGCTAAGAGGAGGTAGATGTTTCAGTTGGGGGAGGTAATCGCTTGGATGTGGAAGTGTTATTAGGAAATTATTTGGTTATTAGGAAGTAGGGGAGTAGGGAGTAGGACATTGCTACGGGGGGGTTAAAGGGGTATATCCAATCTATCGTAGTTTTAGACCATGGCGTTCTGGTTCATGAGGAATTGTCAATCCTTTTGTACGGATTTGAGACTTTGATGGATGGATAAAGATAGATAGATAGGTGGTAGGAATTTTTATGAGAAGTTTATGAGAATTTTCTGATTTCTGAGGTTTGATTTGTGGTGTTTGATATTTGAACCTTTGAATCTGTGAATTTTTATTAGAATTTTGTTGTTCTTGGGGCTGGGGGTTTCGGTATCAGGAAAGGTGGTTGTTGTATATATGTGAGTATGTAAGTTAAGCCCCTGTCTCTTTCTGAACGAGGAGAAAATTGAGATCGGAGCCTGAAAAGCTTGGGGGAGGGGGGGAAGGGGGTGAGTTCAGATATACATTGTCTCGCGTTATCACTATTTCCTTTCGGGACTCATTTTCGGTTTGGGGACGCTTTGATTAGGATCGGGATGTTTTCAGATTGGGATTGGATATAGAGTGAAGCGATGAAGATACTTGCTGGTAGTTCGTTGTTTGGTTTGGTTTGGTTTGGTATTTTGATATTTTGTAATATATACATGTGGAGGAATAAACTGTTTGTTTGTGATTTGCAAGTAATGAGATGAGGTGATATGGCTTTGAGACTTTTAGGGGATTTGAGGTAGTTTTGAGATTTTGATGTGCATCGATAGATGTTTGGAAGTTTATTGATTCAATAGCTAGGTAGTTTTGGTGTCTATGATGATTGCACTTTTGTTTTTCATTAGGACGTCATAATTTTATCTCCAGATTAAGATCATATGATACACCCTGCCTTGTGAATGAACTCGTGCAAAACCATTCTTTTTTTAGGTTTGGTTTTTGAAAAGTGTACATATTTGACGAGCGTGTGTGTAATAAGTTGAGACTACTTCTATTCTAAACCCCCGCTCCTACTTCCATGTTGGCGTATCCCGATTATTTCCTTCTACCCTTTAAGACCAGATACCTTCTTAGGTACGCCCGCGCTGTATCTCTCCTTTTTTAGGATTTTTTCAACGTCACTATAATCCTATGTGGAGCGATTTTCGATGTCATATAATGTTTCGTTGAATTGTTGTAGAAATGTGTTTGTTGAGTTTTACTGTTGATCAAAAAAAAGTTGTTGTGAATACAACTTCTTGATTTATATATACGCTGTTGAGTTGTTTGCCTATCTTCTTATTCTGTTATTGGTTCGCAGATTTTGAAGTCGAGTTTTTAGACGCCTTGCAGACAACAGTTTAGAAGGTCAACAGTCTTCGTTTCCGGAAAATCTAAACGTCTAGATTGCTAGGCAACTGGGCTCAAGGAAATATTAGCTTGCGCATGGTTGTTCGCTTATTTCGTTCAGTTCCTTCAATCACCAATAGCAAAGTTCCTATCGATGTAATCAAGATATGCAAAGGACAAACAAGCGCTCTAGATTGTTTCTGTGGAGAAAGCGGTCGAGAAGTAATTCTACTTTGAGAATATATCGACCAAAGAAATTGTCATGACCAACTGTTGAAACCGTCCGTGACCTCAATGTCCACTAAATCGAAGACTTTGCTGCCGTCACTTATTGTTTGATGCTGAGTTGTAGGGATATCAATGGAATAAACCGAAAGTTGAGGGCCGCGGAAGTAAAAGAGCGGGTTTAGAAAGAAGGGGGAACGGAAATGGATAAACGAAAAAATGAAGCACGGGGAAGACGAGCAAGGTTTATTATCAGTAAGCTAGATCGGAGAGAGACACAAGGAGATTTTAATCTTATGATTCGCTTGAACCCTTTATTTCGTAAACTATAGGGTAAATACAGATATGTCTAGATGCTGCGACTACTCATTCAATCTCTCTGACACTAAGAGCTGCTGTGAAGATCTTAAATAGAAACTCGTATATACCTTTCCCGAATCCTTGTTAATGACATCATAATTTTAAATCTTTAGCCAAAACCTTATTCTAACTTGCATATGAGGAAAAGCAATTGTGGTCTATGATGTAGTATCGATTTGATGCTCTTCGATATAAATCATTTCTTCTTTTGGGGGTTTGAATCTACCAATGTGTTTGATTTTTTCATTCTTGATTTTTTTGAATGTATGAATTTGAATTCACTGTTCACATGAACAATACATAAAAAAATAAATCATTTGATGATATGACTTTGAAAAATCGTAAATAAACAAGTTATAAAACTCTGAGTCACAGCATTCACTGTTATAGACTTCTCTTTGTTTTTAACATATTCACTTGAATCGACCAATCCACAGATAAAAAACCGATGCTCGATTAGCACCCTAGACTGGTGTGGAACTCAGAAATGCTAATAATAAGTCTACTGTAATTTCAAGATCCAAAATCCTTCAAGACTTCCACTCTCCGACCCTTCATCTTTTCACATAAAATAATTCGATCTGCACAAGATTCGAATCCAAACAAAGGCCACCTTCAAACAAGCTCAACTTGAGTCATCAACTCAATCATGTCGAGCAACAATGTTCAATCAGAGATTGAGAACTACAAAGCTCAATGCGAATTCCAAATTGCTCAACACCAAGCAAAACTGGCGCTCGAACAAACCAAACATCAACAAAAGATCGGCAGATTCAGAAATCCACACCTCGAAGATGTTGCTTTTATCAGGGGTGAGCATCGGCGATACATGAATTTCGTAACCACTCAGCATCGAGAAAGTATGGCCATCCTCACTACTCAACACCAGAAATACATGTCCGATGTTTCAGTCTTGCACCAGCAACAAATCGATAACCTCTCAGCACAACATCAACAACAAATGGGCAATCTCAAAGCTCAAAATCAAGAAGGCCAAGAAAAAGAAATTGCCAAACTCGAGATTGACCACAAAAAAGCAATGGACAGTTTGAAAAAAGATCAGGAAACCATCATTGAAGCTACCAAGGAAGAGTATGAGGAAGAACTCGATTGTCTTCAGACAGCAGACGACGAATTCGTTTCCGATCTCAAGGGAGGTCATGCAAGAGAAATCATCGAACATCGAGAGGTAAACAAATCGCGAGTTGAATACGCTGAGGAGGAGTTTCGGGCCTATTTAACTGAAATCGAGAGAATTCACAAAGATCGCATGGCGAAGTTGGAAAAGGCTCATAAGAAGTGCATGAGGAAGCTGGAAGAGTGCTGAATTGCAACTTTTAAGCTTTTTATTGGGGATTCGAGGTGATTCTTTCTTCATGGTCAATGAGATTGCTAAATTTATGGTCTGGATGGATGGGCTTCGTATCGTTGATGATCATAGCAAGATGGGACTACTCAGGCAGAATAAAGGACTTACAGTTTATGGATATCAGTCAGTTAAGTCACTCACTGGTAGGAACCTGAGAGTGCAACCAATACTCTAATTTATCTTTGGATGCTATACTTGTCGCATTTATCTATCAGGCATTGACGTGATATATCACTTTGTGACATCAAACCCTGATTTGTCCCATCGAAAAATAACAACAAAATTAAATACTAAAACTCTACAGAAACCTGTTAGATTAATGAAGAACAGAAGCAAAGAACCTGAATTCGCATATATCTAACAAGAGATAACCTATCCATAATCCACCCAACATCCGGAGTGACCACAATCGCAAGCTATCTACCATGAAAGAAAGGTGACAAGAGCACATATTTTGTAGACTTCAGCAATTTGGTCTTGGCAATACTATGCACTTCCACGCAAATAAAAATGAGCTTATGGGAGCGATGAAGAATTCACAAATCCAACCGACTACACTATCAATCTTTTCTCATCTAAAACGGAAAGCATCCCAAGTAAAAGTTCATTCAAGAATCTACACATGAACCTGGTATGGTATGCTATATTTATCATTACCATAATTGAAAACAAGGAAGAAATCCATTGAAATGTCGAGAGCCAACTTAATGCAAACTAAACGCCCCAGAAATAAAAGAACCACAAATCAAAAACACCAATCGCTATGCAGACAAATCTCTCTACTTTATCCCCGAATCTTACCCTCTCATCAAACGTAAATACATCCGGCTTCTCCACTTATGACTGGAAAGATCTTCTCTTGATAGAAGGATACTTGTAAGCGGGCGTATGTGTCGCCTCCTGGGAAGTCGTCGAAGAATATCCAGAAGGTACTGGAACACCCGTGATCCAAGGTCCAGTCTTAGTGGTATAAGTACCAGTAGGAGCCGGAACGCCACTGATATATCCAGTTCCGGAAGGAATAACTGTGGAGTTACAGCTGTTCTTTGCATTTTCTAAGAAAGCATCGAATTTACCAGCGAGGTTGATACCAAGAACCATGCCGGCTTGGCAATGGGACTTAGGGTTTGCCTGAGCACAGTGGAACCAAGTTGGTTTGTCCGTGTTAACGATGAAATCGCGGGTGGTGTTGGTAGCATTGACAGGATTGAATTGGTTGAAGCCGGTATCGAAACCGCCATTGAAATTACAGGGGGTTTTAAAGTTCGATTGAGTAACGGTGTGATTTCTGGCGAGGAATTCGAATCGAATGATATCACCAATGTTGGCATTCAGTGGCTTTTAGTGCGAATGCTCCAAGTCAGCACACAGCATAAGCGTAAAATCTTGGCGGATGGCTTTCTATTGGACAGACCGTATCATTGGGAAAAGGAAAACACGATAATAAGTGTATTCGACTGATGAGATTGACAGATTGCTAAGCAAAATGTACAGCTTTGTCGTAATGAGCGCAGTCAGCCCTCTCAACACGAGATTTGATATAAGCTATCATGAGGTAAAACTCTGATCAAGATGAATACCATTGCATTCAAGCTATAACAAAAAAGTGTGGAAATTGATTTTTCTAAAGAACTGTGTAGGTCGCTTTGTCTAAATAGAACATGCGGATGTTCGATTCCTAGCACAATGAAAATGCTATCCTTCCATTAGCGTCGGACTTGACGACTATCTAGCACTTGCCGAACGTAACCAATTAGCCGAATCGTTGGTTTATATCGTCTATGTTCCTCATTCAAATTGTGCGAGCTGAAAGGAGGCCGTAATTGGTGAGAATGGAATGATGGATGCCGATAAAATGCAAGCCGTTTGGGTGTCTCGTAAACATCACGGAAATCTCAGATTACTAAAAACTCGTGATTCCGTGCTGAATAGCTGATGGTTTCATCGAACGGGTCTAGAATGGTAAGATCGCAACACGCTCCCAATTGTCATTCCATGCTGAGTCGAGTGTGAGACTTGATTCTTGGTGAGAAAAAATGTGAATGCTGATATTAATTTGGTCTTGGGAGGTTACTGAGTGAGCAAACTGATGTTTGTAGCTCTGGCGAAAGATATAACATCCCAAATGGTAGCCGTTTGTTCGTAAAAACATAATTCCGCTCATTCAAATCACAACGCCGAGCATTTTTCGACTCGGGGCTGGAGAGGTTCGTGAAAAAAGATCAGAAGAGTCAGATTGACGTTCTCTGGATCAGATGCATTCAAAACAAACGCTGGACCTTCCAAATCACCACGTGACTTTCGCGCTCCATTCCCAATGGGTATAGTCCGATAATATACCGATGTCTCAGATCAAAAGCTTAAATCATCAAGGTTTCTAAAATAAGCTTTGGCAGACGTACGCCAGGTCCCACACTTGTATACGACGAGAGCCAGATCTTTCCAAACATTTTTTTCGTTGGTCTTTTCAATTTCACCCAGAGTACGTTGATTAGATGTTCGTATTAATTAGACAACCAAGATCTGCAGATATTCTCGGTTACTTACCGATTCACTCATCTAGAATGGGAGTAACAAGTATACTGGCCACCGGAAAGTAGACAGCTGCTAATAAATTACTCGAGTACGCAATGATAGATTACAAAAGCGAACCCTGCAATCCTAGCATTCAGAAATATCATAACTCTTGTTTCAAGCCTTACCTGGAAGACCCTCGTCAATTTGGGAGGATCTAGCCTTATTGAAATGGGTCGTGATTCATCATCGAATAGATCACATCCCACGTAAATACTCCTTGCGCTAGCGTGAAGCCGCGTAAGTAGGGGTTCTAAAAGTAATTATCAAAAGCGATGTGGGTTCATATAAGGTCAAAGTATGGGGTAACTATTTTCCTGTCAACTTTTTTCCTTTTGTATTCTTCTCTTTTTGCTGTGTTCCAGCGTTCTGTTCATTTCGAGATTTCAACTTGGTTTTATGGGTAAGGAGTATATGTAGAGGAATTGCCATTCTAATAAGCGTTGAATATGTCTACGGGTTTTGCATCATGGAGCTCTGGGAGTAGAATGAGACCAATGGTAGTAATTGGCGTATTCTTGAGTCTTGTCCTTGTTTATGGGTACGTTACGAGCTTCCTTACTATCTAATATACCAAGCTCTGTCGATGACTGCATGATTCACGTCTGACCTTGTCTTTCAGGTGTGCATATCGTTTGAACCATGACGTGGTCGAACCAAAACTTAAACCCCTCGACGCCGGGCCTATTACAATTGTCCAGATCGAAACGATAGAACACACAGTGACACATACCCGTACATCAGTTTCTGTTTCCACAAAAACCGAATATGCTTCACCAACTTCAACTCTCGATCCTACGAAACTAGCATTTATGGTAGAGACTCGCCCACTACCACATCTACCTCTTCAACTCACACATATGACAAGTGTCATTCCACAAGAATGGACCTTTAAATTCATGGGCAGCAACACCTCCATCAATTATCTACTTGGTTTCCACCACTTGCGAGATCTGGTAGCCTCGAATAAACTCACACTTGTTCCTCTCCCATCCCACTGGGATGTCTCAAGTCGCGAATCCATATCTCAGATGTTCACCGACCCCGAACTTTACAGATCCCTTTCTCCAGCCGAACATCTCCTAGTCTTTCAACCCGACTCTATATTTTGCACCAAGGCACCCACTACTTTGAACGATTTCATTAAGTACGATTACATCGGAGCGCCCTGGTCTACATACTCTACCTATGGCGGCAACGGCGGTCTTTCTCTTCGTCGCGTATCATCCATACTACGATTGTTAGAAAAAGAAAGACGTAAACCCGGAGATGGAGCGCTTGAAGATCTGTGGCTGAGTAATGGACTGAACAAGTTGGAAGGAACTAAAATGGCAAATGCTGCAGTGAGCAAGACTTTTAGCGTGGAAAGTGTTTGGGACGAGGCGCCGCTGGGCTATCATATCGGCTGGTTGGGTGTACATCATGAACAGGTTAGTCATTTTTTTTTTTCCTCCACTCTCCTCCCGCTGGTAAATACGTCTTGTTTTTTGTGCCCTACTTTCATAGTAGACTTCATACTTGTAATGCCAATTGCATTATTTTCTTTCCTATCTATCCAGCTTGTTTTCCTACCAAAACCCAGAATAACTCAAGAAACTAACAACAATCCCTACCTGACAGATCTGGGATAAACCCGAATACGTCTCCCACATAATGACGTACTGTCCCGAAGTGAAAATCATCTTGGGTATGAAATTAGATAATGATAAACCTCAGGGCGTTTCTTAATCTTGCACTTTTCTCTCCTCATCAATCTATCTCCACGCTGTTGTGTATTGTGTATGATATACTCTATCTCCCTATCTTTTCAAAGAATGCGTATGGAAACATGTAATAGTGAAATTGCAAGACACGAATGAATACAGAATTGAAAGAAAAAAAAAAAAAAGATTCGAATCCCAAACTTCAATCTTAGCTACGCCGTTGCAATACTCCACCCTGTCCATTTCCACTCCCACCTCCACCCAAATGCTGCTGCGACTGATGATGCGAGTGAGCCGAATGCTGACTCGGCTGCGCAAGCCCAATATTATTATTATTCAACCGATTTGGCACCGCTCCTTGCACATTTTGCACTTGCATCGCATGTCCCGGCTGCGGAAGAATGAGATAACCCGCTGCGTTTGCATTCGCATTTGCGTTTGCGCCTTGATTCCCACCTCCTCCGTGTCTACCTCCGCCTCTGGGATTCCCTGCCATCAATACTCCTCCTGCTCGAGTTAATTGTACTTGTGCCTGTTGTGCTTGTGCTTGACCATGACTTTGACCTTGAGCATGACCCAGTCCAAGAGCCAACAAATTTGCCACCCCCGATCCACTATGCAGCGCCCCCACACACAGATATTCAAAAAGTATTTCCCTCCTTGCCTCTCTTTGATCTTCGTGAACAAGCGCGCAAACTGTGCAATCGCAGGGGGGATTCCTGGTTCCATGGTTTGTAGTATTTTGGTTACGCTCGTTATGAGCCCTGAAAATTGAGAGGGCTGCTAGATCAGAGCTGTGATGCGTTACTCTTGAGAGATCGTAGGTGATGAGGAGGGCGTCTAGGTTTTTTGCTATGGAGAGGGAGGGGGGTTAGTTTATGTCTTGGAGTATGAAGATGGGGTTATGATGGTGAGGGCTTTTATGGATGGATTTGAAAAGGAATGAAAAAGGTTCAGGTATTGTGAAGGATAGGGAGCTGCCATGGTAACGAAATAGAGAAACAAACTATCCATAGCCATAAAATCCCTAACTTTCAAAGGGCGTTGAAAACCTTTCGGATATTGCCCTTTAGTGTCTAGCTTAGGGTGGACCTCAGCGTTGAGCATAGACGGGCTGATAATACCATTCGCAACCTGGGCGCACATATTTACCCTGAGAATCATAAATTAATTTATAAATAGCTCGAAGTAAGAATGAACAAATGAGAAAAACGAAACCAAGGCTGGAAAACAAACCTCCTAATCTCTTCATTAAAATCAATTATACTTTTATGTCTTGGTGGATCACTCGAATCCGAGCTCGAGTCCGAACTCATGACTGCTTGTCTATTTCCTCCATCTCCCCTTCTACCACTACCAACCGCATTTCCATTGGCTGCTCCATTTCCATTTCCGTTATTGTTATTTCCACCTCTTCTTCCTCTCCCTTGACCCCTACCTTGTGACGGACTGCGCGATCGATTTCTGACAGTTCCAGCATTCGCTTGATTGCTTAAATTGGAAGTAGGGTTTCGACTGTTAGACATTAATCTCGCTATACTAATCGCTGTCCCAGGCGGTAGATTAATTTGAAGATAGCGATGTAAAACATCGCGAATAAGATCTGCTAGTGGGATATTGTTCAGATTGCTTGGGTTGTTTTGTTGATTATTAGCGTGATTTTGGGGTGGGTTGTGTGCATGGGAGAATGGAGAAGGGGAACGAGAAGGAGAGGAAGAAAGCGAGCGGTGTCGATGGTTGTGGTTGTGAATGTGATTGTGGTGGTGATGAGGATGATTCGGGAAATTCATTGTTCTTTTGACTTTCGGGATCGCAACTAAAGCAAGTGCTTGAGCTGGTGGTGTTGCAATTCGTGGAGGAACAGGGCCAAGAAGATGGACATGGGTATGCGGTGGAGACGATTGCCTTGGTGCTGGAAGAACGGTAGGAGGAGGTAACACGTGAATATGATGAGTCGTAGGAGACGGTGGAGGCGAAGGAATGTATGGTGGTGAAAGCTGCTGGACAAAATGTATATGTTGTCTCGGTGGTGATCTGGTACGAGGAAGAGGTAAGTAAACTTCCTGTTCTGGTTCGACAAAATGAACTCGTTGGGCTGTAGGCTCAAATCTGTGTCTCAAGTCCGGATCCAAAGGAACTCGTTGAAATCTCTGTCGATGAAAAGGCTCGGACTCAGGCCCAAACTCCAAATCCGGTTCCGGATAGTATATGGAACTTATAGGACGAGGTTGTTCGTAGTTCTGTTCAGGGGGAGGAAGTATAGGTGCGGGAAGAGGATAGACTGGTATTGGAAGGGGATATCGACGACGAGGTCTTGATAAAGCGAGGGAAGCGGGGTTGATATACCTCTCCTTTTTTTGTCTTCTTCCGGGGCCCGGGCAAAAGAGACGAAGGCAGAAATCAAGCATATGAGAATGTTCTGAGGAGGATTCTCTGGTGGAAAACAAAGATCTATGGCTCTTATTTATAATCAATGTTTGCTCGTTATCGTGATACAAAAATGTAACTGTAACAGCCATATGCCAATACGATTAGTGGTTACTAGCTAATTCTGTAGTTTTTCCGTAGATATGTTCACCAATGTTTGCATCAGCAAGCTAATTGGATTGATTTGAGGAATTGAAGATCTGGCAAATGCGTGGAAAACTGTTTGCGTAGGACAAAAATACCTGGATATCGAAGCTGACTGCCGAAGAATTTAGCGACGCTACATGTGTTTGCTTTATCGCATTGTTTCACGGTACCAAATGGTGGCTATCAAAGACCACGAGATGCCTTTCTCAATAGAATGAACGAGTAGAGAGTAGATACGATCCCATTCAAATGCCTCATTGAATGATGCTGGCTGGCTTAGGTATCATCCTCAGAAAACTATAGAATTATCGGGATGTCGCCCATCGCCTCATTCTAGACCCCACCGTCACTGTTTCACGGAACTTCCGTTGATGGCTCATGTCAAGGTTTCTCAATGGTAATTTGTTCAACATGTATATATGCCATTTTTCCATGTAGTCACTGTAATGACTAACAAGAATTTCACAGAAAATGTCCTTTTCGTCCCATACGGGAAAGGATCGTAGACAGGGTGATCGTCCGGAGTAAAGGGGAACTTTCCACCTTGTCAACTGTACTATAAATCAAAGATTTTGGACCGCGGGATGTAGCAAAAAGTCATTGAAGTCATGTTGCACGCGAGAGAAAGATAACAAATCAAAATATCCTAGGGGACAGTGAAGAATTCTCGTAGATTACCTATATTAATATTCTTCTATATTATGTATAAAGAACTCGACGCAGTAAAGTGTTCTCATCCAAATTTGAAACTGCACGAGACGTGAATAGCTCAATGTGAACAACCACCATCTTCAGATTCCTCGCCATCACTTTCCTTCGTGCTTTTCTTGCCTTTTTTGGCCGATCCTTTTTTGAACATCGAATCAAGAGTCTTTTGTCCCTTTTTGAGTACTTCTTGCTTTTTCTTGTCGGCTTGGCCCTGAAATTTCTTCCGCTCATCTGCTCCTGAGTCCTGTAAGCGTTGCTCTTCTTCTTTGAACTCCTTGCTTTCAGGATCTCTTTCGAGCAGTCCCTCAAGCAACTTGATCTCCTTGGCCCATGTAGATGGATCCTCGACGGTCTTTCCCTTTGCATCTTTCTTCTCAGTTGGTGTTTCGAGAACCATAGGCATATTTTGAAAGGGTTCAAAGTTCACCACATTATGGAATGCTCGAAGGCCAAGAAATCCAGTACCGATGTTGGCGTGTAAATCCCGATTTGATGCTAACGGTGATTTGCTGTCATTGAGATGTAAAGCTTTTAGGTATGGTAATCCAACAATCTTGTCGAACCCATCCATAGTCTCCTTGAAAGCTTCGGGTGATCTCAGATCGTATCCTGCAGCAAACGTATGACATGTATCTAGACAAACACCAACTCGGGATTTATCATCAACAAGAGCAATAATATCCCGAAGGTCTTCCCATGTAGAGCCAATTACATTTCCAGCTCCTGCCATATTCTCTAGCAGTGTGATTACCGTCTTCGTTGCTTTGTGAGCTTTGTTCAATTGAGCTGCGATACGCCCAATTGCTTCAGGTCTTGGGTTGCCACCTGTACTTCCTGGATGGAAGTTGTATAGTTTAATACCTAACTCTTCACATCTTTTCAGATCGTCCAGGAAACAATCGTATGCTTGCTTGGCTTTTTCTTCGTCTGGCTGTGCTAAATTAACCAGATACGAACAATGTGGGAGAACGAATTTCGAGGCATCGTATTTTTGTTCTTCGCACAAAGATTTGAATTGATCGCGAGCTTCAGAAGCTAGAGGAGGATTGACCCATTTTCGTTGAGATTTGAGGAACAAAGCGAACGCGTTGCCACCGATACGAGAAGAGTTATTGACTGAATTTTGGACGCCTACGATATATGTCAGACAGAATTTTTGCCCCATGAAGACGTTTACGCTTACCTCCTGCACCACTGACATGAGCGCCGATATGTACGGCCTTCTTTAACGTCGAAACCAGTGTACGTTCTGCCAATGGCATACTTTCTGCTTCTTTTTCTTCTTTCGTTTTTCTCTTCTTCGTAGTCTTCTTCTCTTCTCTGTCCTCTTCGCCTTCGTCCTCCTCTTCCTTGAGTTTGCGTTTCACGGGAGCTTTGTTTTTTGTGGCCACTGCAGCCTCTTTCTTTACATTAACGATCTTAGCTGTTTTCGGGATGTCAATAGCTTTTTTCTCCTCTTCACCTTCGTCTGCGTCCTCTAAATTGCCACTATCTTCCTTCGCTTTGGTTCGGATACTATTCGCAGCTAACTTTAGAACCTCGGTATCCTCATTCTTTATATCTTTTCCGCCCTTCTTCGTTGCAGCAGGCGAGACTTCAGTTGTCGGAACATCTGAAATTGCAGCATTGGCGTTTCGACCAGATCTTCGAGGAGGCATCGTTGCTTGCGAGTGATGTGGTTATTCAAAGCTTACGGCTGAAGATACCCCAACGCGTTAAGGGCAAGGAAATTGACAGAACGCGACTCGCGAAGGCACGTGATAAAGTATCATCTCAATTTATTCACGCGTACCATGGACTGCCTGGGAATTTCACGGCGTATCATGATATAAGTATTGGATATACATATTATGGCTAGGTAGGTAAAATAAAATAAAATAAAATAAAATAAAATAAGGGTATCTATCTGCTTTTCGTAGTAATGACTATGGTCCAGCCTTCCTACTCTCGACGATCTTCATAACATCCGCAGCACTGTTTGCATCCCCCTTCCTCTTCTTCGATCCTCTTTTTCTCTTAGTTTTACCCTCCCCTTTTTCGTCTTCATCATCGTCTCCTTGACCCCACGCCGATAGCTTGACTTTCGTTTCGTCAAAATCAGCTTCGTCCTCAAATCGACTACTCCCAAATCCCATATCCATATCCTCCATATCACGATCATCCTGTTGAAGCATCTTTTTCCTCCGCGCTTCCTTTGCGGCCTCTTCTGCTGTTTCGGGAACTTTAGAAATTGGGTTGAGAGTTGAGGCTTTCTTAAGGGCGGCGAGAATAGTCGGATCACTGAAAGCTTTTGGCTTCGTCTCATTGTCTGGTGTTGCGGGTTCGGGTTCGCCAAAGTAGTTTCTGGGCTTGTTGGGTAGTGGAGGTGGTGCCATACTTCCAGATACAGTTGGCTCTCGGGGCGGATCTTGAGTCTTGGGCTTCTTTCGTTGACTATCTTCCGTAACTTCTCCATCTTCGGCATCCGCATCTGATTCTGAATCTTCATCTTCAAGTCCAGCTAATGGATCATAATCATCTCCTGCATCGTCAAATATATCGATATCTTCTTCCTCTGGTTCTGGTTCTTTTGGTATGTCTGGAACTTCCATGCCTAGTGGTATTGCATCC
Organism: Botrytis cinerea B05.10; assembly: GCF_000143535.2. Taxonomy (NCBI): domain Eukaryota; kingdom Fungi; phylum Ascomycota; class Leotiomycetes; order Helotiales; family Sclerotiniaceae; genus Botrytis; species Botrytis cinerea. The sequence continues at coordinate 2,893,403 of NC_037312.1, read as the reverse complement.
TTGTCAGGCATTAGTAGACCATGCCCTTTTTCCGCTTCCGGTTCCACCTGCATTTTCCTAACTTTCCTCTTCTCATTTCCATTTTCATCAACAACTATCAGAACTTCACGCCCTTTTCCGTCCACTTCAATCCTGCTTGTAGATTTTGGAGCTCCAACTTTTTTGAATCTTGCTCCTAAAGATGGCTGTGCTGCCTCCTTTGCCGCTTGCCTCGCCGCTTTCATCTCTGCCAAAATTTGATCCCTAGTCCTTTTCTTTCCCGGAACCAAACTTGGTGGTGCCATTTCTCCCTTCTTTTTGCCCTTCTCCCTCTCAACGGCAACCACGTCTTTTTCCTCTAACCTCTCAAATTCGTCGTCCAAATTATCTGACTGTTCAACATCATCTTCATCCTCATTAGTCCCACTCAAAACGTCTTCACCCCTCCTAACCCGCTCTAACAACTTGTAATCCAGCCCCTTTACTAAATGCGTGCTTTGAACATCACCACCTAGTATCTCATCTCTCAGTTTTAAGAACGTAGATTCGTCAATCTGTTGTAGCTTCATCATCTCCTCCAGCGCCTTGACTCTAGAGGCCTTGTCATCTTCATCCTCATCAATGCGCTGTTTTGTGCGATCGGTATAGCCGGCTGCGAGTTTTGAACCTTTAGGTGCGGCGACTGAGCGAAATTTCTTCGGTTGAGAAGGATTGTTTAAAGCGCGTTGTTCAGCGACTTGACGAGCGAAATCAACACCCCCCACTGAGCGACTAGTATATTAGTTAGTCCTCACAGTATAAATTCACACAAATGGAGTGTTCGAGCCTTACGGTGTCATGGGTATTGAACTTCGCATTCGAGAACCAAGGGCGGAGGGTGTTGCGCCATCTCGTCTGGGAGTTGTGCCGATGCTTGAACTTTTGTCTCCCGTTCCAGCTTGTCTCGCGGGCGTGTCTAGTACGAGTTTACGGAACTGTTGATTATTCATATTGATTATTTTTTTTGCATTGAAGACTTTCAAATGTGTTCAAGTCGTGAAATAATTGCTGCGTAGATAGCTTCGGTATGCGGCAATATTTACAGCTTATCTCACCGCCTCAAGTGTATTACATAATCCACCTGCACGTCTTTCTCGAACAAAACTGTACGCACAAGAACTCTTCTCAACTATTTCAGACATGTATATGAATCTTCATTTATATTCATTCTATATGAATTCAGAATTCTGCTATTTCGAGTATCAAGCCTGAGTTCAATAATCCCGCAAACACCATCAGGCCATATCCCACTTCCTCCCTTTCAAGAGATGAAAACAACTACATTTCGAAGCTCCATACTACGTTTTTCGCACTCTCCCTTGGTACTATGTTTACCATAAACTTCTCCTTTGGAGGACCTGTCTGAGTAGACATGTTCACGAGATCTTGACCTGGATCAGTCCAATCATTTCCATTCGGAATGATATCAAATCTCATCATAAACATTCCTGCGAAAGCCGCAATAACGTTTGTCACAATTCCTTGACCTGGACACCTATTTGCTCCTCCTCCAAAGACGCGGAATGCGTTTGCAGGAACTTTACCGTAAAATCGATCGAAACGAAAGGAATCTGCTGTATCTCCCCATGCACGCTTGTCAAAGTGTAGTGTCTTATTCGCGATGATCAACAAGGAGCCTTTCTTAAGCAGGTATTGTTGATCTTTACCGATAAGCGTGTCTTCCATAACAAGACGGGGTCCAGTACCAGTTGATCGGAATCTCAAAGTTTCTAATATCAACGAGGAAAGAATTGGTAGTTGGATTAGCTTCTGTAGGTTGATCTTACAGATTGTCTCTCCTTGAGCTGAAACCTCGGATGTTGTCAATTCTGCTACTTGGGTCCGGACCTGCTCGAGAAGACTAGCATCGGAAAACAAATGATAAATTACCCAGAATGCCGAAGGAACTGTGTTGGATAACGCCGCAATATCGATCAGGTTTTCATGTCTCGCCAGGTCACTGTTTTGAGTGTCCGCATGATCGACCAGCAATTCAAATCTATTTTTCATGAGATCTGAGCCTCCAGCTTGGCTGCCGCTAGTGAAGTAATTTTGGAATGCCTTTACAACTGCAGCTCGACCGCGAACACCTTCGCTAGCGAAGATTTTCGTTAGGAAATCTGGCAACAAAAGTTTCAATGTACCTTCAGAGAAAGCCCTATTTCTGTCAGTACTCATCTTGTGTGGCATACGTTGTGTGGAGTATGTTGCGTGTGAAGTTAACTCACCAAAATCCTGCTTCAACCTCTGGATCCCGGTAAGGATTTTTATCTCCATACAAACTTTCTGTAATAACAATGGTCAATTCGTGTTGCAACCATTCTAATAAGTTGACCTTCTTGTTTTTGTTGTTTGCAGCTGGTGTTGCCCAATTATCCAGTTCATCCTTTGTAGCCTGTACTGCAACACGAAGCATTTTCTTAATGGACTCTGTGGAAGAAAGTGTGCTCTGAATCACCTTGATTTCTTGAAGCATCAGACTTGGATTTTCTTCTGAGGACAAATTAGTGTGCATCCTATCTGCCCCAGCTTTAGTCAAGCCAGCCAATTTCACTGTAAATTGTGCCTCCAGCTCCCATAGTGAAACTACTCTATATTGACGATGGAGAGATGGAATAAGATCGGCTGAAGTAACGACATGAATGTCTTTGTTGAGCATTCCGATAGTGAAGATTGGAAGGTTCCATTTTTGACTATTGAATTGAAAAAAAAACCATATTAGTACAGGAAACTAATTCAGAGACACAATCAGGGAGTATATTTTACCTCAGAAGATTATAGTATTCATTTCTGTGTCGGAAGAGACCGATAACATGGCCAATGAGTGGTATACTTGAGGGAACGCGAACTGGCTCCATAGAGTTTTGTTCGGGCTTGCGGGGAAGGAGCGCATTAACACATAATACGACGATGCCCAAGGCAAGGACATAACAAATATGAGAAATCTCAATCATCTTTTCAAACTGTGTATTGTCAGAATGTGTTTGTTACTTGTTGATGCACAACTTGTATGTTTGTGTGTGGGATTGTTAAATGGAATGTAGGAGGAAAAAAGTTGTTTGTGAAGAGTTGTTGACTTGCAAAGAATTGTTGGGGTTTTAAAGTAAATGCCCTGTTCAAACAACATCCTTCTGAAGAAGGGGTACATACTAAAGATGTTTTTGTGTTTTTATGAAAGAATTGATCCTCTGAAGATTAAAGAACTTTCCTCTACGGCATGTTGCATTGCCTTGATACTATCATGAAATAGTACCGCCCTCACGCACCCAGCTGTCTGGTTTTCTTTATCGGAGGGACCCACACATCCTACAACAGCTAAAATTAAAATGAGCTGTATTACTATGCCCAATCTACATTCGATTCACTCCATAGTAGTATCAGCTACTCATTCATCAAAAACTATCCAGCCAATCAAAGTATGCAAGGCATTTTCTTTTTCTATCATCTTCTTAGCTAATTTCCACTTGACACTCTGCCTCACTCTCTTATCGAATATCATTCTAGAAACTTGTATAGTAGACATGCTAGACATGCTAGAAGAGCATTCATATGATGTCATCACTGATATCTATGTTTTCAAAGAGTTTGGTTGACCATGAGTAAACGATGTTGTCGTGTCAATACCTCTTTCAATATGTGCTGACTGAGTGATCTAGCAGAAAAGTGACTGCATGTGGTGCTATCTATTTCACTCATTACTGTAACATTCACTTCTTATCATTCTCATCAAATGAATTATCGGAGATTAATACATTTTTCCTGGATCAGTTATACGCATTCGCAAAATCTCACAAATCTCACCTCATCCTATGCAATCTTGATTCACTTTGGGTGGTATCATAATTCATTACCATAATTTGCAAAAATATCTACGGCGCCAATGTAACGGCCAATGTTGTAGCTGACGTGTCCAATCTTATTACTTAGAAATTTTGACGTAATCTGTCATCGCGGTTTCGCAAATCGAAAGCAACTCCGGTATGTTGGTTCAGGAATACATGTTTCTTGTCATTCTTGTCACACTTTCATCCCTTGACAAAAAGACAGTGATAGAATGTAAGCGCTCCTGTAAGTTGCAGGAGTGTTGGGGGTATTCGAGCGTTTATTTATTTTTCCTTTTTCCTTTTTACTTTCTGTGTGTGGGAGGTAATAATTTCGAAGCTCTTAAAGCAAGTTTCATAAGTTGGTGTTGATTCCGTGACAATTTTCTTCAAAAAGTATTCAACATTTTTGACTCGGCCTGTTATAATAACCTTTGGAGCAGATTTATGTTTGTATTAATGTTGCTCTTCAACATTTTCTGCACATTTTTAGTACTATTTCTAGTGAGGGAGAGGCGGTGGAGTTGTAGTAGTGCAAATTGATCAATTCAGAGTTATTAAAGGTGTAATGAGGTTAATTTTCTCAACAATTTTGATTTTACAACTACGTTCATGATTTTGAGCTATCTGTAGGTGATATTGTCGGTCTCCAAGTTCTCGAAGTTTGGTAGCTCTTTCCATTTAGTGCAACTCTCTTTCGTGCTTGCTTCAAATTTGTTGCCCTTCATGATAAAATCATTTCGTCGGGTGCTTTTTCTCTATCTTCTGTCTTAATGTGTTGCACATAGTCGTCCGGCACTGCGTTGTTTTCTTGATCGGTCATGGGTTGCCCTCTTGGTCATGGCTGGTTTGGGGGTGGCGGCGAGGGGGGTTGCTGGCGCTCCGGCAACTTCGAAAACGAAACAGTGCCGTTGATGACACATTCTTCCCATACGGGCTAGTTTTGGCAGACCTTCAAGCTCAGGGCGTGCGGCCCGTGGTACATGATTAATATACTGTAGGCTGTGACGTGGAACGAACAGTTACATACGTTTCTGCTGCTCTTGACCATATCAAAAGGAAGTCCAGTGAACTGCAAACCGGTGCATGGCTGTGTGTTCATGATAGACGTGCAAAGCAATTATCCTAGAGTCATACAAAATTTGTCATTTATAAATACGATAAGCAAGTGGCAGAGCAGAGAATTGGCAGAAACCTCATGAATGCGAAAACCGAGCAGTTGAAGATAGACGCAGACAGTATACCTTGGAAATACACATCTCTGGACGGCACAAAATTTTTTGGGCAGCTCAGATGGCTACCGCATGGCTATGAGCAGCATGTCGATCTTCTCTTGAAGCTCAATTTTCTTCTTGTTCGAAATTTTCCTGACGGTCCGTATTCACACGTCAGAGAACCTGACGCGACGATATATAATTATGCTGTGGCCAATGTAGCTGTTGGTCCGCCCATATCTCAGGTTGCATATCCACCAAAGGTTTTCCATTCTCTGCTAAAGACGCAATATGAATCTCTCGTCGGGAATCAAGCCCCGCTTTTGGCGCCAAAGAGAATCTTGAGTGCGAAACTGCCTTCTCAACAAATTCAAAAACGTTCCTGCCTTACTCGTGTCCTAGATCTCGTGAACGTATACTACCCGCACGATTTCACTCGGGTACTTTCGTCTCAGGGCTCTGAAGGCTATACACAGATCACGAAAGAAGCGACCCCAAGTCATTCTCTTCAATCGGTTCCGATTGAGGGCTTTGCTAGCGGTCCAGGAGTTATCAGCGGGGATTTCTCGCTTGAATCCATCGGAGTGGATACCCCTCAAAGTCCTGAAGACTCCACAATAATTAAGCAACAGGAGTTCCAACATTATGCTATCCAAATGGCTTCGTCTGGGAAACTTGACAGCGGTCCGAAAATAAAGCAGGACCCCCCGCATGTCGCAATTCAGTTATCTTCCCCTGGGGCCTTTGGTAGTGGGCTTGATTTAACGAAGTATTAGTTTGGTTCAATTTTCGATCTGTGAGTGTGCTGTTCACCTCTCTTCCACCTCCATGAACCTTCATATATCGAAGCTGGGGTTGAATAATTTGAAATCAGAAGTTCGGTATAATGGATCTTTGTTAATTCTACTGCAGAGTGCAAACTCTGTCCGGATAGCAAGATCCATAAGAGGCCCTGAAGCAAGTACAGTCTTGAATTTCAATGAGGTGGTGAAATAGAAATAGACTTGCACAGAATATCAAGCAGTATTAACTATGGAAAAGATCGCAGCCGAATGCCACTGAGCGTAACTCTCCTTTAACTTTCAGATTCCTCAATAAATATCATACACAATCAGATAGTTCCTTCTCTTTGCTCTTGAGTAATGAATAAATTTGTGATGCGCTTTTATGATTACCTCCTGCGCAGTTCCGTCGCGTATCTTCATGACATGATATCTCCCCATTATTACACCGCAGTAAACCACTTTCCTTCTCATTTGTCTTGATGTCTCACAGCAACATCATCATAATCCACCATTACGCAATACACAGATTCCCATCCTGCTCAATAGATTTATATGCATTGTGAAATAATCCGGAGCGACAATAGACTGGTCTTTGAATATATCATACGGTGATTGAGATACCCGGTTTCGACCTCAGTAGTGTATGCTCGAGTCTTTGTATATTCTAAATCATTTGTGGAATCGATTCTTCGCTTCGTGATTCTGCAATTAGTTTACTTCTTAGATTCAAGCTCAATCACACTGAGAAGGATGTCCTGGATTAGAGGCTCAATGGGTAGACAAAAATTTACAAATTTGAACATGTACTTCCTAGAGATACCTCGCTTATTTTGGAAACTTCGAAGTTCGGGGTATGGTTTCAAAACATCGGTATATAATTTTTTCGACTCTTGCTTTCAAAGATATAAATGGTAGATATTTTGTTTAATTGCGTTCTGTTATATTATGATGTTTTAATCGGGGGAAATGGATGGATCACAAGCGTCACATTTTTATACCAACAGTTACATGTCATCTTTCACTCACTCAGTCCAACATTAAAAGAAACAAGAGATCATGAAAATCATTATTCATTGCTATATCAATATTTCTCTGACTACCCACATATCTTTCTCTCGAAAGAAAGAAATGATCCGCCATCTAAATTTGTGTTTATCTCACTATGATCGCTTATGATCTTACAGTGTAAGGAGATTCATAGAAATCATAGAAGTATGGCTGTTAAAAGAAAGAAAAGGAAAGGTAAGAAAATAAAACCCATCCTACGATGTAATAACTGCCAGCTGCCGTGTAGAGTATCACCAGTTTGTATTGGTTGCACTTTCAGATTTACTCATCACTTTTGTTCCTCCGCAATATTCATCAGTACATTCTTTCGTTATTTGTCCATTTATTTGTACCCGTGAATCGCGCGCAAGATTTGCATGAGAGTCTTATATTCTCTAATCTGATCCTCTGTCAATCCAGACCAAGCAACAAAATACCAGAAACCCTATTCCTAAAGCATCTCCCATTCTTCAACATCCTCGCGCTCTTCTACACTTTCAGTTTCGGTAATTCCACCAGCCTCCGTAATATCATCGTAATCAGCATTACCAGCCATAACCCACGATCCCTCAGATTGTAAATCGCTATCATCTTCAAGATCGACTTCTTGTGAAGAGACGGAAGCGACTACTGAAGTGGTTGGGGCAGCTGAGGGTAAATCTAATACGAATGATTCTTGCATCATGTCTTTGGTAATGATCTCAGATCTGTCAGGGGAAGAAATGAGAAGATCGCTGAGAGCTAGAATTCCGATGTTGGTCATCTCAACGTGAGCGGTGGCCTCACAGATAGAATTGACTTTGTTATTGACTACTTGTTGAGCCGTAATGATATCATCAAGCTTGGTAGGTTTGATGACAGAATCATCAGCGATAGCAGTAGGTTCATTGACACTGGCCACATTGGTATCAGCGAGCTTATGGGTGGTGTCAATTGTTTCCGCGACCATCTGATTAACCATTACGACTTGCTCATTCATGTCAGACGTAGCAGTGTCAGTAGCTTGGCTTGTATCGGTAGGAACTTCGTCGGCATTCTTGGAAACCGCTATTCCTTTGTCTGTAACCCCCTCGGAATATTGATCTTGTTCTTTGACAGATAAAATATCAAGTGCAGAGCTTGCCAGAATCATAGAGTCAGCTGTGTCTACAGTATTATCCGGTCTCGAATAACACCAATGTCTCAAACTCTGGAACGTAGAACAATCAAAATTTTCAGGCTGTTTACCAGCTAGCTGACGTCTTCTAGCTGCTCGACCGACGATCATAGCTTTCATGATATCGGCATGATTTGGTTTAGGTTTCCAGTCTTTGAACATAGTCATGTATTCAGCGCAACCTGGGCCCTTGAACGAACAATAGTTTTGAGAGTCTAGGTTGGGGTACTGGCCTGTGACTGCTGGTGGCTCTGACGAAATGTTGTTGTTCAATAATCTTGGATCATCATGTGCAGGAACTTTATCTGGATGGGTAAAAAAGGCTTGCCATGCCGGTTGATCATGATTACCTCTGCGGCCTTTAGCATGTTCTTCAACAGTGATATAATCATTGGACGAAATAGAGGGATTCCGATGTTTCTTATTATAAATTGTTAATCCGTAAAAACAATGGCGACCATCAGTCGAGGAGCTATCCATCGTACCGAGTGGTTGAAGTTTTTTTTTGGTACCAAGTGCGATACTGTGAGCTTCAAATTGTGCTAGAGTGGCTTGAATCGCGTCATCATCTGCTACCAAAGTGGCGCAGACAGAGTTGTTCTTCGCTGGCTCAGTCTTGTGTGTAATATCATCGCCGCGAACACGACTAATAGCTTTGATCTTTTCATCAAAAGCTTCTCTATCTCTGTATCTCTGAGTCTCAGCTTCTGTAAGTGCACTCAAGATATCAACTTTCTTGGTGTATTCAATCTGGCGCTCAAGAACAATACCGTCTGCATCGGAAATCTCTTTTTCGAATCTCAGATCATGTCTTTGAAAGTTTTTCTCTCGAAGACCATTTCTCTCGGCGATTGCTGCTTCAAATTTTGCATAAACAGCATCTTTAGCCTTTGTTGCGGCAAGGCAAGCTAAATAGGCCTCGTCAATAGAATATTGGAATTCGGCTTTTATTCTTCTCATCTCATTCAACTCTGGTGAAGTCAAATGTCGGTACTCTTCGTGCTCCCTCAAATCCAAGCATGGTGCATTAGGGCGTCTTCCCTTGGGTCCTCCCTCTGTGTGTATCTCACTTGGATTCTTCTGCTCAGCATTATATCGCGTCTCGCGGAAGGTTTGGGGATAACCTTTGCGTTCTAGATACCATTTTCTCTCCGAAGTCTTTGAAGCTTCATGAGAGATATCAGGATCACGGTTGTGATCGAGACCTTTGCCCTGAACAAATGGATCTATTTGCTCTCGAAGATTCTGGTCCTTAATCTTACGAGCATTGAGCTTTTCTTGAAAGATGGTTCGAAACGAAACACCAACACTAGCCGCATTGGCTAACCTATCTCTTGTTGGTATAACTCTTGCTCTATCACGTTCCTCTGTAAGTTCTCTAGCATGGTCGAGAATGCAAATCGTTTCCTTTCGGGGCGCATCTACAGAGGCGGAATGATCAGTGGTAGAATAGATCTTTTTCAGAGCAGATAAAGCGTTGGCCTTGATCTGTGCATGGGAGGCTTTTATTGCCTCGTTCAAACTCTCCAGAGAAGCATGGGACCTGGAATCATTGGATTCTCTCTCCTCCCAGTCATTTCTTCTTGTAAAAAAAGCTTTAGATGCCAGTGCCTTTTGACGAGCTCCATCCATCATACGTTGACCTTCAGTGCTTAGGCCCAGGGAAGAGAAAATTGAAGGTATTTGCTCTTTATCAGATGGTTTCGATCCCATTTCCATTTCCTGTGGACTAGAAGCAGTTGACTGCCGATTGCATTCACTAGAATTGCAACGCTTGACGGGAACTACGGGTAGTGGGGCGTCGGGATATGACATCCATAGTGCAAGCGGAACGAGTTCTCTAACTGGCGCAGAATTTAATGGCTTGCAGACCTGCCCATTAAGAACACAATAATTATTTAACCACTTAGGCGCCGCAAAAAATTCGGGAAATGGGATTGGAACATACAAATTTTCAAGGCTCTTGGTAATTTGGGCAAGGAAATCTTCATCCGAGAATCCAAGATAATTGAAGAACTTGAATAGAGTAGGTGATGTAACGCGTCCATATGGTTGTCCATTTACCGCCACCGGATGATTCCAACAAGGCAAGGGATTTCTAGTAACCATTTCCAATGGGCTGAGTTTTTTGACGGAAACATTTTCAGTGACCGATTGTTCTCCATCATCAGTATTCAACTTCGAAATGCTCGGATTTTTCTTCAAAATTCTTCCATATGCTGGAACAATATTATTTTGCTCGAATCCAGAAATTTTATCAGTGTTCACACGAGTAAGTTGGCCTATGCGAAAAACTCGAGAGAGTTGTGCGCAGTCCTTACATTCACGAGTAACTTGTTTTTCATTGCGCTCTTGGAAAACTTCAGGTTCGATATCAGAGCAACAATGCTTCACTGACTGTTTGATAACTTTTTCTGTAATATCCTTGCAAGTAAGAGCTTTTTCGAGATGATTAACGATATCTGGTTGAGTGCTTTGAGTGGATCTGGCGTCTTCGGTGACCTTTTGTAATGTTTCCCTCTCCAGAAGATTGACAAGGTCGAACGTATCATGGCTTCGCTGGCCTGCCACTAAACTGTTGCACTTCTCATGTGATAGAGTGTTGAAAGATTGTGCTTCCTTCAAAATACTCTCTAAGTCTATAATGAGCGGCGAATGAGCAGCAATTCGCAAATTCTCAATAACGAATAATATGCGAGCTGTAAACTTTTCAATTTGAAGTCGGCAGCTGCTGGAATCTAAATCTTGATGACCAGCATGATATCTGATAGCTCTGTCGAAAGCAGCCTTTTGCCCAGTCTTCATGCCTTTCCAAACCTTCCCTGCATAAAGGGCTTTACTCACTTTCGACCATGCTCTTAGAAGCCGCATCATATCTGAGTGTTCTTGTTCGTGTTGTCGGACCTGCAGCTCAGATTGATCGAGCGAACTGGTGTTGACATCGAGGGGTTCTTTGTTCAACTCAATGGAGCTGTAATAACCAAATGTATTGATGGAATGGTATTTATGGATGTCGTGATAGATCTTTTGCTGGTGATCGAAGCTTGAAGATGATGGTTGATTGGAAGCTTCTTGGTTCATGTCGGCGGGAGTCTCATTATCAAGGCTCATATTGTTTGGAAAATGCGCAATCGGAGCTCTCTTGAAATCGACAGAGCTATGTAGTATCGATCCGGGACTGAGAGTTAACGGGGCCTTGGCTCGCTCTTCAACGTTCTCTTCCTGGAAGTTTGAGAACGAAGTGGAAGCTAGAAGTTTGTTGGAATTGATGAGAGGATATGGGCGGTAGAAAATCTCTTTGAGGTTCTTCTCGGAAGATTGAGAAGGGGTACGGGGACATTCATTGACCTCAAGAATCTGTTGACTGCGTTGCATCATGTTCGAAGTGGTAGAATCAGCACTGCAGGTTTGAATGGCGGCATCTTGTTGCTCCTGGCAATAATTGGCAGAAAACCGAGATGGCATTGAAGCAATATTTTGAAAGTCTTTGCCGTGAAGATTCTTGTTATCGAGGTTCATCATATTGGAGCTACGAGCCAAGGTAGGATGTAATCTTGTCTGAATAACACGTTGTCGAAGCATCTCGGGCCCTTCTTGTTGAGACATAGAATCTTTGAAAGGTATTGTCTTGGAAACTTCCTCCATTTCGTTGAGAGGAGGTGGCTGATTCGCCATGATTGTTTGGTTTTGATACGGTGTAACTTCGTGTAGTAATTTGTCTTTGAAAGTCCTTCTGGGTTGTAAGAAGACAATTATCTTTGATACAAAGAGGATGTAGGATCGAAGGAGAGGAGGTTGATGAGTTTAAAGGACCAGATTCTTGGCTAGTACGGTTTAACTTCTGAGATCACGGGACTGCTTACGGATGAGTGAATGGGCTGCCGCAGCAACACTCAATATAAATACAACATCCTGGGAATGAGTTGACGGCAAGTGAATTCCGATCTTCTCCCATTTTAAATCAAGTTTGTGCTTGAATTATCTACAAAATCAGTTACTTAAAGCTTCTGTATCCACAATCGTCGACCCTCCTCTTGCTCCATCTCACAATAAAACCTGTCTACACAGATCTTTCATCAAACGATCAGTCATGGATCAAATATTCAAGACATGCTCTGAGGATCCCATTCAGGTGAATTTGAATACAAGTCTTGGAAACAGTGAGACTTTGGTGCAACAAATCATTGGCCAAATCGTACTCCATCCAAACTCCACCGAGAACTCAATCAGAGAGATTACTTTCATAAATGAAAAGTTCAGGTCCCTCTTACTCACAACACCTGTTCCTTCACTAGTCTTTCGATATGGTCCAAGTGGTGTAGCAGCCACATTTGATTCCTTGAAATGCGCAGGAATTGACTCCGAAGGCAAGATAATGATCTCCCATTTATGGAAATGCACCTCCGGCTTTCTTTTGGTAGATGATTGCTTTACCTTCGAAAAGTTCGAAGAGTTGAGATTCATTGAGGCTAACGATGGAGCTCCACTGAACCGTCGACGCATAACATTCTTGGGGAGGGATAAAAAGGAACTCTTTGTTGAGAGAGTAAAGTGCGACATCACTGTAACACATGGCTGCCTTGTCATGTTCACAACTCATGATGGATTCACCAAGAATTTAGTCTCATGCTTCTACATTGATGGCAGAGGTCTCACGAAATTGGAAAGAGCTATGTCCGTTCCATTACCATCTAGTGAGGATAACATATCCGTCGAAGTATTTGGGGTAAAAGACTCGGATATCGAGCAAGATAATGCGTGAGTGCAGATTAATTCACATCTTTCCATCTTGATATAATTGAAAAGAAAGATGTTTACCATATGAACACATTAGTTTTGATTCGGCTTCACAATCAACGGTCTCAAAACTCATCAACACTCCATTTGGAACATCAATAATTGATGAAGATCGAGGCATTGAGGTCACTCTTTCTACTGATGAGCGTGAAGCTTCCCTCAAACAGCGCGAGCAAGAAATGGACAACCGTGAACGCGACATTGCAGAGCAGGAAAGAAATCTTAAGCAACGAGATCTTTTACTCGCAGACCTTCAGAGCCCGGAGAAAATAAGTATTGCGCACTGTGGAGCTGCTCCCTCGGGTGGATTGAAAGAACTCGAGCAAAGACTCCTCAAATTGGCTGCGATGAAGTCCTCGGCTGATTATCCTTCACCAATGACCACCAAGAATTTCCTGACCCAAATGACTTCTTCAAAGAGTGTCAATGACGGCATTGAAAATTTTGAAGTTCAAGAGGCTGAGTTAGCACACTACGACAAATCTATTCAAAACTGCGAAGCAGATGCTAGAGCTAGAGAGATTGCTCTTGCTGGCTTTCAACTGACTATGGAGAAGCGTGTAATGGCCTTAGATCGGCGGGAAAATTCAGCTGCAATACTTGAGGCTAAACTTCAGAATCGAGAAAAATTTGTGCAAGCACGCGAGCAGGAAATCAAGTCGCTCAACCGCAGCTTGAGCTGGCGTGACGGACTTCGCAAGAAGCGTGAGACTGAGCTTGCAATCCACGAAGAAGCAAACAGTCGGCTCCGCGACCAACTGGATGCAGACAGGGAGACTTTGGATTCCAGAGAGGCGGTGATGGAGCGAGAGTTTCAAAATTACTACGAACAATATGATACTTACCCGTATGACTGTTATCCATATTCCCAGTGAGTCCACAAGATTCCAAATAGCTCTCATCAATTTGATTTTTGGATGATGCACAGCTGATCATAGATACAAAAGTTCTAGCTACGAGGATGACTATGAGGAAAGAGAGAGAATATGATGTTGATTTTGATTTATCTTGATCTGCGTTTCGTTTATAGCGATACGAACTCACAGAAAGCTTTCAGTAATGATGCATCTATCATAACCTCTTATTGAAGGCTAGCCTGCTCTACATAAGAGGCATGTTTTGACAAGATAGTTTAATCTTCGGATGAGAATAGCGAAAGATGATTTATTTTTTATACTCTGGTTTTCGATCAATGTGTATCAGAAATTTTCGAGTTAGATGTCTGACGATTAGTTAATCCATCATTCCAAGGAATGCGTCATTCTAGTTGTCTACAGATACGACTACCATCCCAATACTTGACTTCCAGCTTCTCGATGTGAAACTGAAATTGTGAAACTGTGAAACTAACGCAGAAACATATGCACTAGAAATGATAGACTTGGAAAATACCATCGTAAGACATGCAACGCACTCAAAGCCACTGCGATAAAAACTCCAGAATCATCCGCATCATTTTCTGTTCATTACTTTCCCATGATCTATCGCCGATAAAGTATCAGCTAAACCACACGCCCATAATTCTTCGTGTATTTATTACAAACGTAAATCATCGCACTACACACTTCAGAAATTAAAACACAAAATAGAAGTAAGAAATATTAATAGGGAATGCTGAGAAAGACACTTTCGTAGAGTGTCATCTTGACGGATGTCGACTCACATGCCATCGCTTCCCTTGTCTATATCTTTACACTAGCGTCTCCAGAAATTTCAGCAGTGAGTCGCGAAATATTTTAAAACTTTTACATCCTCACCATTTATAGCTTGTCTACGTGCTAAGGACCTCCAAAGCAGAAAATATGGCAGAATGCATGCTTATAATGCATGGTGGTCAGCCAGAGGACTTTCAAATGGTTGTCGCTAAAGTACTCGATCTGATCGAAAGTCATTTTGGAAAACAAGAAAGTCTTCTACAAAATTGCAGATGCCTGGTTTTAGCATCACCAGTACAGTACAGTAGTTGGAGTCAGAATTTAGCTACGAGCCGAAAGATGTAACTTTCGTCCAACTCTTCAATTTCAAGTTCGAGAAGAAAGAGGGAGAACTTACCTATGATCATCTTTGGAGAGTTAATCTCAGAACCGACCTCGAGGAAAGAGAATCCGACATTCATCAGGGAGAATGTGACGCTACAGTGCGAGAAATTCCTATTGTGGAACTCGAGGAAAGCACGCGAACAAGAATTACTGGACTGTAGTGTCGATTTCTCGATGCCGTGTCACTCGAAGAG
The DNA here is from genome assembly GCF_000143535.2 of Botrytis cinerea B05.10. Taxonomy (NCBI): domain Eukaryota; kingdom Fungi; phylum Ascomycota; class Leotiomycetes; order Helotiales; family Sclerotiniaceae; genus Botrytis; species Botrytis cinerea. The sequence goes on along the minus strand of NC_037312.1, from coordinate 2,878,332 downwards.
TCCATTGCAGTTCGCAACGAAGCACTGAGAGAACTAGAAGAGAAACTTGATGATCGGAAACAACTTGCTGTGGTTGATAAGAAGACATTAGGAGAAGAGTGTGCAAGAGTCTCGCGTCATATAGTTGAGACCAAGATACATGAGGACATGGTCAAGGGTGCCGAAGCCTTGTTTATATCTCGCGAAAGAGCGCACAAGAAGATTAGAGATGAGTTCCAAGTCAGAGAAGCTCTGATCAAAGAAAGAGAAGCTGCCATCGACCCCAGGAAAGATAATGCTAGGCAAAATCATTTTGCAAAGTTCAGTCCCACAGGTCTGCTTTGCAAGGCTCAACAGTTTGTCAAGGCAGAGCAAGCAAAGCTCAACTCAGGAATGATGGTCCGCGAATTAGCAGTTCTGGAACGTGAGCAGAAAATGGCAGCTTTGGAGGCAGCTTTGAAGTTGGAACGGGAGATGATTCGGACTAGATTCAGAGAGACTGAGGAGATGAAGCAACGTGCGGATGCAAGCCAAGCCGAGGTGAAAAATCAAAGAACCGCGTTGTATATCGAGGAAAAGAAAAAGTGAGAGAAGGCAAAAAAATAGCAGTAAGCACAATCCCCAACATCCCCCAAACTTCCTCCAACAGACCCTCATCGCTACACACTTCCCACCCTTCCACACTCTTAAATACTTCCCTGTCTTCCGCCTCGTCTACTCCTCATTACAAATCGACTTATAAACACACACACACACACACACAGCTATATACATGTACAACACACTCATAAATTGTTCTTCGCTTGACCTTTTATTCTCCATTTCTTCTCACGCCTCTGTCCCTGTTACCCCTCGATCCCCTCACTCTCCCCAACCGCCTTTATAAAATTCACATTCATTCACATCCAAATCTTAATCCATCTCCAAATCCACAGAAAGAGAACCATAAAAATCTGTACCACTACCCCCTACCCCCTACCCCCTACCCCCTACTCAGCTCTAAGAATCAATACGAAATCGAAATCAAAATCAGAAACACCCCACACATAAATTAATTCTTCTCCTTCCTCATACCTATCCAACATATCCTTACCTATCCATCACATCCCATCTCACACTCCTATGATTAAAACTCCCAGTATGAATGTATGCATACGAACTCCCAAGCCTAGCTTTCTATACATTCCGAGTGTCAGAAACCATACACGTATACAATCCTCCAGTATCCTCCCTCTATTAAAAAAACAAGAAAAAAAAAACATCCGAAGATTAATACCCATCAATCTATACACCTACAACTTAACCATAACCACACCCAACCACCTCCAACCTTACCCGACCCAACCCACACCATCCCTCACCCCTCACTCTCCACATCCACAATCTCACCCTCACCCTCACCCACACAACATCAACAATCACAGAAGCAACAAGTAAATAAACCGATTCATTTATCTAACATACATATTCATATACGCCGCCATCATTTTCTTCCATTCACAAATCCTTTCATTCCATTTCGTTCCAAACTATACTGATATAGTATAATTATAGAAAAAAAGGAAAGAACAAAAAAATAAACCTAAGCGAAACTCTCATTATGCACCCGTTCCCTACGAACACATGCCCCAATAACGCCTACGTGTGAGATTTATATGTCATTTCCCTCTTCCTTCCGTCACCTTTCTCCCTTCCCCAATATTCCCTCTACAACACATCGCCTTGTCCTAAATAGTCTCCCATCCTCCATTATTGATATCCATTTCCAGTTTTCTACTAATCACACTTGGAACTCCGTGACCTAACCAGACCGTCCTAAGTAATGCATCGTATCGCTTTTGATTCAAGAACAATTGGCGACTATGTCTTAGTCCCGGATCAACTTCTCCGTATTTATCGATGTATGGAGCTACCATCCATGAACCACTTGTGCGGTAAAGGTAGAAGATGCAGCATTTACGGATATTTAGGAAGAGAGCTGTATTCTTTTGACATCTGGAGCAGAAAATTAGTTATGGTCAATGGAAGTAAACGAGAGGAAAGTGAAGGCAAGAAGTATTGCAAGGAGAAAGGCAAAAGAAAGAAGGACGTACTTAAGCATATGCTGTTGTCCACCACCGATTTTATCTCTCGGTCCCCCACCGGGTTTCTCCGGTCCGTCCCTCGAACAACAAATACTTTGACCGCAGAAGATTTCTCCACAGAAAAGACATAGCATAGGATCTTGAATATCTCTCTTACTGTTAGGGCAACGTCTCTTCATTGTTTCCTCCATCAGAGTATCGTAGTTTTTAGGCAGACCGATGAGTTCAAATATTGTGGGGTGACTGGGACATAAAGAATTATTGAAACCATTGACACGAGCTCTCTTTTCAACGGCCTCTATGTTGCGTTCAAAAGCCTGTGTGTAGAAATCTCTGAACACATCTGGTAGACGAGGTGTGGCTCCATCCATTATGGTCATATCATTTTCCATTGCGTTCCTCGTAACTTCCGTGGCAGCTGAAACCAGCTCATTGTTTAATGAGTTCGCATGTCGAATCCAGCGAGTGACTAAAGATGGGACGGTTCCTTCTTCTTCGGCAAAGCATGAGAAAAGCTCACTAAATGTTGGCAAAAATAGTGCTTCAGTAAGGCGATCGAGCTCGTTAGAGTCTGAATTGGATGAAGTGTAGTTTTGGAAGGTGATGCCATAACGAACATTCAAAAGAATCATGACCTTTCTCAAATATACAAGTGCATATTTTTCCACGAATGAGCGACAGTCTCTTAGCGTTTCAAATATACCTAAACTTGCATAATCATGAGTGTGTAGGGCAATGTCGTCAAAGATTAGAACGTGAAAACAAAAATCTCCAAAGTTGTCGACACCTTCCTGTTGATATGTTTGAATCATATCGAACCATTTAGACTTGTCGATGTGTCGTTGTAATTGGAGAACCACCTTGGTCATTTCCGCAATATAGCAAAGCCGAACAAGATGAACGATATCAATATCCTCAACAGGCGCAAGACACAAGGAAGCTTTGGCCAGGAAGACGAACGTATCTTGAGAAAGCAAAGAGTCAGGACGTGGCGGAAGGTCGCTAGGTGTGAAATATGCGTTTTTCCCGAACAATTGCGAATATTGTAATTCGTAATCTTTACTATATTCTCTGGCAACTCGATTGTCTCCTGCTAGCTTGAGCCCTCCCACCGTAACATACGAGAGAGCAGTCTCAGATAATATTCTAAGATGAATAAGAGCTTGTTGTGGAATACTTTCTAGGAATGTCTGCCCCGGTGGCGTTGCGACACCACGCTGCTGAATCTCAACGGCAGATATAGAGAATCCCAGGGCTTTAGCTAGTACGTCACTGGAACAAAAGTCTCTCTCTTCATGCTGTGCTAGGCTGTCTTTGTGGCTGCTCTCCAATTTATTTTTGGTGATCGTGTCTCTTAACCTTCGATATATGTCGGTCAATTCCCGTACAGAAGAGGGTGCGTTCGAGGATCTATCGTTGGGGAGAGGAAATGAGTTTTCAGACCAAATAGCGCTTGCGATATCTGCTGGAAGAGCGGCCCGTATATTAGTTGGGGTGAAAGGCGACCAATGACTTGGTGATGGAGGATCCCAGGCATCCATTAATAGTTCTGGCATCTTGACTACCAAAGGGCTGGCCATGGTGTCGTCATTATGCTTTTTGAAAAATTGCTGGGTTCTTCTGCTTGCGGGAAAATCGGATTTTTTATCATAATTATGAGCGCTACCAATTTGGTTGATCTTCTCTGTTCTAGGATGCTGAGATGCACCAGCAAACTTTTCGATGAAATCATCAAAAGTGACTGTCGATTTGAGGGCTTGATCTTGGATCTCTTCCTTTGGAGACCAAATTATTGGCAAGAACGAATTTCCCAAGGCTTTGCATAGCGGACAAACAAATTCATTCAACTCAAGTTTTTCAGGATGATGTCGAGCAATTTGATGTTGATGTCGTCTATTTGAAGCTTCATAGTAGACCTCAAAACACTTGTAATGCATGATATGTCCACATCCGACAGACACCGGACCAGGTCTTGTGAAATTTGATGGAAATCCTTTTCCGATGAACGAACGTTCTGTAACAATATCTACCCCACTGGAAGTAACTTTGTGAACTTGCTCCTTATTCTCACCTGAAACACCAAATGGTCGAATATCTTCCGCAGACTTATCTAAATTCGAAGGGACGTTAGCAGCTTCTCGTACAAAGTCTGCATCGGACATATCAGTTTGCCGCAAAACCGAGCTGGTAGTCATCAATGCAAAAGTTCCGTAAAGACGACCATCCTTAGTTTCTTCCTGACAAAGAATACATGTGCCCGAGGGGTATTGATAATAATTCTTGGAACTCTCGCCTTCAGATTCCATATCTGAATCACTGATATCATCCTCACCCCAATCAATATCTCCTTGGTTGTCGAGGAAGTTCTTTTGTTGTTGCTGGAACTGTGCCATGACCCTCTTTTGACGTTCTAGTGCAGCTTGCTTCTTCTTCTCCTTATCTTCAAGAGCATTATTATTTGCAGGCGAAGCCGTGGAAATTCTATCGACTGGAACACCTAACCGTGAAAAGGCAGTCTCGAAATTTCTGGGTCGTTTTTGCTTCATTCTCTTGAGCACTAGAGTAATCTTTGGGTGACAAGTTTTGAATTCCTCCTTTCGTGACAACATTTCCAGAATAGCAACGATTGTCTTGGAGGCTGGAGCACTAGGTGAGAAATTGCTTCGTGCATTACTCGTAAGCGCAATGTAGACAAACGACTCAAGAGACTCTTCTGACATCTCGTCCTCATCTGTCCTGTCTTCCGATACGGCAATAAGAACTAGGTGCAGGACTACATGCAAGAATGCCTCCACACGTGTTACAGGCACAGTAGGCGTAAGCTTATCCGCCATCAAGGGATAAAGTAGGGCATAGTAGATTATTTGAGCAAAGATTCCTGTTCGAGTGAAAGCTGCGAGATCTGAGAATGCACCAGACTCAATGGAGCGTAATTTAGGCTCAAAGACAATTTCGGCAGGTGGCCTGCCCGTCTTTTTCGCTACCCAAGCTTTGTAAGTATTTTCAGATTCTTCTCTTTGGTTCTTGCTATAATGAGCGATGTAAGGATCGATATCTTCCAAATACTGTTCCTTAAGCTCAAAGGTTCCAACATCATTGAGTCCCTCGGGAGGTTTGAAATTTGTCATTTCATCGAGAATATCTTGACACTCTTCCTGGTCTTGAAATTTGTCAGGTAGCTTCCCGCAAATCTCTGTAAATGACAGTGGTTTGAAGCAGAGTACATGGGCAATATCTCGACGCATAGCCATTATATGAGAACCAGGGTCATCATCATTCGAAACCAAAGACGTCCTGTCACTGATCAAAACAATGAGAAGATGGATCAAATCCTCCGCGATATCAAGAATCTGGCCATCATCAACTCCATCTGACTTTGCTTCATACAACCCTTTCATCCATTGCTCAAGACCAAATCGATCAATGATCGAAACGAGCATACGAGCAGGTGAACACACAACCATGGCGGTTTGAAGAAGGAATATATCTCTGTGGTGGGATACATCACGTAGAGTGACTCCACGGTATGTACCTTGTTGGTGACGAAGACTCATGCCGTTTCGCACCCACATGTTAGCTTTCATTTGCGCCAACCATGCACATACTCGTAAAGGATAATCAAATGCTGCCATTAAATGATCTTCTGGGGAGTATTCTTGACTTGGCATAGTTCTTTGTCCCATGGGCTTAGGTTTCTGAAGAAGTTCTTGGGTAGTGAAGCTTAGTAGTTGGATGAGCTGTTCCCGAGGCATACTCTTTCCACACTCAATAAGCCAGGATAGAGTATAGTGGAGAGCATGATGAAAACTAATAGGTTGTGACTCTACCACGAACTTGACGACTGAATGCTGAACGACACTATTCGACTGTTCGGTGGTATCGAATTCGTAATCACCCACTTTCTTAAATTTGATTTCGTCCTTGATTTCTGCTTGGGTAAATCGCTTTCTTTCAGTGCCCAAAGAGCTGAGAATGACTGCCTTTGCTGCAGTTCTAATTGCCCTGCAGACAGGTTCCGTCGATTCGCCAGGGACCCACTTGAAAGACTCTGAGAATTGTCTACACAATCGATTGATTTCCCGAGTGATCAAAGATGCACTGATCCAAGCATCCGTTTCATACTCAACATGTTCACCAACTGCCCTGATATTGGGACAAATTCCTTGATGGAGTTTGACCAAGTCCAAAAACTGCAGCATGTATCGTTCTTCTGTGCGCAGCTTTTCTTGTACGTGCTCTGAACCGAATAAATACTTCAAATCCATGAAAAAATGGTACATTCTTCGATTTGTCACAGAGCCTGAGTCAAAAGCCAAAGTAGCATTTGGAAAGATCTCATAAGGATGTCCAACCTGTCGCGTGGTAAGGAAAGTGTATAGAATTGCCATTAAATTGGTCAAGAAGTTTCCCCTCTCCACAATTTCAGCAGTAATAGATGGCGTCGTCAACATTTGTAGAGAGATGTTGATAATCGAGTGATCTGGTTCCCTGTCGGCAATCAAATAAAGTTGCGCGAGAGTAGTGTATAGGCCTGAAAATCGTAGACCCAGCACGCGTTTGAACTCTGGAATCGATACTACGGTCGAGATATATAGTTCACGAAGATCGACTCGGACCTTTTTCCACATCCTCAAGTCGAATAAAATGAGCCAGTCTAAACGTAATTTGTGCCACAAATCTTCATGTAAAGGTACAGATTCCCTGTCTGTATAGCCAGGAGGACTTTCAAGCCAGTATCTAGCTGGTTTTGCTACTTCTTTCTTTACTGGATTTGCTGGAGTTTTGGGAATCTCCATCTTGGCTTTCGCATAAATATTATCTGATATAAGAGGTTGCATTTCTGCAGTATCAGAATCTGATGGTGTAAGATCACGATCTCTGGTGACTCTTTGGGGGGCAGGCGGAGGTGGAGGAGGTGGGGGTGGATATCCAGCCAAGGTAGCTTCTTGTACCTCTAACGCCTCATCGTCTCCGCCAATCATATCGACGTCTCCGTCGTTGTCGGTTTCTGTTCCAGTCTGGGCTTCCTGTTGAGGTGCGGCCCCTGGAGCTGGTTGTCTGTTCGGTTGTATGATTCTTATCTCTGCTGGCTCTGCTGGGTCAAAACGAACGAGCTCTACTTCTTCATCACTGGAAGCGTCTTCATCTGCGTTTTCAAGCATGCGAACAATGTTGGCTTCATTGAGGTCGTCATCATCTCCGTTGTCAGTATCATCAGAATCCGAATCAGTAGCAGCGACAGCGGCCATTACCGCCATAGCCTGAGTTCGGCGATCTGTTGTTATAATATGCCTCAGCACGCGATTTTCGGCATCTGACCACAACATCTCCTCTCTTTCGTGATCATCAATACCCTTCAATCCTATGTCGGCATTACTAGCTTCACTTCCACGATTCCACTCCTTGAGCATTTCTTCACAGACTACCTGGCGTAATATGTTGTGATCTGGACCGACACTGCAACCAGAAATATCACTGAGCCATTCAATAATAGTTCCACACATCTGCTCCCTGAAGGTATCCCGAGCAGAGCGAATGGTAACCGTAACCTTGATCTGTTCAACAACCCTTGAGACTCTCAACAGCTTGTCGATGTCATGATCATATTTGATGACACTTCGACCAATGTCATCGGTTTCATGCGCTCGTTGCATACCCTCCGCATTCGTCACCTTGCAAGCTCTTGCCACCTGGTCTCGAACTTCATTGACAGTGTGTTTTTCATCGTTCCAAAGAAGAAGTGCAAATTCACATGGATCCTCAACGATATCTCCATTATAGTAAGACGAAGTCAACCGCGACCTCCTCTCATCCAGTTGTATCGACTCTTTTGATTTGGGTAATCGCAGCTGTTCTGGCGAACATGATATGACATCGCAAATATAATCAAAAGCCCTTCCGATGGTCATACGAATGCTATCCACTAATTCATCAGGCAGACTTGCTGCTTTGCCTTTGTCTTCACCTTCTACACCAGGTCCATTTGCTGTATGTATCGAGCAATGCACCGGTAGACGCCATGCTTCTGGATCTCCACAGTCGCAACATCCGCTATTGCCCAATGATACACTGACATATACCATATGACCCGTATGATCAGAGGAATCGTAACATCGACTGCAGAGTACGCATGTGTCATCGGAACTGCAAGTTTTGCATCGGTATGTAGCTTCTCCCGTCTTAAATATATGTCCGCAGACTTTCCCTCGAGCCGCTTCTGTGAATTCGTCGCCATCGGTTCCTCCTTGCGCTTTCCTCAATTTCCATACTTCACTAGCTGATGGCCTTGAGTTTTCTGGGAAGAAAAGGTTCAAGTGTTCTTTTCGTCCGCCGGCCAATGACCAGAAGAGACTCTGTAGTAAATCGCGCTCCGCTGCCTCTGTGTAACGGTTCTGGTGGACGCGGGGCAATGTTTTCAGGAAGTCGCAGAGCTGCCTCGATGGCATAGATTCTTCGGCCATGCCTCTTTGAAACTGAGACGAAGAAGTTCCCGTCTTCTGCACAAATTGGTGGGTTTTTACTATATGATGGTGGTGGTATGCTTGTTCATTGATAAAGAATCGTTATCGGTATCGCAGTTTCCGCAAAGAAGGTGAGGTGAGGTGAGCTGCGTGTTGGTATAGATATAGTCCTTGAACACCAGAGACTCTAAGAGAGAAGAGAGAAGAGAGAAGAGAGAAGTGCACGTAAAGGTGGGTATAACTTGATTTATAATACACAATATGAATCAAAGGTATATGGGTACTGAGATAGGTAATGTTGTAAAGGTTTTGATTTATTTGTGGAGGATGAATGAATTGCGGCGGGGAAGCGTTTCGTTTCATGAGCTTCCACAAAGACCAACCATCACAACTCAACATCTGACGTCTGGGCTCAAAATGCCACAATTCGATCGCCCATTTTACTAGATCAAGTTGTAATTCTTTGATATTTGAATATAGATTCATGGATTTGGTCGCTATTGAGGCGCAGATGCTATACGAGAGTCTTCAATGTCTGGACTTGACTTTGATGATGCATGGATGTCCAGATGGGTATGAAGAACGAAATCATTTCCCATAAAACACCATGGAATATGATAATCGCAAATTTAATACTTGCAGTTCTTACACATGATATAAGTGCCGTATTTGCTGTCACAAACTGAATGAAGAAGATTACCACAAGGAAATGTCATCGTTGTGCCAGTCGGCGATCTCGCTTTTATGCCCGTATGATTCTATGTTGTCGATTGTCTTTTATACACTTTGAATGAAGGCTTCCTGCCCAGTACTGACGCCCCGATTCTTTTTTCTAGCAGCCACGTATCCCCGTCAAGGGCTGATTCTTTTCTCTCGCATCCATCTCTACCAGAACCCTCTATTCGTCGTCCGCAGCCTCAACATATCTCGCTCTGATATCCTTCCATTGACGCTGTTCCGTTCATCAGCACATGTCCCGTCTTCTCTGGCAATGCAACTTACTCCCTTGTTTATGGAATCCCAAACTCGGTCTGTGATTGAATCATATGCCCTATCATACATCAGTCCAAGTCCCTTCCAGGTATTCCGAGTGCGTGTAAACATACATCTCGAATCCAAAAGCAGCACCGAACACTGCACCGAGGAACACATAGTTCTTTCGGAAGAGGAAGCTATATTCCATTCTTCATTAGCCCTTCGATCCCCAGATCACCCTCGCCATAACCAATGTCGTCGTGGTGGGCGCATCGCATAGCATCGCATCAAGAGAGTAACTAACTTGTAAAGAGGACGGCTTGCGGAAGACTACAATTTCACCCGTTAGCACAACTCCCAAGAGCTCACGAATGCCCCGTCGAGTAAACATACCATGGTGAGTTAATCAGTTCTGGTCGCAGATTATAGACAGCTTATCGAATGAAGTGATTCCGTAAATTGAAGTTGTAGGGCAATCGGACGAATTTTGGCTGAGCCGGGATAAAACAACGTGAAATTCCGATGGTCATATCGAAGAGCTTTTGATTGGTTGGAAGCTTTGGGCGGGACTGGCTTATGATTGGGTAATCACTCTGGTATGACCACCAGGGACAGCCTCATAGCAATTCTAGTAAAGTTTGATAAAGTTCAAAGTTTAACTTTCTTTACAATAACCAACTGACGGCACCATTTGCTAGATTTGAGCATTTTTACAATCCATATCTATATATTCATCTCCGTTCCGACCATAGAAATTTCCTCACCATCCCCCAGGGCCTCGTCCCTCAAACTCAAAAATGCCCTCTGTCCCCACCCCCTCCAAAGCCGGCATCGTCGAAACTCAAACGGGCGATCGTCACATCCCCTCCTCCACGCGCGCCGACGGTACAAAGCGCAAAGAGATAAAAATTCGTCCAGGGTATAAACCCCCCGAGGATGTCGAAGTATACAAAAACCGCACTGCAGAAAACTTCAAGAATCGTGCTAGTAGAGGTCCACCTGGCGCTGAGAGTTTGAAAGACGAATCAACTACTGCGGGGTCAGCGGCTAGCAACAAAAACGCAAAAAGGCGGGAGGCGAGGAAGAAAGCTGCAGAAAACGCAAAGGATGGGGATACGGAGCTGAAGGGGAGTCAAGCAGATAATTGGAGAGAAGGAAAGCAAAACGGGGATGGGGAAGCGGAAAAGAAGGAGGAGGTTGATCTGGAAGCGGAGAGGGAGAAGAAGGCGAGGAACCTGAAGAAGAAGTTGAAGCAGGCCAAGGAATTGAAAGAAAAAAGTCAGCAGGATGGCGCAAAACTGCTACCAGAGCAATTTGCAAAGGTTATCAAGATCAATGAGCTGATCAGGGAATTGGATCAGCTTGGATTTGATGCCGATGGGGAGCCAAAGGCTAAGAGCGATGCAAAGGATACTGCAGCTACGGAAGATGCCTTGCCCACAGAAGATTTGAAGGAGTGATTTTGATTTTCTTGTTACATCATCGAAACACATTACTATACGAACGGCGTTAAGTCTGGATTAAACAACGGCGGCATTTGAAGCGGCAACAAGCGCGTCTTGGAGTTATACTTTATGGGTAGAAAGATTTCAAAATCATAGCATAAAAACCCGGAAATAAATGACTATAAATTTCTATTTGTCTATACAATTCCGTTTACCTTGTTCGCGGCATCAGCTCTAGCTAAACAATCTTCTACTACCTCCCAAAACCTCTTGATATCCAGGCCTCTTGGAATCTTGACCCCCTCCTCTCCTTCGGGGAGTAATTTGACAATCGTTCTACCGGTCTCAGATCCTTTTTGGGCATCATCATGACTTCCTTCAGTAACAACCTTTACATCGAATCTCTCCCTCTTCCTTCCATCCTTAAAATCATAAAACGGGATTTCCGCGCCCGAAATCCCATCCATGATAACGGCCACTGCCAATGGATCATGCAATGGTGGTCCCTCGCTAATTCCGAAAACTCTATCGTAAGTGGCCGCAAAAAACGTCAGTAACTCCACCAACATCGTCCTCAACGTAGTATTTTCATTTCCTCCCTTCCCATTCCTCAACACATCCTGCACTTCCTTCGTGGCTAAAACTTGATGAGTGATATCCAATGGTATCAATACCGCTTTTGTTTTCAGAACTGGGTGGTCGAATATAAATGCTGCAGCTTCGGGATCAACCAAGATGTTGAACTCGGCCCAGACGCTCCAATTTCCAATTCGTTCTTTATGATCGACTTGCCCCAATACGGCGTTTGTGAATCCATTTCCGACGGAACCGCCCATAATACTGACCCCCTTAATATGCTCAGCCAATCCCTCATGTTTCTGAAAGCACAACGCAATGTTTGTTAGTGCACCCGTAGCAACAACCCATGCCGAGCCTGCTGGGGTAGCAAATAACGCCTTAGCCATAGCATCAATAGCAGGTTCATCGACTGGTCCTTTAGCCGGCGTCGGTAAAAGATCCGTTCCTTCCAAACCAGATTCTCCATGGATAGCAGGGGCGTGAACACCCGGGCGTACCAGTCCGGCTCCTGAACCCCGGTAGACGGGAATGTGAGTTGCCGATATGGCTGTGAGGAGAGAGGTGGCATTGTAGGTTGTGTGGTTTATAGATGAGTTTCCGTGAACGGTAGAGATTCCTAGGAGATTTAGAGAGGGGTGATAGGCCGAGAGGAGAATGGCGAACGCATCCTATTGGTTCAATCAGCTATCCATCAGCACAATTTTTATCTCAGCTCAACGATCCACAACGTCTTATCTCTGGAGAACGAATCATGTGACTACATAGATCCGTTTCAGCATCTCTAACTTTTGCATGACTGCAATGCACAGGAGGCGTGATGAACTCTGACATATCTCATGTTCTCTTGTTCCATGCATCCAACATGCGTTGCATTGACACACACGAAGACATGATGTATCAAGGTGGATATAAAACTTACATCGTGGCCTGCAAAAAGTGTAAGTGGGTGGTTCCGAGATCGCGGGGGTTTCATCTGGAGATGATAAACTTACCTGGATCACAATCTAACCAGACGTTGACTTTCTGGTGTTCGGATCCCATACTTCCCATGCTTGCAATATTCGTATGTTCAATATCGTTACTATTCGAAGATTATATTCAATGAACTTTATGGCGATGAGAGAAAGAAGTTGTCCTTTGATAAGTTAAAAGTGGGCTGAACTAAACCTTGCCGTCTTGCCGCCAAGCGACACGGAAATCTTCCCGTAAAAGGTTCGTTCACAAGAATTGATGATGATCAACGACGTTAACGTTGATGCAAGTCATCGCTTTGTGATGAATGTACTGCCACACATTAGTGAAGTCGCAACTGCAACTTCTGCTCTCTTATTGGGAGAATATAGTTTGAGCATCACTTCTGACAATGTTAATGCTGACTTTCATATTCTCTTGGTGTAACAACGCAGCACCACCAATGAACCTTCGGAGTGAGGGCCCGCTTCTACATGTCGATGCAGGTTCTTCTATATTCCAATGCTAGTTCGCTATATAGCCAATACTAAGTTCGGTATTAGGTATGAGTATCGCAGCACATCCAATCTTGAGCCTCACCACAAGTCCAATGTAAAGTGGCGGATTACGAGTACCAATTGCGATAGAGCTCTGTTCAGATTGGATTCCGATACGTTGCACTCCTTGCGGTAAGGAGCTTCCATACGCCACAGGGTTGAATACTGAATGACCCTATCAGGATGGCCTTGCTCTAAGTAGAGTGCCGAAAACTTCCCCCCTTTGTGAGTGGTTACACAAAGATGTCGGTAATATACTTGTTTTGTGCCACGATGCTACAGATGCTCCAGTTATTGGATTGGTATTTCAAGAGAAATTCTATATGTCCGCTTCTTCGGCGAAGCTTTTCCACTTGGTGGCCGTTATCATTGTTTGCTCGCGTCATCGTTCAATTTTTACACACTAAGTAGAGTTCCGATAATCAATAATAAATAGGGCGGGTCTCGGAAGATTCTCACAAGTTCGCTCTCGGCGATGGCCCATAGATTAGTCGGCTCGAATATCATGTCTTCGCAAGTAAAGAAGGTGGGCGCTCAGAAGAATTATGGATATTTGAATGGTAATGTCTCATGTAATACGGGAATAAATCCTTCTATTTTCTTATACTGCTGAAGCAAGGAGATTAGCTACTGTTTGTCCGTAAAGTCATCAGCCTTCATCTAACTCGAATTTTAATATTTACTTTACATTATTTCACCCACCGAGAAACTTCGCAAATCGGACCCGATTGCTTGTACTCGAGATTACTACGCCGTAGAATTGCTTTAAGTTAGCCAATCGTCCAAACTCTATTCATCGCTATGGATAAGGCAGACATCACCTCATGAAACAACCACAAAATCGAGTGCAAGGGCCCATTCTTGTGGGTTGAAAATATTTCCACAATATACTACACACCTTCGATGGAGCAGATATGAAACAACTAGACTGGTGGAACTGAGGGTCTAGTGCTATTAGTTTCCCCAGTCTCGATACCGTTGTCGAAGTGGAGATATCGGAATGACCAAAATAGTGGATGTGAGGGTCTGGTAACCGACACGTGGCGCATGTAGTCTTTTAGCATTACCCAAGATTGTATATATTTCAATATACTCCGGTCCAGCACCAACAGATTCAGTTACCAAAAGCTGATCCAGGAGCAGAATCGAAAGTTTACCTTCGGGGGTGTCTTCTGAATGGTGAGCGATGACATGGCTAGTGGAGAAACGAAGAGATAGAAAGCTCTTAGTCGTCCCTCATAAAGAGCAGTGCAACTTCAGGGTGAAACCTGCACAATATAAGTTTGCAGTTGGTGGGACACATGCACCAGAACGAACTTATATGACAAGTGATCCAAAACTGCATCTCGTTTTATGAGAAGTCCTCAGGTCTGTTCTGAAACAGAATTTCATCATTTCAGTCGAAACGGAAGACCTCCATAAGAAGCCACGCAAGAACTGATCAAAAACTGCACCTCGCTGTTAAGGCGACATTGCGTTGAATTATCGGTCAACTGGCATCGGCTTTTGTCTCGCTTCTCGCTACCCCATAGAGCACGTTCCACATTCCTCGCCGATGGATGTATTCGATTTTGAACTCTGAATCATGAGATATGAGTTATGAATTATGGCAATCAGGGAATGATCTGATATTCCCATCTTACATACGGAAAGATGAATATATAAATGATAGCGCGCAAGTTTATTTCCTTCTTGTTTCGTCAATTGTCGATTTTACCCACAACTTCATCCCCCTTTGCGATACTTTTGATCAACATTCGCTTTCCGCAGCAGGAACGTAGAAGTTTGGGCATTCATATGCCATTACCTTTGATTTTGCACTTCGAAAAGCTTTCTAAGTTCCTTCATTTGCGTCATCTTGACCCACATACACCGGGGTACCACGCTCTCTTTCCTCAAGTGCCGCACTCAACTTCCTCGCTTTAGATGCCATCTTCCATTTTTGTCTTCACGCCTTTTTGTCCTTCAGTTCTTCGCAAAATCTTCTTATAATGTGCATTCGCCACATCCAGCCCTTCCCTTCTCTCCAATGCCAGTCCCAGTTCGTCCCCTTGCAGCTTATCCACCCACCTAGACATGTTGTCCTGAATAAAATTGATTTTTGTCCAGGTTAGTTGGAGGGCCTGCTTCACAATATCAACAACTTGCTAATACATCCACTACGTTCAGGATACGATGTATCGAACTATTTAGCATGCCCAAGAGGACTAGAGGAACTTGTGTGGGAGATATGGTCGATGGATCAGGCTTGTGGCGATTGTGAAAGGGAACTGGGCGAAGGAATGGGAAGATTGAGTGTGCAATTATAAAACTGTTAAAGAGATGATGTGAGATGGAAGGAAGAGCGAGGTACGTAAGCTGGAAAAATAAGAGTTTGGACAAAGACTGACTGAAAGACTAGTTCGAGTCTATCAAACTTGTGCGTCACTCACTCGCCCGAATCATCTCCTTCCCTTCTTTTCCCGCTTTCTCTTCATATCGTCGAGGAATAATGTGCGATGTATAGGTCAAGTATATTCCATATTTCTAAATTGCTCACGATGGAACTTTGCTGGAGATTGGACTAAGATTGTTTTTCATGCGGCACTTTTTAACGGGTTATGGGTTTTATCATTTTCTGAAATTTCACATAAATCAACTCTGCTGGATCGGACTTGATTATCTCGGTCTTTACATTATAATGCTTTTCTACGGTTTGGGGGACGACTTGGTTTGAAATTTGAACAAGGAAGCGAGTTGGTAATAATGGTGCAATATTAATGGATTGGGGGAAATCAATGCCAGGCAGGAGTAGCAGATATAGCTAATTAATCTTGAATTTACTTTTTTGAATGCTTCTCTTCCCAAGCAATTTCAAACAAGGTACTTGTAACATAGGGCCGAATTTCGATGAGAAAATCATTTTTGCGTCGATTACAAAAGTTTTCAAGCAAAAACTAATGACTTAATACAAACTTCGACTATTCTTCCTAGATCCTCTGTGTCACTTTCTATTCTCATCATTACAAAACAAGTAAAGATATCTGGATCACTCACACCTCATCTCCCTCGTGGAGATGTTTCTATACAATATACAACGAGTATAAACTACCAATAAATCGCTACTACACACTTTCCATTCTCCAACGGCTTCCACATCGATCCGCTACATTACTGAATATTCTATCTTCTGACGATACTTCATGCACTGGAAAAAAATAAAGTGAGATACATCAAATTAGCAAAGAATCACAAAGTAGAAAATTAATCTCCTTGAATTAACCGAAACAGACTCACGGGTTGTGTGAGACTGGCTGGGTAAGTGCCAAATGAGTGTGACATGAATGAGTGGGTGAAGAAACTCTTTTCTAAAAACTAAAACTGCTAGGGGGATGACTTTGGGCTTATAATCTAAGACAAAAATTGAGGGGAAGAATATAGGGACTTGCAATTGGAAGTTCAGTATATCATATTGTACACGCAAAATTCGAATAACTTAGATTGGTGTTTGTGAAATTTAAGGAATGGGGAATTATTGGTTGGAATCTTACGTGATTTCTCCATGTATTCCTCTTGGGCATTCAGAAGAATTAATAGATTCAGTGCGCTTTATTTTGTGCGCGGAATATATGAAATGTCTCCCATGGAAAATTCAAAATCATGAATGTTAAAAAGGATCACCAGATGGAAGTTTTGCGTCAGTCGCGATTATGTCATCAAGAGACAAGCAGCTTTAGCGTCATAACGTGATACCGCGTTACCTTAGCGCGACCGCGAGAACGCCACCCATTTGCGCTTCTTGCCTTGGAACTTATTAACATCATGTGAAAGCTATTGCGAGAGAAGCCTGAAACATGGCCAAATTACAAGCTGCGACAGTTTCCAACAAACCGGTTCGAAAGCGCAAACGGAAAGATACTGAAGATGTACCTTTAGATACTACCTCGCCCACATCCCTCGAATCTGCGGTCGAGCAAGATCAAGGAATACCTGCGACGACCGACAGTATCACTGTTCCCACAAAAGAAAATGATGGTGGTAAAAAGCCACGACGGGTATCGAAGGGAAAAGCCACTCCTGCGCTCGCTCGAAATGAATCTTCTTTTACAAACCCTGTAACGAGTACTATTCCATGGCCTTCCTCTTTTCAAACTCTCGAGAAGACACATCGGGCATTGAATCTAGTATACACATTCTGCTCTACACGAAAACATTTAGCAACTACTTTCGATAACCTCAAGACTGCAGTTGAGGGCCATATAAAGCGGGAGCTGAGGGTCGAGGATGTTGCACAGATAGTGGCGTTGCGCCCGAATGGAATGAACTTCTCATACGTCGATGAGGCAATGTTACAATTGGATGTTCGGGGTGCAGAAAGAGATGAGACTTTTAAAGGTGGACGAGCGAAGAATTGGCACGCTGCTGGACCTGCTCCAGATGCTTCCGTGGGAGGACTTACAGGTGTCGAGGGATTGGGGTATGGTGAAGGAGCAGATGGAGAGGGGAAGGAAGTTCTGCTGTTCGAATTCATAGATGGTGATCTGAAGAGACAAGTGCAAAGTAAGAAGACGGGTGAAGCAGTCAAAGCTACCAGAAAACTAAAGGATGAGGAATTGAAGATGCCGGTTTTCAGTCAGAAACAGATGATGAATTTAATTGAGAAGAGGAATACAAAGTTTGTTAGTGCAATCAATGCGTTTCTTAATCGATGCGAGGCAAATGGTGTTGGTGCGGAAGCGAGTTTACTCAAGGAAGCTGAGCCATTGATTCCTATACCGTCGATTTCGAGGAGCAGTACGCCGAAGCCGGATCATAATATTCTACCCAAAAGCATACCTAAAGAACGCGCAAGCATATCGAGTATAATCACGGAAATAAAAGAGAGCGAATGGTACACTGGTCAAATTGTACCTGATGGTCATCGCGTCTTTGATCCCCAAGAAGCAATATATGGAGATTTAAATTTCGTTCTGAGTCAGAATTTAGTTAATGCCTTGTACAATACCAAGAACATTACACAGTTTTATGCCCACCAAGCTGAAGCTATAAATAATCTTCACGATGGGCATAATGTTATCGTAGCGACGTCAACGAGTTCTGGAAAATCTCTGATCTATCAGGTACCTGTTTTACATGAGCTTGAAAAAGATCCGCATTCTAGAGCAATGTACATATTCCCCACCAAAGCTTTAGCACAGGATCAGAGGAGAAGTTTGAAAGAAATGATGAGATTTATGACCGGTCTTGAGGAAGCTATTGTGGAGACTTTTGATGGAGATACGGAAATGAAGGATCGAAATATGATACGCGATGAAGGCAGAATCATATTCACGAATCCAGATATGCTACATATCACCATTCTTCCACAAGAAGATAAGTGGCGAACCTTTTTGCAAAATCTCAAGTATGTCGTGGTCGATGAAATCCATGTCTATAATGGGCTGTTTGGTTCTCACGTGGCTTTCATAATGAGACGGCTAAGAAGAATCTGCGCGGCGTTAGGCAATCGACGCATTAAGTTCATATCTTGTTCTGCCACAGTCGCAAACCCTATGGAGCATTTCAAAACGATCTTCGGCATTGAAAATGTGCGAATGACAGACTTTGATGGTTCACCTT
This sequence comes from Botrytis cinerea B05.10, assembly GCF_000143535.2. Classification (NCBI taxonomy): domain Eukaryota; kingdom Fungi; phylum Ascomycota; class Leotiomycetes; order Helotiales; family Sclerotiniaceae; genus Botrytis; species Botrytis cinerea. The sequence continues at coordinate 2,859,703 of NC_037312.1, read as the reverse complement.
CTGGCAGGAAGGAGTTTCTTTGTTGGAACACACCTTTCAAGGATCCTGCAGATCCTGCGAGTGGACGTGGGGATACACGAGCCGAGGCTGCTAGATTATTCTGCCAGCTAATACTTCGAGGAGTTCGAGTCATAGCCTTTTGCCGTGTTCGGAGACAATGTGAAGCGTTGGTTGGTGCAGTGAAGGAGGAACTGGCAACCTTGGGACGTCCTGAATGCATGGCTCAGGTAATGGGATATAGAGGTGGATATACACCACAAGACAGAAGACGAATCGAGAGCGAAATGTTTGAGGGGAAATTAATGGGTATTATTGCAACGACGGCTCTGGAACTTGGTGTAGATATTGGATCTTTAGATGCCGTTCTGACGGTAGGGTTTCCATACACAATTGCGAATTTGCGACAGCAAAGCGGAAGAGCTGGACGGAGGAATAAGGATTCGCTTTCAGTCTTGATCGGTGATTGCTTCCCTAGTGATCAGTATTATATGAATAATCCAGATGAGATTTTCACCAAACCAAATTGCGAGCTACAGGTCGACCTGCAGAATATACTAGTACTCGAAGGACATGTTCAATGCGCGGCGTTTGAAATGCCCATCCGTCCAGATGAAGATGCAATTTACTTCCCTAAAAACTTGGCCGAGGTAGCGGAAGAGCGACTGGTAAAAGATGAGCTTGGTTTCTACCATTGCAGCGAACGATATAGACCTACTCCGTCCAAATTAGTCGCAATTCGAGACACTGAGGAGGATCATTTCGCCATCATCGATATCAGCCATGGTAAAAACATTGTTTTGGAAGAACTAGAAGCTTCTCGAGCATTCTTCACACTTTACGATGGTGGTATATTTCTTCACCAAGGAAATACCTATCTCGTGAAAGAATTCTCGCCAGAAAGAAAGATCGCCAAAGTTGAACTTGTCAAGGTCGACTGGACAACCCAACAACGCGATTACACTGACGTCGATCCTATCGAAACCGAAGCTATCCGCCGCATTCCAAATTCCCTTTCTCGTGCATTTTTCGGCGCTATCAAGATCCAGCAGAATGTCTTTGGCTTTTTCAAAGTGGACAAGAAAAGGCGCATCCTCGATGCCATTCAAGTCGACAACCCACCTATTATTCTCCATAGTAAGGGGATGTGGCTCGATGTTCCTAAACTAGCTCTCGAGATCCTCGTCGAAAAACGTCTCAATATCGCTGGTGCTATTCATGCAGCAGAACACGCAGTCCTATCGCTCATGCCGAATTTCGTAATCAGTATGCCCGGAGACGTTCGCACAGAATGTAAAATCGGCATGAAAGATTTCGCTCAAAAAGAAACTACCAGGAAACGTCCTGCTCGTCTCACTTTCTACGATGCTAAAGGTGGAGCATCAGGCTCGGGTATTAGTACTAAGGCTTTTGAATTCATTGATTTGTTGCTGAAACAAGCTTTGAGAAGAGTAGAGGGCTGTCACTGTTATGAAGGTTGTGTAGAGTGTGTTGCAAGTGAGAATTGTAAACATGCTAATGAGGTAATGAGTAAGGCGGGTAGTGAAGTTATTCTGAAAAGTCTGCTCGGGATGGAGATTGATGTTGATGCGTTGCCGGTGGGGCCGGTGGATGAGAGGGATAGGGGGATTGAGACGGTAGTTTTGGCGGAGACGGTTATGGGTAAAGGAAGATTGAGGGGACTGGGAGATCTGGCTGATGATGGAGAAGTGAATATTAAAAATGAGCCAGAAGATTGATCGAAATAGAGGGCAAGTGCACAGGCGAGCGAGTAATGATTGTATGATTGATGGGTCGGTGGTTTTTAGTATTATGTATGATCATATCACAGCGAGTATCTATACAGAATTGGTACAAGCAAACCAATCAAACATCCGAATCCGTTTATATCACAAGGAACCTCAACCCCATACTTTTCTTTTCATCTGCAGCTGTTCAATGCGAAAAAGATTGTTTTGGTGCCTCGTGACTTGAGCATGAGCCATAATTAACAATCGAGAAAAATGTTAATTTGCATGTTTCATGTACGAAAAGAAGAAAAGAGAGCCTAGCAATGTTTCAAAAGGGATTTTTTTATTTTGTTCTCTTGTTCCATTTGGAAATAATTTTTCGCTGGCTTCTAGAGTTCAACTATATAATTGTTGTTATTGGTCAGAGCTAGGTGTGTTGATTCATTAAGGATGTTTTCTTGCATATAGAGGGTATACATTATTAAATCTCTAATTTTTATGAAACAAGTTTAACTCCTATTATTATTATGGATTGTACCTTCAAATAAGATCATGTTTTCATGTCACACATTTAGAGAGTTTTGCTATTAGTCTGGCATGTTCTTTCACATAGAACCATGTTTCCGTTTTCTATACTGGTGGAATGAATTAAAAATGATTTAAAAAGAGTAGCAACTATCTTCTGACCAAGACTGCTAGTTGGCAACTAGTAATGTACCACCTTACCAATCTTAAACCATATATTTGGATTTTTTTATGGAGAGAAGCGTTGGAATCATACTATCAGACTCCGACTGTATGTTTCAAGTGTTTCTTTGTGATTTTATGATCTTGTTTAATCGTTATGCTATTCATTTAGCAATATCTACTACGGCTCTTGAGTTTTACATGTCATGAGAGTTGTCTTGAAAACGAAGTTCAGTTCCTGGTTAGAGTATCATGACTTGTACTATCATTTTGAGCTTCCAAGTGCTTGCTCTTCTGTTAATTTTACGGTCAAGAGAGCAGTATATGAGTCTCTCGATCAACTCTCGATAGTTTAAAGGTTCGATGTTTCTTCCATGTTTGATTTTCCCTCTCTACATCTTCTAAGTTTGTACTCCTTTACAGCTTGCCTTCAACAAAACTCTCGAGTCTCTTTTCAACTTCTTCATAAAGTAATTCAAGTCTACTATTGCAGTTATTTATTGCTCTTTAGTTTTTATCCTTCTCAAACTAAACTATTCTTTTCACAATGAATAACATGAATGCTTTCCAAGGAACAGATGCCGCTTCATTGGCATTCAAGGAGAAGTTACTCCAATTAGCACCAGGATATTACCTCGGGGACCTCCACCGTCATACCTATATGACAGCTAAAGAACTAGTAAGCGAAGCGGGCAATGCATATCAAGAAGGTCTCACAGGGGAAGAGCATATGGCTGAAGCTGTTGAGTCTGCTCGCCGTAGGAAACCTTGTAAGTTTTCTCCAATTGTTTCTATCACTTTTCGTACTAACATATATACCTAGCAACGAAATCGTTTCTTGATCTCGGCTTGACCAAAGAGATGATTCATGGTACCAGATCATCCTTCGAATCGTCGTGCCAGAATTGGATCTCTTCTGTCCGGATGTCACATCCAGCATTCGGGTACTTCAAATTCTGTTATTCGTCATCTGGACAGGTTGATTACGAGTCTTGTTTCTCGGGTGGCCGTGCTTCTAGTCATGTCAGTATTTCAGACATAAACAGCTACCCTGCCCCATCGTTCTCTTGGTTGCATGCACTACCAGAGGTTTTAGTTGCAGATGATGGCGATACCGAGACCTTCAGCGGCACTGATGATCGGGCCATTAATGACGAGGATATGGTTGAAGATGACGAGTCAAACGAAGTCGTCGAAGTCGTCGAAGCTACTGATAATATTCATCAGCCATATCTCGCAGCTCTGAGATCGCCTACGGAGACGAAGCCTTTTGCGAGCTTGGCGTATAAACCACCTCACAAAAGAGACAGTCATGATACTTGGCACTCCCGATCACAATCTGATCCAGCTGTTATTTCGACAAGTGCATCTTCCCAGGGCGGAGCCAGCCAGAGAAACCAGTCTGAGAGAGACTTAAAATGGCAGAGAATCGTGAATGAGGGAAGAAACCCCTTTACTGGCAGTGCTTACGAACCGCACCGCAGTCGTGTGCCAGCTTCTTTGCCTACCGACCCAGTCCGTTCAGTGACAGAGGGCACTTATAGCAGACCGCTCTCAACCCAGTCAACCTACAAAGCGACGAGGCAATACAATAAGTCAATTAGAGGTCTTGCCGACAACCTTAACTGCTCGTTATTTGTCAGGAATCTCCCAGAGGACGTCCAATACAAGGAAATCCTTTGCAGTGATCACAACGGGATCCGTAGTATCTGTTCACATCCACGAACCTCTTCCTGGGCGTCCGTATTCCGCTGCAAAAATCACCTTCAAGTACCCTGAAGGAGCTGCCTGATTCATGGCACTAGTGAATAGTTCCGTAGGTATCCAGATTCGCGACCATCATCTCGCCGCCGTCTACAATAAATACGGCATGGTCAAACACGCCTGTGAACATCAAAGTCGTGTTATCAATATTCATGGGCCTTATAAACTCATGACTGAGGGTTTCTGGAGGACATACTTTGGTAAGGTCACGAAATATAATCTTGATCACATTGTGTATTTGCCGTTTGACCCAAAAAATAAGGTCATAAGATCAATGGAATTCCGTTTCTCTAGAATTGAGGCACAAGCTCAGTCAATCTTGCTGGCCATCATCCATGATTTTCGGTTTGAAAGTAAGGTATTCTGTAAATATGGGATAGATCCTTGTGGAAGAGACTGGGAGGCTTTGTCTCCTGAGTGAGTGACCTTTGATAAGGCTTGAAACACTTTGTAGAGAAAACATACTTTTTAGATTGATTATGGTGTAATGAATGGAGAACAAGACAGGTCAAGCGGTTATTAATGGCAGAATATTTTGGCCGTGAACGAAGACTTACAACATTAGAAATATCTGGTAAAACTCTAGATATATAGCGCAAAGGGAATGGAGGTAGAAAATTAATATAAAATTAGCATTCACAAATCAAACCATGAGTGGTTGTATTCTTGAAATCACGGTTGCTTCTGATATAGACTCGTTATCTTTTTTGCAAGTTGAAGACAGATGTTACATCAAATGCAGAATCTGCCGTTGTCCTCTGCCTATCAACCTTTGATTACCTATTGCCAGCTATATTCTTATTAATGAAATAAGTAGATATTCACTTTGAATTCACTTTCATGTTTAGACTCCAAATCGTCAGTGGTTTTAACGATGCAAAATAGTAGACAAATCACACGTAGTGCAGTATACATTTCGTCTAATGTGTTCCACCCAAAAGTAGCCCTCTATACATGGCGCTGGAAGATTTCTATTTATTTATCATTAGATGGATGCCACAATCTTTGACCCGTGATTAATAACTAGAGTCATTCTTTCTCAGTGAATAGGTGGGCTTGGGTCATTTGAGTTGAGCTAATCCTCGGTTAAGTCTTGGCTGTGCCTCAATCCCAATCTGGAACTTCAAAGAGACTACGTAGATTCATGTTTCAAGGAATGAAAAAGGGCTCCTTCCCTTGGTTTCTAAATTCTTGGCTGTTGAAAGATCTGTGTGTGTCAAAGCTTCAGGGAAAAAATGTGAATATTGAATATCAACGAACTAATGTATGAAAATTGATCTGTGTTTAGGAAGAAAAGACACACATTGCTACCCTTTCTGCTGCGAATCTGTTGTCCATTTATCTCTGGTATCTTGACACTCTTTTATAAGAGAAATCTAAAAGGCAGGCTCACGAAAATCAAGATCAACATTCAATAGCGTCAAAGTGGTTCGAGTTTCACTCCAACCACACTTCACTCTAGAAGTTCTAACAATTTTACTGTATTGTCTCTTTTCTTCGAAATAATGTTAAATTCTTGTTCTTCTGTATCAAAACATCATATTATTGAATCTTATTGAATAACGCTCTATATAATAACCTGTTCAATGACATCATTCATTAAGTTTGGTTCCCAATATCTTTGTTATATTACGGTCACCCGAGGCTTATCAAATAATCTAATTTCAATTTATAGTCCAAGCACAGGGGCCAAGACAATAATATGTTGATTTGTACCGTTTTTGACTGGCTGGATTATTTGCCTTGAGTTTCAGTGACAATTGCAAAACCAAACTAGCTCTGCCTACCTTATTATCATTTTACCATCCCAAGATATACACGTGGATTTATGGTTCGCTTACCTTACTTGTTGTACAGTAGACAGATATATGTTGGTTGATCCATACCAAGAATGGAACTGTGTAATAAAATCTATATATTCACTGTTCCAATGTGAGCTGTATGCAATCTTACCTTGAGCTCAATACAAATGTTAGAGCATTGAGATAGGGCTATGAATTGAAGTGGCGCTGCATCTTGCTTCGGTAGCAGATTTTTTTTTCTTCTTTATATGTCTTCCATCCTCCCAAACTTCCGTCTAACTCTCAAGTTATTTCCAACAACTTTCCTCGCAGTTCCTTTGCACATTCATTTATTCCCCCTCAGTTTTCTTGAACTTCCTTCTGGGCAATAAATCCATTCAACTTGGACTTCTTTCCTTCTAGTTAGAAATATCTCAGTATTGTATCTAACATTTTAGAAAGAAGATTTCTACGATTATTGCCTCTCAATAATTCTTTCATTAACAAACACTCCTTTTTCTATTGAGAAGATCTGTACGCAACAAAATTCTTCTAGGATTTTTCAGTTCAAGATGGACATCACAGTCTCGAAATCTTGGTACAATGGCCGCACTCTGCCCTCTGAAAACCCCCCAAAGAATCGAAAACTCCAAAACAAATTGAACACGGGAACACAGTCAAGTACATTATCCAATGCTAGTGGTATGTTGCTTCTCTTCCCAAGTTTGAATTTAAATTTCGTGACTAACCTTGAGTCAGATACCACATTCACCGCCAGAGAAAATCCTGCTCCTTCTCGAGTCTCAACAAATCATGTTCAACGTCTTGAAAGTCTCGCAATTCAAGCAGAGCATGATCAAGATGAAGAAAATGGCTTTGGAATCAACAATCAAACCCTGGATCAAAGGCTTCCAATGACGATGACTCTTGATGAATCTATCAAGAATTCTCCCCCAAAGCGCTCCCGATGGCACGAAATGTTCGAGGCTCGACACCGAATGGCCGCTCCGAAGAATGCTGCAACTAATTCCAATGGAAAAAAACCACCATTGAGTCTGTTTGGAAATGCCTTGCCCAAATGGTCGCCGGCAAACGGCGCTTCTTGTCAGATGGTGGGCTCTAAAAATGCTTCGGGTCCAAAATCACCACCAGCTAAAACCCCCCGTTCAAATGACACCAAGTTGTTTAAAGCATTTCTGAATCGTGGTGATCAAGCAGCACCTTTCTTCATCTCCCCCACTGGTACCCACCAACAATTGTTTCCGGTCTCTACACGCTCATCCCAACATGCTTCTGCAATTATTCCATCCAAAAATCCTCATGAAGTTACCAGCGCTGCCGGCTTTGTCTGTGTAGTTCAACCAGCCCAAACAGTTCAAAAGAATCAAACAGCTGCGCAGAATTTCAGAACTGTTCGTTCAATGAACAGTTCCCGAAGCATCAATTTGAGTTCTCCCGCCCATACAAGTACTATGACTAGTTACTCTACGACTCCTAGTGCTGATGCTTGGACCCTTGCTGACCGCAGTTTCGACACTTCTGCCTCCCAGTACACGGGTCATACTCGGATGACATCTATATCTGGAATTTCTGTAGGCAAGAGTCAACACTCTCGGATGGCATCCACGTCAACAGGATTTGGTAACTTCTCATACCAGCCTGCCATCATGGAGAATGTGAAGATGACCACCGGCGCCGTGGTTGATTCATCAGTTGAATTCAGCAGCTTTAATCAAATTGCTCCAGAGATTCTTCCAGTCTCAATGGAATACTTCACTCAAAGTTTGAACGCTGAGCCAACAACTGCATTTGTTCCCCAGCCTACACCAATGGTTATGGATGGCATGTTGATGCCGCAAGTCACAATCCCGGATCTCTCTCACTTGGTGAAGAAGTTCCGTCCAACTAACATGCTTCTCCGAGAGCAAGGTATGATTCCGGACCACTCTCGTCACGATACCAATTATGAGGGTGACGAGAATCATCCCGATCTACTTGATCTTCCAGAGAACATCAATTGTTGTATGTGGATCATCAACATTCCGGAAGAGATTGGATATGGCGAATTCATGCAAATTCTTGATTGTGGTGCCGTTGCCGCACTTTCAATGGTTGAACCTCAGAATGGTCACAAAACAAAAGCTGCAAAGGCAACTTTCAAGACCAACGCCGGTGGTACCGAGCTCTACCGTCGTGCTCGTAACAAGGGTGGTCTTCGCATTCGTGGACGCAAGATCAAGGTCTGGTACAATGACTACGGCGCATACGAGTGGAAGGGCCCTGAGACTCGCTTCCTGGAGATTGAAGCACCTACGTTACTTGATGAGATTTTCTGGCATGGCTATTTCGGAAGTTGGTGCAAGTACATCATCATTTCTGTTACTTCAATGCCATGTAGAAAGTATGGCTTTGCATGCACAAGGTTTGAGTTCGTGAGAATTGCTGGACAAGCACAGACTTGCTATCAGGCAATTCAGAAGGACATGTCATTCCTAGGACAGGTACACGTCCGATACGGAATTGATAATAATGAGATCTGATGGGGATAAAGGCGACTGAGTGAGGGGGTGAAGTGGTTCAATGGGCTTCATTCGAATGTTCGAGTTTGGAAGCGATCAAGGTACTGGCTAACGGGTCTGAATATTGGATTTCTGTTACTAATGGGCCTTGCTGGCAATAAATATCGATACCGATACACTGAGAACACAATAAATTTCTCAAAGATATTCGTGACATAGGAAAACAAGAGAGCGAGTTCTCTCACGTTTTCAAACCGACGATGTGCCCAGCAGATCCAACGCCGAGATCCAAAAGCTGGCCAAAATCAATAACAGAAAATACACCGACTACAATCTTGGAGTGGTTTTAATGTCAGATAAGAATTCTCAGAAATACACATACATACAAAAAACGGTTAGGATATTCCCCAGAACTTACAGGTTAGGAAACCGTAACATCACATCGGCAGCCCATTTTCATGCTGGTTTTGAAATGGCTTCTGTCCCGCTGGATTCAATGAAATTTTGGAATAAACACCGAACTTTCCTCCTACAAGGATATTTTCTTTGTCCAATTTTCTTTAATTCAGGTTACTTCTTGGATTAGATGGCCATAGGTGTATTAGTTAGGAAGATAGAAAATTTACTAAAAGAAATAATTAAAAAATCTGCCATTTTATTGTGACTGTGTGAAATGTGGGATCTGAAATCTGCTCGTCCCCGTCAGTTACTACACATTAACATTATCGTTTCTATTTGAGCAGTCCTAATGCAGTAACAGATGATTTAATCATAGGTTTCGTCTTCTACCTGGTGATGTGAGCAAGCGACAACGTCTTTTCAATACACGCAAAGCTGAGGAGCACATTCAAGCTTATAAAGCACAGCATATGACCTTATCAGTTTCATACTTGTATCTAAGAAACTCGGTAACAAGTTTGTATAAAAACTAACCAAATAATAATAGAAATTGACTGGAAACATTCACTTATAAGTCACCTTGACCATATACTGTTAGCTAATCCTCACGTTAAACAATAAAACGATTCAAGAATATATTCCTTACTGCCTAGAGTTATGAAGGCCGAAGAATACCGCATACTAAATTCGTGAACCGCGGACTATACATGTATATGCTAGAATATTCGAGGAATCGAGGAATCTGTGATGTATTAGGGTGCAAGACAGAGCCAGCTATACATCTCTTTCCAACAACCTCCAACCTCAGCATCTATGCATCTTTATTAATTATGGGATTAGTACTTATATTTAATTATGATTGCATAAATAAAGGTAATGATAAGAATTCATAGTATAGTAACCCTACAGATCTCACAATACAATTTGGGGAAGCTCGTCTAGTCCTACATCAGGAAATTTAGTGGTTTTGTATTTCATAGCTGTCAATATATCTAAACCGTATCTTATGAATCTATTCATCATGCTAAATATTTGTTCCGAGGGACTACATCTCTGGACACAGTCATTTTGCTTCATATAAGTTCAACAACTCTGGCCCGCCAAAAGAACTTTAACCTTCAGAGTGAATCTCAGCCAACTAGCAGCCACCATCAAAATACATCAGACCCATCTGAGTTCGACAAGATCTCAACCACCCAACACTTAAAACTTCTCAACTCTCCTCTTCCCACCCAACAATCAGAATTAAGCCTACGGAGAATCCCTCGCACAGGGATCCGGTGCGTATTGCACAACCAAATGTTCTCCATAAACCGGATGCATCTGCAACGCCTCCAAACACTGGGTAGCCTGCCCATTGATCCTCGCAAACCCCATGATCATCTTCCGATTCCCCTTCACAGCCGCCTCGACATATTCCCATCCCGACAACTCATGATCACAAAACGTTTCAAAAAATACCTTGAGATCATCATATACCACGTAGCGACTTGGTCCCTCGATAGAGATCATGCGAGTTTTATCTTCGCTCTTGTATCGACGATATCCGAATGTGTTATAGCGGGCGTTGACTCTGCGTCCGCGGATGATGATTCCATGCTCGTTATTGCATTGGTCTTTGAAAAGCGCAGCGGCTTCGGGATGTTTGAAAATTAGTTTTGCGGCGGACATGATGTATTCGCCCCGTGGACGGGTGATTTCAAAGGCGGAGACGGCACCGGTGTGGATTTCGTCGAAAACTTCATGGGCTTGGATGTCGGCGGCGAGATTGGTGAGCCAGAGGGCACAGTTGAGATGATCGGAAAGTTCGCGAATGCCGGCGCGTGGGTTACCTTTATAGTTTCCAGATGAGGTTTGAGAGTCTTCTGAGGAGGGAACAAATGAGCGGTTCCGTCGTTGGAGTTTTCTGGACGGGGGAAGACTGAATTGTGAGGCGTAGGGATCAATGGAGGGGGGGAGATCAAGTTCTGCGTTCATGGAGGTTATAGTGTGGGGATTATGAGATTGAACTGGGTTGCTTCGTTGATTTGCTGGATTGGGGGTATATTGGGATTCTTGTGGATATGTTAAGGTTTGAATATCATGATATGTATTTTGACCCGGTGTATAGGTGGGAGTAGCACTACCGGAATATGATTCGTCAGAAGTTGTAGATTGGGTAAAGTAATTGAGCGGAGGAGAAACTTGTCCGGTTTCTTGTCGTCTTTGTGCCCATGCTTCTACATCGTATAGATCTATCCTATTATACACATTGATACGTCTGAAATCTTCTAGATACTGGGGCCTGACACTTTTCTGATTTATAGATTGGTAGGATGTCCCTTGCTGTGGTGGTGCGACAAAATGATTATAATTTCTCCAGAAATGCCCTCCGTTACGAGATCTTCTATTCTGATGAAAAGAGGTATGTTGAACCTGAGGAGACCTTGGAGCATCCCGACTGATTAGACCGATGGGAGGAGCTGTGGACTCGGTAATCGGTCCTGAGAGAGTATGGTGCTCAGGAGCGTCTAGACTGCTATATTGGCCTGGTACTGCTCCATGTTCTGCGGTTTGTCCAAAAGTAGGACTGATTGTGGGAGCTCTTGGCTGTACAAACTGATTAGATGCTCTATATCTGGAGGTATTTCCAGAAAGAACATGTGGTCTAGCCACTTCATTTCCATCTTGTTGCGCAAAGTCATTACTAGATGCCAGCTGTATATGAGTATTCACATTCGGCTCCATCAAGAAGTCCCGACGAATATTTCTGAGCCGATGCCCTTCAGATGGCAAGTTTCGATCAGCATTAGAATAATTCGACTCATCAGTATCTTGGTGCCGAGCATAAGGATGAGCCAAGATGTCTTGATTTTGAAACTGGTTATCGGGCAGATCCGTAAAGGAAATGCAACTTTGGGGGAACCTGTAAGCGAGATCTGCTTCTTCCGCTTCTTTGCGTCGGTGATTATCTTTTAAAGCCGCAGCTAATCTTTCCTGGATGGAGGCTGGCGTTGTACCTATAGAGGTGGTGGTTAATTCCATGAGTCTAAAGTAATCGGAAGGAGTACATGTATTCAGAATAGTGCATGAAAATGCTTACCATCAAGCAAGAAGATATTCCGAGGATTCATATTCGCATCGTATGTAATCGGAAGGATGGGTCCAGACTGACCAGCTTTATTGGGCTTGGAATGATAGTTCATTTTGATCATATGAGAGGTGACTGGAGGTAGCTAGGTGGTATTTAAAGTTGGTAGGTTTATTCATGTACAGGTAGATGTGTAGATACTGCAAAGTAGATGCTTGCTTGTTGAAAGTTCCTTGTGGATCTCTGGATGGAGTAGAAAGATATTGCATATATGTAGCACGATCTGACTTGAACACCCTTTATCTGTAGGACTGAAAGGAAGGACTTAGGAATCGGAACTGTATGGGAAAGAGACTTATTACAGTACTCTTATATTGGTTTTATATCTTAGCTGTATAAACCATTCTAAACAAGAGAAATCACGAGCGTTACGTTTCATCTCCGCTACAGTAGACTATCTGCATGGACTAAGCATATTCGAGAATAGTTTCATTCACTGAGAATGTGTGCTTCCTATATATTGTATACTCCTCTATTACTAAAAATAAAGGCTCGAAGATGAGGGGGTCAGTGGGTGAATTTATGGGTAATTGTTAAATGCAGAGGGAGTCAAAAGGACCAAATCTAGACAGTACTTCATGCTATAACCATTTCCAGTTAATAAAGTTTTTTTATGGCTGATAAGCTGTGCATATTGTACTCGTTTTCCTCATTTTCATTTTACTAAACAGCCTGTTTAGTTTCCTTGGTGTTTCGTACTCAACTTTTTTCTATTAGCAATCTAAAGGCTAGACATAATTTATCTCATAGAATCGGTCCAACTGACCTAATGAACACAGTGACATGACTGTAAAAATCTCAATATATACACGATTCTCCCAAGTCTCAAAATCTCAACCCATAAAATCAAATCATACATACATGTATATCAAAACAGACATCTAAATTTCCACACTTCTTTAACACACCCCTGAATATCATTCGAAATTGTGACTTCGCCATTTTCCTCAGCTAGGAGCATTAGTACTATTTTATTAACCAAACAATACAATTTCAATTCTCCATACTACTTCCGTGTTGTAGACTGCATTATTATTTCTTGATCTATATTACTAGCCGTATATCGTTCCAAAAATAAAGTAGCAGTGTCCCCTCAATCCAGCCACGAGACAGAAAGCCACTAGCTAACTTCCCGTCATCAATACAGCAATACCAATATTTACAACACTTCTCCCCACTAGCATATGCCCATTCATACCATAGCTACATACCGCTGTCTTTCACACCCATACAACTACTCCAGCAATAGCGCCGTACCCCTATCTACACAATTGTTCCCCAACACTAAGCGATGTTCCTCAACAACGCAACCGTACCCTTCATTATGATTCCGTTATAAACTCAGTAATTCCCAAGGTGATTCCCAAAAACTTTCTTCGTAAACTCATTACATTTGAATGAGTACTTCAGTCTTGAAGAATCTTCTGAACAAATATCACAGATAAAATCTTGAAACCCCCCCCCCCCTTCACAATTCTCGATTGTGATTCTTTATCCGCAAAAGATTATCAAGACTAGATACTTGGGAGTTTCTTTCAATTCTAATCTTCTATCAAAACAAACAAGCCTTACAGTCAATAGACATCCATTCCAGTATGTCTTCAGTAAACTTCACCTCGAGTTTTCCCCGTCGCCAAAACAATCAGAATGAATCATTCTGGAACCCAATCTCGCCTCTAACCAGTAAGTCATCACTAACCCAAAACTCACACCAAGCCTCGCTAACCCCCAATCCCCTAGCTGCTTATAATCGCAGACAGAGCGAATATCCCTCCCGCGTCATGGCCAATAGCTTTGGTACAATACCTGTACCCAATTTCCACTTCGATGGAAAAAGGCCGCCGCGAATCACCTCCCCATTATCAAACATAAAGCCCATCGGGTTCGAGCGGAACATCTCACGACAAATGGGATATTCATCTTTCTGCATCTCAGAAGTTGGAGAAGAAGTGCCATCGGTTGAAGAGGAGAGTGGGGGGGAGAGTCCGATTATCACGCAATCGTTAGTGCGTGGTATGCATCCGGTTCAACATGGAGCGTCTAATTCGATGCAAGAGGATGATATGTCGGTTCTTGATCTTGAGAATTCTTTTGCGGGATTGAATGTCAATGAGGGAGCTTCTCCTTCGAGGGGGAAGAAGTCCTATGGTACACTCAATTCGTATCATCCCTATGCTCAGACTCAAGGTCATGCTGCAAATACGGGGATGCAGCCACCCAATTTTCCCAGTGGACACCGGGATATCACAGCAATCTTTCAGGGACCACAAGTCCAGAATAGTCTACCCTTGAGAACTGGTGCATCATACGCATCATCTGGTAATATTCCGGCACTCGTTCATCGTGCTGTAGAGCATGAACACAAAAGAAGCATAACCAGCTTCGGGGGCCCTGAACAACATATGTCACAATTCAATGCACAAGTATTCAGCGATCCATCAACTATCAATGATGACTACACGATCAAGATCCAGACACCGCCGATTAATTTTGAGCACCAGAATCGCAATACATTCTCCATTGGCTCAAACAACTCTTTCCAAAATGCCTATCCAGGCTCTGCACCAACTCAACCAAGATCAATGGTCCCCCATCACAATAAAGTCCCAACAGTTAGCCAGACCCCAGACCAATCTAGCGCATCATTCCCATCCAGCATGCGACCAACCGGTCAACTTCTCCGAGAACAAGGACTCCTCGCACCCCTCCCCTCCCACGCTTCAAACCCCACCAACTCCAACCACCTCAACAGCAACCACACTCGCGACTCCCCCAGCAAATTCCTCTGCGAAGCCCACCTCCCCCCCGATCTCAACTGCGCCGTTTGGATCCAAGGCATCCCCAAAGCCTTCGAGCGACAATTCCTGTATCAGAAATTATTCAACGCCATCTCCATCGGCCCCATAGTCGCCGCATATATCTGTCTCGGAGGGGATCAGCATTCGAGCCACGCAGCCAAGGTAGTATTCAAACATGCCGAACACGCGATTCGCTTGAGACAGCAAGCGCACGTCGCGGGGATATATATGCACGGGAACCGTCTCCGAGTTGAAGCGAATCGGCACGGACAGCGTGAATATCCGCTCCGATTGCACTATCGAAGCCGGGTGATCCTGCTCGAGGTGTTCAATCATGCGGGTATGGATCTTGCGTTTTGGACCATGTTTATTTCGAATCTCGGTGTGGATGATATGGAGAACTGCAGATATCTGTCCTATAGTTCTCCGCGGCGGATGGTGATGGAGTTTCGATTTGCGCGGATATTTGGACAGGCGTCGGTTTTGCTGGCGGGGATTCGAGCGAATGCGGCGTTTGAGGGGATTGTCACGGCGAGGTATGCTCCGGATGTGCGGTGTGATGTCTGTGATATGTACTGAGATGGGGTTGAGTGTGGTTCTTGTTGCGACTGGTTAGTAGGTCAGTGTTTGAGAGGAGGTATTTGGTCAGGATAAAGCTGTGTGTTTTGGCAAGGTCGATTGTATAGATATAATTGTTAGGATGGATAGGAAATCGAGAAAGGGAACCAAAGAGCAATAGTAAAATTACATCATTACCCATCAGAATAATACAAAGACATCCTTTCAGTGAAACTCCATTACACAATGATTGACAAACAGCATTTCTCTGCTCGACGTCTTATCTTCCCGTCCATGAGTAAATCGTAATTAACTACAACGTCAAATCGTAGTACGGCGTCTTTTTTGGATGAAAAGTAACGCAATTCAACTTTTAAATCCTCCATCCCCCATAAACCAACACAACACAACACAATACTAATAAATATAGTAAATTCTAGTTCTAATTATAATTCTCTCGCTCGCTCGCTCTTCCAGATCACGAAGCGAGAATCCCCCCTCCCCCCAAAAAATTTCTTTCTCCATCCATCCATACATACACACAACTCCAAGTATACTATTTAAGAATCTCCAATCCCAATTAAGTAATCAAATTTCCCAAAGTTTTCCATAGAATGGGAGTGGAGTGGGCCGGTCGATCCCGTCAAAGTAAAGCAGTGTACCTACCCACCTACCTAAGTGTACCTCTAAGTGTACCGGACACCCTAAAATACGATGAACGAGTGAGTAGAACTCGTAGCGTTTACGGTAGGTCATTGTGTAACCATACTTCTCTTTCCCTTATGCCAAATACCCACTCACCCCCTCCCCCCCCAAAATACCTACCTAGCATCCACTCACAACATCCACTCACAATATACAACCTCAAGATCAAAAAAATCCAACCCCCCCAGCCAGAGATATTCGTATTCAATTCATATCTACCTAGCCATCCCTATGAATAAAGTAAAATCCGTAAATCTACAAAACTTTTTGGTATCATAAATCATCCCATCCCATCCAAACATCCATGCATTTATTTCTCCCATCATAAGAAATTGCAAATCGCCTAAAGATGCAAGATACTGCCGATCTACCCACCTATAGAAGTTCATCAACGGACTACCTGTGCTCGTTCCCAACTCACAGATGAATCCCTGCTCAGCAATCGAAATCTTTCTCCCTGACACGTACTTTTGCCAACCAAGTATCATTCGTCATCTCGACTTTTAAACCCTCAGCTCATAACTCCAAGTACTTCCAAGCCCTTTCCAATGCCCACCATGCTATGCTCCAGAAACTAATGCTTCCTAAATCTACCAAATCGCGTATTTTTCTTTCAATCCATACCCCTACACAAATACACTCATTATTATCTCCTATTGACTCCATGCTTCCATCATCTACCACCTTTACCAACTCGAAAATGATCTCTTCTCAGCCCACGATCTCGAAGTCTCCGCTTCTTCATTAACTCATTTACATCATACAACACCAAAGGAAGTACACAGTCCAAATCCTCAATTTGCTGTCCTTGATCTTGAATCATCTGCTCCAATGTCAACAAACGCTCTAGGGTCTGTTCCTCGAGCAAAACCATCTCAATTCGATGCATATCAACCAATTCTTCAATGTCCGCTCCATGTTTCTTTGAAAAGGCTGACTCTCGTTCTTCCGTAAGATTAAGAACCAGGGACTTGAGCTCTTCTTCTGTTTTGATACCTGGATTCCTATTCTCCTTATCTGCTGATATAATTTCATCCTTGACACCGTTCAATAACTTTTCAATGCGGGCTTCATACTCATCTCTGAGTATCTTCTGATGGTTGGTCAAGAAACTTTCAATGAGCGGCTTGAACCTTTTCTCGTACTTCATTTCAAGCTCCGTTTCCCGTGCAATCATGCGTGCTTGAAATGCTGTTTCGATGTTCTCATCATACTTCTTCCTCAATGCCTCATCTTTCTCTGTCAAATACCTCAAGAGCATTGGCCTAAATGTCTCTTCATATTTAGCCTGTAATTCGCGGTCCCGTTTGTATACAAAATTCTGAATTAGAGATTCAGTCATTTCCTTGTGGATTTGAGCTTCGGTCTTTAATCGATTTTGCATCTTTTGATCCATGAGAGTTGCATTGACTTTCTGATTCTCTTTTGTTTTCAGAGTGAACTCGTCATACGCTCTCTCCAAACTTTCAACTTTTTCATCCATCCTATTCATAAGTGTATCTGATCGCTTATGATGAAGTTCCAGCGTGGACTGGCGATGCTTTACCTGAGTTTCCTGTAAAGAACAAATCATTTGTCTCAAATTTGCCTCGGATGACTCAAGCCTTTCTTGAAGCTTGATGGTAGAGATCTGGCCATGCTCTTCTAATCGCTTTTCCATTTCTCGAATGGTTTTTGGAGTTGAGTCTAAGAATGCAACATGCTCAATCTGTAATTTCTCCATGGCAGAAGAATTCTTCATGACCTCGGTATCTAGATTGCGAAGTTCTTCTTCACGATCTGCTTGCCATCTTTTCCATTCAGACGCCAACAATTCTGTACGGTTGGTGGCGAGACCAATATTCGTCATCAACTGTGCGAAAGACTTTTCTCCAGCTTCAAGTCGAACCTCGCATCCAGTCAGTTGATTTTTCATGGCCGTAATCGTTCTCTCTGCAGCCGCTAGCCTTCCCTCAAAAATTGCTTCTACTGAGCCATTCTTTTCTTCCAGCTGTTTCTTCAGATTTTCAATATGATTCGTTATATCAGCTCTAAAGTTGACAAAGTTTTCACCTATCAGGGTCTCTAACTCTGCAAGCCTAGAATCATGCTTCTTGTCTGTGGTATCAATCCACTCGGCAGTTCTGTGATCCAAAGCAGTAAATTTTGTAGAATCTTGGACAATCTTTTTCTCGATTGACTTTATCCTGCTGGAAAATTGCCTTGCTTGTGTATCAAAATCCAAGCTAATCTGCGATTTCAACTCATCGAACTGGCTCTGATCATGTTGGGGAGCATGAGAAACTCTGTTTTTGAGCTCTTCAAAATCTTCATGTCGTGAAGCTAATGCAGTCTGCAAAAGGTTGACGCGTTCGTTTAGTTTCTGACGTTCATCTTCCATCTGAGATAGCATCTTTCTGCGAAACTCTTCTTCCAGTTTACAATGACGTGATAGATCATGTGCTGTGCCCTCATGCTGTTGACCAAGAATGAAAAGTTGACTGCCTTGATCTTGTATGGCAGATTCAATACTTGGAATTGGTGCCTAAGGAGAATTGTTAGCCTCTTAGGCAATTCCTCCGCGGGTCGTGTGCAAAGAGCACTATTTACCTGCTTAAGAGCTTTTATGCTGCCTTGAGCATCTTTAAGTTGGGCTGAATGGCTACTTCTCGAAGCTTGCAACGACTCATTGGCCTGTTCCACTAGTTTCAGACGCCTAGAAATCTCGGCTTGTTCTTTTGATCTAGCCTCCGCAGCAAAAAGTCTAGCGCTCAATTCTTCTGTTGATAATTTGCACTCTTCCAACTGAGAAAATAGCTCACGATTACGAGTCTCTGATTCATCAAGTTGCCTAGCCATCTCCTCAAATCTATGCTTGTGTATATTCTCTGATGATAGCAATCGGGTCTCTAAATTTCCTATATGTGCAGTCAAAGGCCCAATACTCTGCTGTATGGCGTTTGCTATCATGCTTTCTATAAGTCCACCATTCGCACTTGAGTTATCTGACACACCTGCGACAGGTATAGCAGGTGGGGCATGCACGGGTAACGGCGGTGGTGGCATGGCTGAGTATATTGACATTGCGGAGATTGGTCGGGACGGAGTCGAATTCTCAACTCGAAATTTGACGTTTTCCAGATGGGTTTTTGATTTTAAATGATTCTCGAAATTATTCGTCTTTTTGTATTTCGAAATCTTGTGCTCTGTATCGCAATCCATGCATTTGATGTCGTGAAGATCGGTTGGTTTAAACCGCGAATCGGGATATTTCTGACGAAGTTCACTCAGACCTCTCTGAAGCCAAATTGGAAGGGACGACTAAGAAGTCAGTTCAAGAATCCATTCATTATACGGAAACTGCTTACCCGGTATTCATTCTTCAGTTCTGTGTTCGGTGAAAAGTCCATATGTTGGTAAGGTTCGGATTGAATCGATGAGCTGTAAAATTGCTCTGGGACAGAAATTCTTCGATTTCCATCCAACGGCGCAAGTGCAGGCCGTGCCAGTCTCTGAGGACTGAAATTTCTACTGTCCAACCTGGAATGGCTTATAGAAGGAGTGTCATTCCCAGAGCCATCACTCTCTTCCACCTCTATTATTCTTCGCTTTCTGAATCTCGGCGCCAATCCATTTGGATCAATGCCTTCCCTCAGGTTTCGATCGGCACTCTTAAGTGATTTCTCGAGCTTTACATTTGGTTGCAGAGGCTGCACGGCATATTCATCGGAGTTATTCTCGTTGTCGAACTTAGTGGACGACAAATCAATGTCTCGAGGCCTGACAAAATCGTAAAGTCGCAAGACACCCTTTCCCTCATTATTTTCAAGTAGTTCTAATGTTGTACCCTAGTGAGAATTAGCACAATGACAATGGCCAGCAGAATATACTCTATCTGTTACCTCGTCCAGCATTCGAGATACAACGATTTTGAATGTCTTTTTTTGTTTCTTGATCAAGGCCGGGTTCTCTACCAAGGCGCGATCCAGTCGATCAAGATAAGGCTGCTGAATTGCAGTACCGGAAATTCCTTCGCCCTGCGGAAGATTGTAATCGTAAAGGAACCGAACTACAAAATCCCTGATACGGACGTTGTCCGCATCAGAAACATCTTCGTCCGCCATGACTGCTTTCAATCTGTCGATGAGGGGAGGGGATGGAGGGGGGTGAGATGTCAGGTGGATTCGTGATTTCTCGCGATTTTGGCGTTTGGGTTGTGTTCCTGGATCTAAGCTCGGGACGAACCATGGCACGGACAATTCCTAATTTTTGACCCGCAACCCGCACGCACGCACGCACAAGCATCAGTTCGATGATGATAAATGCGGGGAAATTTCACCAAGTAGATTTCTTGATGGACGTTCACGTCACGTCACCGGGCACCATCAAATCATGATAACGGTTCCTCGGAGCTGTACTTCAACTTATTGCCATACAAAACCATTCCTATCCACCTCGCCCTCTCACTAACTACACCTAGATGCTTCAATGGTTTGCATCCTTGCGCGGACACATGCCACAACAAGGTTCATGTCTGCAGCCAAAAGCCACAGGGAGGAAAGAAAAGCAATATAATGACAGAAATGACAAAAATCCATGCCACATGGATACACAAAGCGAAACAAGGGAGCTGATGGAGGGCTTGTCCCTTATCCATTTGGCATTTGCTTCAAACTTCTCCCTTCCTCGATGTAGAGTCTATCTCCATTTCCACCTCATATCTGTTGGAAGAATCACAAACTTCTGGCAACCATCTCAAAGTCGAAATGTCCTCCAGAAAGAAAAGACAGTCTCTAGCTGAGGCACCATACCGGCCTCACCACAACTCTACGAGCCTTCCAAGTAGTGTGGCTCCCCAGACCAAAGTACCTCCCCCAATACTGTGATGCTAATCTCCCCTAGCTACTCGTCGCAGCTCACGACGCAATACATTGCTGATCCCTAAATCTCCAAGCGTTGATATAAATGAGGGTGACGCTCATGCCTCGCCTCATGATTTCGATAAAACTATTACAACTTTGAAATCAGCCGCAGAATCTGTCACGGTTCGAGTGTGGCAAGAGGCAGCAGACGAACAAGCACGGGCGATTCAAGCTATGAGGTCTGCAATCGACATCAAAGATTCACGAATCCAAAAGATGAGTCGAAAGATTGCGAGACGCGATAAGACGATAGGCAAATTGATGAGACGAATAGACCGCACCAAAACAGCACTGGCAAAAGGAACCTGGCCAAAGTCTGAAGGAATGATGGGAATGGGAATGGGAATGGGAATTGAGGATGAGGAGAGAATGAGTATGTTGAGGAGCAAAACTCCGGCTTCAGCAAATGGGCTTTGCGCTGAGTGTGGAGAGAATTGTTCTCGTTTGGTACGAGAGAATCAACAGTTGAGAGATAGATTATATGAGGTCGATGGGTTATGCATAAGACTCAGGAATGAGTGTAGCAAGCTGGATATCAAGATTCGGGGACTCGAGAAGAGTTGAGACGGGATGGGAGGACAGCAATAGCATATCCTTGCGTATTGATCAGACATGAAGATACTTTAGGTATTGAAGCTTTATATAAATTAACCCATTCAAACAAGGTATCTTTTCTGAAATGTTTGTTTCCGTCTGGGAGTAGGATAATCTCGTTGTTCAAGCAACAATTTAGCATTCCATATGGATCTGGTGGACGATAAACTCATGGAGTGAAGCTTCATATATTTCCTGCTTCACATAATTCTTACCTCACTCATCTCTTACCTCACTCATCTCTTACCTCACCCATTTCACACTTCAATGCACTCTCAATTTTCGAATATTACCGCGGATAAAACCTCATGTGACTTACTATACTCTTTGACCTTTAATCATTGCTTTTAATTTCTTTTTCTAGGTACGATCTGACAAATTTATGCACCTTCCCGTCGCTGTCCACACTCAAACCCTCTTTATCATCAGAAGTATCTCTTTCAACAATCTCGAGTCAAACAGATCTCGTTTCATACCTTGATCCCAAAATACAAACAGATCGCTCTATTCACTTGTGAATTTCTTCCTTCATTCCACAATCCACAATCCGCAATCCATCACCCAAAGTGTTGTATACTCAAAGTCATTTATCCAACACCATTTCCTTCAATCAAAGTCCAAACTGTGCGTATTTTCAATCATTTCTGTACCGTGCAATCATGACATCGAATAAGAAGAAGAGATCGACTCCTCATAAATCTCCTCGCAAACCTCACACAGCGAGCAAAACTCATAAATCGCCTAAAGAGAAAGTTGCCCCAGCAAGACAAAGTCTTTCAAGTCCTCCCATACTTCCACAAAAGAATGCTGAAATTGCTCCCCCGATCTTGCCTCCTACACGGAGAATACTCTTTCCTCAGAGTCTCAAAAAGAGCAATAGTAAGTAATTGTGCATATGCCAGGTTAACAATGATTAAAAAGTGATAGGTCAACAACCTTTCCCGTCTCCCCATGCTGTCAAGACAGAGCATCCGAAGACTAGTAAGAGCCCATTGATTTTTGTTTGATATGAATTACCCACTAAAGAAAAATCTCAGAGAAACACACGTTATCCTCTCCAGCTGCGAAGTTCTCGGATGATCGACCTTTGAAGAAACAATGTCTTTCATCTCCTTCTCCTGCGAAACGTACCAAACTTCTACCCGTAACCCCAGAAAAGGTCAACGGGCGGGAAATAACAATTTCGTCAAGCGACGAGGA
This sequence comes from Botrytis cinerea B05.10, assembly GCF_000143535.2. Lineage (NCBI taxonomy): Eukaryota > Fungi > Ascomycota > Leotiomycetes > Helotiales > Sclerotiniaceae > Botrytis > Botrytis cinerea. The sequence goes on along the minus strand of NC_037312.1, from coordinate 2,836,940 downwards.
AGATGAGAATGAGATTGAGATTGAAGATGATACACCAAGTCCCCCAAGTCAAAAGAGGAAATCGAATACCATGGTCGATGTAGCAGGTAGCCACAAGAATACATCTCCATCAAAAACATCCGTAGCGATAGTCATCCCACCAAAGCAACAACCTTCCTCCTCATTCTCTACCCTCCATCCCAATTCACCAGCTGTTCAAAAGATAGATATAACTGTTTTGCGACTCGAAAAAGAAGAATTACAACAACGTCTCGATGCTTCAGCGCAACAAGCACAAAAAGCCGGCAACGATATCAAGAAATGGGAAGAAAGATGCAAAGAAACAACCGATATACAAGATAATCTCAACCGACTTCTCCGTGCCGAAATCGAGGATAAAGAAAGGCACCAAGAAAAACTAGAGTCTTTGCAAAAACAAACACATATTCTCAACCTCTCAGCCAAAAATTGGGAGAAGAAATGGAAAAAAGCAGATGATGAAAATAAATCCCTGCGCAAGCGTCTTGACGCCAAATTCAAGATGAAAACACGAAAAGAAGATGAAGCTACCACAGACACAGAGCAATGGCAACATCGATACACATCCGAGTGTGAAAAGACCATCAAACTCCACCAGGAGCTCAAGCAACTCAAGACCAATCCCGAACCCGAACCCCCTCACCTCACTCAAAAAATTGCGAAACTCGAACTCGAACTTTCGAATCTGAAATCTGAGCATCACAACCCCCAAAAAGCCAACGAAACCCCCGGCGAAGGAGAAGAAGAAGAAGAAGAAGAAGAAGAAAAACATCTCGAATCCACCCCCACCCCCGCTCCCACACACCCAGCAAACCAAATCACCCAACTCCAAGAAACACTCCAGCAAAAAACCCAGCTCATCACCAACCTCTCCCAAGCCACACAAACACATTCCCCCAGCCGCTCATCGCTCCATCTCCAAAACGCCTCCTCCCCAACCCACTCCCAAAGCACTCTCAAATCCGTCCCCACAAAAGCGCCAACACAAATCACCAAAACACGCTCCGAGCTCCTCGACCAGAACGAAGAGATTTCAATTCTCCGCACCGAGAACGAAGAGCTAAACCACCAAATCACCTCACTGAAAACGCAATGCCCATCCCCATCCCCATCCCCATCCCCATCCCAAATGCTCGAAAGACTCACCGCAGACCTCCTCGACAAGAACGAAGAAATTTCAATTCTGCATCGGGAATTCGCAGAGCAGATCCGAACATTGGAGAGAGAGGTAAAGGTGAAAGATGCGGGATTGCAGAAGATGGGGATGTTGGTTGCGGGGTGGGTGTTGAAGTGGAGGAGTTTGGGGGGGGAGGGTGAAGGGGGTGGTGGTGGTGAGGGTAAGTTGCCAGCGGTAAAGGGGCTGGGCATATGTATTGATGGGGCGAGGATGTGATGGGATGGGATGGGACGGGATGGATGGATGGATGGATGGGAAGAAAAAACACCTACCTCCCTACCCCCTTGTCCACGACGAATAAATGATTTACTTACTTACTTTACTTACATCTCTCAAATACTAGAAAGATGTATGGAATCATCATGTTCCAATAATAATCTGTTATACATCACCGAGAAGTCTCTATCAGACTGGTAAATGAAAAGCAAAATAAACCCATGAAATTTCAAGCATAAGCAAAAAAGTATATGTGATGTATCTTCCAAAGGCTAATCAATCTAACCCTGTACATATTTATAATACATTGAAAATTGAAAGAAGTCCTACCCTACCTACGCTACCATAAAACCATTAATCAATGAATCAATTCAATCAACTCCAATCTCCCATCACCCATCTCATTTCTTTCATCCCCTAAAAAAATCCCCTATCTAAGTTCTCAAATTAATTTTCTCCTCTTAATCAACTTTTCCACCACCATTAACACCACCCAATAAACCATCCTTACCACCATCATCTACCCTAAAGAAACCACCTCTTCTCGCACCAATCTTTCCTCTTCCATACATTGTAGCACCTAGGATCATTCCTAGTGCAACTCCAAAACTGAGGAATGGGTGGCCTGAAATTGCACCTCTAACATTAAAGAATGCTTTTTCAAAAGAACCCACTGTACTCTTTGGCTTGATGACTGGTGGGTTTACTACAACCTTAGGAATGGTTTCCAAAATTGAAGTACGAGAAGGAATGATATAGTTCCCGGTAATTGTTGTATCCCAGTAGCGTCGATTCTATTTGAAGCGTCAGTATATCTGAGTAAAGACAAAGATGATCGGAAAGAAACGACAGATAAAACACTTACATCTTCATCATTAATAATAACCTTTTCACCATCACTCTTAACTTCAATACCATAAGTACTTCTAATCCATCTCTCCCAGAAAACTCCATCAACCCAAGCAAATCCAACCTCCTTTTGATCAGCTTTGTCCATGTTGATTCTGATACTCTTAGCAGCCCTCAAAGCTCTTTGATCATTTCGATCTTCTGCTTCTTCTAATCTGAGTTGTTTTGCATCTCTCAATTCTTGACGTTCACGTTGGAAATTGATTATCTGTTTGTCCATCCATTCTAATGCAGCTTGCTTCAACTCCTTCTTAGCCATCTCGAAATCATGTTCGCGGTCTCGAGAAAGGATTGCAAGGACAACAATTTTACCATCCATGATTTCGCGAGAGTTCGAAGCTGTGAGTTCTGGAACGACAGGTAACCAAACAGATTGCATCCAATGAAGAACCTTTCTGAAATCGCGCATATCTTGAGGTGCGAGTGCTGTATAATAAGTTGGTCTACCATCTCGGGATACCAATAAACGAGGCCAAGTTGTAATCTTGTATCGATCTGCAAGAGCAGCACTGTTGGTCTTGACAAGCTTAGCGTGTCCGATCAAACTCAAAGTCAATCTTTCCAATGCAGCGAAATCTTCGCTTGTAGTAGCATGGTCGTAGAAGTAAACAAAGATAACATCTTCTTTCTCCTCCAATTCCGTAAACTCGGCTGCATCAATATCCTTAACGCCATCTCCAATATCAACAGCTTTGTTGGCAAAGGTAATAAAATCACCCAATCCTCTAAGTCCTTCATATTCCACACGTTCTCCTCCGCGGAAGAAATGAATGGTTGGATATCCTCGAACGTGAACGTCCTTGCACAATCTAGACTCTGCTTCACAATTGACTTCTCCGATGTTGAGTTTTCCTTTCATTTCCTTAGCCAATTGAGCCCAATTAGGAGCCATAGCTTGACAATGATGACACCATGGAGCGTAAAATTTAATGAACCAAGGATCTTGTGACATAGTAACCAAATTCTGAAAGCTCTCGGCTGTGAGGGATACGGATGTACCGAGTGGGTTCGCCGTTTGAGTAGGTTTTGAAGGCTTATTTTCGATTGGTGTGGCTTTGAGGATAGGCTTAGTGGTGATTTTAGCAACTTCAGGTTTTGTTTCTTTGACGGCATCCTTAACACTGTCCTTGACATTTTCGGCAGTATCCTTGACAGCATCTTTTACTGGAGCAGCAGCGTCTGCGACCTTGTCTGTTACTTTCTCGGCTCCTGTCTCTGATTTCTGCGTAGATCCCCCAGATGACTTTTCTGTAGATTTCTCTGATGATTTTTCGGATGTCTTATCGGATTCTTTCTCTGTCGATTTCTCTGATGCTTTCTCGGATGACTTGTCGGATGCTTTCTCTGTCGATTTCTCGGTTGTCTTTTCGGTCTCCTTTGAAGCAGCTGCTTCAGGCTGATAATCCGGACTTTGTGTTGCACGTTCTTCTGGGTACTTTGGTCCACCAATTGGTCTAGACCCTGGTCTGATTGATTCTAGATTACCTTCGATAAAAGCACCCAACTTTTCCATGTCTTTAGGTCCAACGAATCGTTTTGCTTCTTCGCCATCCTTATATAAAATAAATGTTGGGAAAGAAGTTACGCCATGATCTGTACAAGCAGTTCCGAAAGCGATACAATCAAGAGAGCCGAAATGGTAGTTGTAGTAGGCGGAGAAAGTGTTCAATGAAGTCGATGCGGTATCTTCAGCTCCCGATTTGACTGGCTTCGAAGTATAATAGAATTCGTAGAGAGTTTGCCATGTTGGCGCAATGTGGATACAATGCGGGCAATAAGGTCTAAAACCATGGTGAGCATGATGATCTCCGCAAGGAGTTGAAAGAATAAGTTCTCACGAGTGATGTTTGACAAACCAGTAACCTTCCGCGACTGTCTGATTGAATAGTTCTCCGTCTATATCAGGTAGAGGGGGGACTTGAACTCCATTAAATGTTGTTGGTTGTGGTACATCAGCAGCTTCCTCTTCACCAGGTAAATCGGGAGAGGGATTCTCTATTGATTGTTCTCCAGTCTGTGCTAATACTACAGAAGCAAAGACAGTCGATAATAATGAGACCGAAAGAAAACGCATGTTGAAGGAGGAAGTTAGGGGGCTATCTGCACCCTGAAATCAAAGATTAATGCGGGCCGCGACGAATCCGCCAAAGAAGGTAAGAAGAAGAGGGTTGTCGTCCTCAATTAATTTGAAATATGACCGTCAGTATATCGCATAAGTATCGTAAACTCAAGAAACGTCTTGAGAAATCGTTATGTATCGTGGAGGATAAAAAGAGTGAAGGGGTGTGAAGAAAGGATCTCGACTCTCATCTTCCTTTCATTTACTCCATACAAATTGATGGAACACAGTTGCACCATTAGCGTTGTTCGCTAATATGTTGAATCCTTGCAATTTCTTTTTTGGGACGAAATTACACGTGATTATGGATCCTTCCTCCTATCGCTTTTGAGTACGGCTGCTTACCGGCAGTACTAGGTGCTTTATCGAGAGTGAACAATATATGGACTCTCGATGGAGTTCAACATAAAGACTTTCCTATGCGTCTCGAACGGTCTGGTGGTCTTTTGAAGAAGCGTCTTGACTCGCCACTCACTTCATTCTGAGCACGAATTATGATATGAATTGTCAGTGAACAAGGGAAAGTCCTATCTACGCATACATAGGTATCCAATCATCAAGAACCATGGTTCAAGATCAAAGTCAAGGTCCAGATGAGCATGCTCTAAAGAAACGTAAAGTAGACGATACTTCTAATGATACTGATAACACTAACGCAAAACTTGTACGGAGGAGGATGCATAGATCGATTTCACCACCTCCTTTACGAAGACGTAGGATGGGAAGTCCCAAGCCGGTGATGCTTGAGGTGGAGGAAGAAACTCCTAACCAGAACCAGAGAGAAGTCAATCAAACGCCGGTTGAATGCCCCGAGCAAAACTCGATGGATGGCAAATATCCAGTGCTAGAACACACAAAGCAAAGGGTGGTGAAGTCTCCATTCCAGCTTACAACAATTCGAGATCTACCAGATTCATCCAACGTGGACACTGTATCGTTGAAAGATATTCTTGGTGATCCATTGATATCAGAATGTTGGGAGTTTAATTATTTACATGACCTCGACTTTCTCATGGAACAATTTGATGAGGATGTACGGAATCTCGTCAGGGTTAATGTGATTCATGGCTTTTGGAAACGGGAGGACCACTCCAGACTTAATCTCATGGTAAGCTGATTTCCTTCTTGCCTGCCTGAATTTGATGACGCTCCGCTGGGCCACTGCCGTGGAGGCTTTTTCGCTTCGCTCTATAATGATACAAAGAGTTTATCCCTATTGTATGCTGTTCCTAATTTTCCGTTTCCTCATATTTTTCATGTGTTCATTTCTCACAATGCTAGTGCTACGTCGAGGCTTCAGAGTTTAGAGAACGGCATTTACGATGCATAGAAATGACGCTCTAGGATGCAATTGAATCCATGCTGAAAAGTTATAGGAACAAGCTTCGAGATATTCTAATATCAAGCTTCTCACAGCTTATATGCCTGAGATGTTCGGGACCCATCATTCCAAGGTAAAAAGCTCCTAACAAATCCACAATCAACCACCCCCCCCCCCCAAAGTTACTGACATCATTAGATGCTCATTATTTTCCGACACGATTGTACAGCTCAAATCATAATTCATACAGCCAACATGATACCATTTGACTGGACAAACATGACCCAAGCTTTATGGAAGTCTCCACATCTTCCTCTTCTCAACCCAAAGAAGCCAACCCTGGTTGAAGCTAGCAGGATAGGCTCAGGTTCAAAATTTAAATTAGATTTTCTGAATTACTTACGAGCTTATGATACCAAAAGAATCATTTGCAAATCATTGATTGAGCAACTGCTCAAATACGATTTCTCTGAAATAAAAGCAGCTTTGATAGCCAGCGTCCCAGGGAAACAAGATACCGAGCTCTCTCCTTCACAAACCGGATGGGGTTGGGCCGGTCTCACAAACGCTCTTAAATCCGTCCCATCACACCACAACACCCAACCAGAAATCGTGATTCAAGTTTCCTCCATTGCATCACTAGGCCCAACAGATAAATGGTTAACACACTTTTTCAAGGCCCTCAGCGAGTCCAAATCTCCTAGGAAAACTGGTTCAAAATTCAAAATTATTTTCCCAACTGCAGATGAGGTTAGAAGGAGCATAAATGGTTACGCATCTGGTAATGCTATTCACACTAAGATTCTCACGCCAGCTCAAGGAAAACAATTGGCATATCTAAAGCCGATGCTTTGTCATTGGGCTGGCGACGGCGCTCAACATTCTTCTTCATCGTCATTATCATCCAACACCCCATCCAAATCTTCCCAATCTTTCACTTCCCCAGAACTAAAGACTCAAGAAGCATACCGCAGACGCGCGGCCCCTCACATAAAAACTTACATCCGTTTCAGTTCAGATTCAACGTCAAGTTCTTCGTCTCAAAAATCAATAGATTGGATGCTCGTGACTTCGGCCAACCTCTCCAAACAAGCATGGGGCGAATCGATCAATTCAGCCGACAAAGTTCGGATCTGTAGTTATGAGATCGGAGTACTGGTTTGGCCTGACTTATGGGAAGAAAAGCAGAATGGGAAGAATGTGAAGATGGTACCGTGTTTTGGGAACGATACACCTTCTATACCTTTTGTCTCTCCTTCTTTGGAAATAGTCGGCCAAAAAGAGATAAGAGTAGAGGGAGAAGAAGGACATTTAAAGAGGAAAAGATGTGATGACCGGGAAGACGAGAAGCGCCAGGAAGAAAGCCACACGATAATAGTTGGTGCTCGCATGCCCTACGATCTCCCTCTAGTTTCATACGGCAAAGACGATATCCCATGGTGTGCGAGTGCATCATATAGCGAACCAGATTGGATGGGGAAGACGTGGAAGACATGAATTTGACGGAGTTTCATTTGTCATTTCCCGTTGCACTCGTCGTAAATATGTTCGTTTCATCTATGATAAAAGACAGCATTCGATATCGACCACGAGGCATTTTTGGCGTTTGTGATAGGGGCCGCGGTATTATGATTGAGGGGGGGGCGGAAACATACACACTGGACAAATAAAGGATCTTGAGTGCACGCAGGTGGAAAATTGGTATGCATATCTAGACCTACACCTAGAGGAGTTGTGGGTTTGTAGGCTCTTTGGTTTGGGTTGTGTGATGAGATCATAGGCAGGCCAACGGAATAGTACTTCGATCACGGAACATAATGCAGAAATAAACAAATTCAGATGATGCAACAAGAATATGTCTTTATGCACGAAAATTTGATACGAAACCAGCTGGTATATGCATAATCATTCGCTCATTCTTGCTTGCTTTCTCAAACTTAAATATAAATCTCCACTATGCATCTCCATTTCCCATCAAATTCTTAGCTCAGCTATGCAATCCTTGTATATTCTCCATGCATTCCAGCCGCAACACTAGCACTTGTATTGGATGCTTAGTTTCCACCAACAGCCTCAGGAGCCTTATTAGGATCATATCCGCACTTCTCCTTTAATTCCTCGATCTTGGCGACATATTTTTCTTTGGCTTGATCGGCTGTGATGCCAGAATCGACCTTTTCTTGCCACGCCTTCTTCTTGGCTTTGCCCTGTTGAGGAGAGGGGATGTTAGTTTTTGAGGGTTTGGGAACTGGAATTGAGAGGGATGAATAGGTGATGGGGATAAGAAAGGGGAAGGAGGGAAGAATTCAATAACGAACCTTGATGTCAAAAAGTCCAGGAGCTTCAGCTTTGGAGATGTCGTCACCGATGGCTACTTTGTATAAACCTATTTGGTGCACCTTGTGTTAGCATTTTTCATTCGCTTTCTGCTATTTTTATAAATTATCTGTGCTTCTCTTTCTTCTTTAACCATCTATCGTCCACCAGCCTCAAGCTAAAATCCCAAATCGCAAACACATATTCCGCAGGCTTCATTTCTATACCAAACATGCGGAGCTGAAAGAGAGTAGAGCGAAGGAAAAAACACGTACTGTAAATCTCGAGTAAATCATCAGATGAAGGCTTGCTAGTAAGCTTCTTGGAATCGGCAACTGCGGTATCGAAGGCAGACATTTTGAAAGATTTGTTCAATTATTCGTTCGAGGACTGTGATGTGTAGGAAAACAAGGAATCGTCAGCAAGTAGTCCTATATTTTCTGCAGATATTCGGCAGAACAATGCGTGTGCTCTTTGAGCGATAGAGTATGGATCGTGGATGATATAGAGAGGACTTACGGTTATGGTGTGAGGAATCAGTGATGAAATGGAAAGATGGTTGAGTAAACCTTGGAAGAAAGGGATGTGATATGGCGGGGTGAGGGGAGCTTTGCTGGTGGGGCATCGGCTATTCTATTAGAACTGTACCGACGTGGCGTTTAGCGCGATAGCCGCGTGATATGTGTGTTTCTGATGGGGAAGGAGGTTGATTTGATATGTTTCATATTTTGTAGATCGTGTCTTATATGCTGGGTAATGTGATAGGTTTGGTCACCAGAGGCGGAGTTGGGGATTCAGCCTTATTGAGATTAGATGGGTTTGTGTTTTTTATTGGAATATTATTGAGTTTGGTAATGTTTTTCCTTAACGGATTTGGGTTTCTATTAATGGCCACGATCTCCTCCTTTCCTCTTTGTGGAAGATCATATATTATATCAGGACTTGTCCTTGCGCCGTGATAATATTTAATTAGCAAGAAAATCAATAGCAGCGATCACAGCACTATTAATACTATCGAAAGCGGCTTCAATCATACGTGGCAGTGACTCCTCATCAGACGGTTTCTCACTCAAGGCTTTTTCGAAAGTTTGGAAATCATTCTTCATCACTTCCAATCTCGCGATTACGGTCCACAAAAGATTATTCGACGCAAAGTCTGCTTTCTTCGGTTTCAAGTCCTCCGTCAGTCGGACGATATAAAGACGTAAGCTTTGACTTATCAGCTGCACAATTTCGTGCAACTCGGATGGTCCAGATGGGACCAGGACAATGGTATCGGCGATTGCTTTTTGAGTTCCGTTGTGAACTGTAGTAAAGCCGGCGTCTATGAGAGTGTAGCTACCAATAGAGCCATCATAGTAAGAAACCTCTTCGTCGACACTCCTTACATCCACAGCGAGAGATTGAACGTCGAGATTAACGCTAGCTGAGACGGAGAGGGCTATCGTAGCAAGATAGAAGACGACAGTTTTGATGAATAGTACCATGATTGTGGTTTCCTTTTGCAAAGTGCAGAAGCTAGAGGGCTGTGGTGACTATGGTCTTTGAAGAATGAAGATATAGAGAACGACCAATCTTGCCAAAACATGGAGGATGTTGCATTGCAGTACTTATAGTCTGCTTCTACAATTAGTTGGTACCTAGGTAAGACATATTAATAGTTGCAAAAACATAAAATCTCCAAGATCGGCGGAACTAATCAATCTCAATTACCCATTCTTTACTTGAAGTTTACACTTGTAGATTTACAGTAAGATCAAAGCCAAACCCGTTCTGACATTCAATATAAAGTTCTCCTTTACTGCCTGGTGATAGATTGCCAATTTGCCGGTGTATTAACCTTGTTCTTAGGAAAGCCTCGTATCAAAACCGTGTCGACTTATCCAAAGAATCTTACCTGCTGGTTCTCGTAGCCAGTCTTGATATATGTCTGGCCATCTATTAAAAGCAGAGATATTGAACTTGTGAGGATCTTCAGGGTCTTTGCATCAACGGATCACATTGAACATCAATCATACTTGTAAATTCGCCTGCAGCCTCCAGTCAAACTTTTGAATGTACGGCCACGAAAGAACCATGAAACCCGTTCCAGTTGCTCGAAATGATCTCGACTTCGAGAAAGATAATTTTGGATACATCTGAGCCATCTATTAAAGTTGCAATGTAAAATGTGATTATCAAATATTAAAAATTGAATATCTACATCGTATACTTATACTTCTCACGCCGTTTAAATTGTATATAAAATTGAAGTTGCAGTCATACAAAATCTTACCCAGGCAAGTTATCGCCTAAAAGTAACGCGAGCCGCATTTGCTGGCATTGAGGGGCAGACCGCAGACCGAGTTCTTCTTCCCCGAGTTAAAAACCCTTTCAATTCAAATTTTGTGAACAGAAAAAGATTTACATAAACTTAATCGCAATAATGGCTACATCTTCAAACGCTGGAGCTGATCCAGCTTCAGCATCTTTCGAAATTCGAGATCATTCAAAATCGGACAATCACAAATCCGATATCATTGAAGAAAATCATAACTCCCCAGCTCCTACTTCAACAGACGGGGGAAACGGTGATTCACAAAAAGATGATGCTGCTACTATGGCTGCCAGTGAAGAATTAAAGCACACATCTATTTCGGACAAGCTTCCGTTGCCTACAGAAACACCTTCGCAGATGCCACAAACAGAAGCTCAAACAGAAGATAAGGATATGTCCGGTACAGACAAAGACACCACGCCCGAGGCGGAACCGATTGATGCGCAAGATGAGGAAATGAGAGATAGAGTTTCTTCGCCCAAAAAGAAGCGTGGCAGAGATCAAGATGATGATACAAATCAGGCGGAAGACGAAAGTGGAAGAAATAATGGAGTTGCGAGCGAAGGAAGCTTAAATGGGAGTCGAACGATGAGATCAGGTCCAGAGAAGAAGAGACCTAGAGATACTTCCCAAGAACCATCCAGAATATCAGATAAAGTTTTAGCAAAGGTAGATCTACTTTCATTCAATGTCGTGCCCCTAAAGCATCTAAAATTTACTAATATACCCTCTCAGGAGAGGAGCCAGAACGAGGCATCGAAGATTGCCGAAACATCAACATCATCCACCGAGAATCCTATCAAGTCAACATTTGGAAGTACATCTGGTGATAAATTTGCAAGCTCAGGATTTGGTGCTTTAGCATCTGCCAGCACTTCTCCATTTGGCACAATCGGCGCATCTAAACCTAGCGTTTTTGGTTCGGGGGCAAAATCACCACTTCCAGGATTTGGATCTTTTGCCTCTGCCAAACCACCAAGCTCCACACCTGCATCCTCAATCTCAAGCTCCTCGGCAGAAAAATCTACATCTGGGTTTGGAAGCGCATTCGGTAGCGGTGCCACATCAGGTTTTGGTGGATTAGCATCAGGGAGTGTATTTGGCAGTGGATTAAAAAATGGATTTGCTGGTGGATCTGGACCAAAGCTTTCGAGCTTTGCAGCTCCGGGAAAAGACAATGCTGGATTAGGCAGCAAGCCAGCCAAACCCTTTGGTGCTCCCGCTAGTGATGCGGAGGACTCTGACGACGATGACGACGAAGACGATAGTGACGATGGTGCTGAGGGCGATGAAGAAGAAGGGGGGGAGAAAGCAATTGTTGAGGAAAAGAAAAAGACCAAGAAAGGTAAAATTTCAATTTTGTGATTGTGATATGTTCTTGTTTCTAACCATCATCTAGTCCACATTGACGACGGCGAAGCCGACGAAGCAACTATATTACAGATTCGAGCCAAATTATTCGCAATGGGATCCAAGGAGCTAGGCTGGAAGGAAAGAGGAGTTGGTACTGTGAAAATAAATGCACCTAAATCATGCGTCGATTTCGACGAAAGTGGCCATGCAATTCCTGGCAGTTTCGATTCATCAATGCTAGAAGGAAAAAGTGTAAGATTGGTCATGCGACAAGAAAACACTCACAGAGTTATTTTGAATACAGTAGTACTGAAAGCTATGGAGTTCAAACCCAAACCATCAACTACTTCGGCACAGGTTTTATTCACGGCCTTTGAAGGAGAAACGGAGGCCAAACCTGTTAATATGATTCTCAAGGTCGGTACTCTTTTTGCACACGTTTTTGCAGGAAACATAATTGCTAACCTTTTTGGGGTGGATAGATGAATGAAAATAATTACAAATTATTCACAAACGAAATCGAAAATATTCAACACGAGCTATAAGCTTGAAACACCGTATTACAACGGACCAACCGATACACAACATACCCATGATCGAATCCCAGATCTTTTTCTTCAAAATAATGGGAATAAGTAGTTTGTTTGGGGGGGATCATTTCCTATCATGCATACCCAAGTTATGCATTCCGGCCGATTCGGTCGATTTGCTTTGGAGGAGAACATTTTAGAATAAAGCCAATATGGATGGATGGAGGCATGGGTATGATACGATAAGAATCATAAGGTAGTCATAATTCTACGCCGTCGTTGTCTTCACACTCATTTTTGAGAGGTTGAAGTGGAGTAATAATATACCAGGCATTGCCTATTTTTCTACCTAATCGTTTTTTTTTTTTTTTCTCTCTTTTTCTTCCAAGCTTTCGATTCTGTTTTATGAGTGATGGTGAGGTTTTAAGGCCGGTGCCCTTCTTGGGATGCTTGGAGTTTATCTGGTCGATGAGATTTGCATAGCGAATGGGTGTAGCTGATCTTGAGGATTCAAGGGGGTTGTGATTTTGGAGAGGGGGCCGAAAAGGCAGGCAAAATTGGGGGTGGACGGACTTGCATTTTGGAGGGGGAGAAGGGAAGAGTGGAAGGATTGGAGGATTGGAGGATTGGACCTTCTTTATAATTAGGTTGGGTAGGTATATTGATGAGAATACAATGGATTGTCATATTCGTATGTGATTATGATGTATTGTGAGGCATTGTGTTTGTAATGGATCGATGGATGATTCTGGTCGGTTGTGTGATTTGCTTGGTGTTGCGGGGTGGAGTGAGGTGATGTAGTAAGAGATAAATGGATGGATGGGGGGATCTTGTGGGAAATATAAGATGCAGCCATATATTAGGTGTATATTTTCACCCAGAGAGACTTTTGGTGAAAGTGGGAAATGGGGTGAAAAGGGGGTGAGGGGAGGAGGCAGTACATACTGGCGATCATGATGGGAAAAGATGATGAGGGGAGGAGAGAAGAGAGTAAAAGGGGTGGAGAGAAGAGGAGGAACAGTGGTGTTTAGTGATATTACATCATATATTCCAGCGTATTGATTGCATCTAAGGGGTCGAGTAGAGTAGATGACTTAGTAAGTCCTTACCTATCAATTGTTTTCAGGGGTTTTACTTTTCTGTTTATGATATTTTATGAGTTTTGGGGGGATTTTGAGAGGCGTAATTATTTGAAGGGCTTTGCGTTAGATCTCAGTTTTTATGGAGATTTGTCAGCTGGGCGAGGTTTGAGTATTCTTTTCTTTTTGATCGGGTTGTTTTGCTGTTGTATTTTAATCTTTGAGGGGTGGTTTTGTGGTGTCTAGAATGTTAACTGATTATTGTGTAAATTTACTCAAGATTTGATATGGGATCTTCAAATAACGAATCCTGTGGATCAAATCCACGTTCTATTCTGGCGTGTCAGTAAGCTTTACTTCTACTGTGGGTATATCGATTGGCATACTATAACGCGGGATATTTTCTTTTAAATTGGTGTTTGGATGTACTCCATTCTGCGCAAACCTCCCGGCAGTAGCTACCAACTAGCTAAAGTCGAAAGCCCCCTTTTCATCGGCGCTGGACTGACATTGGTTTCCAATATGACACGACGATGTACATACTGTGCCAATCTTTCTCTGTCTCGCCTTATCGGCCTCACGAAGATGGACTACAAGGGACATGTTTTCCCGAATCAACCGACGACGGGGGATTTAATGGGTCTGGTTATTTGGATTTCGGCGCTGGCGAACCCAGATGATTCACCAAAAGAAAAGAAGCCAATAGCTTTTTATCCGCATCACAAGCCTTATCAGGATCTCCTCAAGTCCGCAGAGATGGGCTGTGATTTCCGTGTGGTTATATTGACCTGTTTGAAGAAGCGTATTCCAGTGGGGGATGAGGAAAAACGGGAAGATGAATCGGATGAGTTGGAGGAAGCTGAGAATGTTTACTGGACAGATTTCAGCCGTCGTCGGGAGACTGATAGATTTACAAATACACAGTATATCATATTTCCACCCATACAAAATCTTGTTGAATTTTACTAAACCTAATATCAAGATAAGATTTTCTATGAAATTCATACAAATAATTGAAATATTCGCCTAGAAACATTTTAGTAGAAAATAACAAAACAAGCAAACAAGTCATAAACGTATAAGCCTATCTCTCCAAATAATAATATTCAAAATAATCTAGTGTGATACAACTCCTTGTTTTCAATAAAAATTCTAAAATCTTCCATATTATAATCATTTATCATAACACAGTATGATTCAAATCAGATTTACTTACTCTATATCTATCTAGACATCTAACTATATGATTGTCCCTGAACTTAGCCACGGAGTTCTTCACATCATATACTTATATTTAGGTATATAGTAAAATATGTGTATAAAATATATAAGTGAGATACCTAAATGAAAAATCTAAACACTATGTAACGCAGTAAGTCTCAAACTCAGTCACTCGCCAATTTAGTTTCTATCTCTACTTTATATCTCTTCCAACTCCATATCCATGATTCTCCAGAACCCTCTCTCTCTACATAAAGATAGCCATACCCAACTCTCAACATCCATCAAGACATCAAGCCATTAGATCTCCTACTCATCACTTCAACTTCATCCTATATCATCTTATATCATTTCTTCACCAATAGTTATTTTCTTTCCAAAAAGCCATTACTCTCCAATATTAACACTGTCACCATCTAACATCCTAATAAATTCCAGAAAGATAAAGTAACTTATTAACAAGCTATATTCCTTTATCTTCTACATCACTATTCCTTAAAATCCATCAAACCTTCTCATTCAACAAACACATTTTTCTTTCCAACAAATGCAGAACCCAAAAGCAACAGAGTATGAAAAGAAGCAGCTGTAATCTAGACACATCTTCACAAAATAGTTTTCACTCATTGATATATACTCGCTACCAAACACTCACCAAGATTCACCAAGATTCCCGAACCATCCAGTGAAAACCCAAGTATGTATATTTCCAATATTTTGAAATGTAGAGAATACACCATACATACCAAGAGAAACTTCTCACATCTACTCTCGCATTCCCGTATCGTCCAGCCTCAGACAAGCCCAGTTAAGCCGACCCCATATCAGATTTCAATCCCAAAGTCAATACAGACAGTACCAGTAAAACACTAGTCCTAACCGAACCAAACCACAACCACCACCCACCAACCTAGCTACTGTAGAACACCCTCGAACCAACCAATGAACTCGCTTAACCCAACCCTTCACTGTACTCCAAAAGGGACAATTGACTCCAAACCCCCATGATCTATTCACCCATCCATGCATCCAAACATTCACTCCCACCACTCGCCTCAACCCTCAACCCCTCATAAGAAACCAAAAATCCCCAATCTCGACCTCCATTTCCCACAAAATCACAACATCCATCTTCCCAACCTCGAGATCTCTCACACATCACACATTTCTCCAGGTCAATCTCGAATACATTACTCACCACCACGTATCTTTTTGTTCTTTCCCTTCATTCAAGAGCGCGAGACTCTTGCATTAGCACAAAATTTAGTGATAAGAAAACTGTTTTCAACCATCGCATCGCTGCATAGCGAATATCTTGCAAGCCCCAGTTCTATCTTCATGATATCGTTCTTCTTCAATATCATCCATTCCACGTGATTGTACGCGCGAAACCGAGTTTGAAGATTTAAACACTTGCTAGATCGATCTAAACGATACTTTCGAGATCTATATCTTCTTGAAATTCCTCAATCTGCAAGGACCAATCAATTTTCCCACGCATAAGTCTCGCTACAATCTTTGAATATTCAAGATGTCGAACTTTCCACCATCGTTTGGTCGAGGAAGTATCTTCCCGAGCAGTATCCGCAACAATAGTATGTAGTTCAATCCATCTAAAACCCTTCGCTCATGACTAACAACTTCATCAACAGGCCTTGCAGAGGAAATCATGCACGCCACCATGGAGAGCGCAAGAAATGCGTTGGACTCGAGTAAGAGTTCATGTAACACTAGCGATATATCGTTCGGTATATTTCCTCACATAATCTTTCCTAATCCACAGTATTTGCTAACGTACAGGGAAGATACTTACTACTATTGCGATACCGAAACCTCCGAGGAGGAATACAGCACCATGACAACCGATACAGAGACCGAAACTCCACCTCCACCATCAAGAGCTCTCCTCCCCAGCGAACAACCACTTATCCCCTTCGTCCCAGCTCGATTAAAGAAAGGCGAGCGAGCAATGATCACACCCAATATCCAAGCTCTCCTCAACACAGCCGGAGTGCAACCCAACCCCAAATACGAGGGAGAGATTACCGCCGAAGTCCTCAATGACTTACTGACACCAGCCGAGGAAAACTGCGCACTCCACATCACGAATATCCATCCCAAAGCTGAGATGGCAGACCTATTCTCCACAATTCACCACGGGAAAGTCTATTCCGTCGCTTGGAATGCACCGAATCAAGAATGGACGCATGCAGCTGCACGACTTTGCTTTTGCGCACGCGAAGATGCGGAAAGATATCTCGCGGATACTGAGACGGGTGATGGGATTAACATTCTCGGGAAAAGAATCATGGCAGAATGGAACCGCAATAGAAAGTGTCCTGTCCCAGAAGATGAAAACCATCAATCTCGCGTGGTGCAACTTCGCGGTCCCCGATCTTTCGGCTTCTCCGGTCAAGATCTTTTAGATTTCTTCGGCAAGGACATGAAATTATTCATCATCTCCCGGAAAGAATGGGATCACAGAACTGATCAAAAAGTTGTAGAGTTAGCTTTTTGCGGCATCAAAGCTCAGTCGAGAATGGCATTTCGCTGCTTCAAGCAGAAAGTTGCAGCACAAGGACTAGGAGACCAATTCGATATCCGATTTGCCCCTGATCCATGTGATCCAAGTGCGGTTCAAGGCCAAGACATGTTCATGCCTCGACGTACACGTCAAGTCACACCACCAGCACCACCAGCACCAGCACCACCCCGCACATTGGATAGTATTCGTACATCTAGTTGGCGTACCAGAGAAGTATCGTGCGGACCGAAACGAAACGGAAATACAAATTCCGCACAGCGAGACGGACCAAAATATGAGAAGGGTGCCGGCCCAGACGCAAAGTGTTGGAGACGTGCTGAGTGAGACGAGTAGAGAGAGAAAATATTGACTCTAGAGTAAGAGTATTATAGGGGCACATATCCCATACGCACAAAAAAGTTTCGGTCATGAGTTCCGCCCGTCTTGACGGGAGTGGTCTATTGCAGCCAGAGGCCCTATCATTTGACCATCTCATTCCTTCCACTACACATTCATGCCACCACCAAAAAATGTACCCTACACCATACCTCATCTGCAGCAAAACAGATTTGAGCGTCCTCCATTTGACAGGCTTTGCCAAAGCAGAATCTACCATACTAGCACAGTTGTATAACATTCTCACCACATAGCTGCTCTGCACAACGAAATATACATGACCCCGTCCAAATATTCACCACTTATTACGATGCCCTATAGCGAGCGATGGTGCCTCGAATTGTTTGTTCATATATCAGACTCCAAAGAGTCTAGTATTGACGAAGAGCTTGAGCACAAGAGACTCTAGATTGGTGGTGGTAGCGTTTGGTTTATTGCACATGAAGGAGATCCTGTGTAGCTTCCAGGTTAAAAGTTCATCGTTGATTACTATCACAAAAACCATATACGCATGATTTGGTCTGATGTGATGTCATGCTTGAGACGTAATGTTCTGTGTTCGAAGAGAGGTTTTCGCGGGTGAAGGATCTAGGCTAATGTGGCCAAGACCAATAGCTCCTGCTAGCGGGACATCTCAACCAATTATAAGTATCGCCTTTTATGATCCGAGAAGAGAGCCCGAGTGGTTTCTTGCCGTGAATCATTCAAAATTGATCCAGTATGAGCTCGTGTGGTATCTGTATGATTTCGTCTAGAAATGCATACAATGAAACTCAAAGTTAACATGCTTCTCTTCAAGTCCTTTCAGTGAGCTTTAGGAAGAAGAATATTATGTTCCTAAGCCTCCACGAAACTCGGAGCAGCTTCCTCTCTCAATAGGCTCCAACTCAATACTTGAAGTCCTAAGTGATATCCAGAAGTAACCATAAAACCCCTTACCCTTAAATTTCTTTTTCTCCCTAACAACCCATTGCCATCCACCACCGCCCGGATACTATCCCGGTACATTCCATTCCACCTTGTCATTTCATTTCAAATATCCAACACAACCACAAAAAAGCACCCCCAACAAAAACAAAGCTCATTCATAGACATCGCCGTTTGTTTCTCCTCCTTTTTATCAAATCCGCAATTGCTGCCTAGTTCGAGATCTTTCCATCCAATCAACCGAAGAAGTTTTCTCCCGATGGTTACCTGCATATTGACTTGGGATAATTGGTTAGATCCCAGTCCGAACTCAAGACTCAACTTCCAAACTTTTCAAAGTCCTCCAAAACTTTGAGTTCGATTAATCTCAAGTATCGTCATCTCTTGCACACCTTTTTTCGTCGATATCAGATAATATCACAACCGATCGCTAGTTTCGATCGTTTTACCTCAGTCTTGATACTTTTCACGCTTCGTACCCTTCCTTATCTTCAAACGAAAATGGTTCATCAGCCAAGCATCTGGGAACTCTTTCTTGATCGTGCGAAGCAACAATTTCGTGACCAAAAATACGAATGTCAAAACAACGATTGGAGAATTAGAGGTTTCAGCAAGCTGTCGGGTCGGATGCAAACTAGTTCCGAAGGGAGGACGATTACGAATTCTGATTATAGGCGAAATATTTGCTGTTCGTACTAAGATCAAACTGACACTATCCATTGCTGACTAGAGGCAGATGATATCGAGTCCCCCTTCGATTCATGGTTTGAGTCTGTTACTGAGGCGGTCGGTCCCTACAAACAACATACTCCATGTATCCCATCCAACGGTGGTGGTATGCAAGTATTTGACTATGCACAAAAGCCTGGGAATCTTTTATCCAAAGTGAGTCTAGCTTTCGACGCTAAAGATACATCCACTGCAGCATCTGGTAGAGTTTTCAATGAAAACTATCGAGATACCACAGACTATTACCTTGGAATGAACACCGAGAGAAATATCGGATCTAACACGTCCTCATCTGATAAAACTCACACTCGATCCGTTTCGACATCTTTGGGTCCAAGCTTATCGTCCTCATTTGCATCGACCGCATCGACTGACATTACGACGCCAGTGCTTGACCGAGATCACTTCCAAATACCCAGCTGGGATAAATCTATGCCACATATGCCATTCAATGACACGCCAAACTGTCTTCATGGATACAAATCATTGGCCAAGATACCCCGAGACATCTTGGTGCTAGACAAGTATCCAGTACACGAAGATGTGGATAACAAGGCACCCGAGTTCATCCCATCAGCAATCCTCAAAGGCGAAAGCCGCCCGGCCAATCCCGAAATGATTCGTAAAGCTGCAGAAGTTGGTCTTCCTCATAATCCGAATTATAAAGGCGAACTGACCAACTTCAATCTCCGCAATGCGATGTGTCTCGACCACGAGAACTGTTCTGTGAGAATCCATAAGATCCCTCCAGAAGCTAGTCATTCCGAAATCTTCGCTGTAATCACCCATGGCAAAGTTTTCTCATTCAACTACACCCCTCCAATTAAAGGACTTTTCACTCACGCCGCTGCCGATCTTGTCTTTCTCACACGAGAGGCAGCACAAGACTTCTTCCATGACGCCAAGTTTGGCCGTGGTCTTTATGTTCGTGGCGAGAGGCTTATGGTCATGTGGAATAGGATTAAAGTGATGCCGGCGGAAGGTCGATATGAAAAAATGTCAAGAGTGGTCAGAATTAAAGGCCCAGCAGCGGAATTTTCGTCAAAAACGATCGAAGAATTCTTTCGGGGCAAATTTGAGTTTGATCTGGTCACGACTCAAGAATGGGTTCAGCGAGATGGGTTTAAAATTGTCGAATTGGCGTTTTCGTCTATTCGTAGTCAAAGTGAGTCGGCAGTGAAAAGTTTCAACCTCTATATCGAACAGAAGATGACGAATGTCGGATATAATATCTGGTATGCTCCTGATCCATGCTTCAAGCTTGATCGCATAGAAGATTTTCTATTTTTCGAGAAATAAGGGGATCGACTTGATTTGATACAGAATTGATTCTCCAGCACTGGATTGGTTGATCATGGCAGCCTTTATCTGCCAATTTATTAACGGCATCTTGTCGAGAATTGAAACGTTCAATTTTTCAATAGCGGTTGTCTGCTTTTCTTTCTCCTTGAACATTCAACTTCGATCGAGTATTGCGGATGCAAATGGGTCTCGAATGCAACTTGTCCAGTTCCTTGTAATTCGACCTAATGATATTGCGGTTCAATATCATATACCCGGAAACTCATATAGACCCTATGTTTCGAGGTCGTTCGTTTCTTTTTGCGTAGTGCGTGTATATTCATGATGGTTAGGCTTTGTGTATCTTCGTTCAAGCGGTCTGAAAGATGCGTTATCAAGAGCACAAGTGACAATTCTGCAGTGGCGGCGAAACCGAGGAATAATGTAGGCCAATGAGTCCAGAATATTGAAAATCAATTAGGCTTTTTTATGAATGAGAAATGTGAATGATTAAGCCAAAAATCCAAAAAGCCAAAAAGCCAAAAGAGGATCTCCACGCTTGTTTGTAGCTCCAAGGATCAAATTCCAAAGCTGCTGGACCTCAGTCGATGTCCTGAAGCGTGCATCTTACCGTGGGCTCAAACATGTCAATTCACCAGACTTGGTAAGGATTTTCATTCACACAATTAGACTCTCATCGCATTGATATTCGCACAGCATCAAAACTATTCCCGCTTTTGAGCTCAGATTCCTTAGAATATCACAGAAACGCATTATATACTTTGCACCGCACTCACGGGCGTATCTAGAAAACTCTTTTTATTCTCAGATCTATCAATATTTACAAAAAAAATAAGCAAATGCCTATTCGCGAGTCTCGCAAAGTGCGGTGCCAAAATCTAGTTTACATAAGTATAGACGGAGCAAAAACCATAGGCTATTGTGCTTCGGTCGCCAAAATTAACTGAAGAGTTCCACACATGAAGAATTCAAGGTTAACAAAGTACAACACATCATATGCCCCTCCATGGCAGCTCGTTTCTTACTAGTCACTTCAAACATGTGGTGGAACAACTTTTGGCGGATTTGGATAGTAGAAAGCTGCCACAGCGATGTTGATGTACACAAGTACGCAAAGAGCACCTTCTAAGTAGTTGGATCTGCAATCTTTCAAGAAGTTTCCAACCACCAGAATGGACAGAATCAAAACGACGATAATAAAGAGATCGAAATTTAAATCCATTGGGATGTTAACGATCCAACCAATGATGACAACAAGGGGGGCGTTGAAAAGAGCTGTTTGAATGGTAGCACCTAAAACATGTGAAAGAGCCAAATTCATAGAATTGTCATGAGCTTCATCAATGGCTGTTAGATGTTCGGCAAATTTCTCAACAAGTGGAACCAATATCAGACCGACAAAGCTGTCGGAAATGCCATCCTCATCAACAATAAATTCAATGCTTTCCACAAGTCTGATAGCAGTGAATGTAACCATGCTAATTGCCACAATCAATGCCACAACGCATTCCGTAAATGTCAACTTTTCCTTTAGAAGATCTTCTTCATAATCTTCTTGTTTATGTTCATCGGCCTCAAAGATAGCGTCGTATATAGATTGGTGAGAGCGCATTTGGAAGTATACGTATAAGGCGTACGAAATCATGAGTAGGATAGACGTCATTCGTGAAATGTGGAGGACGGAATCAGCGAGTACGAAAGGATCATAATCAGAGTTGGCGCTTTTAACTGCCATGTTGAAAGCCGCGGGCACAATGAGACCGAGTCCGCTGATTCACTAGATTAGATGATTTGTTTTTGTGAGATATGGAAGAGCACATACGCCTGAAGAAGTAAATCACTTCCAACTTCACTAATTTCCTCATCAAACTCTTGCTCGTCGTGTGTCAATCCTCCTACGAAGAAGCACATGCCTAAACATAACAATTGAGTGGCCAATATAGAACCCATGATAGCGGCTTGCATGACTTGGAATTGTTGCCTGGCAAGAAGTACCATGAACATCACAATTTCAACAACAGATCCAAGGGTGGTTTCCATCAAAATGCCGAATACTTTGTCCAGTTTTCGGGATAACTCTTGGCCGGCAAAACCAATAAGATTTGCAGAAGGGATCATGGATAAATAGTTGAGAATGAATATGACTGTGTGCCATTCTGGACGGGCATATGTGATGACGATGGCAACGGGAACAATGGGCCATAGAAAATTGACGGCTTGTGAAGCACTACTTGAAGATTTCCAGCAAAGTTGAATACATTTGATAGGACTCAGCCCTCTTCGACCACTTTCGCCTTCTGGAGCAATACCTGTTGTCACTCTGAACCCTAGGTGGTTGACCTCGAAACCAGGAATGAGTCGATCTTCTTCGGTACTTTGTGGAGATCCACTCTCTGCACGAGCTTTATGCCTAGCAATAAGAACCTCATCTGGTAGGTTTGAAAAAGAGATTTGAATTGAGTGCTTCAATGGCGGACGAAGACCACCGGAATTTCTGGAGCCATTCGGCGGGGGGAGTGCACTTGTAGATGCCATGATTGAAGTTTAGTTGAGTTGTGTTTCTTCTCTCGTCTTTGGTTTTGGGGGAGGGGGTGAAGGAGGTGAAGGAGGTGAAGGAAGTGAAGGAGGTGAAGGGAGTGAAAGAAAGCAGCAAAGAACATCATGATGATACCTACGAGGAGAAATCATATGAGAAAATCTCATGTCGTTCCTGCCGTCGATTGATTGCAGCTACCATGTGTATGTTGCCTGACAGCCAGGAATGGCCATCGCGACTTCCACATCATTTTTGCTTGGCTGAATTGAATATCATGACGGATCGAAAGATAGAATCGTAGGTTGTGTGAACAGTGTAAAAGTCCACATTTGCAGGTTTTTCCTCAACATTCCTCGACATCAATAGCACCAATGCAGTTGAAGGACAGCTTTGATGATTGCTTCACATAATACAGTTGAACATCTGCAGTGATAGATGGACATGATGGTGCCCAGTTGAAGAAATCCGGGACGGAACAACATTTAGCCATAAATAACGTTATGTTTAAGGTTCAGGTTACAAATCGGATTTCACCAAATTAGAAATCAAAAAATGGTCGTGGGCCGACTACAATGTCCGATGCGAGCAGAATAACTGACCAAGTACAACACGGACTTCATGCACAACCAAGACGCCGAAACCTTAAACTTTGACTTCAGCTCCAATTCACAAGACGTCAAGGGTTCAAGACGTCAAGCGTCTTGCTTGCTCTGTAATCACGATGGGGCTGGCGACGACATTGGAATGCCTTGACACTTACACAAGAAGCTGATTGCTAATGCGTCTGTACCACACCTGTACCATGGCTGCTAGCTTGCTTGCTATATCAGCCCTTTTCCATTTAGGTATAAGTATTCGACATTGTACACGTCTAGAATTTGACGATCACTGCTTTGACAACAATCACTTTAACAAACATACTTAAAACTCTCTCAGACTTCACCCACCATTATCTACACAGCTTCTTTTCTCAAAATGTCTCCTGCTATTCCCAAAGATTCAACGGTCCTTGTTACCGGCATCAATGGCTACGTTGGATCTCACGTAGCTGACCAATTGCTCAAAGCCGGGTATCGAGTACGCGGTACTGCCAGAGATGTTTCCAAGGCGAAGAACTTGCTCAACCTTTGGGAGGAGCAATATGGAAAGGGCCGAGTGGAGGTGGTAACTGTACCAAAAATAGGCATTGAGGGAGCTTTCGATGAAGCTGTGAAGGGTGTCACTGGAATTGCACATGTAGCATCAAACATGTCCTTCTCGCCAAACCCAAATGATGTAAGATTTTGTCCATTCCATTGATAATACCTGTCTAACATCTGAACCCTTATCAGGTCATTCCAGAATGTATTGCTGGTGTAAACAGTATTCTTAATTCTGCAGCCGCAGAACCAAGCGTTAAACGTTTCGTTATTACATCCTCGTCTATAGCTGCAGCAAAACCAACGCCCAACAAGGAATTTTATATCGATGAAAATACATGGAATGATGAAGATGTCGAAGCAGCGTATGCTCCACCACCATATGATCCCTCGAGATCATGGATTGTCTACGGTGCTAGCAAAGTTGAGTCCGAGCGAGCAGTATGGAAGTACATGAAGGAAAAGAAACCAGCTTTCGTAGCCAACGCCGTCCTGCCAGATGCCGTTATGGGTCTAATTTTAGATCCAACTCAAGCGAGTTCTACTGGTGGGTTCGTTCGAAATCTTTACCTGGGAGATAACTCGGTTCTCAAAGATCTTCCTCCTCAATATTTCGTAGACGTACAGGATGTAGGCCGTCTTCATGTCTCTGCATTGATTGACGAGGATGTCAAGAACGAGAGACTATTTGCCTATTCCGAACCATTCAACAATAACACTTTGTTGAGAACTTTCCGCAAACTTCGACCCGATGCTAAGATCATGGATGACTTCCACGATGATAGTATCAATGACTTATCCAAGGTTGCGAATGAAAGAGCGGCGGAGCTTCTAACAAGAGACCATGGACGCGCTGGTTTTACAAAATTGGAGGAATCTTTGGCCAACAATATTCAAGGACTCTGAGTTTTGCTATAACGAGATGGGAGTTGAGCCGAATAATTTTGATAGCTATCACGGAAATATGTCACTACTTTGTTTACTTGCTTTTTTTTTCTTCCTGTAACATTAGATTTCAAGCGAATGTACCTACCTAAGTATCTATATATAGCGGACTCTCCTCCAATATTAATTGATACTATTACCCAAAACTCTTTTTTATCTTACTTCTTACCTCTCAATTCAATTTTGGATATCGATTATATACCCAATTATCTTGCAATCCTCAAGCAGAGTAAAACTCACAGTTGATGTGCGCTTTCTATAACATTAACTTTTACTTCACTATTGTTTTTCCAAGTTCAAACGCATCCAAAAGAGTCCACACGTACGTGATGTCCTATGTAATAAATCGATCTCTAGCAGCTCTTCCTTCCAATCTAAAATCTACGTTATGATAAAACCCCAAGGTTTATTATCACAGTGGATAGTTCATCTTTCCTTTAATCTCAATCCTCATTCTTACTTCTTATTACTATTATTATTACTATAATATAAAGAAAGAAAGAAAGAAAGACAAGCAGGTAAGTAAGTAAGTAAGTAAGTCATTAGTCATTATTAACATTTGATACTTAATACTTGATACTATAGTTAGTTATTAATAAACATACTCCCTTCAAATTAATAGGTGAAATTGTGAACGGACGGACGGATGGATGAATGAATGGATGGATGGATGGATGGATTGATGGTCCTGGTACTGGTATGATGTTTATATATATATATCTACTTTCTCCTCGATTTCGTTCTCATTTTTCATTTTTTCTTCTTTCTTCTTTCTTCTTTATTCATTTTTTTCACGGGATTTGTATTCATGGGATTTGTATTCATGGGATTTGTATTCATGGGATTTGTATTGTATTATATTATATATACAGCTTAATCTTAACAAACAAACAAACAAACAAATAAATAAACGAATTGGGGGGGTGGGGGGGGGGGGGCAGTATCATCCGATCTGTATTATATATAATTCAACAATTTGATAAGTTATATATATAATAAGAAAAGGAATTTTATGATAATAATATAATAATATAAATAATAAGAATAGGGATCACATTTTTGAATTTGATTGATTGATTGATTGATTAATTGATAATTAGCGAA
Organism: Botrytis cinerea B05.10; assembly: GCF_000143535.2. NCBI lineage: Eukaryota > Fungi > Ascomycota > Leotiomycetes > Helotiales > Sclerotiniaceae > Botrytis > Botrytis cinerea. The sequence continues at coordinate 2,810,762 of NC_037312.1, read as the reverse complement.
AAGTTTCGTAGGGGGGGTGAGGAATAGGATTTGGTGGGTAAGTGAGTGTCTCTGTTTCTCTTTCATCTCTCTCTCTCTCTCTCTCTCCCCTCCTTATAAATACATCCATCCATCCATTCATTCATTCATTCATTCATTCATTCAACTCCTAACTCCCCAACTCATACCTCCCCCAACTCCCCTTTCCAACTCTCAACTCTCAATTCTCAGTATCATCATCACAATCACCTCATCATCCCTCATCCCCCTCTCCCCCATCATAAAATCTACACATTGAACATACACAAAAACCTGCACACAAACCTACACATAAAATCTACACCTAGCACCCAGCACCCAGCATCCAGCACACAACCCATAAACTACCCCCTTCCCTCCCTCACCAAAAAAAAACATATATCACATCATAAAAAAAGTATATATTCCCAGGACTAGCATAGCATAGCAAGAATAGCAAAGCAAAGCAAATAAAATATCAATATTTCCACTCCCACCAAAAGACTCCTCAATTTTCATAGCCTCCCATCTTTGCTTTCCATTTCCGTTTCCATTTCCTTCAATATCATATCCACTCTACCCCCCCACCCCCCTTCTCTCTAAACCACAAATTTCCATTTCTCTGCCTCTTCTCCCCCCTCTTCTCCTCCCCACTCTTCTCACCCCAATCCCAAATCCAACACCCCCTAAGAAATAAAACAAAGCGCACCCAACATCAAATAAAACACAAACAAAGGAAACACCGCCAGTCCCACTCTATTCTTCACCACTCCACTTCCTCCCAAGATACTAATACCCGCTGCCATACTCCATGCCACCAGGACAATGTAGATTGGGATTCGGGGGATGGGATGAAGACCTAGTGCTGAGAGAAGAGCTGCGATGACAAGAGGAAAAAGGGTATAACCTATGATACAGACGGATTGGGCGAAGGAACTTGAGAGGAGGTCAGTCAAATCTTTATAGGAGAAAAAGAGAAACGGAATGTAATAAGGAAAAGCAAAAAAGAAAGAAATGCAGAAAAACTCACATATTGCCCCCTAGCAATTTAATCTGCACCGTCACCACCGCCTCCCCCAGCCAAACCATAGCAAAAACCCCACTAAAAACCTTACTCATCTGATCTCCCCTCGCCCTAAAACTCAACAACAGCGACAAGCCCAAACAAAAAACCAACGGACCCCATAAATCCCAATCTCTCAATCCCTCGCTCATAGCATTTCCCTGTGTCAAACCCTCTACATCCGTTACTCTACCAATCATACCCCTCAACTCTTCTCTGGCCCCTTGAATCCCATTTTCTCGAAACTGTGAATATGCGCCTCGCAACCCATGGGAATCAATCATCGATCCACCGAAAAGATATTTCGGATACAGCACTTCGCGCATTTTGGACCAGATGGCTGTGAGATCGCGCGAGAGTGTTTCCCAAACTGATTCATCGAGGGTGTTTGTGGGTGCGCGACGATCTTCGCCTGGGATGCGGGAGGTGAGATAGTTTTGGGAGGATTGCGTCGAGGATTGTGTTTGTTGGATATTTCCGGTGAGGGGAGTGCGGGAGGTAGTGGCATTGAGGGGATCGTCGAGATCATCGAGAGTTGCTGGGTAGATTGGTTAGCAGATGTAGACGCATGAATGAGAATGGCAGCTGTGAATCAATGCAGAGTATATAAGAAGGAGGGGAGAAATCATAAACCATAGAAAGATCAATTTATTAACCCTCTCCCTCCAAGTATGCCATAATACGACATGATAACATCTTATAACCAATACTCTCTCCCTCTCCCCCTCCACAGAACAACCAAAAAACACAAATCAAATAAACATACATACCATCATCAGGATCAATCAAGTCATCCTCCACGCGAGGTTGATCATAATGCTGATACGGATTCGAAGACGAAGCCATGACGTCTCAATACTTCCGTCGTATCGAATCAACAGCGTTGACAATACGATAGATAACACAGTATCGGAGAGAGGTCCCGGGATGCAATTGCGAGCGCAAGCAAACCACCAAATACCAGAAACCCTCGCAGACCTTCGAAAGCAACCGAACTCTCAAAGCGAGTCTAATCGTCGGAGTCGTGAACGAATGAAAGCCAACTCGCAGAGCGTAGGACCACAGACAGCGAATGCGAATTTCCTTTCCGAATTTCCAAATATCGAGTCAGGGAACGAACGGAAATGTATTTATCGTATCGTATCGTGTCGAATCGAATCGTATCGTAGATGTATATGCGATCGTTCTTTCCGACAAGATATCTTCTCTTCCGCGTTAATAAAATTCGTGAAGCTATCCAAATCCAAATCCAAATCTCAAATTCCACGGTTTCCTCAAGCTAAACCAGAGCTGCGTATTCGGGGGTGCGCGCTAGACTATTTATGGTTAGATCTCCCGTTTGACATGTGTGTGTGTGAGTGTGAGGTCCGAGCTTTTTTTAATCTTTTCGTGCTTTCTTTTGAAGTCTCTGGTGGTGATGGTTTGGTTGTTACCGTGGGTTACTATATTGCTATATATTATAATACTATATATCATAATACTATATATTATATCACTACAAATTTCACAAACCAATCATCCCTAAACACCAAACCAAAATCCCATTCCAGCAAATAAAAGAGTGTGTTGCTATATGCTATAAGTTAAGCTATAAGTTAAGCTATTTGCTACTTTCCCAACAAGTTATATCACATCATATCGAGCGGTATGTAAACACCCCGTGAATCGTAAAAGAATCATAAACATCCCCTGCAAGTAGGCACATCAAAATCCCCCAAAGAACGACTAACTAACTAACTCATCATCGCAACACTGCATCAAATTCTCATGTCGAAATCGGATTTTCTCTTTCCTCCCCTCTTGCCTGTAATCAAATCCCCCTTCAATCCAGCGCTCTGTCCAGTCATTGGATACAAGTCTCGTTGCTTTACACAAGCTTGTCTGGTAGGGAGAGATACTATTAATGAGTACCATTACCATTACCATTACCATTACCATGATGACCATTACCATAACCATTATTTCCCATTCCATTTCCGTTTCCGTTTTCATTTCCAGGAGCGGAAGTACCAGAATATCCATTATTCTGATCAGCATAACCAGTTGTACTGGCTGGTTGATAATCATGTTGAGCATAGCCATCAGGTCTCATTTCGCCCAACTTTCTTCTCTTCTCTCGTCTCTCATTTCTCTCCTCTCTGAAAACATGACCAAGTGAATGGCCCGTTTCCTTTCTCTTCCCATTTCTTCGAGCCCAATCCACTTCTGCTTGATTAACCGGCGGATCCATTTCGGTTGGTCCATGAGGATTCCAAACGGGTAATGCTGGAGGTTGAGATCTGGGACCAGGGATTCCACGCCCATACGCTCCAATATTTCCATTGATACCACAGAGTGCCCAAGCAAATACAGCCACTTCTCGAATACTCTTGATGGATTCTTCTTTAGATGCACCAGGTTGAAGAGCCGTAGCTTCGTGACCATGAACAAAGCGATCATTTGGATCCGGCTGAACAACATGTGGTGCAATTGGATTAACACCCCATGGAGCAATAGCTTGATGTTCAATACGAGAAGTAGCAGGAGCTTTACGCAAAATGACAACCAAGCCATCCGAAGTACAAGAAATGACAGCTTCCAATTGAATTTGTTGAAAGACTGCTAAAACTTGACCAGTACTGGGATTAGCAGCAGATCTTTGACGATTGTTTCGTCGAATGACGCTTTCTCTGCTAGGTTGAGAAGTAGCTCGTGTGGTTGTTGGAGAAGGTGCTGAGTTGGAATTTCCACCAACTGCATCACCTTCATTCTCATCTTCACTTCCACTAACATCACTAGCATCATCAAGGGCTTGATTGAGTTCTTCGATTTCATGAGGATGGCGTGGATCGCGACACCAAAAGATGAGATGAGCGATGGAATCGTTTCCTTTGGCGCTTTCGATAGCAGCAATGGATTCGGTCAAGCATTGTTGTTGAATGCACTCGTAAAAGCTTTTACCAACAATATATTCCTTACTGATGCCAAGAACTTTTTCAATTGCTTCAGTGGAATACATGACTGTCAAGCTTCGAGTGAAACGATTGAGGATCAAAGCAGCTCTTGGTTCGCGGGTAGAAGTTTCCGTAACTGGGTCTCGAAATTTGAAGGAAAGGTTTTCCAACATGTGATATCTCAAATCCTTTGGAGGAGCAGTGAAACGTTTAACCAAGCTCTTGGAAGTTTCCTTTCCTAAATCGCTGTTAAAAAATTGAAAAGAATAGGGAGGGAGAAAAAATCATACTGATAGCTCCACGAATTCTATCCATGTAATTTTCATGCGAGTCCGCAGTATATTGACTCGTACAAGCAACCAAGACATCATGAACAACCGTGAAAACACATTCACAAGTAATCCAGTCAGTTTTCCCACCTGCAAGGGGTTGCTTATGTGCAATTCTGGCATGATAGATAACAGCAGCTTTCTCCAAGTGAACACCCTGACTTGTAGCTTGACGAGCAAATGGAGTATTGTCGTTGTTCTTATCGAAATACTCGAACCAAGCTTTACCTACAACATCCTCAGGTTCATACCCAAGAATTTCAGAGATTGACTCTGAGGCGTACAGAATGTTGGCTTGAGGGGTAAGGTCTGATTAGAAGTAAACGTTAGCCTAATACATCAAACATTCTTGAATCAATAAAATAAATGACGCTCCGCTGGCCCTCCGGGGGCTACTGCCGTAGGGGCCGACTAGTAGTGAAAATAAGATCTTCGAGCGTAGCGAGCAAAGGGGGTTTGGGGGCTTGCCCCCATAATGATACTCGTAATCATTTGAATACCTTACTGATTGTTCTATAACAAAGAGATATTGCCCCTGGACTATCTTATCCACCCAAGGTTTTGAATATTGCTCCCGAATGATACCAATAACAAAAGGAACATCAACAAGAAAACTTTTCCTTATGATGTCCTACTAATCTCCGCCCATCATCATTGTCCACATGAAAGCGGCCCTCTTTTCCCCATAAACATTTACTTTTCCACAAACCATAGTAATAAGAAGCATTTCTGGTATCATTGTACAGTTTAGAGAAAGAATTTACTCACTGTGAATAGTCATAAAAGTAGTCTCCATTTTGAAGAATCTGGCGTTTGTATCTCTAATAAGATGCTCAGTTCTATTGGTAGACGATTTGAATCGAAGGACTCGAAGTTGACCTTTCAACAAGTGATATGTATAAAGTGTGATGTGAGGAATGGAAAATAAAAATATTGAAAAGGGGGGGGGCTAGGAAGGTTATATAGAAACGGAGCTAGATGTATGTGGTCCTATTTTGGTATGGTGATTGGACATGATAATTTCATTGAACTGAGGCAATGGAATAATGCTTTCTGAAGGAGATCGTCGATCCAAAAGCATAAGAATAGGTTGGATTGGTTCGAGAAGAGTTTGGGAGGCGATGCGTCTGTCATGTGTAATGTCTGAGTGCTCTCAACCCCGCGAGGCCATTTGAGGGAAATCCCTAACCCCGTTCCCGAAATGCAGTACCACTGACTGTTGCTGTTGCGTATTCCACCGCGACCACTTTCACGGCCACTTTTGAATTGAGCACTATAATTGGATGACTGCGGGAGAACAAGCGAATCGAGGGCCTTTCTCCGTCTATGATGATGATGGACCCTAGGGGTCGTATTGCCCTGTTCCCAGGATTCAATTGATCGACAGGGTACGAATATGCAGACTTTTTTTTTGCCAGGAAGGAGTGTGCGTGTGTACTAGGTAGGTATCTTTGCCGCTGTGCCGCTGTCACAAGGGTTGCAGTCTAATAAAGTACGAAGTATGTATGTGTGTATGTATGTTCGGGACTGGGAAATGGAAATTATTTATGAAATGGAAAGGGGTTGGAGTAACCAGCCGCTGTTACAACTTTCAGGAAAGCCAGGTCAACGTTGTGTTCCGAAGTTCTAACAAGAGGATTCTGGGAGGGGTTATAAAAGGTGCCATGCCGTCCGTGTAGGGCGTCTAGTGTAATGGTGTCGTATGCATGATGGAAATGATGGAAAATGATGGAAGAGTTATGAGAGTGCGTTTTTCTTTTTTTGTCTCGAATTTGGATGAATAGTGCCCAGTCGATTAGTCGTCTGTCGTCTGTCGTCGTGGATTTGTGTTTTAGCCCATCTAGATGATGTGATGGGATGGGATGCGATGTTTCTCTTCTCTTGCAACCTGTATAGGGAAAAACTCCTCGGCGCTAAAACCGGCTACGATAAACTACAGACATCGTTTAAGTGTTTTTTAGTGTGCTTAGTATTTTTAGGGATTTTTAGAATGTAACCTTACAGACCTCCCTGTGTCAAATCCCCAAGAAGGGTGATTTCTGAAGATATAGTTGGTTTTTTTGATTTTCCAGGGTCGACGATGTTCCGAGGGGTTGATGATAAAATTCCTGCCAGCATGTAGACCCACCTCCTGAGTAGCGGGCTGGGTATGGCATTCGAGTCAGAGGTTTATATACAGAGACGAGAGAGGTTAGATTTTACTTACCAACTAGTCATGTTTGTTGATACCTATCCTATCCTATCCTATCCCGTCCTTCCATTTCCCGTTTGGTAACTTCAGCTCGATCGTCTAAACTCTTTCCGTGGACTTCTTGCCATATTTGATATCTTCAATCCAATTCAGATACTCGGCCTCCATGGCAATCCCCCCCCGGAGGACCAGCGGAGCGTTATTCACTATTGTCGATTACAAACCTAGACAGATATTCTAGACCGTGCTGTCCCATATGCTACTTACTGTATTCAGGCTTCAGCCTCAAAAAGTGCTTGGCTATGACTAGGGCTTGAGATAATAAATACTATCTACAAGGTATTGGGAATCCATCCATCTATTGGTCGAATTGACCCAGGGAATTTGAGAAATATCTGCAGGATCCCCGTTGGATGGGGATTGTCTTTGCGGAAACTCAATTGATTCCCTTTGGCTCCCCACACGCATCAAACAAGCCATATGTTTCTCAGCTTCGTCTCTTTGGCTCGTTCGTCTAGTCAGGCATACCGGGAGGTCCATTCTTTCCCCGTGTTATTACTGTGGCATGATTAATGCGTTCTCCCAAGATATCAGGATGGGAATATATTAAGGGGAGCTGGTGGAGGGGCGCAAGTACATGACAAGACAGCGTACGGGAACCATCAAGTAACACCCGCCTATGCAATGACACCTATCACCAAGAGAATGATGAGCATGAAATAACGAGGATTTGTAAAAAGCTCGACGGCAAGTCATATGGATGCACGCTCAGTTACGGGATCAGGAATATGGGAAATCGGATATATTCGGGAGGAACAGAAAGGCCGAGAGGACATAGGTATGTATCTATCTTATTGTGTGCTGTGTGTGTGTGCTGCTATGTACCCGTATGTACACAATGAAATGCGGAATGCTCGCATCGACATCTCTGTGCCTTTCGTTCTTTTCCCTTTTCTTTCGTGTTCGTATTATTGGATTGCTTGCCACGCTGAATGATATCATGATGGCCAAAAACGTCTTGTGTCCTGGAGAATTCTGGGTCGGACGAATATGTAACGTTGATCGGTGGTGGTCTTAACAAAAGCAATACTGAATCAGGGCCAGTAAGTACTACGAAGCAAGTGGTAAGTACGCGGCAAGCGTGGGTAGCAATGATGGACGGATGGCTTTGATGCAACCATTCGGCAACTCAACGGAAGCGTTTGAACACGGTGAATGGATCATAGTGATGGGCAGGTGGGTAGATGGATAGATGGGTAGATGGGTAGAGGGAGGGTGGTGAACAGATAGAGAGATGGGTAGGTAGAGGATTTCGATATATATCCAGCTATATATATCCTGGATATACGTGTTTGGTAATTACAGGAACACACAACTGCAATTGATTGGACGATCCTGTATTTTTATCTGTGGTTTTATAGGTATTATATGTGTATTACACTTCGACTGCACTGTAGCTTGTTGCTTGTCTATATCATTCCTTATTATACATTTCCTATATCATGCTAAATCACACTAACCCCAAACGGGATTCTCAGCAAAACTTCCACCACTCACTTCCCTTCCTCACGACCCTTTACCCTTCCCGCCGCCTCAACCACCATCAACACCACCACCACCGCCGCCGCCACCCACCACTACCACCATCCACCAAAACTCCCCGAGTCATTTAGCCCTTCAATTTCATTCCTACCTGCCTACCTACCCACACACCTACCTAGCCAATCAATCAGCTCATCGTCTGAATACCCAGGCACGGCACGCAGCGCAACGATAATCAAAATTGAAGGGAAATCAAAAGATAAGAAACATACGTCGGAACTTGATTCCATACGGCATGAATGATACCCAGTCTTGAGAGCAAAGACGGGATAACTTTAATCTTGACATTCAATCACATCCAACCACATATTGAAAAGAGGTAAGCAAAGTCAATGCTGATATCAAAAAACAAAACAAAACAATCTTCCGCTGCACTATGCCTTGGATGGATGTTCCATTATCAAAACATTGAATGCCCACCCAGACAAAACCTCTTCCGTGAATTTGGTAGGTTGAGAGGTCGTCCAAAGTTACACAATCAATATGCGTGCAAGATCTTACTATGCTTTTCTTTTTTCTTCTTCTTTTCTTGGACGAATGCATGAGCTACGACGGGCTGGGACGATTATGCCTTTGGAACATTCGAACCGGTCTGTATTCTGAAAAGCATGGCTGGTTTGGTGAAACGAAACACCAAACGCCAGAAACGCCAAACACAAACATCCATCTCCATAATCACGTGGACTAATCATTCTCACTACTCCAGATTCATCTCAAATCTCGATGAGAACTTCTATCAAATCCCTTCTCGGAATTCATTACCGCAAGTCGGTGGAAACAACTTCTTGGTCGGGTTATTAATCGACAGCAAGTGCACCCGTTTGTTCTCATCTCGGGTTCCATCTTCATATTCAATGAAGGTATCGGTCCGTATTTTGAATCAAGTACTACAGAATCGAGATCAAGTGTATTTTTGTAGTATCAACTCCGAGAGTCAAACCTCTCCTACATTGCATCCTGCAACGCCTATCACATTTCAACCCGCATTGAACTCCATTCAAAATATACCGACAGCCAATCAAGTAACTATTTACTCTTACTAAATCATGACTTGGAAACATGGGCATGGTGAATGGGAATTGCCGAAATTAAAAGAGGCTCATCAATTTGCGGTAAGTTCGTACATATCCAAATATGCAACCGCGGGTGTTTCTCAGAGCATGTCGGTGAGGATTTGATATGCTTCCACCAACGTTTTCTTATAAGCGTATCAAGAAAGATTCCTCGGTGAGCGGAAAAAACCCAACATCTAACTGGATATATCATTCTTTAGAATCTTCCTACCGGTATGTGATCACCCGTTTCGGTATCCCCTCATATCTAATTATGGCCTGACAAGTTTCAGAAAAACGTAAGAATGCCCCAACAATCGAAAATAATGAATTTTGGACAGTTAAATTTTATCCGTACAATAAACCTGGTGTCGATCCTATTTATGCGGTGGTAGGTGGGAGACATGTAAGTTTTTCCTCTTCCTTCAGTCATCACATCTAAATTACTAAATGAAACACAGATTTTGATATGTAGACCCCCTACTGACAAAAAAGGAATCGAGGTCGTACGGTTGATTATCGACGAGGAGGTAAGTCATTGATTTCAATAATCATGTTATGATTGATCATTGATACGAGATCTTTAGCCAGATACAGAGCATTACGCATGCTGTTGGACAAAAGATTTAGCGAAGCCTCTCCTTTGTGTAGCAGGACTCAATGCCAAAATCAAGATTTGGGATGTACTTTCGGGCGAACTTATTAGGGTGAGTGACATTGGTATGTCTTCGTGTACCAAATACTAATTATTATTAGGTACTTGTAGGGCACGGAGGAGTATGATCACTAATTCATCATGAAGTAGAATCGAAAAGACTGATCAGTGATAGGCAATTAATGAATTGATAATCTCTCCAACTGACCCTCAGATATTAGCATCTTGTTCTAAAGATACTACAATTCGAATCTGGAGTTTAGATCGAAACAATGAGGAACATCCTTGTGCGGCGATATTATCAGGAGGTCATAGAACAACCATTCTAACAATCGTATGTCCATACCATGTCCATATCATTCATAAACTTATCTTATATCACTAATTCACAAAAGGCTTTTCATCGTTCTGGTCGATATTTGTTGTCTGGTGGAGAAGATTACATGATATGTCTTGTTAGTATTCGTATTCTGGGGAGAAAGATATGATTTTTAACATATTTAGTGGTCATTGCCCATCTTTCCGGATGTTAATACCGCAACAAATAGAGCGACAGAAATTCAATTTCCACATTTCTCGACATCTGAGATTCATACTAGTGCAATCGATTGGTAGTTCCTCATGTCTCCATCATCACCATATTCAATTCCTCTTTGCCCCTTCCTTACCTCAGGCCACAACTGAAAATCTATACTGACCTTCTCGTCCCAAGCGTTCAATTCCACGACGATTCTATTCTCTCTCGGTCAGCGTGTGAGGACTGTATAGTACTTTGGGATATCACAGGATTTGATTCTGAAGGTCGACCTCCAAGTCAAGATGAAGCACCAACTCAACATGAGGCCGCTAATGGGAGTGCAACTTTAACATGTTTTACGGACCCAACAAAGAACGATCCTTATGTTAGGTTAATTGAGTATGTATTCTTTTTTCTTTTTCTTCTGTTTCCTAAATTTTTGTGTCCCTCTTCTAACAGAAGACTTGTGATTTTGTTTTAATCTGGTTGTATTTGTTCAATGCATGATAACCAGAAGTAATCTCCCTTTCCACTCCAATCCCAATGTATAATAGTACTAGTAACTATTTTATGTTGCTAGGATTCTTCTTGGTATATCATGGGGGCAAGCCCCCAAACCCCCATAGCTCGCTGCGCTCGAAGTTATGAGTTTGATTTTTTTAATGTTAGGCGTTAAAATATTTTTCCCGCGCGTATGGCGTGGCGTGGCACACTTCCTTAGGTTGTCATTCTTGGCTTCTCCGGCAGGTGAGATGTTATTCTAGTCTTTGGATGGACACGATTTGTTATCATTGAAAAAAAGATATTCTCTCCGAATAGTCTGCCTCCACGGCAGTGGCCCCCGGAGGGCCAGCGGAGCGTCATCCTTCAGATTTACATCATTCCTTTTGTATCTTTATCATCATGCTTCCATCTTTAATTTTACCAGTCCTGAACTAATTCCAACTCAGATTTTCCGCTCCCGGAACAGAAACTGCTTGGATCCGCTTCTCGCTTTTTCAAGGTATTCCGATTTCAAATCAATCTGACTCCGGTCCCGATCAAAACTTAGACCCAGACACTGGCCTTCCTCAAATATCTCATTCTATACTTGCAATCCCTGCTCTCGGATCCAAAGTTTACTTTTGGGATCTCAATCGTCTAGTCGCTTATGATGAATATTTACGCTCTTTACCTCCGCACTTTACTTCTAAACATGACCCTGAACCACAAGGGCCTTTTTCTTTATCAAACTCCGGCTTAACCTCTGGTCAGCAAACTCCCAATTTGGAAGAACAACCCCAAAGTAAAATGAAGCGTCCTGCATTCTTAACTCCTTTCCGTACCAGAGCTAAAAGAGGAGGTGCTTTCAAAAGTGTCGCAGATAGAGTAAGAGATGCAAGTCCAGCAAGTTCTACCACCACCACCACAAGTACTTCTGGCCCCTCTTCACACTCAAATATGAACTCTCACCCCAATCTCAACGGATTGAAATTGGAAGGTGAAGCAGAAGGCATCGTTGTTGAGAAAATCCCCACCACGAGAATGGATATTAAATTGTGGAATCAAAAATATGATATTCGTCAGGCGTATCCGTTGAAGAGATTGCAGCCGCATAAGGTCGAGACGGTTCCAGGGTGGAGTTTTATGGGGAGGGGTTGCGCTTGGAGTAGAGGGGGGGAGTGGTGTGTGGTTGCTGGGGGGGAGGGGGTTGTGGCGGTTTTGGGGAGGGGGGGTGTGGGAGAGAAGTGAGGTGGATGGGTTGGGATAGGATGGGTTGGGGATGAGAGATTGTATTTGTAAAATTAAAAGCGCAACAATAAATGATATATAAATTCTCTTCCTCTTCCTCAATATGTCGAATCTTCAAACCCAAACTCAAACTCTTGAACTGAACAAAAGAGCACTTACTACTTACTCCCTTTAATTCTTTAACCCTTTAACCCTTTAACCCTTAAATACCTTTCCTTTCCTTTTTTCTCTCCCTTCCTCTTCTATTCTCATTCTCTTCTCATACCTCCTCATATCTTCTCATACCTCCTCATACCTCCTCATATCTTCTCATACCTCCTCATACCTCCTCATACCTCCTCACACTTTCTCATACCTTCTTACATCCTACTCTCTCTCTCTCTCCATCTCCATATAATATGAATAAACAAATAAACAAATAAACAAATAAACAAATAACAATCAAAAACTACAAAAACTATAAAAACCAAAGAAGAAGAAGAAGAGAAATAAAGTCATGAATACTAGGTATAACTATCTATTACACATGACAATGAATATATACTTGATTAATTTTCTCATTTCTCATTTCTTGTATAATTTCCCATGTGATTTCCAGTAATAGTTAGTTATATAATCTTTCTTACTCTTATTATTATTGTAATAAAATGAAAATAAAAGAAAGAAAGAAAGGGGTTATATATTTCAGAAGAATAAAAGAAATGATAAAATGAGAAATCATATTATAGACCAGTAATTTCATATCAGTCATAGATAGATAGTAAAGTATTACACGAAGATTCAAAAATTGAAGAATATATTATTGAATTGATATACTAGATAATAGACAAACAGTGTGTTCATATAACATTTCAAGAAAAGAAAACTAAAATTCTTCTGATATTGAATTTCGAAATATTTTTGACAAGGTAAATTCCACAGTACTCCTCCCATACTCCGATGATATACTAGACAGACGACTTTCTATGCTCCGGTTTGAGGAGCAAGAATGACTGGATAATTGAGTTCTAGAGATGCTTTGGGATTATTCTTCAAAGGAACAAAATCGACAATGAGTGAATCTTTCACTGCAAAGACTGAGTCGTTTTGAAGATATTCGTCTTTGGAATTGAAGATTTGGGTTGTGAGAGGTTTGTAGTCATCGTGTTGGACCTGTGAATTGTGTGTTAGTTCGAGATATAGGTCAATTCTCAAAACGAAACCTAGAACTTACAATCAAATGGATATGTGCAGGTCGGAATGGATGTCTGTCTAATAATTGTAGGATTTTGCCAGCGGGACCTTGAAATGATTAGCTTTACCTCTTCGAAAATGATAAATGACATACCATCAAAAGGAACAGGATAAGGAGTTGGCTTCAAGCAATAAAATCCATAATGTCCATTCTCATCAGTCTTAAATTTTCCTCTCAAGTTATGTTCCGCTTGTTCATCATCTTGTTGTTCATATAATCCATTGGTTGATGCTTGCCATGCATCTACCGTAGCTCCAACTATAGGCTTTTTGGTCGTATGATCTGTGACTGTGCCATGCATGTACACTATCTCTCCATCATCAACTGCCGTTTGAATAATCGAAGATTCGTTTTCCAAGACTGGAGCATCATGTCGAAAGAATGGTCCAAGAATCGCACTTGCGGTGGGAGCATCAACTGCATCTGCAGCTTTTTTGAATGTGATTTCGTCCACGAGTCTGAGAAGTTTGTTTGTTAGAGATACGGGCCAGTACTCTGGGAAGAATTAAAACATACGATTCTAAGCCAATGACGTCGCAAACTAATTGTCCCTCATTTCTCTTATGGTCGCTCATCTTTCCTGCTTCATTGAGAAGCTCTACTCCCAACATCCATTCATCAACTGTAAGTTCTACCTCTCGCGCAAAGTCGTGGACATGTTTGATGAGACATCCCATAACTTCTCTCATACGAGGACTGGTCTTGGGTCCCATTGCGTCAATGACATTTTGTGTGAAGTTTGGATCGAATTTATGTGAAGCATTGCCATTGGTGTCTGCTATTGCGTTGGCCATTTTGGATATGTGGACAGGTATGAGTGAGGGCAAAAGAAGATGGAAATGATAGATATATCGTTCAATTCATGGAATTAACAGTTGGACGACATTGAATATATATATCCGTCGGAAGGGTACTGCACTTCCGTCGGATCATGGCGGCTTAGGATCAACTTTCCACGAAAAACACAACTTCTCGGTCCACATAGCGGCCACCATTTCCAATTGCTTACAATTGATGAGACAATCAGTTCCTACATGTTACAATTGTTAAGTTTTAGACCCCGCAACACCCCACAGTATGGATCGATTTTTGGTGTCGACGGAATGAATCAGTAGATGGAGCTTTGGGATATTTGGGATGTGAAGGGGAACTTAGGTAAGGGACATTGGTGGGGACCGGAGATAAGTGCTTGGAACCAATCGGAGGTTTGAGATTTACGAGCCAGCTAGGAACGGAAGACTTGGAGATCTCCTTACCTCCCCGATGAGGAAACCCCGCAATGATGCATCTGTCGGGACTGCCGCGTGTGAAGAGTGGTGGGTGACATGAGTGAGTGAGCTTCAATTCCGCAATCCGCGTTATCCACTGCATCGAGAGGAGAGGGGACGAAAGGCAAGCGGAGGAAAAGCAAGCAGAGGAAAGGCAAGGACAGTGACAATTCATGCCCAGGGAGATACAGTCACCAACTACAGTGTCTTTGCTTGTTTCGATCGTCTGAAAGTCTCCACACGATACAAACCATTCACCCAAGACCCAGGCAGAACGACAGGCAAATTGAAAACAGAAAGACGAAGGGGTATATATATACACATATATACATCCATATATCTGTCTGCAATTGCAAGGCCACTTCCTTCTCGGGCCCGTAACGACTTCCCTTTCAAATACAAGAAAGCCGTGGCTTTATTGTCATCTGTCATCTGCATCACCAGGATTGCGAAGAATGCTACTCTTCGGACGCCAATTGTGACCCTCATATGTAACCCCGCATCGAGCTGGAGTTGGGAGAACAGCTTCAAGTTAAACTCTCAAGGCAATTCCGTGAACCACGGTCTATTTCCCCTTTCAATACTTCAATTAACCAAAACTTTAAGTTTCTTTGCGATATATCTTCACTAGACTTCCATAATTTCTACTGTGAGACTGTCTGAATCGGAGGCGACCAAGACACATTTACGCCGTGTACAAACAATGGACATGACTCGGAAAACCGCCTCAAAAGTGGACGTTCTCATAATTGGAGCTGGTCCCGCTGGTCTTATGGCAGCAACATGGATGGCTCGTTGTGGAATCAATGCTCGAATCATTGACAAGAGAGGCACCAAGATCTTTAGCGGGTATGGATTATCGGAAGTCTCGAGGTTCAGCAAGCCCATGGACTAACATGAGTTTTGTCACAGTCAAGCTGATGGACTCCAATGCCGGACCTTGGAAATTCTTGATTCGTTTGGCTTTGCCGATAGAGTATGGAAGGAGAGCAATCATATGCTTGAGATTTGTCTCTGGAATCCAGACTCTGAAGGAAAGCTGAGAAGATCGGATAGAATACCAGATACTATACCAGGAATCAGTCGGTTCCAACAGGTTGTTTTGCATCAAGGTATGCATAATGGATGATTTCATGGCAGTAACAAGTAACTAATATAAACGTCTCTTCCCAGGTCGAATAGAAAGCTTCTTTCTCGATTCTCTCGAAGAACATAGTAAAATCAAAGTTGAACGTGGGATATCTCCATATACGCTAGCATTCGACGAAACAAAAGCGGAAGATCCGGATGAATATCCTATTGAAGTCGTTCTACAACATCTCACCGACGGCCAAATTGAGCCCAAGCAGACCCAAGCAACGATAGATGGAGCAGCAACCTCGGATGGTCTCTTCCGAAGTAACATAGCGGCTGATAATGACACCGATGAAGTTTTGAGTGATGCACATGAAAATGAACTGACAGTAATAAATGAGACGGTCAAGGCAAAATATCTAATAGGATGTGATGGTGCACATTCTTGGACACGAAGACAACTAGGAATTAAACTCGAAGGGGAACAAACCGATTTCATTTGGGGTGTACTTGACATTATTCCTATCACAAACTTTCCAGATATTCGAATGCGATGTGCAATTCATTCTTCGAAGTCAGGTAGCATGATGGTCATCCCAAGAGAAAACAAACTCGTCAGACTCTACATACAAATCACCACAACAGAAATCGGATCAACGGTTGAAAGAGGTTCCATAAATCCCAAAATGATTTTGGATTCTGCCCGAAAGATAATGGCACCTTACAAACTAGACTACGAATACTGTGATTGGTGGACGGCGTATCAAATTGGTCAGCGAGTTGCCTCGAATTTTTCTCAGTACGGTCGTATATTCCTGGCTGGCGATGCAGTACACACCCATTCTCCTAAAGCTGGACAAGGGATGAATGTTAGTATGCAAGATACATTTAATTTGGGATGGAAAATAGCTGCCGTTCTCAATGGAACTGCTAATCGATCCATCTTGAAAACGTACGAAACTGAACGCCGCCATGTTGCTCAAGAACTCATTGCCTTTGACCATAAATTCTCTCGACTATTCTCTGGTAGACCAGCAAAGGATATTATGGATGAAGAGGGCATTAGTATGGAAGAATTCAAAGATGCTTTTAAGAAGGGGAATTTATTTGCTAGTGGTGTGTCCGTTAATTACGGCGCTAGTATCATTGTTGCCAAAGCTGACGATGCTGATGATGCTGAAGCAAATGGTTATGAGATTCAAGCCACCCAGGATATTAACGCTAGAGTTATAGGAAAAGAACATTTGGCTACTAATATCAAAATCGGAATGCGAATACCCAGTTTCAAAGTCCTCAATCAATCAGACGCGAGACCTTGGCATTTTCAAGAGCTCTTAAAGAGTGATGGACATTGGAGAATTGTAGTTTTCGCAGGAGACATATCAAACGGGAATCAAATGTTTCGAATCAGAACTCTAAGTGAAGGATTAGAAGCACTCGTTGCAAAGCATGCATTGGGAACTGACTCGATAATCGAAGTTCTGATGATCCATAGCGCACCGCGAATACAGATTGAACTTCTAGACCTTCCGGATATCTTTCATCCTTGGAGTGAAAGGAATGGTTATGATTATAGCAAGGTCTATGTGGATGATCTTTCGTATCACGAAGGGCATGGAAAGGCATATGAGGGGTTTGGAGTGGATAAGGAGAGGGGTTGCTTGGTGCTGGTGAGACCGGACCAGTATGTTAGTTGGATTGGGGAGTTGGAGGATGGAGGTGATGTTGAGAGGTTTTTGGGGGGGGTTTATGGTTGACAAGGTGGAGGGGGATGGTGATGGAATGGAAGGGAATGGATTTGATGGGTGAGGATTTTGGGTTGGGATGTAGCGGTTTGTGGGTTGTGGATTGTGGGAGTCTTTGGATTCGACGAGTATGTACATCTATCTATCTTATAATTTATTAGGTAAAAAAATCTAGAGGAAGGCTTCGGCATTCTTTGGGTAAAATGTGTTCAAACTCTCGTGCGAGGAGTGCTAAACGCAATCCATGATTCAAGCTTCAAGGCAGGAGTTCCAGGCGGAAAATCAAGATTTCAAGGGTAGGGAGGGAGGCAGGCAGGAAACTACAGTGAATTTGGAATGGAAATCAAATGTCTTGGATGTCTCGGGCCTGAGCAGAAACAGCGAGTCCGTTGTGGTTTTGAATGTTCAATGATATGATGAAGGAGTTGGAGTTGGATGTGGATTAATGGGAGAGAGGGCGTGGGGAGAGTGGAAGAGGAGAGCGGAAGAGGAGAGTGGAAGAGGAGAGTGGATGTGCAGAAATGGTTTGGGGTATGCATATCTATGAATTTGAGGAATGGGGGATGCGGGTTCAGGAATGGTGGAGATCTTGTTAGGGCTGGAATTGGAGTGGGCGTGAACGTGGATCTGGATGTGGATATGGATGTTTCGATGTGACTGTTTGGATGAGTTTGTAAAGGGGGATGATATTACTAAATAAGATTTTTAGGGTTTTATCGCAGAGATTCTTTCTATTGTTATCGGTGTTGTTATTGCTGTTGTTATTGCTGTTGTTATTGCTGTTGTTATTGCTGTTGTTATTATTGAGACTACCACAGTCGTCAAACCTCGATTTTTTTTATTTTTTTTTACAAATGATATCATGGTATACACATTGCACAATCGAGCTGTGAGGTAGGAGAACTCGATGGGTTTGAATGATTTGTAGACTCTTTGCAGTCTGTGGTTTTGTCGTAATTTTGATTGAGGAAACTATTACTTTTTTGGGTCGTGAGTGGCCGTTGTAGGTCTGGGGGGGGGGGGAGACGGGGGACGGGGGACGGGGGGAAGGAGTGGTTTGTATACTCACAATTGTTCTTTATTCTCTAGCTACCCCTCCTTCTCTTCCTCCAATCTCGAGTAGAATGCACGAGTAGAATGTACGAGGAAACGCTATATGTATATGATTCACCCAGCCACCTCGCTGGTAAATATGAGATGGTGGGGGCAAGAGAAGAGAAGAGATGAAGTAGAATATCCTGGATTTGGTAGTTCATCTCTATCCATAATCTCCTGATAGAATCGCATATGAATAATAGGTACTAGGTACTAGGTGGGTAGGTGGGTATTTATGAGTTTTAAATTAAAAAACTGAAAGAAAAAAAGTAGAATGATTTTTCGAGGACGTGTATGCCGTGTTTCGGGATATGCATCCATTTCGCGGGTTCTGGGGATGAGAGATGAGATGTGGAGATTCCTACTTACAATGGGAGTGTGATAGCGAGGTAAGTGGTTTTTAGCTCATAGGGGATGATGGATGATAGAGAGTAGGGATATCAACGATTGTTCAGAGGAATGGAGTATCAGATGCTATAGACGAGATTAAAGATACCTACATAGATATAGATAGATGCTGACAACAATGCTGTATTTCCTCCAAAAAAAACTTATTACGAGTATCTACAGAATCGCCATTGTTAAATCCCACCAATGAATGAGGAGATGGGCTATAGAACTATACAACTATACAAGTACAGAACCACACAAACTCTCTCGATATTCTAGTCAGAGATGATTGAGTGTTATATCGCTCTGCTAGATCCTTGCCCACGAGTCGTTTTGTCTGTTCTCGATATATGTAAAGAGAAAAATAAAAAAGGATTTGAACAGTAAACGAGGGGGTTTTATATATCATTTTCCTTCCCTTACCTCCCTGATCTTCCTACCTAAATTTCCTCTTCTCTTCCTGTCAAAGATGTAGAAGACGCTGGGGAGTATCCTCAAACGACCACGGAGTCTAGAATCCAGAATTAACTTCTCGCGATATATATATATATATATACAATAAATCTCTTCTCTGTCATCTCGTTCCATGCAGGGGATATCTAAGATCTATGAGGGAATTAGATTTGGAGAAATGAGTTTCTGGAGATGGGTAGGTAGGTAGGTAGGTAGGTAGGTATGTAGTGATTATATACAATATCTATAAACCTGAATATCCCACTCCCTTCAATTTTCCCAATATAGATAAATCCATAAGAGTGTAGATACATCCTGATTCCTACACCACATAGCATTTTCCGAGACACAACACCAGCCCATCCTCGATCCAAGCTTGATGTTGACTTTAATTTCAAGCCATGGTGAACTTTCGTGATGGATTTGAAAATTTCTAGATGTTATGTTATGTTATGTTTTTGTTTTTATTTTATTCTGTTACTCGGCCCTTGGACGGGGTATTGTGAGGTCGGAAGGACATCGGAAAGAATGAATGTGGAAGTTTACTTGATGATGGATGTTGTGTGGATTGGTGAGGTATGGGTATGGGTATGATATGCAACGAGATCTCTCGGATGATGAGATGAGAAATACGATTCAATACCGATGATTCCTCATAATGGATCTTATGTTAACAGGATACAGGATATTATATAATGGAATGTTTAGACAGTTGGTGCTTTCAGGTATACGAGTTTTGATAAGATCTTTGTTGACAGTAGAGAAAATTGGAAGAGTCTTTTGCTCCATGAGTTCATAGCTTCGCTATCGAATCGATGTGCAAAAATATCCTAGTTGAAAACTCAAGTCAGTGATACATAGGACTTAAAACCGAATGACAACTTTGACATCTAGAAAGCAAATCACCTTTCACTCAAACATTCAAGAATCATATAAAATGGATATATTGACCTCAACAACACCAAAAAGCTATCATCCCTAGAAGACACCCAAGCCACCTTTCGTACCCCAGACACCTTAACTAACTAGATATTACTTTTCCCATTTATTGTTTATAGCTTCCCTTGAAAACCTTCAAGAAATCGTTCTCTCCATCACCCTCATTCCATCTTACAAGTGGTTTCAATCCCGCGAATTTCCAGACCCCATTAACCTTCTTGTAATAATGTTCATTGGTGGCATGACTGTGACCCTTCAATTTGATTTCCTTCAAATCTGCAGCTTTGTACACTTGGTGACCAGCCCTCAATTGATGATGTCCAATGACATAATCATCTGAGATTTTCTCCCAGCGGGTAGCACCGAGAAGATGTTGGGTCTTGACGCATGGATCGCCGAGGAAATCGTCATCGGTTACCATGGCCATGAATTGGGAAGCGGGCATGGATTCCCAGCAGCCTTTGCCAATGGTGGTGTAGTCTACGAGAAGCTCGGGCGCGATGATGGATTCGAGTCGTTTCCAGTCCTGTGGGAGTGTTAGGAGATGTGGGGAATTAGATGGGAGGGGGGTATGGGGTTGGGTTACCTTTGCATCGTAGCTGTCACCCCAATCGAAGACCAATGCTGTGAGGTCGAGGTAGTCTATATCTTATTAGCATTATTCCTTATGATCGATATATTGTCCCAAGACACAGCGGAAAGTGCTTACCCTCGAATGAAATTCTGCCTTGAGCCATGATGTATGAGGTTTTTTGTGTAGATATCGATATAGAAATGAAGACGAGGGTGGATTGATTGTCAAAAGAAAAATCGAAAGAACAACCACGACTTCCACCTCATATATGTACACTGCTAGAGCTAACGATCCAAGTATGAGCTACCTTGAGCTTGAGCTTCGCGCCGCTTCTATTCCTCGCGGCCTCGCTCTTTAGTGAAATTCCTGAGCCCGAGTCCGGCTGCTTGTACAACCTCCGGGACGAATATGCACGCCATGACCCCTGGTACCTTTTTCTAATGGATGGAATAAACATTATCCTAGTGATGGTGTGGTAGAACGCTGTCAATACCGAAACTTCTTCGGACTTCCTCCAGTTTTTGGACGGATCTGAAACAACTAAAGCGAACTGTAGAGGAATTTGTTGTGTCTCATCGCATCGCAACAATGGTTGGAGTTCCGTAAGCCAAGGCTGGGATGGTGATGATGAGGTTGGTGACGATGACATTAGTCCGGACTTTACTGGGATTGTTTTGCTGCATGTTGCTTTCTGGCTGCATCTCGCAATCGCTTTTGTTATTGTTTCATAGTTGAATGGTTACTATCCTGGTGTAAGATCTGTCAAACTGAATCATGAAGTTATCAATGTCGATCCAAAGGCATGGGTTCAAGTGGGGAGTGACCTCAATGTGGGGATGTCCCAACCCTAAAGATAGTAGTCGAGAGCCTAGCCAAAGCGGCCCTCGCCCCAATGCATGTAATAGTACGCCCAACAACTTTGACCATTTCTCGTATCAATTCGGAAATATTTCCCGTTCACCAAACTCAATGGGATTTAGATCAGATGGTGAAAAATCTGAAAGTAGAATAGAATTTCTTGAGGAAGAGAACATCCAGTCTCCATCGGTACCTTGATTGGTAGATGATCAGACCTTCAGCTTGCGAAGTCTTCGCTTACCTAGCTACCCTAGTGAGTGAGCGGACTACACTTGATCCTACTACCAAAATCCGTGCATTGCTGTGCGGAGTATTGTTGAAACACAAAATCAACAATTGTCATGAATATAAATTGGGGAATGGTGATTGTTTGGAGTCGGAGAGTTATTGGGCCCTGTCTTTTGTTGATAACCCTATTAGGTAATGGTGATGATCTGTAATTCGTTCTTTTCTTATTCTCGTCAGCGATTCAGCGCATCGGAATTGCATGGGTGTCAGTATACACAAGAATTTCAAACTGCACGAGCACTGCCTATGGATGGAATGGAAGCCTCTAAAGCCTTGCCGCGTTGTTATGTATGCCCGAAGACCGAGAGGTCCGAGGAGCTGTCGTGGTCGGGTTTGTCCAATGATATAAGATGTTCATTGCCCATTTCAATATACAACTTCATTTATCTTTCCACACTTTATATTTCTGTATAATCCCTCTTGCACCTTTTGTACTTTCGTATCATATACCCATTCTTACGTTATCTTATATTCCTATAAAACATAATGTCTGCATCATCAGCACCATTCAAGACTCTTGAGGGCAAAGTCGCCCTCGTGACAGGTTCCGGTCGTGGAATTGGTCGAGGTATTGCTCTTGAGCTTGCTGCTCGTGGTGCAAGTGTTGTTATCAATTACGCCAACTCTGCTGGACCAGCGGAAAAGGTTGTCAAGGAAATCGAGGAACTCGGTAGCAAGGGATTTGCTATCAAAGCCGATGTCTCCAAGGTACCAGAAGTCAGACGTTTGTTCGAGGAGGCTAAGGCACATTTCGGTAAACTCAATATTGTTATGAGCAATTCGGGTACCGAAATCTTCAAGGAGGAGGAAGATGTTACCGAAGAGGATTACGACAGAGTTTTCGGCCTTAACACCAGAGCACAATTCTTTGTTGCTCAACAAGCTCTTATCCACCTCGAGGAATACGGAAGAATTGTTTTGATGTCTTCCATCGCTGCCAATATGTCCGGTGTACCAAACCATGCTTTGTACGCTGGAAGTAAGGCAGCCGTCGAAGGTTTCGTTAGATCTTTCGCCAAGGACTGTGGTAAAAAGAAGATTACATGCAACGGTATTGCTCCCGGTGGAATCAAAACCGATATGTACGAGCAGTAAGTTTTTCCAAAGCCTAGTCTCAAGAAGCAACGCTAACATAAAAACAGAAATGCATGGCATTACGTCCCAGGCGGATTTGAAGGCATGGATGTAGATATCATTGATAAGGGACTTGCTTCTGTATGCTCACTTGGACGTGTCGGTGTTCCACAAGATATTGGAAGAGTTGTATCATTCTTGGCAGGCCCTGAATCTGAATGGGTCAATGGTAAGGTCTATCCGTGAACAATGATTATTCGTGTGACTAACTTTATGTAGGACAAATTCTTCAACTCAATGGTGGTGGAAAGTAAATAGTAATATCGCGTGGATCCAAAGTCGATCGAGTTATGCATCATGAATTGTCGGTTCTTTGCAGGAGTACCCCGTCCGGTTTGTAAACGGTAAAAATCTAGGGAAACATAGAACGAATGAAAAATTTAATAACATCGCTAAACATCATTTTGTTGCAGTGAATGATAATTGGTGCAGTTCTCGCGTGCCCGTGTGTGAGAATGACGTAAGTGAAATAATTTAACCATATATGCATTCCAAATTCATTTCTGACATCACATCCACTACACATAAAATGAGTTAGCATATACTTTCACGATGAGAAAATTGTACAATAACAAGTCATAGTTGAAAAGAAGAAGGGTGAAGCTGGCACAAAGATTGTGAAAAGTGAGGTAACGTACTCCAGAATACTTCTTGTCCAATATCGGCCCTTGCCCAAGTCTCTTCTATCAGTATTAACGCTTTCGCCATGGGCTTCGCAGGCAAAGATAGTTTGAACTCTTGAAAACGAGTAATGATAAACCGACGAGCTGCCGCAATATCCACTTCAAAATTAGTGATGCTACTGGAAATTGCTGCACTACCTGAGGTGGAGCAATGTCTGTAACCAGGTCCCCCAAATTGGCTTGCCCCGAAAGGTGTATCGATAGAAAATTCGTTCATTGATGCTGTAGAGAATTTAAGCTCACTTGCAGCAACAATCATGACAATAGGCTGAAGACACCGAGTACCAGATGTTGACGGTATTTTCTCGAGAAGAGATGTTACATGTAACGCAAGCGATATCAAAAATTCCTCGACAGAATGCGAAACTGGTAAGGATAATATCTCTTGAGAGTCAGGCTGTCGATTCAAATAGATGGAAGGAAATATACGATATATCTCTAGGAGAGCAGCGCATCGATACGCTTCCGCTAGCAAGATGTACTGCCTAACGGGTGTGTTCTCGTCACCAGCATCGACGAGTTCGGTCTCGGTTGGTAAATTTACTGCCAGTAATTTTTCTTCCAAATGCCGTGCTCTGTTAGTCCACTCAATGCTAGCGAAGACAGTTGATTGAAGAGGTATAGAATTGAAATCAAAGAATGGATCATTAAGAGAAATATTTGAAATTGGAGTAAATGTTGACTTTCGATAAGATCGAATCAACCTTCCGACCTGAGCGAATAACCCTTGAACCTTTGGCGCTACTCCAGTCCAGGGGTGAGGAAATATTTGGTGATCTGTATTTGGGCCAGTGGCACTTTCTACCAGCGTACTGTCCTCCTCTAGCATGGCGATATTTTCTTCATCTTCAACAAATCCAGCCAATAAATCCCAGTACAAAATACACTGTTGGAAAAACTCATTTTGTCGGCGTACTTTGTTGTCTGAATTTGCACCTTGTTGTGATAGGCGTTGCTTGTACAATCTCTTGGCCGTTTTCAAATGCGCTAGACCTAAGTCTCGAGGATTGTGCCATGCTGTAGTTTGACCAACCAAAAGCACAGTCAAGAGAGTCTTGTCAATATTATCATGAGATTCCACCCCAGCACGGTTCGATTGATATAAGCACTTAAATGTCTCTCGTTGCATTTGAGCTCCGACAACGGACATGCGTGGAAAGTCATGTGAAAGATAGGCAGCGGCCATGCTTTGGATAGCGTAGTATATGGGTGCTGAATCGTCCCAGAGTTGGCCAACGGTAGACCGAAACGGGTTAAAAATGCCATCAAATGAGGAGAATATAACACAAATATACCCGAAATAGTATTCCACAAGCATGGTTGGGAGATGAACCAGAAACTCGGGAACAGTCGAGTTACTCAGTTGATACCGAATGGCGGAAAGACTGTCGGTAAAATTCGGAGTGGACAATCTCCTAACCGGAGTCTCCGGACTCTGTACAGATCCATTTTGACTTCCATCACAGGATTCGGCATGTTTGACAATTTCGGAATCATCTTCTTTTGTATTGAATTCCGTCATTCCTCTGCCAGGCGTTTGATCCACGGAAGGTTTCAAACCGATCTCCAACTCTCTCTTCAGAGCTTTTGCTGAAGATGGCAGTGGCCGATCGTTCTTCTCAACAAGGATCTTCTCATGCTTTGTCGACCAAACTAGTCGTTGTGAAGCATAGCAACACTCTGCTTTTCTTTTGAGGCATTGAAGGCAATACGGCTTCTTCTCGTCACATTTCAACTGCCCTCATGTCATTACTCAAGTTATTATGTTCTTGATAAGCGAGTCTTACACGTTTGGTCTTGCATCTTTGACAACCCTGACGCGATTTCGGAGCTCGACGAGCATTGGTCACATTTTCCTGGCCTACAATTGAAGAAGATAGAGCGCTTGAAACTTCTGAAGCGGAAGGAACATCCATCGCGATACGTAACGATCTTGTTGAGAAATAGTTGAAACTCGATTGGCATCAACCAACACTCTTTGCCCAAGTACTGTCAATAGTAAAGGGGATTCGAATCTCAAGAAAATGTAGACAAATCATTGAGGAGGGGCATGATTCAGAGTGGGGAAAATCTGCCAAGATGCACGTGACTGCACTGAATCGGTCTAGACGGAAGCTCGAATCATGTTACTTTCCAGAGGATCGATTGGTTTGAGTTTGAAAAGTCCAAGGATGCCATTGGATTCCACTTCATCATTCCCGATATCGTAATACTTGCGTATCTTGCTACAAGAACCACGAGTACACATCGAATTATGATTCGGATTTCGTGTTCTTACTGCCAGCTATCTTGGCGGTCCCTCGACGTGCTTTCCATTAACATGGTAGAAATCGCTCTCGAGTGAAGTCTTCTCAAAGCTATACGGCAATTTCGTTTGAACAAAAAGAAAGAAGCTAGCAAGGAATTTCAAGAGTTAGCCACAGTTTTCACGTGATATTTAAGCATTCGGATATGTCCAGGACTACTCGAGTAGGATTACGCAGCAGGAAGGCTGGCTCCGTTGACGATCTGTTGTCGTTCCATCTAAACCCACAGCCCGCGGGAGATGGATTGAAGTTCAATCTTCCAATCACTTCAAGAGTGTTTCTATAAAGGCATAGTTGTCACACTTCGTGGAATTTCAAATGGAGTTGTGGGTACAGATGATGTTTAGTTCCAACTATTGCATAGCTACCGTCATCAACTAGCCTAGATATCCCTAGTGTTTAGGGCGTTGAAGAAGAATCGCTTTTACTTCAAGGTCAATTCTTTTCAACATCTCCATCGTTCTAGAAGTTCTGTTGATGTTCCAGTGTTCTGCAAAGGTCCGGGCGTTGGTCTTCATCTGGATTAAGAGCAAAAATTACCAAATTTTGAAACATCTCACGATTCGAAACAAGTCTTGAGACACATAAGGGTTAACTTTATCATTGGATGATATCGGTGAGGGACCATGTTTCTGTCTCATGCGAGGTTGGGATATTGTGTGGTTGGCTAATGGCCACAACCTTACCGATGCCCGTCTGTCATTTTCTGCCCATAACCATGGATGATTATGCTGCAAACCATAAAACTATCCTTTGAAAACTTCCATACTTCTTCTATTGACGGATAAGACGAAACAACGGATGTAATTGTACTGAAAGGTGTTAGGCTCTTGGCGGTCGCAGCATACCAGCTCGCAATACGATTATCAAGCTTATTTATCAACCAACTGTGCCATTACCTCGCATCATATATGCACCGCAAAAGGGAATATTTGCGACTGGTGAAAACTCGACAGCTTTCAAGTCAAATTTCATATTTTTGGACAATCTTGTCATGGTCAACACGGGAAAACCATCGAAAGGATGCTACTTATGTAGAGAGAGGCGGATCAAGGTATGTTACCTCCCTTCGGCACATCAGCATCAAAATATGGAGCACTGGTTTCTAATCATTACTTCAGTGCGATGAGGGTAAACCTTCATGCATGAGATGTCAAAAGTCAAAACGAGAATGTCCTGGTATGGTGTTGTTCCAGTAAAAATAATCTATCTGCCCATGTTAATGACAATAATAGGCTATCGCGATGAGTTCGAGCTCAAACTTAGAGATCAAACCAGAGCCACCAAGCGAAAAGCTTCAACTTCATTCGATATCAATGTTCCAACTTTCACCATAGACTCATATAGCCACCAATTCGGCCAAAGTAGAAACGACCGACCGACGAAAAGGAGGATGAGTACCTCGGGCAATGGAATCATTCACAGAACTATGGATTCCATTAAGACTACAGCCACACACTCATTCTATGGATCTTCGTACACTGATTTTGATTCAACGGAGCCAGCCATGCCCATATCACCAGTCTCGGACATCGATAATGAGCTGCTCAGATCACCCAAAACAGTTATTCCTCGCCATTTCTCGCCCCCAATCGATCAGCAAGCCACCTGCTTCTTCTTGTCTAATTTTGTTCTTCTTCCACGAGGGCCCACGGCCAAAGGGAATTTAGATTTCCTCATACCACTCGTATGTGCCAGCTCAAGAGAAACGTCACTTGTGCTTGCTTTAAATGCTGTCGCCCTCGTGGCTCTCGCAAATCAACCAAATTCTAGAAAGCTCCTACCTCTGGCCGACAGTCAGTATGTGACGGCTTTGAATCAAGTCAACAACGATCTGCAAGATGCAAGTAAAGCAAAGGAAAATGCAACATTAGCAGCGGTGTTCTTATTGTCTTTCTATGAGGTAAAATGACTCTTGATCCTGGTATAATTTCGTGTATAAAACTTACTCTCAGACTAGCAAATAAGCTCTCATCCCATGTCTCTAAGTGGATGGCAATCTCATATTAATGGAGCTGTCGCACTAGTGAAGGCTCGAG
This sequence comes from Botrytis cinerea B05.10, assembly GCF_000143535.2. Lineage (NCBI taxonomy): Eukaryota > Fungi > Ascomycota > Leotiomycetes > Helotiales > Sclerotiniaceae > Botrytis > Botrytis cinerea. The sequence continues at coordinate 2,782,612 of NC_037312.1, read as the reverse complement.
GCAAAAGCCAGCTCGATACAAAGATCGGGCGCTCTTTATTTGACGCAGTCAGAACGCATATGGTAATTCTATCACATTACCAACGAATGATATTAGACTAATTATTTGCAGACTGTCGAGTGTATTAGCCGTTCGAAGGATGTCAAGGAAGGCATTGATTGGTGGACATCTTTTGCCTCAGAGGATAAAGTACAACATGAAGTATCAGTGCTCAACCTCAAGGTTGCAGACTTACGCGCAGAAACCCACAAGATCTGCACTCTTGAAGGTCATACCACAGACAATATCGAGAAGGTACTCAACCATATGAGGAAAGCAGAACAAATCGAAAAAGAATACGTCGCCTGGTATGCCAATCTTACTGAAGAATGGACACCCAAACTGGCGGCTTGGATTGATGATGTAGCGGAGAGAAACCTGGAATCCACAGCTTGCTATCCAGGAAGAGTTGATGTTTACGGCGAGCTGTGGATGGCCACTACACATAATATTGTACGCGCTTCGAGATTATTCATTCTGACTACTATTTTACGATGCACCGCATGGATCACTGCCGAGCTCGATTACAAACTCACACCGGAATATGTGGAAGTTTCGCGACAAGCAAGTGTACTAATAGAGGATATCGTATCTAGCATTCCATTTTTCTTCGGCTGGAAATCACCAGATACCGAACTTCCCCTATCCGAGAACTCATATTTCCCCTGTGGCAACGATAGCAAAATAAGCGGGAAGGGCGTAACGGGCGTATGGGCTATATGGCCAGTGTTTGCAGCGGCAGCATCTGATTTCGCGACTAGTTCTCAACGATTGTGGTTAAGAGGACGGCTGAAATACATTGCGGAACATTTGGGAATTCGTCAAGCAGAGATGTTACTTCAGGTATGTCGGTCTCTTTCCTTCTCAATGGATGTGTTAATAATTCTCGGCAGTTGCCAACTCGCTATCCCTCAACCTTCATATATAGAGATAAGGTCAAAATTGAAGACCTGAAGAGGAGCAAGATGGCTAGTATGGTTGGAGGATATTATCCATCGATCTGCGAAACTCCTGTAACAAGTGCATAATTTTGGATTTCCTTTGTATCAACAATTGTACACTACTATTTCTTTCTCTGTTATTTATTATACCATTTATCATAACTTTACAATATAATTTTCTTTACTTAAATGAAATGAATATGTCCCATTGACATATCAACTCGTTGCACTAATTGAATCGGCTGATAGTTCCCGCCCAAAAACAAAGCGGATAATGACACCAGCGGTAGATTATCCGACCCGATCAGCTATCCGACACACACATCCATCTGTGGTACACCTTGCTGGCCTTGTCCAAAAGGCATAAAAGTTGTGGACAACGATGGCTACTGGCTTCATGGTATATTTCCCCTTTCATTTCTTCAAAGTACTAGGATGAGAAACGGAGACGTGGAATCCTGTGTCGTGCAGGATACCCCAACGGACGTCCGACGTGTTTATATTGAACCAACATGTTCGTAAATTGGGAATAGAAGGATGGAAGTAAGCATGCGAGTAACACCCTATCTAGCATTTGCGAATGACTCGCGAGAAGGAATCATGCGTGGACATGTATTCCTTTCAGACAACTGTCATTGCATACTGGGCAGAAGGCCGTACATGCACAGCAAGTAGAGCACCATTATCACGTGTTTATAGAATTCAAACATCAAATGTAACGAGGGAACAAAATTCTAGTCAGTTACCATTTCAACACAGTCAAGCAAATCGAGACTACATCATAGTTGATTTATAATGAAGATATCTTCTCAAATCACGTGCGGCTATCTCCCCGACATGTGGGCCGCCTCTATCCGCATGAAGCTACAGATGGGTATAGAAAGAAGTCCAGTCCGGCACAGAATAAACAACTCATTCCTAACAAAAAGAAACGCTCCAAAAACCACCTGCATCAACTCCAACTCTCCATCTCCATCATGCCCTTCAAAACACTAAACCAAAAATCCATCTTCTACACCCTCACCCCGCAAACTGAAAATCTCCAGAACCCGATAACCACACTCTTCATCCACGGGCTCGGTTCCTCGTCTACTTTCTACCATACTATTATACCCTCCCTCTCTGCCGTTTCGACATGTATTACTTTGGACACGCCCGGATCCGGATTATCTTCTCTAGGCAATGCGCCACAGACTGTAGTATCGATTGTCGATGATGCAATTGCACTTCTCGATGCACTTTCCGAACCAGTAGCAAAAGGAAAGGTCTGGGTGGTAGGTCATTCAATGGGTGGGATCATTGCGTGTGAGCTTGCCATTAAATATGCTCAAAGAGTTGAGGGTTTGGTCTTAATAGGACCCGTGGTGCCGAGTCCAGCTTTAACTGAAGTTTTTGGGAAGAGGATTGAAACGGTTAAGAAAGGTATGAGAGTTTCTGCGTTTTGGCATTGAGGTTACATTAGGTTACTAATTATGGTAGATGGGCTGGAACCGCTCGCAAATTCGATACCAGAGGCTGCGACAGCTTCGGAAGCTACATCGACCCAGAAAGCTTTTATTAGGAGTTTGATTCTTGGGACTAGTACCCAGGGTTATGTATCATCATGTGAAGTTATTGCTTCGGCTAGTAGACCGGATTATGCTAAAATCGACGTACCAATGATGGTTCTTGCTGGTAGTGAAGATAAGACGGCGTCTTATGAGGGTTGCAAAATGATTCATGATGAAGCGGGTGTAAGTGCGCAGAAGAAATGTGTTAGAGTTCTTCCAGGGGTGGGCCATTGGCATGCTATTGAGGCGCCAGAATTAGTGGCAAAGGAGTTTATAGAATTTGTTGCTGGTTTCAGTAATTAAGTGAACATAGATAAGACAAGGGAATTAACAATAAGGTTCCTAGTACATCTAGTTCGGTTTTGCTTGATATCTTGTGATTTTTCTTTGCATTGTGTAGTTGCGTAGAACATCATGATTAAGACAGTTCCAAAGCTAGGATTGGAAAGATATTCATCTCGTTTTCTTTCGTTTGTCGTTTCACTGGCTGAATGCCGCAATAGATCTAAAGACGAGACTCACTGTGACGGAGAAGCACGGCAAGTTGCCAGATACATAGCCAAAGACTGTAAATTCAACATCTTGTATAGTTTCATGTATCCATAATGGTCAAACCTACCAATATTCTCTTGCAATGCTAAAGGATTTGATTGTAAAGTAGTGCACCGCCCGTGCTTGATGAGCCTAATCGATGACTTCCTTGGAACGACGTAAATGCCAAACTTGATGTAGATGCTTTTGTCAAGCTCAATCTCAGTCTCGATCTCAATTTACCCTCCAAGTTCATGTTTCACTTGATAGATTTGTAATTATGTCCGAGAGTTACCATCGATACCCGGATAGGCAGGTGGTGACAGTAATGAGGTTGGTAGATCGTTCTCGAATCATGTCTATGATTTATCATCGATGTCCGGGTAGATAAGTGGCGACGGTAATGTGATCACTTGTCTGTTTCAAGTGTTGCGAGGAAGGGTCAGAACTTGAAAGACTTGGAAGTTCAAGTTCTAGAAGTGGAGGATTGTGCCATGGTAGCTAGGAAGGATGGAGCGTCACTTTGGAATCTAGGACCAGGGTTGGAGAGGAGAGATCCTTATGTCTTCGGACACCTGTTTTCCGACGCTTTGAAGAACATCTGCTTGTGGACCTCTGAGGTTTACCTCTTCGAATTTCTATGATTCGAATAGGTTGTGCATGCGTTCCCACTTCGTTATTCATGAAGGTATTTTTACGCGAAATATTTCTCAGTGGTGCATGCTTTTTGAAAATCTAATGACATTCTCTTAGAGAAGAAGGTCTAAATTATAATCATAAGCCTATATAATAAAACTAAAATTAGAATAGAAATCGGTCCCGCCGTTACTTTTAGGATTATCTAATCCATCTATACTATGTGCGAACCATACACCTTCTACCCAATCAATTCTCACATAAACTCTTGAGCATCAGTCCCTACACCTCCCGATTTCTCCGCCCAAGAAGTAGCACGCGGCGGTCTTCTAGGCATATCATCTTCTGAACTCCCAACCCTAAAAGCATATAACACAACATCCTCACTTGGACTCTCAACCTGAGTTCCAAATATCTCCCCCCTAGAATTCATGCTCAAATCTGCAATTGCTGCAGATACCTTCTCAGCTGAAGATACTGGAACATTGGTATCCAATCCTATCACAACATTCCCATACAGTTTCTCATATAGACTTGAACGTGCGCGTAATTTTCCCTCATCTCCCGATCCATCAACGAGTTTCTCTTCATCATCCTCAGATTTCACAGTATACGATCCTGCGCTTCCTTGAGCAGTAGGACCACCTGTTCCATTCGGGACCCAGAATCTCAAGTCCACGCGTAAAAATAAATATCCATACACAACCAAAATCTCAAGCATAAATCCCGTAGTATAGAAAACGGGTTTGCTGAATAGATGACTAGGTGCACTGATTGGTTTCTCAATCACAGCTCCTAGAAGACGTGTAATTGCTCCAGTGACTAGAAGTGCTGTAGCGGTTATAAGAATTATTGGCTTCATTCTAAATCTTCCAGCGCCGAATTTTTCAACGGGAGTAGAAGATGGAATAGCGGTAGCTAAAGTGACGAAGATTGCTGGGAAGAGCGAGAGAAAGAGTGTCCAGCATGAACCGAATAAGAGGAGGTTCTTCGTTGTTTGAATGGAGCGAGGGTTGAGAGTGAAAAAACTTATAGTGAGAGAGATGATATTCCAGAAGATAATCATAGGGACGGATATCAAAATCGCAAGGAAAGCTTTCGAAACGATAGGGTTCCAGCCAATATTTGGATGGGTAGCGCGGAGGATTCGTTGGGTGAAAACTACGTTTACAGCGAAGAGGACAACAACTCTGGTTGTTTGTCAGTACTGAAATTCCGTAATTTGGATTTGGGAACGGTAGGATTACATACCCGGCATTTTCAAAAATCAAGGCTGCAACAACAATGCTATTATTCTCCGGACGAAACGCCCACACAATTCTCATGATACAAGTGACCTATTCGCAAGTTAGCACCCAATTCGCTTGATGCTCTTTAAGCGACACTCGGATTTCATAACTTACATTTCTAACCATGCAGAAATCAAAAATCATGTCTGAGATAACAAACTTATGGCCCCTCTTTGAGTTGATCTCATGTCTAATGAAATGTGATGCAGCTCCCACAATGAACAAGATCAGAAACACGATTGTAATCGGTACATCGACGTTCTTATTCGGGATCCCTCCAAGGATTGCTGCGACGGGTGAGAAAGGTCCGACTTTTGGTTGGGTAATTGAAGGCATCGTAGGATCTAGTTGTGCGCCTTGTAGAGCCGGAGACGCGGAGGGTGGGTTTTTATCAGAGGGTGAATTTAGCCCTGCTTGTTTGGCTGTTCCTGTTGTTCCTTTATCTGTGTTGGTGCTGGAAGCGGAGGCCGCGCTCGGTATGGTTGAGGGAGCCATTTGAGATTGTGGGGAGGCGGTCTCGGTTGTAGTTATCTCTATCGTTGTCGTTGCTTGAGATTGAACTACAGCTGGAGCAGCAGCCTGTGTTGTGGTGATCTCTATTGTTACTGTTCCTTGGGGTTGAGCTGCAGCTGGGGCAGCAGCTTGTGTAATTGTTGATATTATTTGCTCTGTAGAAACTGATATTAAAGGTGTCGACTGTGTGAATGTTCCATTGCGAGACATGGGGGAGACGGTCGGTATGGGCGACGCGATGGTGCTCATGATTATTGGCCGCGACGAAGAAAGTCTTGCCGTAGATTGAGCCATTGTCGCCAGCGACGGCGCTGTTGTAGCCTGTTGTGATTGAGTATTCCCCATCCTGACTGTATATTAGATGCACCTGGCAATCACTCTAGAAATGAAAGAAAATAAGATTTTGATAATGATGTATCACTTTGACAGATGTCAATGATTTACATGAGCTTGGCTATCTGACTATATCAATGCGGATAATGTACCATTCCACTCGTCACCGCACCGGTTCTTCCCTTCATATCTTCGTCGCAACTGGAGTCCGGATCTCATCCAGAATGTTTCCCGAGTAAAAGAAACACACAATCCGTGAGATGCTCGCATCCCCAAGTATCACAATGACAGGTACTCCATGATTGACCCAGACTTAACATACTCCAAGGATCACCTCGAAGTTTTCAAGAGGGATAGATAGACAGCCCCTCACTAGAAAAAGCTCTGGTCTTTGATACCCCTCGCAACTCCACGTTTCAAAAGAATGACTAAGATACTTCGCAACTTCTTACATTGACAGGTTTGACATATCAGCGGATGAACATGAGCCGGAAAATAAGATGCCATCATATGAGTCCCAGACTTGACATCTGTCAGTTCGTAAGATAGACTGCAACGGTATCGGTTGGTGGCACATGCACTATCTCTCAACTCCTAGTCCGGGTTAAATGGCACATTGAATATTCGTTCAAATGCCCAGTTTATTTGAGCTGGTGAGACAGGGGCCTTAAGACTGAATCCTATGAATTTGTTTCCTCCATGATCTTTGGCTAAAAATGGAATTGTATGAACCGCAATGCCAGTACATATTGGTCTGCAGTTTTCCTTTAGAAGACTTTTTGAGGCTATAACAATACGACGGGATCTGTTTTTTTACGATTGGGAAAATTCACTTCAAGAAAACGGGATGGTCCTTGTGATCGAGGAATTAATAAGTTATGAATCCACATTGCTACCTACTTCCAAGCAGTCCATGCCATCAAATTAAATCCGAATGTATCTCCCTACACACAAACAATCTTTGAGGTTTAAAATTGACTTAATATAAGCCACAATTTTTCCCCAGAATAAAATTCAATCGTTCTGGAAAAAATTAATCGTATTCAATTACCATTCCGATCATGGAGAATGCGAGGCTCAAGCCACGGAAAGACAAATGCTTTCTCCGCTTATTACTCGGTTGTGTCCGAGAGTCGCCATTTCGTTTCAAAGCTTCGTATTCAATTACCGTCACCACCCATTTGGGAATTGGGGCCTAACACTGCGCTCGGATGTTTCCTAAAATGGAGATATATTTTTTCCGAAACATCCGTATGAGGGATTCCGCAGAGGAGAGAAACGAGAATGTAAGCAAGGGTCTCGCTGAATTATATACGAAAGATGGTTGGCGAGAAGTTATAGCCTCTTGAGCAAACGACCAAAGCATAGAGTATTTATATCTGCTATCTTTGAATCAGGCTGTTAAGGCTGTGTAGAAATCTTTCCGTGTTGAGGGAAAATATGGAACAATCCCTTACGAATATCGATCAAGTCCGTGCCAAAATTCACAGCGTTTTTGATGATAAAGTTCGAATGCGAGCAATAATGACGGCGGCTGAGTTTATCGATAAAGCTTTCTCAGACATTTATGTAAATATGGCATATTATCGTGCTGAACTTGCTGAACTTGCTCTCGGGCAAAATTGATGAATCATGCATTTGCTACTAATGCTAACGGTGCCTTTAGAGCTTCCCTTCTACCATGATGTCAAATTCACGTGCAGCTAGGTCCTATATTCTGATACTTGTCTTACTACTGTTGCCTAGACACAGGTCAATTCTTGCGTCCTTATCATCAAGATCCTCGTAGTTGTGCATACATACTGTGCGTGCAAACCACAGTTCCAGCCTCACCTGTGTCAAGATATGACACATAAGCATGCAAATCACATATCTAGCTTCACCTGTATAAAGTTGACACATTGAGAATTTCATACTATGCACTAGCAATCATATTCACCTATTTGGCTATGATAAACTATCACAATCCAGGATAAATTTTCTCGAGCTTTCTTTCTGCTTGCAATATAATACCAGACTCATTATTATGAGACGATTATCAAGAGTGTAAGAGTGGCTTTTCCATTAATCTACAACCTCTTGAATAATGCATTGTTCGGGAACTTCCTGCCTGTTCGCAAAGTCATAGTACGCTGGTTATGATGAGATGATTTTCGAGAGTGGCTTTTCTCTCAGCTTGCAGCCTATCGTAGGATGATTTCTTCCGCAAATCTCTGTGAAATTGGAATATCAAAATAAACTCTTATTATGATGAGATGGATTTCTCATGGACTCTGACTTTGAGCCGTGTTTGACAGCGTGTGTCTGCAGCCATCATTGATGCATGAATACATCAATGGTTCACGCCAATATCTTGGATTCTCAATCTTAGTCCTTGATAACTCGATTGTCGGTATGCCATTGACGAAAGAATTTGTGCATGAATACATGTGCACAGTAGATATTCGGTCTGTTCAGCACTCAGAAGGTGAAGAATGAAGGTTCACAGAAAAGTAAATCGTGCGTTAGTCTGTGTGAGATTCATGGGCTCACCTCGATCATCTTGGTCCTTGCTCAGATTAACGGGAAAGTTTTAAAAGGATGGCTGGATTGCTGGTTGTTGATTATTAGCCTAATATCCAACTAGTGCGGCTGTCAGAGCAGTCTCGTATAGTTCGGATACCGTCGTACCCATAGCGTCAATCTTACCGAAACCCTATCTAGTCTGGAAAATATATATTCCTATTGCCGGCAGAAGCATGGTTCCCAAGCCACCTCTTGTGAACAATCGAGTCATCATTGGTTGTGACTTTGACTCAAAGTTTCCCTAAGAGTTACACTTTTGACCAGCAAATAGATGACTGCGCGGGAAGGGTGGCAGATTAGGCAGCATAAGAATGTGAATTTCGTAAATCAATCCGTCATCAATCCATCGGGTCGAGAACGACCTCAAATGGCATGTATGGAACCGATCAATCACACCGATCAGCCACAAGGCACTTACCCTGGGTCCTGACATTGACGTGTTGCTCACCGGCAATCTGAGTCCCGACGTCTCAGGAATTATTTCACCATTAGATTCTTGACACGCGCGTGGAATTCTACTTGCATGCTAACAAAAATCATCGAAGTCTGATCTTTGCGGTGGAACTCAGCCTCTAGCGTAATCTGCTAATCGATAAAGTGACGGTGGGACCCTAGACTGGCCACTAAGTTTCGCTTCCTCTGTTTTTCGCCTTACTCCTTGTACATTCGTATCCTAATCTCGGCTGCCAAGCTTGGAGATCTGTGTAGTTCAAGCCAAATCTTAAACCATTCGGACCAGCCCTAAGGCTGAGTTGAGAAAGGATTTTCCGCTGTGGTTTTAACTAGATGAAGGCAAGTGAAAACTCATAAATAAATCTGTAGACTGTAGGGCGTTGCATATGGCTTTGAAACAATCAATCACCTACAAATTATGCCGCCTGGGCACTTGAAGAGTGCCGCGACACTTTTTCTCGTAGTGTCCTCATAAACTCATTGATCCCAATATAGGGCAAGTTCCAGCCCCCAAATCGAAATAATTTAAAAAATTATGAAAATAGCCCACAGAAACTTGATATGGACCAGTAAATTGATTAATGCATTCGTCACTCGGTATCTTCTAAATTGAAAAAAATATTATCGGTCGTTGAAATCGATTTGTTTCGTATTGCGAAGAGAGTCAAAACATCTCGTTTTTGGGGGGGTGGGGGTTTCAAAAAAATGCCTGTTTCAAAAATTAATGAGAAATATTTGACACAACTATTTAGCAGCATGCAACTTCATCATAATTCTTGCAGCGGTTTGTGGACCTGAGAACTTGCCTTCTCGAAGAGAAGCTGTACTGAACAAAATCCCCGTAACATCACATGCCAGTACCCATTATTCGAAAACTGTTCGATTCCTGATACAAGACTAACTGCCAAATTCACATCGTATTTATTTACGGCCATATTTAAAATGAAAGGGATGCTTTACCTGAGCATTGTCCAAACATCAGTCACTTGATAGATGATGAATAATTCGGGACCGGCAAAAATTCTCTTGCTGAGAATAGATAATTGCGGCGATGACCTAATTACTCGGCGCTCTTATATTCAAGCGGACTATTTTAAAAAGGAAATTTAAGAGGCTTAACAAGACTCATTGGCTCCACGCATTTGCAAACTAAAGATTTATCGTGAAAGATATTCTGTTTCTGTTTGCGAACCAATGAGCGTGTGCAATGCGAATACAGAAAAAGAAACTTCAAAGCTTATCTTCCTTAACCCTTGCTGATCTGCGTGGCCCGCCGGGACGTTAGCGCAATAAACATGAGCAGACCTCTAAAGAAGAAACGAAACTACGATTAGGTAGGAACTCGAGTAGTGACAACTTAGACTACTGAGCACTGCACTGTAATCGGTGGTACCAAAGCGTCAGAAGTGTCCGCCTTTTCCAGAACGGGGATCCGTGCAGGGGTAACTCTGCCAAATCATCTTTTATGCTATGATCGACGTTTAGCGGAACAAGGAAATATCAATAGCTGGAAATCAATTTACAACTGCATCGAATCGATTTTCCCATTTGCATGCAAGACGTATGCAATTGCAAGCGTAGGATACTGTTACACAGTGTTTGCTCAGTCGAGCAGAATCGAGAATGACACTTGCAACTCTTTGATAAGATACGTACCTAATCAATCCCCACTTCTTTACAACGTTTAAGCCTCTTCAAGAAGGAGCTAGCGTAGTCATAGTATCTAGCAAGGTTTGTCAGTGCAAACATCATTCTCTCTACAATGCTTCTCGCAAGCAATCAAGGGCGTCGAAGTTCGACCACACTTTTCCGTGTTTCAAGTCATCTTTCGATAGTCTCATGTATACCTGACTTTTGCCCGGCACGTCAATTTAGGATCGAGATTCTGATCGCCAATATTGATACCTCTTTTGATTACGAGGAATTAGCGCCATCCAAGAGCTTGAGCGCCCAGAATCTTACTGTGATATTCCCAAAGAGTTGACGGGGCTGGTGCACTATCGTGAACGTCTACCATGTGGATAAGGTAGGTGCAGTTGAAACAAGATGTAGGGTTAGAAATACATGACTTCCGAAAAAGTATCTATGACCATGTGAAGATCTCAACTTGTATATATGTATACTGTCAAGTACTCGTGAAGTTAGACATCGCACTTTCGTTCTCCTGACTTTCCATCCAGCATTCGTTCTTCATTCCAATCTATTAATCTTTTGCAATACTTCCACGACTCCAAGCACTCCATAGTAATAGCGCGGGTCGCATAATTTTTTCAAGATGGATGTTATATTATTCGGAGATCAAACTGCAGACTGCCAGTCATTCCTCAAGAAAGCACTTCGTCGCAAGAATTGCCCTATCCTCAGCACCTTTTTAGAACAGGCCCACGCCGCCCTTCAAGATGAACTTTCATCACTTCCATCGACTGCCCGACAACATGTTGCTGTTTTCTCAAGCGTTTCCGAGTTCACTGAGCGATATTTCGAGGCCGACCACCCGGATTTGGCAGTCGAAAGCGCCATTACTTGTTTGGCTCAATTAACACATTTTATTGGGTATGTATAGAATTTTGTAGAGGCAATTGACCAAGGATATTTGGGCTGACCTGTCTTTTCTAGATTCTTCGAGGAGAACCCACTTGCATACTTAGAGCCCTCTAATACCGAAGTACTTGCAGTGTGCACTGGGTTGCTTGCCGCATCCGCAGTTGCATCATCCAAATCGCTCACATCTCTTATTCCCCTAGCTGTACAAGCAGTACGCATTGCCTTCAGGCTGGGATCAAGAGTTGCAGCAGTTGGAAACCAATTGGAGACCGCGAGTGATAGACAAAAGACTTGGTCAACAATCGTAATGGGCATAAGCTCAGAGGCAGCAGAGCATGCTTTGGCGGAGTTTAATGAGTCAAGAGGACTCGTCCAATCAACGAGATTGTACATCAGCGCCATTGGTACGAGCTCGGTCACAATCAGTGGAACACCTACCCTTCGAGCTCAGTTCTTCGATAATTGTGAGGCATTCCAAAATCTTCAACGACGCGAAATCAGCATTCGAGGGCCATATCATGCTGCCCACCTTTATAATCCACAAGACATCGAGAGAATCTTGTCACCATCAATTGTGGAAAGCTTGAGCAAGTATTCCTCATTCTTGCCCCTTGTTGGAACCCCTGCACACAAGGAAAGTATACCAACAGTCGACCTGTTCAGAAATTCCATTATGGAAATTTTGGCAGAGCAGGTGAAATGGGACCGATTGGTGAAACTGGCTGTTGCAGACGTTCGAGGGTCTGAACAAACCGAAGTCAGAGTTCTTGCCATGGGACCAACCGCTCTCGGAAACAGTCTCGTCTCGGGGCTCAAGAATGCCGGTAGCTTCAAGCTCTCGATGGAAGACCACATTTCTTACTCCATGCAAAACACCATTCCAAGAGGAATGGTCGGTAGAATGTCTGAGTCCAAGATTGCCATCGTAGGAATGTCAGGTCGATTTCCCAATTCGGCTGACCATGAAGCATTCTGGGCACTCTTAGAGCAGGGTCTTGACGTCCACAGAGAAATCCCTTCCAATCGATTCGACGCCAAACTACACTGTGACCCCTCAGGAAAAGGAAAGAACAAGACCCATTCTCCATTTGGTTGTTTCATCGACGAGCCCGGAAAGTTCGATCCTCGATTCTTCAACATGTCACCACGGGAAGCTATGCAAACTGATCCAATGCAGCGTCTGGCTATCTCCACTGCCTATGAGGCGATGGAAATGTCTGGATTCGTCAGAGATAGAACTCCTTCCACCCAAGCACATAGAATTGGTACCTTCTATGGTCAAACGTCCGATGATTGGCGTGAGATTAACGCCGCTCAAGATATTGACACATACTTTATCACTGGTGGCGTTCGAGCTTTTGGACCTGGTAGAATTAACTACCACTTCGGCTTCAGTGGTCCATCATACAGCGTGGATACTGCCTGCTCGAGTAGTATGGCGGCTATAAATCTTGCAGTCACCTCATTACGTGCCGGTGACTGTGATACTGTATTCGCTGGTGGTATGAATGTCATGACAAATCCAGACATTTTCTCTGGTTTGTCGAAGGGTCAATTCTTGTCGAAGACTGGGTCTTGTAAGACCTATGATGACAGCGCTGATGGTTACTGCCGTGGTGATGGTGTTGTCACTCTTATTTTGAAGCGACTTGACGATGCAGTGGCCGATCAAGACCCAATTCTTGGTGTCATTGCTGGTATTGCAACAAACCACAGTGCGGAAGCCGTTTCCATCACCCACCCTCATGCAGGCGCCCAAAAGTTTTTGTTTCAGAAAGTTATGGACGAAGCTAGAGTAGATATTCGAGACGTCAAATACGTAGAGATGCACGGAACAGGAACTCAAGCAGGGGATGGCGTAGAGATGGACAGTGTTTCTTCCATTTTTGCACCATCAAACAATTTACGCCGTCGTCTTGATCAACCACTGTTTGTAGGCTCAGTCAAGTCTAACGTCGGACATGGAGAAGCTGTTTCAGGTGCAACTGCTTTGGTAAAAATCATGATGATGCTCAAGAAAAGTATGATCCCACCACATTGCGGAATCAAGACGAAAATCAACCAGACATTCCCCAAAGACTTGAAAGATAGAAATCTCAACATGGCTTTCAAACCAACACCATTCCCAAGACCTACAAATGGGAAGCGATATGTCTTCATGAACAACTTCAGTGCCGCAGGTGGTAACACCGCCACTTTGCTCGAGGATGCACCAATTAGACAGCTTGACGGTTATGACCCAAGAACATCACAGGTTGTCATTGTGACAGCAAAATCTCTTGCATCATTCAGAAACAATGTTCAAAAGATCCTCAACTGGTCAAGAGATCAACCTAGCTCATGCCTGCCAAGTCTTGCATATACCACATCTGCTCGCCGTTACCACTACCAATATCGTATCGCAGTTGATGCCAAGGATCTGCAAAGCGTTCAAAATGCTTTAAGCGCCTACACAGAGGGTCCTCATGCTCCAGTATCGAATGTTAAGCCAAGAGTTGCTTTTGTTTTCACTGGTCAAGGATCGCACTATCTTGGAATGGCTAAGGCCTTCTTCCACGATGTGGAGCAATTCCGCAATGATATCGAGGATTTTGATCAAATGGCCCAAGCCCAGGGCTTCCCATCTTTCATTGGTCTCATTGATGGAAGCATCACCGACCTTAGCGTTGCATCCCCTGTCATGACTCAATTGGCCATTCTTTGCGTAGAAATAGCTGTTGCGGCACTTTGGCAATCATGGGGAATCGAGCCATCCGCCGTTGTTGGCCACTCCCTTGGAGAGTATGCAGCTCTTCAGGTTGCTGGTGTGATCTCCACACATGACGCTATCGCTTTAGTCGGTAATCGTGCTCAGCTATTGGTTTCAAAGTGCACTGCCGGTAGCCATGGCATGTTAGCAGTTCGGGCAGGCTTTGCTGCAGTCGAGCCTTACTTGTCAGATATCGAATGTGAGAGAGCCTGCATCAACGGCCCTGAGGAAACAGTGTTCTCGGGCACTGTTGAGAACATGAACCGTCTTAAGGAGGTCTTGAGCTCACAAGGCTTCAAGAACACCATGCTCAATGTTCCGTACGCCTTCCACTCCGCCCAAGTCGAGCCCATTTTAGACTCTTTCATCCAATCTGCGAAACCAGCTGTTTTCCATCAGCCAAGAATCCCAGTCATGTCAACACTACTTGGAAACGTCGTAGAGGATTCGGGTGTCTTCGGTCCAGAGTATCTTGCTAGACATTGCAGAGAAAGTGTTGATTTCTTAGGTGGTGTCAGTTCTGCTTTGAACAGTGGAATTATTGATGAAAAGACCTTGTTCGTTGAAATTGGCCCACACCCAATCTGCTCCAACATGGTGAAAGCAATCATTGGCACTAGTGCGATCACTGTGCCATCTCTAAGCAGAAATGCCGACGCATGGACAACGACCGCCACTAGTTTGGCAACTCTTTTCAACTCTGGTCTCGACTTCAATTGGAACGAGTATCATGCCAATTTCAGGGGCGCCCATGAGGTACTCGATTTGCCTTCCTACTCTTACGACGAAAAGGTTTACTGGATCGACTATCGCGGAAACTGGTGTCTTACTAAAGGCGATACGCAAATGATCACGGCTGCAGAAGTAAAACCAACCTTCTCGACAACTACTGTGCAAAAGATCCTCTCCGAAGTTGTTGATGAGGATAACGTTAATGTTATTGCTGAGTCTGACCTTATGGAACCAAAGCTACGAGCTGCCATTTCTGGTCACTTGGTTCATGGACAACCACTCTTCCCATCATCCATTTATGGTGATATGGCTCTGACTATTTGCGATTATGCACTTAAGCTCGCTCAGCCAGATGCTAAATCTGTAGGTTTCAATGTTGGAAGCATGGAAACCCATAAGCCATTGGTTCTAGACAAGAACGCCAAAACTCACATTCTTCAAATTGAGACTAAGCTTGATCTTACTCATCGACGCGGAACCGTCAACTTCCGCACATTCGGAGCAGATGGAAAGCCAGTTGAACAAACCAAGTGTGAAGTGACTCTTGAGGATTCATCATCATGGTTGAAAGATTGGGACCGTCGCAAGTTCCTTGTCCAAGGCCGAATTGATAATTTGATGAACCACAAAGAAGTTCACAAGGTTCAAAGAGGAATGGCTTACAAATTGTTTGGCGCCCTCGTCGACTACGCTCAACAATATCGCGGAATGGATGAAGTATATCTGTGGAGTGAACAATGCGAGGCAACTGCCAAAGTGCAATTCCAGACATCAGATAATGATGGCAAGTTCTTCATGAGTCCATACTGGATCGACAGTGTGTGCCACATTTCCGGATTTATCATGAATGCCAACGATGCTGTTGATTCCACCAAGCATGTCTATATTTCGCACGGATGGGAGTCGATGAGATTCGCCAAGACCATGTCGGCCGACAAAGAGTACAGATCTTACATCAAGATGCAGAAAGTACCAGGTGGTGGTGAGATGGTTGCTGGTGATGTATACGTCTTTGAAGGGGATGAAATCATCGCAGTTGTTGGTGGTATTAAATTCCAGCGCGTACCCCGCACCCTTCTTCAGACCCTACTTGCACCAAAAGCTATTCCAGCTCGTGCTGGTGCCAAAGCAACTCCAGCTCCAACCAAAGCTATTGCGTCCAAACCATCAAAAGCCGTCTCCAAGCCTAATCTCAAAGTTGTCAGCAAGCCAGTTTCAAAGGGTATCTTCTCCAAAGCATTGGCAATCATGGCCGAGGAAATCGGTTGCGATGTCGCTGAGTTGGCGGGCCCAATGAGATTCTCTGATATGGGCGTCGACTCCCTTCTTGGCTTGAGCATTTCTGGCCGATTCCGCGAGGATCTTGAGATTGACTTCCAGAGTAGTGTCTTTGAACATGAGCCTACTGTAGACCATCTCAAGGCTTACATGACTAGATTCGAAGATGATAATAGTGCTGAAAGCTCTGGAATGTCTACCCCGGAAATGATCCCCAGCGACTCGAGCGAAAGTGGGGATGACGGGTTTGATCTAGTTGAAAGTGACCCCGAAAGCTCTCCCGTCGAGGATGCCAGCGAGCATGCAGAGATCATTCAAATCATAAGATCCACCATTGCGGAGGAGATGGGCGTTGAGATGGAGGAGATAACTGATAACACAGACCTAGCTACCATGGGAATGGATTCTCTCATGAGTTTGAGCATCTTGGGTGCGCTCAGAGAGAAGACTGGCCTGAATCTGAGTTCCGAGTTGTTGGTCGAAAACACCAGCATAGAAAAGATTGAAACAACTTTGGGTCTAAGAGCAACCAAGCCAAAGGTCGTTGAGATTAAGAAGACAACTAAGATTACTAAGGTGGCTTCCGCATCCGTACAACCAGCTGCTCCAACTCAAGTCGCCAGACCTATCAACGTGTCTCAATACCCTCCGTCAAAGTCTATCCTTTTGCAAGGTAACCCAAAGACTGCAAACCGCACACTTTTCCTTCTTCCAGATGGTTCCGGTGTCGCTTCTTCGTATGCCCCACTTCCTCAAATTGATCAAGATCTAGCTGTGTTCGGTCTCAACTGCCCTTTCATGAAAGACCCCACAGACTTCAATATCGGTGTTCCAGCAGTCACTCAGATCTACCTTGCCGAAATTCAACGTCGTCAACCACACGGACCATATCTCCTTGGAGGTTGGTCTGCCGGAGGTGTACTTGCGTACGAATGTACCCGCCAGTTGATTGCAAAGGGTGAGAAGGTTGAGAAACTTGTCTTGATCGATTCACCATTCCCTATTGGACTCGAAGCCCTCCCAGCTTCCTTCCATCAATATTGTGCCAAGGTTGGTCTTCTTGGTGATGGCGGGCTGGAGACATTGCCAAAATGGCTCCTTCCCCATTTCTTCTCCACCGTGCGCGAACTTACTTCCTACTCTGATCACTTGGGATCTCTACCATCCATCAACACTGTTAACATGCCAAAAACCGTTGCCATCTGGGCTCGTGATGGTATTGTCCACAATGAAGATGACATTAAGCCAGAGTGGGATCCCAAAGTGAGGATGCCCAACTCCATGGACTGGTTGACTCATGATCGTAAAGACCTCGGACACAATGGATGGGAGAAGTTAGTAGGAGAAGGAAACATGAAGTGTTTGAGCACAGCTGGAAATCATTTCACGATGATGAGAGATCCAATCGTAAGTTAACAATTCTCTGAAGTTCAATGTATGTGGGGTAATTTGCTGACTAATCATCACAGACAAACGACTTGGCCAAGCTTATGAAGCAAGCTCTCAAAATGTAAAATCAACTTTTATATCATGGCGCGATTGCTTTTAGATTTCATGTTTTTCCTTATAATCAATAGTATTATTTTGGGGTTTGGGTATCGGCTGGAGGGTAGTTAATTCCATAATCTTTCATGATGTAACGCGTTTGCACGTATACGGCGTACTTTGTTTGGGGGGATTCAAGCGAATAAATAAATCGCTTGTGTTTTAGAAAATTTCTTATAGTAGTAACTTTAGATAGTATAGAATCTCATGTTTCATGACATACTTATATGTATGAGTTCCCATTTCCATTGTGGCGTTGAGTGCATTTCTCGCGCATTGGGAAGACTTTGCTTTGTCTCTATACATCGAGCAAGACTGTCATTGATATCATGTCCACGTGAGGAAGTTTCATTTGTTCCCGATTCCCTTTACGCTTTGAATTATCATATTTGATTAAGCCGCATCACCAGAAGTAAAATTTTCGAGAGGCCGGTCACAAGTGGGCGACTGTGAGCCACTGTCCGTAAACCTCTAAATAGCTGGTTATGTGTATCAGAGTAGCTGGCTAGTAACCAGGCATCTGCTAAGCATCTTCAATCACGAAAGAGGATTATAAAAGGATAGAATTATCATCTAAAGTTCTATTTGCCGAAACAAATGCTGCTTCGATATCCGGCAAACTCAGTCTCGTTTACCATAGAAAAAGGTCATGAGATTTACGAGAGCTAGAACTTCCATGAACTAAGGGGATATCTCTATTTCTCACTTTGTTTCAAGACTGGAATCATTTCCGCGTTGATTGTTTGTCGGGCTGACCAACAGAAAGTTCAGATTCAGCCAGATGATAACTGGATTTTAGGCTGTCACTTGTCATGCCCTCGCAAAGCCGTTGTTCAGCTAAGACTGGCTATGGCATGTCAATCGGCGGGGATTTACTACGAAATTTGATTACTGCAGTCGACATATGTAACGAACGCCAAACACAAAGTTTTCCAAGGATAACTATGAGCACCGTCACTACCAGAAAGCTGCCTCTCATCTATACTGTCAAGGATTTCAGAGTTCAATGATCGATAAGGTATCGAGCAACTTCAACTTATTGGTTCAACGTGGTATAGATATCATATCACTGTTCGTATCATGATGCGTTTAGTTCCGTTCACATTGACAAGAAACCAGTCCCCTTAGACTTCCCTTTTGCGCTACGTCTTTCACATCAATGGCATTATTTTTGTATGTCGAGAATGGCTTTAGTCGCGCTATATTTACAGGCCAGATATTTAGTCACTTGATAGTCAAGTGCATTAAACAGTGCAATTCAGGAATGGGTCAGAGAGATTGAAGGGATAGTTGGCGACAAAAACTCAATCGTCTAAACACCAAGGATCTTTATCATAATCACCAAAAGGTTCAACTGCTATGCATACTCAATTGCTATATTCTCGCCACCATACACTTTCGAAAATACTTCGGTTAGATGTCAATTCTGCGCGACCCTTTAGTTATGGATAATACACTTTGAGCCAAATTGAACATCTAGAAAGCCTGGTTTACCAAAAACCCAAGTCAGGGTCTCCTAAATTTACTAAGATGGGTCTAAACTTCTGTTACATGGCTTAAAATACATCTACGGAGATACTCACATATTCATTGTACAGCCCCTTTGAGTCTAGGCAAAGCTACTAGTGCACAACTTCAACACTCCAATCTATTAAAAATTCAAAGAAAATGTACCCTCCAGCATGCAGCCATGCAAGTCCCACAGAATGTCCATCTGCATATCAAACTCGAGAACCCCAAATTCAAGCCTCTCTTGAAATTCTCATACTTAACCAATTCGGGATGTATATCTGACATTATTCGCGATATAGAAGCTTTCCATTTACTTTTTTCGCCGTACAAATACGGTTAATCATAACCTCTACCAGATATCAATATCAAAGACCAAGTGTCTAGAGTCAGGACCAAGCTTGGCTATCAGCACTGGCAATGACAATATTTGGATAGTCATAATTTGTCATGAATATTCTATTGAGGGCTAGCTGAGGTAGATGATCATTTCAATCGAGAGATCATTACTACACAGTGCATTCATGTGATGCAGAGTTATCCTCCATTCAGTGCATTGAAGCTAAGAAGACAGAGGATCGAACAAAGCAGTCTCGAATATGAATCAATTGACCGAGTATGGGAGTCTTTTCAATAGACACCGAGCAGAATTGGCAGAATGCAACATTTTCTTTTTGCTCCCCGCATAACAGAACATCTGACAGTCTGACTTCGAATTTCGAAACATCCACTATAGAACATCCACATCCCAGAGTAGATCAGGGGTTCAGATCGTCCACACCATAATGGCGGGTCACTGTCCGCCCCGGAAATCATGCATGCACCTACCATTCCTCTCATCTCTTGTGTTGCACATCTAACAATTGTTTACTTCCATCGACTCCACCAATCAGTCTTGATTGCGAAACTTCAACCCCTTAATATAATGTTCACAATATCTGGAGATTTTTGTTGCACATCTAGACATTGTTTACTTCTATTTACTCTGGGTAATTGAACCAATAATCTTCCACAATTTCTTTGAAACACTCTAAAGTAAAGAAAATTTACAGCCCTAGAAGGCAAAGATTGTTTCTACTATTCGCTGGCACGGCTGGCAGCTGCAACTAGATGCCGCTAATAATGAAGTGGGGTAGTAAGAGGTAAATCAGTGGGTACACCGCTATTTGTACAACTCGGTGAGGGGTGGTTGCTGGTCATTGCTTTAAGAGGGTGGTGAAGAAGATCATGAATAAGTTGATATGTAGTCATGCGTGGCAAAAAGTTTCGCTAAAGGAAACAAAAATCATGAAACACAGGCAGAAAAAGAAATGCAAAGGTATACCAAAACCGCACGAACCCTGACGAAACACATCAAACATAACAATGAAATTCTAGCTATCGCAGAATTCAGAGACTGCATCGAGTATCCCCGCCTTACCCAGAAGACTCCCTTACCACTCCTCTCCCAATTGAAAAAAAAAACTCCTCCAAGCCTACTCAACCTTCACAAAAAGTTCCTTTCCACTGGCACCCTCTTTCACATCAAAAGCCTTTTGCGCACTTGCAGTACTTCCTTCTACAATCTCTACCGGCGGGGCGGTTACTAAATATTTCTTCTCGAAAGCATCTTTCAACAAATCATCGAAAACCCATGCGTCCATGCGTCCACATCTTGGCCATCGTTACCAAGACGAGCAGCCACTGCCTTCAAAACTTCCACATATTCAGGGTTTTCATATTTTTCTGACCACGGAAGAGTCAAGATAAGTTTGCCATTGCCATGTCCCGCAGCCGATAAAATATCAGCCGAGAATTGAGGAGTATCATTCTCTGTGATGGTGTCAATCCGAGTGTGAGATCCACATCCGAAACGTTGACTTCCCATAATATTTCTCACAACTCCCGGATCCCTATGGCCGAAAGTAGCAGTTGCACCAATCGATCTAAGTTACCCGTGATGTTTCTTGCTAGCCGACGTAACGACTTTGTATCCCGTCATATTACCAAGTTGTGCAATGGCAGTCCCTACAGGCCACGCGCCTCCCAACCAATATTCCTTCATTTCTTTTCTCCCTTTTTTCAAGCATTCTCGGGGAGTCCAGTAGCAAATAGAACCCCACAGCAACAATAGCCATAGCCATGGGAAAAGTACTCCCGCCCTCAAAGTTCAAATTATCCAGGTTCTCATTGCAATTCCTCTAAGAATAGTACAGTATTACCGAGCCCCCTGATCCATTTTCCCGTTGTAAAAGACTGCTGCGAATCGAGTGAATCGTTTTCAGATTTGAAACCTCGTATCCGAGGAGTCGGCAGTTTCGATAGTGCCGAGTATGTCACTACCGAGGATGTTGGGGTAGGAATTGTCAGAGAGATTAAAAACTTGGATTTCCAATCGACTGGGTTGGCAGCTATTGCATGACTGTGAATGATGAGCTCGTCGGGGCTTGAGGCAGAGATAGGTCGGTCTTCGATGGTTATTTGCAAGAGTCATATAAGGTACTTTTTTAAAACAAGTGATACGGTCCAAAGAACCTTCTTTGCATAATTATGTACCAATTTTAGTTCTTGCTAACAAATGATCGCTAAAGTCCATGCTAAAGATATAGACACTCGTGCTCAAGACTAAGTGACAACTATACAGGTTAAAATCTCTTGTGGGCGGGAAAGAAGGATTGCTCATAGAAATGATGGAATCGGTCTGTTGATAGGTTACTATTAGAAAGGAAACCTACCTTGAAATCTCAACGACACTCGCGTGACGCTTGCTCTAAGAAGATGTATATTCTGGCTCAGAAGATCATGGAGCAGCACAAAGATTGGTGGCCAATGAAAAGAAATATAAATAATGTGAAGGACATGAAGGAAATGGACTGGTTCGCAAGAAGAAGATTGTTTACTGCGCCGAATACTCTTTCCGAAGTAAGAAAAGTCTTCCTAGGGCACCCAAATTTATTTTCCAGCGTTTACTATCAGGCCGTAAGATACTGAGATTTTAGAGAACATTGCTGAAAGCCCAAAAGCAGAGGATAAAAGATCAATTGACGTTTTTGCCCGGTCCACACGCCATCAATCCCTTCGACAGAATTCGGTCTCACCCCTCCCCCCCCCCCCCCCCCCCCCAAATCCAGTCGCTCTGGACCAGAAATACTCAACTAAGTCACCACAGGATCCTCATAATAAAAGCTCCAAGTTCGCAGGTTTGCCGCTTGAAATTCGTCGAATCATATGGAAGGCTGCACTCCCGAAAGGTCGCCATGTCTTTAAGATGATTGGGGAAATAGATGATGTCACCTTCCAACAATACTTAGAGTGTTTAATTCTAGGATTTCTCTCCAACTTGGTTGCAGAGAATCACGTGAAGTTGTACAAAAACGACGACGCAAGACCCTAAAAACATTACCGCATTTTCTCCTCTACCTTTCACCCAGACAAAGATATCGTACATAGGTAGCTATGATCAGAGGCGAGAGATACTTTGGAACGTGCAACATGGGGACTTACTCCAGTCAAGCGCGTCTGTCGCTGGATGAGGAATGTTTCATCATAGCGAAAACAACAAGGAAAAACCGGCGGATCACGATGAAATGGACGCAATCGAACGTATAGAAGCTGCATGTCCAAATTTTAGAATTCTGACAATTAGATTCGAGGAAAATGGTTTGATTTGGGTCCTCTTTAGATATGATACCCGTGTCAACTTTGACTTTATAGACATAAATTCCAGTTTCTTTGACCATGTAACAGCCACAATATGAAATGAAAAGGGTTATGAAGCAGGCAGATGAAGAAAGATAAAGGGGTGGGATGAGACGGAGGGATTGCGAATCCCCATGCATAGGTATGTTTCTATCGCAATGAAGGGTTGAGAAACGTGTACAAAAAGCACGCAAAGCTTTCGATCGCATCAGGGGAAGTAACTCGGAGTATTGGAAGCAGGTGAACGTGAGGGTCACTGTGTTACGGAAGCCATGCTACAAGCCTACAACCGCCCATAGCGATGTCGATATGTGAATATATTCAATATAACAAAACATGGTGGATTCCTATCTTGGGGCCAATCGTTAAGAGGAAGGACTTGGAATATGATTTGTGTTGTATATCTTGATACCTGATCACTGACTGACTGTGTCGTCTGTTCTACACCCTTTGGCAAAGCCACAAAAGCCACACATGAATCAAGCCACACTTTTTTCACACCAAGGCTGAATAATAGCCTCATCAACTTTTCCTAATTCAAACCTCTACCTCATGTAGAGCTCAATTACCTCGAGACTCACTACTTCTTTTCTCATATATAATATATAACATGCCACTCTTCACTCTTCCCATATCTGATACATCTCAAACATCCGCTACCACTCCTCAAATCCACTTTGCACCTCTCTCTATCCGATCCCAAAAACGAAAACGACGTGATAGCGATAGCGATGGAAATGACGAATACAATAATGATTATATTGCGAACACAAATACTAATTCGGGAAAAGGAAAGGGAATAGATGATGGAGGGCCATCACATCCCTCTGCCGAAAATACAAATCCATTGAGTTTAACGCCGGCAGAGGTGATGCAATATCGATTGGCTGGTTTGGGACTCGATAAAGAATTGCCATCAAAAATTGGAGTTAAAAATTGGCCGCATAGAGGTTTGCCTTCTAGATATTCTGGGATTTCTGAGGATCGCGAATACGCTGCCAAGTCTCGAGACGACGAAGACGAAGATTCCGAAGAAGAATCTGCTAAAAGTCGAAGAGAGAGGGAAAGACGTAAGAAGGAAGAAAAGAAGACTGGGAGGTCGAATTTGAAGATTCAACATTTAAGTGTATTGGTTGCGATTATGATGAGGAATTTGGAAGAAGGGGACATGGAGAGGGCAGGACGGGCTTGGAGTTTACTTTTACGGATGCAGATTGCGGGGAAGGGAATAGAAATTAGGAAGACGGGGTTTTGGGGGATCGGGGCTGAGTTACTGATGAGAGGTGTGACGAATAAACAGAGAAAGGAGTGGTGGGAAGAAGATACTGGAGAAGGGAGTGGTGATGGTGGGAATGATAATAATGACGGGGAGCCAAAAGAAGGGGAGGAAGACGGAAAGGGGGAAGACAAGGGAGGCGAAGAAAAGAGATATGGTACAGCTGAAGGACTCCTCAAAGTGAAAGATTATTACGAACGTCTTATTCTTCAATATCCATACAAACGACAATTCCACGGTTCAGTTACTGCGCTCGATTTCTGGCCTGCGATGCTTGGGTGTGAAATCTATGGAATACAATTTGAGCATAAAGATGGTTTACGAAAGATTGCTAAGCAAGCAGAAAAGGACGAAGATGGGGATATAAGTGATAGTGATATCAGCGATGAAGAAGATCTAGATGAGAACGACGAAGAAGGGGATCCAGGGGATAAAGCATTCCTAGCCCATCAACGTCGCCAAGACCGTCTCCATAAACGACGGAAAGAAAAACGCTGGGAAGAGAGGGATGAAGTCAGACGAGCTGCATTAGTAGCCACGGAAATGGTAGCTCAAAGAATGGATGAACTAATGACGACACCTCCATACTCTGATTCTAAAGTCCTGCTCCGTCTAAGAGGAATGGTAGCTCTATACATTGGAAATCTGTGTGTACCAGAGAAGTGGGAAGGTGATGAGGAATGGTTGGGTAAAATGAGGGGTGGCGCCATGGAGGCTGATAGAAGGTTTCTGGGACGACAAAGAGAGGCGGAGGTTAGAAGGGGGATGGAGAAGAGGGAGGATGAGAGGAGGAGGGCTAGAGGTCTATTTGGAAAGATTGGGGTCGAGTGGGATGATGGGGATGAGGGGATGGATTTGGATATGACCTTGGAGGGATATGAAGGGGATGAATGATCTGGGATTGCTTGTCCAAGTTAGAGGTGGATATGTCAAGGAGTCATGGAATGGGTGGGAGTTATAGGATAGATACCCCTTTTATCTTTGTTTTTTTTTTTTGAGGGGGGGGGGGGGGGTCTTGTAACAATTTTTCTTTACGGGAATGATTCTTCATATGGATCCATTGATTTCACACCGACTTATCTCGAAGTTTCTTTCGTCGGTGTACATTAGTTTAGCTCGTTGATCTTCCATAAGGCTATTAAGTTTTACTAGTCAAGAGGCCGTAATTGATTTGCATGATCAGATCCAGATACATTTTTTCACATATCGACTTGAAAATCACTGAAGCCAAAGAATGAGATGGAAAGTCAAATATCATTGTAAAATTTCTCAACCTTTGTCATTAATTCTTTTCTTCATTAAGTAATCTATTCATCGATTGTACCCGATAGTGGTGTGGTATCATAAACTCCCTGTAACCTTTTCCAGGCGCCCATTAAATGCTCATTACCGTACATGCCGCTCGTAAATCATATGTCTGTCTCATCTTCTCTCATAGCGACCAGTCCCCATTTCTCATGCGCTGTAGACACTCCAGTCGATAGAAGCTACATTGTCGTAACAGCTAACCGTTGCCGCGGAAACATCTTCTGATCCACTGCCCTCACTACATTGAGGCAACAGTGCAACATCGGAACAGCCAGCTGGGGTCTCCTCGCTATATCCTCTGTAGAAGAGTTGAATAGCAGGGCCGTATAGAAGCGTAGTGTTACAAGCGTAGAAAGTTTCTCCCTGGTATCCGTGAAGTTGAGTGGTTTGGATAGGAGATGCAGTAAGTCCTACATAAGGCTGACCAACGCCGGCGTTAATCTCCACCGTCGAACGGCCGGAAGACGAAGATGCGGGATCCGAAGGTGTGATGGTGAGGGATTCGGGGAAAGTGTTGGATCCGCTGCCGGCATCGGAAAGTGTGGAGGAGTTGCCGAAGCGAACATCGGTGGCGGTGCCGTTGATGTAGAAAATGCGGGGATTGGCTTCGGTGTTGTCTTCGGCAAGTACTGCATATGCAGTTCCGGCTCCAGTATGGTAGGATTCGACAACGAAGTTGTTGATGGCGAGATCGCCTGAGGTAACGTTTGCCACCAGTGTGAAGTGGTTGGATGAAGACTTGGGTGGGGTAGAGGTTTGTCGTCTGGTGGGAGCGGCGGAGGTGACGGAGGTGAGGAGAGCAAGGGTGCTCAAGATATTGGTGGTTGAGAATAACATTTTGATGTGCTTGTGTTTGTGTGTATGTGATGTGGGATTTGGGTAAAGTATGATGAAAGGATATGTGTGAACCTTATGTAGCTAAAGTTTATAGTATAGCTGATTCTAGTTACTTCTTCTGAGGAGGCTTTGATGTAGATAGACACTGCCTCGATAATAATGGATGATAAGTTGCTTTGCAATGAGCTTCGCTTTGATGGTGAATGATGAATTGAAGTGGCTTGTATGATAACTCAAACGGAGAGCTTCTTCGATACTTTTATATTATATCGAATTCCCAATCACCCCACAATGATCTTGTACATCGTACGGTCAATATCTTGGAAATGGCGGGTAAATGGTAATGGCACTACCATTAATCGTGTTGGTGGCTGGTCATCGCCCCAGTGTTCTCTCCTAGCTCTCGACGATCAACATCATTGTCCACTCAAAATCACCACAGGCATAAGTTTAAATATATTGAACACATTAGTTCTCAGGTACGAGAGAGAACCCTGAAAAGGCTGTGAACCCAACTCCACAAATTCGGGAAAGATTGAAAAAGTGCAAAGGGAAAATAATTGGAAGATCGGAATGATGATGTTATGCCAAGCTCGCTTAGACTTTTCTGGTCCAATAGCACCCCTTCATCGGATAATCCTCAGCCATTTTCAGCCACGACCGCAGATACTGTGCCCATTGAGAGAAAAATCATGTCTCTGTTCCTAGATGCGATCATCACCAGGGGCACGGATACGGATCTTTTTCTATATTTGAATGAGGGGAAAGGATTGGATGAACATTGGGAAATGTTAACATCCCGACGTATGTTGTACATCATAGTCGGCAGATACGGATGGATTCAATCCATGTCAGAGAGCCAACAATTCGTTTCCATCCTCTTCGGCGATGACGATGCTTTTCGTATGTGAGTCGTGCACGCCTGGAATCTCTCGTGTATCTCAATGTGAAAATTCTACAACATAGCGCCAGGAAGAACACTATCACACAGATTCACACTATAGCCCAAACTATCAACAGACCTTGACAAGTCAATAGGTACCACCGATACTAGCAAGATTTTCACGTCAATAGCTTCAATGTTCAAAGCTAATGTTCAAGTGTGGCACGTGTGTGGCTCCGTTTTCATGCATCGCTGTTACCGGCATACCAAAACCCGCAAAGAATGGTGGGAGTATCGCGAGAGCCGCGAATACGAAGATTTATTTAGATACATACTCTGCGCCCTGTAAATACATATCGTGCTGGCATGTCTGGCTTCAGATCACCTAAACATCAGAGCTTTCTAGCAGTTGTATATGGATGGTATTGCACGCCGTATGGAAACTCTTCCAATGTCAGACCTGCCCAACAGCTGGATATCGTATCTGCGTATGCGGAGGTTTGCGGACATCGGCGTTACCGAATACTGTTCTGTCTGACAAATATTAATGCGGGCAATTGCACAACCCGAACCCAAAGTAGAACAGAATCACACCGAAACGGAAAGCTTGCCACTGCGTTTTGACAGACCGATTGGGATTACACAGCTTGACTTGGTATTGGACACAAAAAGTATAAACCCGGTTCATCGCTGAGTGAGTTGGAAGACGCACCACCTGTTTATCGAGATATTCTCTCCTTCCCTCCTCGTCTAATGGTTGTAGGGGGATAACATGAAGTGCTACGTAACTTATCAAAACGACGCAAACTTTGACATCAATACACCAAGATATTCCTTATCAAGGCCTATCTCCAGAGAGATCTTGACCGTTTACCCCGCAAAGCAAGACAGCAACCAATCACGACGATATGTATGGCAAACGGCGTTGCGATATCCGATTCCGGACTCCGAACTCCAACTGTGCAATTGCTCGCCGTGTGACTCTTATGGCGTGTGTTAAAACCTCAAATACAATTCATGCTATAAATGAAGTTAATCGTGAATGATTCCGGCCCCGTTGATTCCCCACTCTCTCCATATTCACCATGTCCCCCTCGCCTGAACTATCCCAACCGATCGTCTTCGACCCCGCGAAGCATCTCCCACTCCTCCCCGCTTTCGTCCATCTCCACAAAACCTGCGTTGAATCTCCGCCCTATCCAGTCCTCACGTTCCTCCCCCCTTTCCCGCCGGAGAAAATCTCCAAAGTAGAATCATGGTGGCAAGATCGGTTCTCGGAAGTTAAATCTGCAACGCGGCATATTGTTTTCGTGATGCTTCAACCTAAAGAAGGAGAGAAAGCACAGGTAGCTGGTGTCTGCATGCTCTCCACACCAACATGTGAAACTGGACCTCATAGAGGATTCGTGGAGAAGTTCATGGTAGATCCGGAGTTCAGGGGAAAGGGCGTGGGGACGGGGATCATGAGGGCTACGGAGAAGGTTGCGGAGGAGATGGGTGCTTGGTTATTGGTATGTTTTTACTGTTATAGATTTGCTTCGTTCCATTTTGTTCGATTTGTTGACATGCCAGTAGATGCTTGATACAGATGTAGGGAGTTCAGCAGAGGGCATCTATAGAAGGATGGGGTATATAGAGGTTAGTCCATTTTATTTCCATGATAGGATGAAGATATTGCTGGACATGTACACAGGCTAATTGGGGAACTAGTGTGGAAGAATACCGGAGTATGATGTGTGGTCTCAAACGGGAGAGTTGAAGACAGAGGTTTTCTTTTATAAGAAATTAGTAGGTGCAGAGAAGAGAGGATCAAGAGAGGCTGCCGGGAGCTCAAACTGATAGCATGGGATATGTTGAATATTGTGAAGTCGTTGTAGTTTACAGGTGAACATTAAAAGTTGGGTAATGAGACGCCGATTCATGTGCTCCAGAACAACCACGCGTGCTTGACATGATGTCACGTGGATGCGCGTAAGAACATGGTTGAAAAATGAAGAATTTCACCAGAACAGTTGAAAGCAAAATAAACTTCAAGAAAAGGTGAAGGAGACGTTTGTGGAGAGGATGTGGTTAATTCATGGGGAGGGATTGAGCTTGACTGGGTCTTGCCACGTGATTGTGCTTAGTCATGATAAAAAATGATTTTGTTGGTCTGTCTAACCTCACTTCTTCCTAGTAAACTACGTATGTCTCCTCACCACGTATTCTAGGTCTTTTCGAGGCACTTCCTAAACTGTTGTTTGGGACCGATTACTTGTCTTTACAACTCTCAGTCCGAATGTTCACGCGGCCGAGAATGATGTGCATTAGACTGGGCAGGATTGAATAACATGCAAATTAAAGCTCATCGAAAGAGGGCTCTTGTGAAAGAGAAAACTATGGCCATGTATGTTCATTCATTTAACCAACACGATACCTAGCTTGGGAAGTAAAGAAGCATTAACCCAAATCGCCACGAAGACAGCTTCCAGAATAAGGGGGGAGTCTCGTGCCGCCTAGCACTTGTCCCTTTGAAACGGGTACTTTTGATCGTACCCAAAGATAGCTCTATCGAACACCAACGTCGCCAGCGAGCTCAGGAAGGAAATGAGACCTTATGAACTTTCTACCATCTATCCTTACCAGATCTACTCAAGGCTACTTTGTACCAGGGACGAAGGCTGCTGCAATACTGATTTGCTGACCACCAAATGTTTCTCCCCCAATACAACCTTCTATCTCCAAATTTCGGCCTTTTACTTTCATAACAAGCTCGAAATCGACTCTATAATACCTCAATAGTTTGCGACCTTCCTGCTCTATTGTCTCCTGGATAGTTCCAGATCTGATCAATTCGACGAAGTCCAAATGAATGATTCCAGCTATTTGAGCCCCTTTACACCGTTAGTCGAGCCAAAACGCTTTGATCTGTGAAACTGCATACCTCTGTTCTTAGGGTGTGTGAATTTGTAATGTTGCTCTGTGCTAGTGTCTGAGACATATAGCTCTTGTTTATAAATAAACTTGTTTTGTGTTGCGGGAAAGATAAAATGTACGTCCATACGATATTCTTTATCGGCCGGGATGATTTCTCCCTGGATAATCGTCAGTATTAAAGTCTGCGAGGGCCGAGAAAGGAATCAAATAATCAACTCACCTTCTTGACTACCCAGTCCAACACCTCCAAATATGGTACACCATCGCCAGAATCGAGTATTGGTTTAACGTTCTTATGTGCTGGAATGCCTATGGGATCGTGTGGTTCCTGCAAGAAGAATCCGTAGCTGCATAAGCTAATTCTCTCGAGCTCATCGTTGTCCTTATTAAATGCTCGCAAGATTCCGCCGCTGGCCATCGCAGTTTCTCTGACACGAAGTCATCAGCTCAGTCAAACATTTGTCTCAGGATGGGGTCTTACAGGTATTCTGGATCATTTACTGTTTCCAGTTCGATACAAACCCCCGATTCTCTGGTCAGCTTTCTTAGGCGTCTTTCCAATATCTTTCTGAGAGATGGATTGTTAGAAAATCCTCCAATTAATATGACTTTCTGGATTGTGCCAGCACACGTTAGCTCTTTTCAAACCACTAGGAGTTTTCTTTATCAATACCTTTATAATGAGCCCAGCCTCCATTGACAGCTTGATCTGATTGAGCATCAAATCCATAATGCCTCGAAGACATCTTTCAAATATTTTCCAGAAATCATTTCTAGATAGTGTTAGTTGCACGATCAGCGAAAGGGCAGAAATCCATTTACCTCTTGATTTTAATGCGGTTTTCTAAAAAGCCCTTTGCTGGATTTTCGCGAAGGCCGTCGATATTAAGAAAAATCGGTGCCATATTCTCATTTGTCACATCCATAGCTCTCTTCAATGAATTTTCGAATTTTATTGTTTGTTGGTCAACAATTCCTTGAATAGTCTTCCCATAGATCTCTATGTCGGACTTTTCACTCTCCAGACGACCAAACAGATGTTCTCCAAACGCTTCGTTCAAGTAGCTGGAGCCGTAAAGTCCGCCTTTGCACGATCAGTAGATGAAGTGGATGGAAAAACATGTTATCTTACCTGCCGCAGTTACCTCTTCTCTCATTAATTTAAGGGGATGCTCCTTGCTAACAGTGTACGTGGTGGTATCAACTGTTCCTCCACCGGCATCTAAAAGTATGAATGTTTCTCCTCGCTTTACACAGTCAGTTGAAGAACCTGAAATGAATTTTTTTTACTCACACCAATGCTTTTGCTGTATTTCAGCACGTAAGCTGCCGCTGCTTCAGGTTCCGATACAAGAAACAGGTTGTTAATGCTACCAAGGCTCGATCGCTGAATGGCGATTTCCATGGCGCTTTGCATTTTTCTGCATGCACTTGGCGACCAGATTACAGGTACGCATAAAACATGCTCCACGATTGTTGTATCTTTGAGTCTCCGGATGTCTCTTAGGTATCTCTTCGTATGCAAAAAGAGCTGTTCCAGGTATTGAACAATAACATCCTCGTTGGATTTGATGTACTTTTTAGCCTTGAGAGTCTTCAAGGTTGGTTTCAATTCCTCGCGGATCTTCTCAGTCTCATAACTGGTGTCCAACAACAGTTTCGAACGCATGATAGAATAGTATTGTTTCTTATCCAAATCCGGCTCACTCAGTTTGTCTTGCACCTCGTAACCCCAATACATGATCCTTGGCGTCAAACCATATTGGTCTTGAGCACCATTGAAACTATCATCGTCTGAGTCATCATCGTCGTCAAATCTCAGCATCGGCTCATCCATGTCTTGATTGTTCTCTGCCGCTAGTTCTTCCATCTTGGCTTTGGTCAGGTACCAACTCTCAGTCGGCACGTCAAATCGGGGCTTTTTCTGGATTGTCATTGGATCGGTGGCATATCCCCTCACTATTCCGATATCATTTTTTGTGCTGGCAAAAGCCACACAACTGAATGTCGTTCCGAAATCAGTTGAAATGATCAGACGATCGACTTCGTTCTCGTTTCTACTGTCGATCTCCATTGGCGAACCACCGTCAATAGCAGCCATTTCATCTTCCGTTGCGAAGAAGGTTGATTCACGAGACTCTTGCTTCGGGCGATTGGGGGCCTTTGACGCACGTGGTGAGAACATTTCTGACTCTAGTGACCTCACTTTTGAATTAGCTAGATGATTCTGGCACGTTTGATTGTTTCTGAACGTATGGGACATTGAGAGGGAGTCAGGAGAGAAGTTCATGATTATGTAACTAACCTGAAAGATGGGTTTCCTTAAGAGATTGAATGATTTTATGAGTGTTAACTTTGTAAAACTTTAGTGAAGGACAATCAAAGCTGTCAAGCTATTGGAGACGAAGTATGTTTGTATTTTCAATGTAGCCTCGATCTCGATGTCGGAACTCTCATATAACATTTAAAATTATCAATCAGAGATTGATTAAACATACACAAGGTACGCAGAGAAGAGGATGTGAATTCCTACCCGAACCGCTAGCGTTTTATCACGTGTCCAGATTCACTCATTTCGTTACAATATCTTTTTGACAGGAAGTTTGATAAAGTCGTGCCGCTTCATATTGCGTTGATATCCGATTCTTTAATCCCACAAAGATTTTACACACGCAAAGAATTCTCGATCTATCAATTCTGACCACCATCAACTTCATCCACCATCAACTTCATCCACCATCAACTTCATCCACCATCAACTTCACCCACCATCAACTTCATCCACCATCAACTTCACCCAATATCAACTTCACCCACCAGCAAATTCATCCACCATCAACCACCATCAACCACCATCAACCACCATCAACCACCATCAACCACCATCAACCACCATCAACTTCATCCACCATCAACATCTCTCAACATCCATCTCGAATCAAAATGGCCCAAAAACACGTCATCGCAAAATGGTTGGAGAGCCATGTTATCCAATTGCTCTCTTGGGCTGATATTGCAATCAAACATGACAACATCGATTTTGACAAGACTATAGTTTCCCACCTCAAACAAAAGTGCGAGGTAGATTATACTATTCAACAAGTCTCTCGAAAGCTGCAAGGTTTACTGGATAAATGGGGCACCCGCGACAAAAACAGTACTCGATCCAGAACCATAATAAATAAAGGTTCCATTTGCCTCATTAAGCTTCCAGATGCTTTGAGGAGCCAAGTCGCGTCTGCTTGTGAAGAATTTGAAGTTGAGCTTGTCGCAAGCAAGCAACCGTCAAAATCTACTGATAATGGCTTGAAGTTGAAAACACATGGGCGTAAGAATACTCAAGCTAATACTCAAAAGCCAGCACCTGAAGTGCAGGGCGAGAAGATTTCTGGTTCAATTCGTCCCAAGACTCCTATAAAGCTTAGGAAAAGAGATGCTGGTTCGATTCCAGAGGAATCTCAAAATGCTTCAAAAAGAAGAAAGCTCAATGTTCGTCTCAATCTCATTCTCATTGCCTCTGCTTTTTATTTGAACAAAAACTGACGGTTGAACAAAACAGGACGATGCTACCTTTTCGCCTGAGCCACAGGGCAAGAAAACTCACAATCCAATTGCTCCCAAAGCACCTATCAAGCGTAAGATCAGAGACCCCGATGTCGACACAGAGGTATCTCAATCTGCCTCTAAGAAAAGAAAAGTTAATGTTAGTATATCCCCAATCTTACCACATAATAGTCGTTTGGATGTAAACTGATGTATGGAAAAAATAGCCTGATTCGACTTTTTCACCTGATCCCCTCTCGCACACTCATTATCAATCTTCTTACACCATCGAAGATAGCGAAGATGAAAACGGACAAACCACCAGCGATAATTTTCAAGTTGCTGCTCGTGTTCAATCGCCAACTTCTATTCCTAAAGGAAAAAGACAATCGCGAAGATGTGATAACTGTCGTCGAAAAAGGGTGGCATGTAATGGCGATCGTCCTGCTTGCTCTACGTGTAGGAAGAAGGGCTTGCAAGTCAGTTGTTCATATAAAAACGCACCAGCAGTATCCGAACCTCGTGAAAAACCTCTGGGCTTCAGTGAACCTGCTCACCATGTTGACGACGATACGGTAAACGAAGAATCACGATGTATCTGCAAGAATACTCAGGCATATACCGACTGGGTTCAGTGTAAAGACTGCAGTGTATGGCAGCACTGCATTTGTGTTGGAGTAGAAATCGCAGAAGCAAAGAGCATAGACTTCTTGTGCGAAGAATGCAGCACCAAAGCCCCTTGTGAAAAGCCCATTGACGGGGAGTTATTGTCGAAAAGCAGCGAAGTGTGCGAGAAGTCAGGAAATGGATTACAAACTGACAGTGTGTTGCTTGGTTTGGCGAGAGAGGAAGTCTCACGTCTGCGAGAGATTATCGAAGAACATAATTTGGAGATAATCGAATTAAAAGAGGACTGTGAGGTCGCATCAAGGGATGCACGGCATCTAAGGTCAAACTTGTGGGCATTGGGAAGAGAATCTCCCGAGAATGCTTTAGATCAAAAAGATCAAGAAATTAAAGACTTGAGGGAGGAATTGGAGAGTCGTAGGCTCTTGTCAAAGTTCACACAGCTCGGTGCCACATCCGACGAAACCTTCGGCATAGATAATGTTCAAGATATGGTCATTGTATTTGGTATGATTGATCAACTACCGTTCGAATATATTCCAGTAACTGTCCCTTCTGGGCTGGATCAGTACCAGGAGCTCAAAAAGATCATTCTTGATAGTTTTGGTCAGGACG
Organism: Botrytis cinerea B05.10; assembly: GCF_000143535.2. Lineage (NCBI taxonomy): Eukaryota > Fungi > Ascomycota > Leotiomycetes > Helotiales > Sclerotiniaceae > Botrytis > Botrytis cinerea. The sequence continues at coordinate 2,747,722 of NC_037312.1, read as the reverse complement.
AAGCACTTCAAAAACAAGCTGAAGACCTTGGGGCCATTTTTTCATCGATGAAAACACTCTTTGTATTGAAAGCTTTGACAGCAAGCTTCCTAAAAATTTGGGTATTCGAGTCCGATTTTCCGCAACTCGACGGCTCATCCTCCGACTATTTAAAGAGCTTCCGAAAAAGACTTACTGCTGCAAGTGAGTTTAATACATCCACTTTGAATTCAAAATGCATTGCTAATTGACTATCAGATGGACCTATCGCAATGAGAAATCTTGATTTGGCTGCTCGTCATGATATGATCTCGAGTGAGAAGTTCAAACACCGATACATCTACCCCGAAGCCGAGCGTCTAGCTAAAAAATACTCTGAAATTATGGAACCACTATTTGCCAAGAATCCTGGTAGCGAGATTAGCAAGAATTGGAATGGGTTCTTAACCTGGAATGATGATAGGGAGACATGGCAAGATCGTCAATCTCGACTCATTGATACGTTTCGGCGGGCCTTGAAAAGCAAAGCAGATTCCACATTGAACTTTAGGGACTATGAGTTGGTTGCATTTGCACCAGGCACAACATATGACCCTAAATCCATGTTCAACGAAGACGCTCTGTATAGAAAACTTGCCGGAAAAAACAGCGATTGGGAGGTCGAATTCTGCGTTCAGCCAGCAATTTTTGTACACGAAAAGGAGAACCCAAATGAATTCACTACCTCCCAAAGCTTCGTGCGCAAGATTGTACGACAAGGAATTGGTCTCACGCCATCAGTTAAAGCTGAAGTGATTTTACGGGCAAAGAATGGTGGCTCTTAGGTTTAATTTGAAATTATAATGGCTCCAAAGTAGGTTGGTTGAATGAGCAGCTCGCCAGGACTTATCATTTCACAAGGATGAAATGTGTACGAACAATGTATAGTAAGTAGTATAGATATTAGGGAAATAGTACCGCTGAGCTTCTCAGCTTCCGAGAATAGATGTCAATGCATAAAAGAATATAGCAAAGTTCACATGTTTGTCATTCGTGGTCTTGTGTGATTACAACCCCCAGTTTGTCTTCAATACACCGTCATGCTTTCGCATTTTGAGAAAACTCGTGATTTGAACCAATTGAGAGCTTTTCCCGGCAGAATCTGAATCAACCATATGAATCAATTCTCATTTTCTCGGAGTGGTGCTGATCCGGTCATCAATATGTATGTCGAAAAGGGTGGCCAGTCGTAGGCGGTTTTGCCCCACGAAAATATCAGCATTAAGCCATCTCGGTCGTTCCTCACCGTCTCATCCGGTTTCAACCAATGAGTTGATCTAGACGATCTCGGCATATCTCACTACTACCTTCCTAAATACATATTCACACAGCATACCATGTTACCTGCATTTGCTTATCTTGGTCTAGTGCCATAACTAAATAAACTGTTGAAGATCAACGGTGTTTGCACACGTTGAATTTACGATGTGCTACGTTCCACAGAGTCGGGACTGTTCGTCCTGTTCCTCCAAGCCTTAAGTAAGGTCTTCAATCGTCGCTGGAAAATTCCCAGTTTCTATACACTTTCAATATGGTGTTCAAAAGTAAACATACACTAGATGAGAATAATCATCATGTCACATCTATCTTCCGTAAGACGGGCGATCACGCAGTCATCGATCATAAAGCCGATACCGACGAAGAGATTCTCGGCTCTCTAGGCTACAAACAAGAATTCAAAAGAGAATTGTCAATATGGTCATCTTTTGGAGTCTCGTTCTCGTGTCTAGGTCTTTTGCCATCGATTGCATCGACTCTGGGTTATAATCTGGGGTATAGTGGGCCGGCGGGTTCGGTATGGGGATGGCTTGTTGCGGGGATTCTGATACAGTTTGTCGCATTTGCGATGGCGGAATTGTGTTCGAGTATGCCGACGGCGGGGGGTCTGTACTATGCTTCAGCTGTGTTGGCTCCGGAGGGTTATGGACCTTTATGTTCTTGGGTATGTTTCATTTCCTCAATATTTGAATCTGAATTAACGTTTGGAGAGATAACCGGATGGTCAAACTTTGCGGGTGAAGTAACAGCACCGTGTGCGATTAACTATGCACTTGCGGCGATGATGTTGACAGCTGCTCAAATCGTTCATCCGGATTATGTCGTTCAAACTTGGCATGTGTATCTTTTGCTTTTGGCGTTGCTAGTCCTGCAAGGTCTTCTGGCTATGAATTCTACCAAGTTTGTTGGAGCATTGAATACGGTGGGAACTGTCACAAATTTGATTGTACTCTTGATTTTTGTCATTTGGTTCCCAGCGGGTTCGATTAGCGAACCGAAGACAAATCCGAGTAGTGTGGTGTGGACTTCTGAAGGTGTTGTTAACGGGACAGAGTGGCCTACTGGATTTGCTTTTTTGATGGGATTTTTGTCTGTTATTGTAAGTCGGTCGAATTCTTGGTAAAGATCAAACTAATACGGAATAGTGGACACTGGCTGGTTATGATGCGCCATTTCATTTGAGCGAGGAGTGCTCAAATGCAAATATTGCTGGTCCGAGAGCTATTGTCATGACAGCTCAATTAGGATTGTGGCTTGGTTGGGCGATTATCTTGGTCATTGCGTATACTGTGAAGGATATCCAAGATGTGGTTTCTGGAGAGTATGGTCAACCTATGGTAAGCGTCACATTTCAGCAGGCTTGAAGCTCTTGACTAATTTCGCAACAGGGAAGCTTATGTCTCCAAGTCCTTGGTCCAAAAGCTGGACTTGCGATGTTTTCACTTAACATGGTCGCTCAATTTTCTGTTGGACAAGGGTAAACTACAAACTTTTCCACATCCTCTAACTTATTCTGTCAAGCAAACTTGGCTAATTCCCATCTTCAGCGTCACAGTCGTCTCATCCCGCGTTGTCTACGCCTACTCCCGCGACGGTGCCCTCCCCGGTTCCCACTGGCTCAAACAAGTAAACCCCCGCACCAAAACACCCGTCTACGCCGTTTGGTTTGTCCTCACTCTAGGTGCACTTCTCGGCCTCCTCATGTTCGCTAGTCCGGTGGCTATTGGGGCTGTCTTTAGCATGGGTGCCATTGCGCAATACATTGCTTTTGTATTCCCTATTGCGTTGAAAGTTTTCAGTGCGAAGGGGAGGTTCCGTCCTGGTACTTTTCTCCACTTTCCTTATTTCTCCCTCGCTATTTCTTCTGTTCGTCAAGTCAGAGCTGTTAACTGATAAACACTAGGTCCCTGGAATCTGGGCCGTTTCTCAACGCCCATTGGTGTTGTGGCCGTTGGATGGGTATCTCTTATCATTCCAATTCTCTGCTTCCCTTCAGTTACAGGCGCGGACTTGAATGATCTGAATATGAACTATACTTGTTTAATATATGGGGGCACGATGACTTTGGCTATGTGTTGGTATGCGATCAGTGCTCGGAAATGGTTCAAGGGGCCAAAGATCAATGTGGAGCACTTGATTCATGGGGATGGTTCTGGAGATGGCTCTAGAATTGGGGGGACGGGAAACACTGTGGTAGAAAAGGAGGGACAAACAGTGGGTGAAGATGGATCGGGTGAAACTGGAGAGATGAGGAGTTAAGTGGTTAAGGAAGAGCTTCAGGGTAAAGATGATAATGATTAGGTAGAATATCTCGAAAGGCATTCAAATAGCGAAATCTAGTCCAAAAATCCCAGAACGAGATGAAAAGACTAGAAGATAAGGTTATAGACCTCGTACAGAAATCAAAATCAAAATCAAAATCAAAATCAAAATCAAAATCAAAATCAAAATCAATGAAAGCTTCGCAGCAAGTGTGATAATCATGCCATCTGATACAAAAAAAATTCCTATCTACTAGTTTCAGGCATACGTGAAAGGATTGGTATCTTTGTATCCTATGAAATGCAATATGCCAGCATATAACAAAGTGTCAACGTAGAGCCACGTCACTCCCACAATAATGTATCAACACTCCGCCCGCGTGTTGGTATATTTGAAAGTGTCTTAACCTTCGCGGAATACCTTTTAGACGATCTAACATTACCCAACCCTCTCAAACCCCTATTCCCTTCTACTAATATACCATACCATACCATGCATACCATGCATCACCTTACTATTCCCTAGCTCCACCTCTAGCTCTAGCTGCAACTATCAAATCTCAAATCTCAAATCTCAAATCTCAAATCTCAAAAAACATTCCCCCGTCTCCCCTCTCCCCACAACACACACACACACACACCATAGCCAATCCCAAACAAAAACTTCCCCACTCAAGATAATTCATTCATTCTCCAAATATCAACTATCAACTATCAATACCCCTCCACAATACCCCTCCCCTCCAATCAAATCAACTCAACTCCTAAAAACCACCCTATATATACATATATATATTCCAACACCATCACAGCCGCCGCAGCACTCACATCATAATACCGATTTCTTTTGCCATTGCCTTTGCCTTTGCCTTTACCCCACCCACTCTCAAATTAGTAGATTCGTTCACGACGGGAGTAACTAAGTTCAAATAAATTATAAGATATAAAATATATAAAATCGAGTTCAAGAAGCGAAGCTAATATGAGAGAAAACAATCTGAACGCACACACTTTTATCACGCCAGAACAGAAGTGAGAGCATATCGATACCACACACACTACACTCTCAAAGCACTCTATATTTATTTCCCTGAAAGTAAAAGAGATAGAGAGAGAAAAAGCACAACGACACATCGCCCAATATAAAACACACGGCACGATATGATGAGTAGAAAATCTTCGGTTTGAAATCTACTAAACAACAAAGCGAGACAAGCCTCGGATATACATATACATAGATATGTACAATTCAACTTTGACTTCTACTCTGCCTGAAAACTTCAACTAACATGCGATGATATAAAACTTCACTCAACTATCTCTATAATATCAAATCTACCCAGATTCTCCATCACATCTCATTACCCCTCACCCCCAACAAGTTTTCGCCAGAGCCTCTCCCCAAACTCCACAATCCATCTCAACCAATCTATCCAGCATGTTCAACAATCTCACTCTTGACCTTTCCATTCTCCACCCAAGTCCTCAACTGTTCGGGCAACGGCACCTCCTTGTAATCTCCTTCCCCGTCTGCACTCTCCAAATCTGGAAGTAGCACATTGACACTACTACATTTACTCGTGAAGACTTCCGTGTTCAAACTCTCCTTCCCCAAGTAAATTTGAGCACCATCAACTTGATCCATCATAATCGTTGGCAATGTGCCCAGTACTTGAAGTGCGAAGTTTGGTGCTTTGATAACATCAATCGATGAGACGAGACTATCAATTACCAAGGCAAGACGAGGGGAGTTGTCAATAGAAATAGCGTTTGCTTTTCCTTTAATGATAATAGTGGTTTTTGAGCAGCGGGAAATGAGGATCGAGTGTGAAATAGATGCTTCAATTGTGATTGGCTCAGACTCGTTTTCGTAGTTTTCCTTTTCCGAAATATTAGCATTCAACTACTCCCAATAAAATAAAATAAAACTCACAATAAACCACTTGTTACCCTCCAATTTTTTAACAGGGGGTTTCTTAGTTCTCATACTCTCTGGCTTGGGCTTTTTACCAGGAGCAGGACTCTTTCCTCGGTTCGAATTAATACTGGATTGACTATCACTTCTGGTGGGAACTGTAGCACCTGCTCTCAAAGAAGGATTTTTATGTGTCATTTGATCAGCATTCACTTTGCGCAATCCTTTTGTAACGTCTGCTCCTTTATTCAGTTCAGAGAAAACGGCTCCTAGTCCAGCACCTGAATCTGCTTGGTTTGGTGCTGGCTTTGATGGAATGTCATCGAAGACTGGTGGAGGAGGAGGTGGAGGGGGTGGTGGTGGTGCGGCACCTCCAGCAGTTGCAGCCTTTGGATGAGGAGCAGGAGGGGCTGGAGCCTTTTCATCTACATCCTTAATCGCAACTTCCAAATCTTCACCCTTTGGATTCCATGGAATACCGTTTGGGAAGTTATCCTTAGCATATTCGCTGAGATCTTTAAAGATTTGATAGAATGCTTGAATCCATTCGACTTGTTTTGGGTCTCTGTAGATAGAAATTAATGATGATCCTCTTAGTCAAATAAAAAAAGACCTACTTCTCCTTAAATTCCTTCAATACTCTGTTTCCGTAATATTGAGCAGATCCCAATGATTCATCGACATGTTTAAATGGTTTGTTGTCCATTGTAACCCAGGCAAGTACACCAATACTTTCAGAAACAGCACTGAGATGATTGAAGAATGGAGATGCACGATTGGACTTTCGGATATCATCAACGGCAGTAAATGAATCCTGAAGAGGTTTGATGAGCTTTTGGAATGGTTCATCTTGCATGCCAGGTTTCTTTGACTTTGTAGTGATCAAAATATATCTTCGTTGTCCGACATATGCCTTCAATACACTAGATGCCTTTTGATGGATGAGTTAGCTTCGATTTCTTATCCCTCAATTAACTGACGCTCCGCTGGCTCTCCGAGGGCCGCTGCCGCGGGGGCAGACTATTTGTATGGAAAGTCTTCGAGCGCAGCGAGGTATGGGGGTTTGGGGGCTTGCCCCCATAATGACACCCTCCATCAATAAAACACTTATCCAATTGATATAGAGCTTTCCCTCATACTTCTCCGCCCACCCCTACCCCTACCACTGCCATGAACATAGAATCTTTGAGTATGAGATACCCCTCTCCCGCTCCAACCTATGCGATGCATGCGATTACTTCACTCCCACCGTGCCACGAGAAAACAGTATGAAACCCTTGCACCTACCTGCTGCGCAACAACCCCTCCAATCTCATCACTCAAGTTAACATATTTCTTAACCGCCCCCTGAATAAAATTATCGAACTCTGAGACTACTCCTGGGATTGGATCCTCGATGATCTTTTTGATATCTGGTGTTTGGATCGTTGGCGGCGGCGGAGTTGTGCCATTTGTTTTCGCAGCTTCGGCCGGAGGAGAAATTAGAGGGATGGATGATGAAGCAGGTGGTGGAATGGTAGAGGAAGCTATATCTTCAAGACGAGAGGTTGCGGCTTCGAGTCTGGAGATTATGAAGGTTAGCTCGGTGCTGGTTATGCGAGGATCGATTGATGACATATTGATTTGGATTCCAGAAAAAGAATTGGAACGTGTGTGTGTATGTAAACAAATGTATGCAACGGAGATTCTGGAGGAGATGGAAGTGGAGTTGTGTTGCAGTATTGAGCTGTGATATTGAAAGGACAGAAATATGAAGCACAATTACCGTTTTATGAGCGTAGTCAAATTATGCATATTATTTACAGCTTCAGGTTGTTGAGACATATTGAAGTGCAGTAGTTGTTCCAAAGTCTTGTTGAAGAAGGAATGATCGATCGAATAGGAGGTTGTTTGAGGGAATGGAGCTGTCTGGTTCTCGATGTTTCGTGGTGCTAATGCAAGGGGAAGGAGGCAAAAGGTTGCTAATTACGCATATAAATAATGTAATATGGAATGGTAATTAGCAGGCAAATGGAAGAAGCTATCGATTTGCGGGACTGGTATGGAGCGACGAGAAAGAGGTCTCCTACAATGAAGCGACGACGGCGAGGGGGAGGAAGACAGAGAGGGAGAGGGAGAGAGAGAGAGAGAGAGGATAGAAGAGAGAATATTGGAGTGATGTGAAGAGATGTGATGTGATATGATGGATACGGATTACCTTGGAACGCTGATGTTCTTCATTTAATTCATCTACACCCACACCCACTTACATTCAAGCTTCACTCCCTCCCTCATCTAGATGCCTTAGCCTTGGCCTTAGCCTTAGCCTTGCCCTTCCCGGTACCCGTTTTTCCGACTCCCTCTTCGGGAACTTGGTCGTGTTACATAATCCGGCCATGATCTTGCAGCCTATGGAGTCTCAGGGCGCACACTGTGTCACGTGTGTGCGGTGCTACAAGGCTGCTGCTAACCCGTTTTGTCGTGTGTGACACCTGGCTACCATTTGGTGGGCTGCTGTCACTCCATTTGACATTCAGCCTTATTTGTTGACCTGGTCCGGTCCGGTACTTACATCTACTCGTACACTCATTTCATTTCTTAACCTCATTCACACTCACTTAATCATAAGAGTATCAAGCTACCGATACCTAACTATACAGTTCATACCTCACTTCTTTCTTTTACATACATTACACATTCGTTTGAAACATGGAGCAAGATGTTCCAATATCTAACGATCAAGAAATCGATTTTTGTACTCTGGGAATGTTTATAATTGGTATGTATGAGGCGGTGTTGATTTTATCGATCTTTTATACGTTCTTTGGAAAGGAGGGGGTTTATGAATATGACAACAACTTGAGAAGTCTCAGATGCTTGAAACATGGGGAAAATTATATGAAAGTCAACGCAATATTCATGAATGGGTCCTTCATTTTACTTCTATCTTACATCTAGTGATATTCGAGATTCATTTTAGCAATTTCCTCTCTTTTCAAGTAATAACTGTTGGCAAGATTCGTGAAACGATTGGGATGTTTATGTTGTTCATGCATGAGGTACATCCTACATTGGATTTGGTCTCACCAAATTTAAGTCTTCAACCACAACATATACTGTTGGACCTTTATCACGAACTCATAAAGTGTCTTGTGAAAGAAGAGAGATATCTGTATTTTCAAACCTCATTGTTTTCAAGAATGGGCCTGACGATTTCTTATCCGGTTTTATCCGGCAATTTACCTTCATGTTCAGGGATGATATATCTAATAGAATATTCATTTTCATACTTTGTTTTCCCATATACAAACTTATCGTCACATTGAATGTTGATAAAAATATTGACATTCTAATTTAGATGAGATACACTACCTCCCACCAACTCCCTCAGTATATGATGTCCTCGGTGGGGCCGGTTCCTATTCCGCCTTAGGTGCCCGTCTCTTCTCTCCTCCACCACTCTCCAAAACAATCTCTTGGATAGTAGATAAAGGCTCCGACTTTCCCCCCTCAATATCATCTCAAATAACCGCCTGGCAAACCTCTTGTCTAATCCGTACCGATCCCACCCGTCTCACAACTCGCGGTTGGAATGGTTACGACAGCAACGAAACCCGCTCATTCAAATACACCACCCCCAAACTCCGGCTGGACGAATCATCCATAGCTTCTCATCCTCCTCTTTTATTCGCAAAATCTTTTCACCTCATATGTTCCCCCAATCGCTGTATAGATCTCGTAACACGCATTCTCTCACTGCGGAAATCACAATCTCCCAATTATCCCAAACCACTCTTTGTATGGGAACCAGTCCCAGATCTCTGTACACCAGATGAACTTTTAAATTGTACAAATGTCCTTCCATATATCGACGTTCTCTCGCCAAATCACTCGGAACTAGCAGGTTTCATGGGCGATCCTGATTCCGGTATGACTCCTGAAGGGGAAGTATCAATGGAAGCAGTAGAACGTTCTTGTGAACAACTCTTATCTTCAATGCCATTGCAATCTTACGCAATTGTTGTAAGATGTGGAGCATTAGGATGTTATGTTGCAAAGAACGGAGGAAGAAATAGACGCGCGGAGAAAAATCGAAGAAAACGTCCGGCGAACAGATCTAGAGGTGGATTGACACTAGATATGAATATGGAAGATCTATTTGCAGGATTACTCAGCGATTCGGGAGAAATAACTTTCGAAAGAAACGACTATGTTCCTGTCGATCCGGGGATTGAGAAATGGATTCCGGCTTATCATCAAGCTGGAGATGGGGAGGAGGAACATAAAGTGGTAGATCCGACGGGAGGCGGAAATGCATTCTTAGGTGGTTTGGCAGTGGCGTTGGCAAGGGGGAAAGGCATCATAGAAGCTAGTTGCTGGGGAAGTGTAGCAGCTAGTTTTGCGATTGAACAGGTGGGGGTACCAGTCCTGGGTGTTTTGGAAGAGAGCGAGGGGATGGAAGGGGAGGAAGATGACTGGGTTGAGGAAGGTGATGGAGAGGAAGACGAAGATGATACAAGGGAAATGGAAACGTGGAATGGAGTAGTGGTTCAGGAGAGATTGAGAGAGTTTATGGGGAGAGTAGATATTGCACCTAGTGAATGTCCATCTAGGTAGATGAGCTGGCGCCTGTTTTATAAAAGCAAATGCAGGGAAATTGGCAATAGGGAGGAGAGAAAAGGGATAAAAGACCAAAATTTTTACAATCGAGAGAAGGTACAAAAAAGACAGAAATTAAAAATATCCTTAATTAGAACTATATTCTACTTCTCTTGTATATAATCTTATCATACACATAATTCAAGTTTTCACTAACTACTTGCCTACCTACCTACCTACGTACCGAATATTAGAAAAGGCAATAAACACAGACTCGGTATAAAACTTCATCGAGACCTTAAGAACAAAATGATACCCGCGTCAGATCGATATAAAGTTGATACTTTTTATTATGCGCAATAAGATTTATCATGTCAATCCCTGAGTGATAAGGATTAAATATGTAATTCGAATCCAGACAATTAGGAAATCGATCGTTTGGTACATCTTGCTACCCTGTGGTTACAGGATGGATAGCTGAGCAACCGAGCAAGCAAGGGAATCGTATCACGTGGTGTCAAAAACCACTTTACGCGCACAAACCGCGTTTCTACGCGATATCTCCTTTTGAATTGAAATTTCGCGATTGTCAACACCACAGCAACCCCAATACCGCCCCTCTTTAACTTCATCAACAAACCACCACATATTTTCAGGTAAAACCTCAACACCGTGCCTGTAAATAACCTGATATACTCTCTACAATGGACGGCGCACAATTAAGAGATGAGGCTGTCGCCGATCGTGTGCGGTCTGCACAAGAATTTCTTGATCCAAGTATTTTTCCCTTACCATCCCCTCTATTTACATACAAGTACTAATATAAATAATCACAGCTGATGGCGCAGCAAGAAGTTATCGATCCGAAATTACTGATATGCTTCGGAAGCATCAGCGACGTTTAATCGTCAGTATCGATGAAGTTCGTGCACACAATCCTGAATTAGCAAATGGCCTTCTCGAACAGCCATTTGATTTTGCTCAAGCCTTCGATCGCGCACTATTTCAAATCGTACAAACACTTCCAAACACTAATGCGAAGCAATCTTCTGAAGATACTATGTACTATTGTGCATTTTCGGGAAGTTTTGGTCAATTTGCGTGTAATCCTAGAACGTTATCGAGTACGCACTTGAACAGGATGGTTAGTTTGGAAGGAATTGTCACAAGATGTTCATTAGTGAGGCCAAAGGTGGTCAAGAGTGTGCATTATAACGAGAAGAAGAAGATATTCCATTTCCGCGAATACAAGGATCAAACAATGACTGCTAGTGGAGCGAGTACGTCGAGTGTTTACCCACAGGAAGATGAACAGGGAAATCCGCTGGTTACGGAATATGGATACAGCACATACAGAGATCATCAAACAATATCTATTCAAGAAATGCCAGAACGAGCACCGGCAGGACAACTTCCGAGAGGTGTGGATGTTATTTTAGATGATGATTTGGTTGATAAAGTTAAGCCCGGTGATCGAGTACAACTTGTTGGAATTTACAGGAGTTTGGGAAATAGAAATGCAGGGCATAGCAGTGCGCTTTTTAAGACAGTAGTGTTAGCTAATAATGTGGTTCTTTTATCTTCGAAATCAGGAGGAGGCATTGCGACACACACCATTACCGATACCGACATTCGAAACATCAACAAGATTGCAAAGAAGAAGAATCTTTTCAATCTTCTTTCTCAATCCTTAGCACCAAGTATCTATGGGCATGAGCATATCAAGAAAGCGATTCTTCTTATGCTGTTGGGTGGTCTGGAAAAGAATCTCGAGAATGGAACACATTTGAGAGGAGATATTAATATCCTTATGGTTGGTGATCCATCCACAGCCAAATCTCAAGTTCTTCGTTTTGTGCTCAATACCGCTCCACTCGCAATCGCAACAACAGGTCGAGGTTCTTCCGGTGTTGGTCTCACAGCCGCCGTTACATCTGATAAAGAAACTGGTGAACGTCGTCTCGAAGCTGGTGCTATGGTTCTGGCTGATCGCGGTGTGGTATGTATTGATGAATTCGATAAAATGTCCGACATAGACAGAGTTGCCATTCACGAAGTGATGGAACAACAAACTGTCACTATTGCCAAAGCTGGTATTCATACATCTCTCAACGCTCGCTGTTCCGTCATCGCAGCCGCCAATCCTATCTTCGGTCAATACGACACTCACAAAGACCCTCACAAGAATATCGCCCTTCCAGATTCTCTCCTTTCTCGTTTCGATTTATTGTTCGTTGTAACGGATGACATTGATGATTTCAGAGATCGACAAATATCCGAGCACGTTTTAAGAATGCACAGATATAGAGATCCACAAACCGAAGAAGGAGCCCCCGTTCGTGAGCAAGCACACCAAACACTCGGTGTTGGTGTAGAACAAGAAGCAGATGCGAACCAAGTAACACCTGTCTACGAAAAATATAATGAGATGCTACACGCCGGTGTAACTGTCACTACTGGCCGAGGATCGCATCGCAGAGTTGAAGTTTTGAGTATTCCTTTCATGAAGAAGTATATTCAATACGCCAAAACTCGAGTAAAGCCAGTCTTGACACAAGAAGCTAGTGATAGGATTAGCGAGATATATGTAGCGCTAAGAAACGACGACATGCAAGGAAATCAACGAAAGACAAACGCCATGACCGTTAGAACATTGGAAACCATCATCCGTTTGAGTACTGCGCATGCAAAGTCTAGATTAAGTAACAGAGTTGAGGAGGTAGATGCATTGGCTGCTGAAAGCATTTTGAGGTTTGCACTGTTCAAGGAAGTGCTTGAGGATGAAAAGAAATCAAAGAGGAGAAAGACTAGACCTCTTGAAGATGAATCTTCAGGAAATGAGAGTTCATCCTCAGAGGATGATGATTCACCAGCTCCTACTCCTAATGCATCATCTACGAGGGCAACCCGTACGCCAGGTACAGCCAGAACTAGAGCTTCAGGCACTTCTTCATCTAGAAGAAATGGAGCGACTTCAAGTGGGGCAGCGAATGATGAGGAAAATGATGATTTGTATTCAGCAAGTCCAGCGCGTCGTTCAGCAAGAGCATCCTCGAGTCGCGTACCAACACAATCACAAACTTCTTTCGCTTCCTCCTTACCCGCTTCTCAGGCATTGAGAGGTACTTCGAGTCAATCGCAGTCTCAATCACAGAATGTAGAGGAGGGTAATGAAGAAGAGGAACTTGCAGCTGGAACTGCAGCCCTGAATGTCTCTACAGGTATCACACCTAACCGTCTACAAGTGTTCCGTACGACGATGGGTCAAATGATGAGCACATCTCTGTTTGAGGATGATAGTGCTGAGGTGAATGCTATTATCGAGGCAGTCAATAGACGTATTGGAGGTGGAGCAGGAGGTAGTTTTGAGAGGGAAGAAGCAGTAGCGGCGTTGAGAGCAATGGATGAGCGAAATGATATCATGTACACTGAGGGAGATTTGGTTTATAAAATCTAGAATTCGGGAAAAGGGATAAAGGTGTGATTGGAATGGAATGGAATGAAATGTCTGTAGGGAACACACGGAAATGAGATAATGAGGAGTTGAGTAATTGATCATGATCTTGATCTTGATCGGAGTGGTTATTTATACATCGAGTAGATGATGTGATGTGATGTTCATGTTTATGTTCATGTTTAACCTCGAGGTGGAATATCACTATATAATTAGATGTGTGTTCGTCTCAGATGGATATATAGGAATGATCATATTCTATTTGTTTTATTATATATCTAGATCAAATAAATTTGCATCATCTGTCGAAAGTAAAATTGAAATTATCAACTCACCTTGTTATTCATGTTCATGTAGAATTGATTCGATTCGAGATATTGATATCGTCAAGACTCATGTGGAAATGACACTCTGAATCGATGTTTCCTCGATGAATAGTTTAGGTTTTCCTTTGTAGACGAGTTGGGGCTTTTCCTTGGGTTTCTCAGAGGTTCCTTGAGATGAGATTTTTTCTTTCATTTTTCTTGGGGTTCTCTTGTTCTTTTGGATTTGTTTGTTCATTGATTGATTGATTGACATACTAGGTAGGATATTGATAGCGAGAGTGAGAATGAGAATGATAGGTATGGTTGGTTACGAAAGGAAGGTGTGAACACGAATACTCTGAGTACCTACCTATATTCAACACATCAATATATACCCCAAATCCCACTCCATTCCATCGACCCCCACCCAAAAATACACACACACACACGCACACACACCTCTCAAGATCACATCCCAATATATAACCAACCATCCCATCTCCTCTCTGCAGCACATCGCACGGAATCTTCTCTGGAAAGATCGTCGAGTTTTTGGGTTCGTATAAAGTACTGTACTGTAATTCATATGTTTGATTGGCTTTTATTGTTGGTTCTTTTTGTGATCGTGATCGTGATCGTGATCGTGATTGTGATGTAAATAGATCGGGGTATATATACATATAAATACTCTTTGATGTTTGTGGAAAATTAGAGCTGGTTGGAAAATGTAGGTTAAGATTGGTTCGGGTGAGGAAATGTGCGTCTTTGGTAAAGGAGGTGTGGGGTTGTGATGATGATGATGATGATGATGATGATGATGGAGGGTTTGTGTAGAAAGCTTGGTTTGTGTGGGGCGGAGACTGAGACTGAGACTGAGGTGGAAAGGTAATATCTTGGGGGTTTGGTTGATTGTTGGGGATATGGGGGAGTGGGGAGATGGTTTGATGGTGTTGGATGTTGGATGTTGGGGAATTTTCATACGAGGTTGATGGTATTGGAAGTTGGAATGTGAGGAAGGAAAGGAAAGGAATGTGTGATAGCGTGGGTTTGAAACTGTGGTAGATGGATGCACTTTTCCCAGCTGATAAATGGAAATATGCTAACCGTGGGTTATCTGATTGTAGATCTTGGATATCCAGGAGTGCATATAGATGTATGTGCGTGTGACTGATGTATTGTGAGCGCTAATAGTCTAGAGTTTATGACTACTTCTTTAAGGATAGGAGTGAGTGATGAATATGGTGATAATTGTGTTAATCACAAAGAATGACTGAATTATTGTCCAAGACTGCAATATAGAATTTGCACTTTGCGAGCTTCGAATTGTACAAAGTGGTGTATGTGCTAATTAGTATATATATAGGTCTGCAGATAAACTTCGATTGCACTTAAAGTCGTCAAGGGAATTGTGTATCCGAAAAGGTATAAAAGTGTGATATTTTGTTTTCTATGAAGATTAACAATCTGTGAGAACAGAGTGTATCTAAAACATAAGTTCCGACCAGAGGTTAATAGTCCATGAGACCGCGACATGTTGAAGAGCTTTGCCCCAACTAGTGACCAGGGATTGGGAAGTTTCATCTCATAATACTGTGAGATGACAATAACTTTCGTTGTCATGCGATATTGTGTATGGGTTGGGTAGATGGGGAGAAATGACAACAAAAAGTGCCTGGACACTTATATTCTATGCCAGTGAGTAGACGAAGTGGGACAATGAGAAATATCTCCATGCTACACTGATGCTACTCTTAGGTTTTATATACATACATAGGTATATATATATATATATATACATATTGGAAAATCGACGATGGTGAATATGAAGACACAAGTGAGCATTATGTATGGTTTCGATCAACTTCTACGTCCTGATGATGAGAACTAAAGGTCTTTATATATTTCCAGTCCCGAGAATATTCCGCGGTTCAAGATTTGCAGTCAAGGTGGAATATTCACTTTTTCTAGGCTAAGACTTATGTGGTACTTATGTGGAAAGTAAAGTCATCTGAACCTAGTATAAATATACAGCTTTTCATGATCACATTGAACCATAAAATAGAAGAACGTTCCAGTATTCCTCAAAGGGTGTTGTGTATTGGGAGAAACATGATAGGTAGTCTTTTGGTTGTCTGTTGCGATTAGAGAGCAGATATTGGCCTAATAGCTCGGCCTATATGATCGGAAATATCTTGATCATGGGTGACAACAGAAATTGTAACTTGTTGCCGTATGGGACAGAGCTAAACTGGGTCATTGTCACCAAATTTGTAGAATCTTTCGAGTTTACTACCTACACATACGTAAACACTGAAGAGCTAAATTTGACAGATGAAGATGTTTCTCTGTCGCATCACGCTTCATGCTTTGAATTGACAGTCCCGTAGTCCTGTCCAGAGGTGTTTCGTGCCAAGAGATCGTCTTTGCAGTTCATAAGGTGTGGTTATGACAACTATATATAATACTGAAAACTGAAAACGACTTCGGTTCACACTAATGCTGCGGGGCAAGTTCCAAGATACGTGAATTCAATTTGCCATGAGCCGCTCGTGCAATTGGCGATCATCAAATTGCACGGCCAGGAAAGTCTAGATGAGACTTAGTTCTTCTACGAAGCCTATAAAAGAGAGATGTAACCCTGTATTGTCAAGGCATGAAGCGTAAATTTGAGGAAGATGAAAGGTCCCCTATAAGATAGGACATGCCTTGGTAGTTATGTATGATCCAGAAAGAAGTTTTAAACTGTTGAGGAGTGAAATGAAATCTGTGAGGGTTTGGTACATGAGTAGATAATCATCGAAGAAGGTTGACAGTGAGACTTGTTGCGTGGCAATATCGAGAATACATGCTGTTGAAGTTTTGACGAGATGATTTCCGAAGTCTAGACTCAGATTTTGTACACGACACCTGTGAATTTAGGTTGAATGAAGTGAACTCACAAAGTAGCATCGCTTGCATTATGAGGAAGTCATAAATAAGCATTCGTAAAGTTCGAATTGTTTAGCGCTATACTATTTCGGAAGCGCCGGATTTCTTAAACTTATATACACTTAGACCAAGGGTAGAATAACGAAAGTTCGGTCCAACGAATGAATACGATCGATCATCTTCCTGTGATGAACCACAGTATGGGAGTTTCTACATCCTGTTCGCAATTTTCCTGCGTACCACTCACTATATAGCCAGTGACAGCTGGATAGAGGACTTGCGAATCAATCAAGTAGATTCTTTGAGTTATGCATGAATTTTCCCAATGCATCCATTCTCAAAGAAGAGTAGAATATCATCACAATATAACAATATTTCCACGAGAAGTGAATTAATGATCCACATCCACCAGAGAAATTTTGCACAGCACTCACTTGGACCGTTTATCTTACATTGAAACAGCCAGTCAAGGTTCACCAAGGGGCCAATTTCATGAGATAGTTCAAAATAAGGCTAGATCACTTGACATAAAAAGAGATCAAACCTGACCGTTCTTCTTTCCGGCCATACAAGCGATCTTCGTTTAAACCATGTTGTTAACACCGTTGTCCACAGCCACCACTTAAAACTGTATCAAATATATACCGAAATTGATGTTCAATGCTTAGAGTCTCGAAGGGGCGAAGTATAGAGCAGAAGCACCCGGCTCCCGTTTATCTAGCTGGGACTTTATGAATAGAGCTTTCCTATTAGCCAGCCATCACAATGTGACGCTCTGTACCCCAGACATTGCTGAAGAGGATTTTAAGCATACACTATACTAAAGCGTATACAAACAATTTGATTATGACTTTCCATGTGTAGTCTATCTTCAAACATTGAAAGCCTATTGTTTGATTTCTTTTGAAACAATGAACTCTCGTTGAAGGACTTCCAAACAATTAACTTGATTTACTGGATACGTAGCCTGAGATATGACTGGACTGATCACCATACACTTCTATAGAAGTGGAACTTGAGTGAAAATCGACATGTAAGGGTTTGATTATTAGATAATCTTGACCTGGGATGTAGAAAAACAATGAAAACGCATTAAAATTGAGCAGTAAATCATGGTGTGGGTTGTCAAATAGCATTGTGAATTGGGCAGAGATTTCAAATAGACTGTGCTGCACGATTGCAGAGGACATTTCGATGCGAGAAGGTAATATCCTCAAAAATGTACTAGTTCTGGTATCACCCGCAGCAACGACTCTTCGACAAAGAAGCATTCGTATAATCATGGGCAATATCAAACCAGTAACACAGACTAGTGACCGTTCGATCTGACAATATAGCGTTTTGCCTTTTCTTTCTCGATCTCGATTTCATGTCACAAAATGCATCGGATTCCGCTATGATAAGGGGTGCAATCATTGTTCTCGAAGTTGCCTGTTCATTGTGTGACGACCCAAAATATGTACAATCTTTTCCACATTCTCGAATTTAGTTTCCAGTGACCTTCTCTACCACACGATCGGTAATGCTCTTGTTCTTCTGTGCCTCGTGCTCCTTGATTTGTTTACTCCAGCTATAATATCGTCAGTCACATCCAGCTTTCAATATCTCACAGCTCTCTGCGCCTCGTCCTTCACTCCTCCAGAGTCCCCCTAGAATTTTCTCGACTCCCACTCGCAAATTATAAACTAAACTCACTATCGACTTGGGAAAAACCTTCCCTCCTCCGGAAACTTCGTTCTGAACTCTCTCTCGGCACTTAATTTCCACATTCCAGCAGTAATCCCAACAATGATAGTCGCCATAATGGCAGTATTCGCCTTCCAGTTACCAGGTTGCGAATACCATCCTCCAGCTGGAGACCAGACATGTTTGGGATATCTAGCATTATGTTGTTAGATAATGTGCGTGTGTGAACTTGCTGGTTGAATACAGGTCGGATTGGTGGAACTAAAGAACTTACGGAATTTTGCCGCCGCCGCCCTGGGTTATTTGTTAGTGTTTTCTGGCAGACATGGTGATTCGGAAAGGAGAAGAGGAGACACACCATTTTTAATCAATTGCGAAATGTGCGAGGGATTTCTTAAGGTATTTGATTCTGGTCGATTTTGACGATGTCGTTCCTCGTTCCTCAGATATCCAGTCTCCACTAACCGCAAAGGTACTAGTGCAATAAATATAGCATCACACACGAGCTTGGGCGAGAAATTTTGGAATTTGTTATCGAAATCGCCGGTCCAATTTCTATCCGCCACAATTACTCGATCATAATTCCTACCCTCGAATTGGAAGTGTTGGAAAGGGGAATATAGGAGAAATGATGAAGAGGTTACATTTAGAAAGATGGAGCAACCAATTGCTTTCTCAAAATACTAGATCGGTTTCTACTTGTCCGAGGCGGCATGCTCTAGCACAAAATCTTCTCCCAAGGACGACTTCGATACCTGCATATGTCCGTATGAATTCAACATCTACACTTGCTCCCAAACCAGAAGAGATCGTTTTTGAAGATGGCGAACAGCCCGTCGAACCACCAATTCAACAACCCTCCCCCAAAAAACCCTCTGCGAAAGTAGCAGCTCTCCACGCCCGTCTTTCTCTCCCCTCCAAATTACCCCTCCAAACACTCGCTCGAACCCTCATTACCCCCTCCGCAAACAACAACCCAGCTTTCAATAATGCAGGACTCTCTCGTATCGGAGGTGATCTCCTAAATTACCACGTCTCCGAACATCTTATTTGTACATATCCGCGTTTACCATTGGCCGTGTTCTACGCAAGTGTTTTGGCATATAGTGGTCCTGATACTTTACATCTGGTTGGAAGAGACTGGGGTGTTCAACCTGCTTTTGCTCCTGGGCAAGAAGTTGATGTTGGTTTACTGCAATACAAGCATTTGTCGCCAAATGGAGAGGCCAGTTCTACAGGAAAAACCACCAGAAAAGAAGCGCCTTATTTTAGAAGAGGAATGGCATCTAGAGTTGTCTATGATGATGAATTCGGAGACACAGTCAGGAAATCGAATCAAGTCACCAATCCTCAACCAATGAACAATGCCTACGCCTCTTTCGTTAAAGCACTCATTGGTGCAGTCTATCTCCATGCAGGCCGCGCAGCAGCAAAAACATTCATCGAACAACATATCTTATCCCGTCACCTGGATCTCGACAAGTTATTTCAATTTTCCCAACCAGTTCGTGATCTCGCCCGTTTATGCGCACGCGAAGATTTCGAAGCACCAGTTGCTAGAATTTTGAGTGAAACAGGTCGACACTCTCGAAGTCCAGTTTTCGTAGTAGGAATTTACAGCGGAAGAGAAAAGTTGGGTGAGGCACCAGGTGCAAGTTTGAATGAGGCGAGAATTCGAGCTAGTGTTGCGGGACTAAAGTCTTGGTATCTTTATAGCCCAGGACGTAGGTCGTTGCCAAGTGAAATGGAAATTCCAAGTGGAGGGAAAGATGGAGTGAAGAGTTGGGAACCAGTGCATGTGGATATTGGAGAGATTGTTGCTTAAGAGCTCCAATTGTATAACGTGGATGTGTATACGACGTGTGTCGATGAAATGAGCACATGCATGGAACGGGAAAAAAGTAGAGGAGATTCTTACATTTCTCATCTTCATATTGATATAAATGAGGGGATATGATCAATGACATGATCTATTGTATATTACTATGCAGTTGCATATTGGGTGGGAGAAGAGGGGCAGGTGATGGTTTACAAATGCATTTGGATGGCGGGACTACAAAATAAAAGCCAAAAGATCTGAGAGGGGAATTGAGCGGACGTGTTGATACCTACAGAGTAAATCAGCAGCAAAAGAAAGAAAAAATATCAAAAACCATATCTAGCTCACTTGATGAATACCTATGTGATATACAAATAGCATTGTCTCCACACGCACAACGAAGATTGTTGATTATTCCTTTACAAATGCAGACAGAAAAAGAATTGATTGTCCCTCAAACTTGCATCACATCTCATCCCATCTCTTTCTTTCAATTCACATCAGACCCGATCTCGAGTTCCTATTCACGTTCAAATTGTATGTGCTCGAATAATGATGTATAAATCCTATACCATGAACTAAATAAATAGCACACAATAAATGAATAAATGAATGGATCATATTACATTACATTACATTATATCTAACATGATTTATTAGTGTACGGGTTATATTAATAAATAGATCACCTCATTTTATATACAAAATTTGTTTATGTGTAATTGTACATTTTCTTTATTTAATAATATAATTTAAAAAAATTTGAGAATATTGAAATTTAATTATATAAATATTATAAAAATCTAATTATTTATTAAAAAATCAAATTATTATAATAATTATTATAAAAATAATTTTTTTGTAACGAAAATCGTAACAATTTCTATTTTTTTTTAGAATACAATAAAAGTATTTATTAAAAAACTAGATTTAT
This sequence comes from Botrytis cinerea B05.10, assembly GCF_000143535.2. Taxonomy (NCBI): domain Eukaryota; kingdom Fungi; phylum Ascomycota; class Leotiomycetes; order Helotiales; family Sclerotiniaceae; genus Botrytis; species Botrytis cinerea. The sequence continues at coordinate 2,726,546 of NC_037312.1, read as the reverse complement.
AAGAAACTAATTTTTTATTGTTATTGAAAATTCTTTTCTTTTTTTAAAATAATGATTGATTATTGAAATAAGAATATTGAAAAAGGTTTAATTTTGATGTATTTTCAAATGACCTGTATATTGATATGACTTGTATACTGATAAATCACGTTAGATATCATTCAATTCAAACTCATTTCATCAGATGGATCTACCTGTTACTTCTGTTTCGTTTCGTGTCATTTCCCTTTCTCCTTAGATCTCATCGCTATCTATTTCACTATAAAACAAAACAAAAACAAAATAGAACTCACATATACACTCCGATCTCAATCTCCTCCCTTTCTTATCACTCAGTAATAAATCAATAGATAAATCAATATTAGTATTTAATATTAAACACCAACTAAAGAGTAACTCTTTATTTTCATCTCTATCTCTATCTCTATCTCCATCTCCATCACTATTATTACCTCACCTTATATATTATAACCTCATACCACCTATACACAAATACAAACACAACATATATAAATACACATCCCCTTCCCCACCCCTTCCCCTCCCCTCCTCACCCTCGCAGAAATCAAATCAAAAATCAAAAATCAGAAATCTTGCTCCAGTTCGTCTTTTACTTCTCAGACAAGGACAAGGAGGTAAAGGGAAAGGAGAGTATACATATCTATCTATCTATCTACCTACCTACCTACCTACCTACCTATGGGATAATTGGTGTAGTTAGTTTGGATAGTGATTGAAGGGAGAGGACAAAGGTGGTAGGTAGGAATGAGGTTCACAGGTACTGTATGAATGAAGTGGAAAGGAATGTGATTTTAAACTACAATGCCAATATTTCAACAAGTTAAAACTAAAGAGTTATTCTGTTGACTATTCTATCACGGGAGCTGGATCCATCTTTTGAATGTAATTTTTGTATTGTAAATTTTGTTCTCCTTTTATCGTTTGCCTTTAGCGAAACGAAAAGGCTCACAAACTCTCAGCTGTGATCGCTAAACCCCTTAACTTATCAATTTTGGGTTGTTTCCCTCATGGTTTGCGCACTATTCCATCCATACATACGTCATTCTTCCAAATAAAGTAAATGAAATCCCCATTTCTGTAAATTAGGGCTCAAAAAAAATTCACCACTTATGTACCGATATGCAATGACCTTGCCATGAAATCCATTGTACAAATGCACTGTTGCATAGTTGCCCCTCCCACCGAAAAAGAACAAAAAGAATAAACTTGTAAACGCCCTTGAATGACCGTGTCGTTTTGAGACGGAAAACGCAGAGATTAATGTAAAACTGGACCGGATATTATTTAAGCTGGGGCTGGGACCTCAGCTGCAGTCTTCTCTTTCTTATTTTGATGTTCATCGGCTCCTCCATCATCTTCTCTGGCTCTCTTTTTATCGTTTGTTGGAGGCGCAGCAGCGGTTTCTGTAGCAGATGTTTCGGTCTTGGCTTCCTTGTCGTCGCTATTTGTCCGTTAGTATATGATATGAAATAGAAATATGTAGCACATACCCGTTCTTCTCCGCATTGCGATCATTGTTTCGTGGTCCACGATCATTGCGACCACCCTTTCTATCATTACCATTTCCTCTTCCACCACGGCCACCACGGTTGCGATCACCGCGTCCACCTCCACGACCACCTCGGAATCCGTTCTCTCTGTCACTTTCACGTCTCTTCTTCCAGTCATTTGGATCACGGTCTCCATCGCCTTCTCCATTGCGCTCCTTCTTCACGAAATTTTCACCGCGACCACGGCCTCTGAAGTTTCCACGTCCTCCACGTCCTCTGTGTTGGCCTGGAATTAAGGTACCATTTCGGATTTCTTCATTCTTCTCTTCCATATATTGAGTTTTTGACTTAATTTCCAAAACATGTTTTCCCTTCCATTGTGGTTTTGGGTCAAGAGCGAGGAACTTTTGAGCAGTTTCTTCATCCGCAAATTCAACAAAGACAGATCCCTTGAAAAGCTTCTCATCAGTACGACGGAGACGGACAGAGTTGACCTCGCCATATGGAGCAACGAAAGCTTCGATATCGAATTGAGAACTGGGTTCCTCATCACCGAAACCCTTAATGTAAACTGATCGTGCCTCACGTTTTGGAGACTTTGCGGATGGGTCGAAAGCCTTTACGCGCTTGACAGTCTCCTTTCCTTCCTCTCCTTCAACTACAAGATATTTGCTTTGCTTGAGTGCTTCGACGACCAAGGAGTATGGCTGGAATCGCTGCATGCGCTTGAATGAGTGGATAGTTGCGATTGAGACTGGCTTATTCTCTGCGCCTCCGGTCGTCTTCATTAAGAATTGATCGGTTGGCAAATTGGAATCACCGAAGTAGAATTCGACCTATACACAAAAACAGTTAGTAGATATTCCTTGACGTCAAAGCGATTCCCTTACTTGTCGGCGAATCAATCCCATATCATTAGATGCGGGAAGAACTGAAGCATCATATTTGCTGTTATTCTGGCCATGAACCTCATTGGCATTTGTCTTCAAAACTCCATTGTCGTAAAATCTTGGCTCGTCGTAGTTGAACTTCTTTTCCTTGTTCTCATCTTCCCCCTCCTTCTTGACATCGCCATTGGCAGCCTCTACGTTTTCTTCCTTGATTTCGGGTTTGGCCTCAGCATCTTCCATCTTCTCGTCCTTGATTTCTGGCTCAATTGGTGCTGCTGCTGCAGTTTCTGTTTCGGTCTTTACTTGCTCGTTGGTGGTAGCTGGAGCTGCTGCGACTGGCTCTTGGCCTTCCATGTTGATATCGGACATGATTGTTTGCGAAAAGTTGCGCAACTAATGTATTTTTGTATGTAAATGTAGCTAGAAAAATCGAATGAGTAATTGCGACAATGATTTATCAATTGGAGCTTACTGTAGATTCTTATTTTAGGATCCAGATAGATAAAACTCGTCTTGAGTGACTCGATAAGGCGAACAAGGCGGGGGAAAGAGTCAGATAAAAAAAGTGATGCGCGACCCTTGAAGAGGCTGACAATCTTGTGAGAGAAGTTATCAAGTAAATTGATAAACCTCAGTGGAGATCGATCAAAGATATGAATGCTGAGTAAAAGCTTGTAAAATGTCGTTGTAGAAAATTGATGTAGAATTTCCAAATGTCTAATGCAATTCAAGAGCTTAAAAGGTTTTGGAAGAAGCTTCGACAGTGATAGAAAATTAATTTGTATGGTCAATTTTTTTTCGCAGCTGGAAAACTAAAAAGGTCCACGCTAGTGTCATTAGCGTACTTTTTTCATTTCGAGGATTGATGAATTTCAACATCATCGTCGTGAAATTGATTCTTTATTCAAGCTTATTATATTGAGCGACGACCACCTCATATACAGTTAATCATGAGGTCAAGATTTCACCAGCTGAAGAAAGTGGTATGTGAGAATTCTGCTTCCTGAAAATTGTCCTTCCCCGCCCTACAATGCACTCACTCTACACGATCAAGGGACACAATGGGCTAATCCTTCTATTCTTCCCTTAGAAAATCCGTCAGACATGGAACAAAATCAATTTATACAATCTTTCAAGATATAAGCCAAGGCCGGAAGGTGTCACATTCTTTCAACAAAAATGGAAAGCGAAGTCGATAAGTCGAGCATATCATGGAGAACAAATTCGAGAGGGGCAATGGTCGAGAATGTTCAGGCCGAGAGCAAAAGCGGTCATTCCTATGGATCATAGATATTTAGCTGAGCACGATGGTTCAGAGCTGGCTGCTGGACGAGGATCCGGGGTGGAACAGCTGAACAGTTCTTCTCGTCCACAGTTCAACAAGAATCAAATACCTTATATGTCCATGGTTTACGCACCTATCGAAAGACGGTTGGATACAGCTATATTCAGAGCGCTATTCGCAAGCAGTGCGAGACAAGCCAGGCAGTTCGTCGTTCACGGAAAGGTCAAGGTCAATGGAAAGAAGGTATGGAATCGATGATGTCCGGGGCTAGAATCTACTATTTACTCACACAATATCAGATGTCATACCCAGGATATCTTTTAAATCCAGGAGATATGTTTCAAGTGGATGTTGAGAGAGTTCTCTTCGCAACTGGCGCCCCAAAAACCGCAGACCAAATCAAAAGTGGTCGAGGACTCAGAAGATCTCTCCGCGCAATGAATGATCAAAAAGCAAAAAATCTTGCCGCCAAAAGAGAAAAGGAGGCAGCTGCAAAAGCTGAAACCGAAGGTGGTGAAGTCGCAACTCCTATAGAAACTCCTGAATCCAAAGAAAAAGAGCAAAAAGAAACCCTTCGCATGGAATTCCGCACTCTTCAAGAACACGCCGACGTTCTTTTAACCGACAGCAAAAATGCTCCATCCGGCAAACGCAAGACCGCCCTCCGCAAACTCAAGCGTGAAATTCGAGCCATCCTCTCCCAGCTAAACCGCAAATCCATTGCAGACTTAAACTCCATGCTCAACTCCTACACCACTAAACTAGCCAAATCCGAAGATTTGGAAACGATTGCTTCAGAAACTCCCGCAGTCATCAACGCAGAAGACACACCTGATTACCAAGAAAAATTGAAATTGGCGATTCAACGTGCGAGAGAAAATCCAATTGATGAATCGAAACCATACATGACTCCTTGGCAACCAAGACCTTACATGAGTGCTTTTGCATTTATTCCTAGGTATCTAGAGGTCAATCAGAAGATTTGTAGTGCGGTTTATCTCAGACACCCAGTAGCAAGACCAGGGATGAGTGAAGTACCTAGTCCATTTTCTATGGAATTGTTGCAGCTGGCACATAATTGGTATTTGAGGAGGAGATAGTGGAAGAAGGAATATTAAGATCAGGTGGATGTGGTGAGGGAGGGCTGGAAATACCTAGTAGTCAACGAATGATGTGATATGTATGAAGATATTGTATTATACACCCGAAAACGTAGAGGGGATAAGATCGGTACATGCATGAAAATGGGTTACTAAATGAAACAAATTCTCAAATCATAATCTCAGGCTATCGCCGATACTCCAAGCCGATACAATTTCATACTATAACTGCTTGAATGAGGCCCCGCTGAGTCTCTGGGAGAATTGCGGGTGCTGCATAGGGGAAGCGGAGGACAGAGCAGATCTTTTCATCACTGTACTTTGTTATACCGATAGGGAAACCAACATTGATCTTTGTACAAAAATCATTGAATGACGCTCCGCTGGCTCTCCGAGAGCCACTGCCGTGGAGGCAGACTATTTGAAAGGGACGTATATCTACATGTATATATAAATAGCCCCAAAGCTTAGCGTGTGAGGGATCATGCGGTTTAAGAATTTATAAATGTACTGAATGAGTGGAGGAAGGAGGAAATCGAAGGCGGAAAACGCGTCTATTAGTCTTTCTATGGTTCGTCATATCACATACCCAGGTTATCATTATAGGGAAATTCCGAGCGCAGCGAGCTGTGGGGGTTTGGAGGCTTGCCCCCATTCATGGAATTAACATGTTTGGTAAGAAAGTTTCCCTTCAGATAGAGAGATATGACTGCGTCTTCATAATGGAAGAGATCGCTAAAGTCGGCAACATCACCCTCGGAACTTTGAATAGACGAGCAACAGTGGTGGTGCTGACAAGATGGCTTTGAAACAGATCACATGTTAAATCTCATTTCTGATAATGATATCTCCGACGATGGCGCAGCATCTATGAGCAAAAGCATCTGTCTTCTTTGAGGGGGTCAAATGATACTTTTGATATTTTCAACGTTCCTTTCCGGACGGCCGAGGATGTACACGAGTCGTAGATACATACGGGCAGTCTATCACCCCCTTTTTGGAGAACGTGTCGTCGGGTGAGTGAAGACGGGATAGCTGTGGAAGTCTCTCATGATTCATTCCGACAATGGACCACCCACCAGGACTCATCATCATCACTTTAGCTGAGCAATCGACCGAAATTTCTCCACAATGAAAATGTTCAATGCGACCGAGGGGATTTTCAAGTATATTGTGGGGTGTTTGCGGCATTCTGGTATGTTGGAACGGTACAAAGTGGTAACATTGTGGGGGTTTAGCTTCCTCTTTTTTTGCCTCGGTACTCGCTTCATGTTTCATTGATCCCGAGCCCAAGGCCAAATCTACGTATTTATGTATGTAATTAGCAACTAACCATAACTCTATCTAAAAGAAGCCATAATCTGCCAGCTCCCTGCTACTTTTCACAAGCAGAATCTCTCTTTAATTTCCATCCACATTAAATCTCTCTTCTCTTCTCCCCGTTTCAAGGAAACGTCGTTGGTATGTTGAAGTTGTTGGCAAAAGGTCGTACTCAGTCTCCGGTGCTCAGAAATAGTTTTACGTCTACAAGAGTGTCAAGAGTATGTTTACATGACCTTTTGTGCGGGATTCGAAAGCTAACGAGTTTTTGCAGACTCTAGGTATGGCACCAGCAAATTCGCGGAGCAATAGCTCTCTTCCAGCAGGTACGAATACATTCCCCTTGCGCCCCGCTACCAAGGACTCAATCGCTGATAATATTGGATAACAGGCTATAAGGAAGATTCAACCAAAGGCCCTATGCTACGATTCGAGGAATCACTCCCAAAACTTCCAGTTCCTACCTTGGAAGAAACAGCTGTTCGATACCTCAAATCGGTTCACCCCTTGCTTACCTCCTCCGAATTGCAAAACACCACAAAAGCTGTTCAGGAATTTATAAAGCCAGGTGGAATTGGTAGCAAACTTCAAGAGAAGTTACTTGCTCGTCGAGAAGATCCTAAACACAAGAATTGGATTTATGAATGGTGGAACGATGCAGCATATTTGAGCTACAGAGATCCAGTTGTTCCATATGTCAGCTACTTTTATTCTCACCGAGATGATAGAAGGCGGCGCGATCCATCCAAGAGAGCTGCTGCAATTAGTACTGCAGTTTTGGAATTCAAGAAACAGGTGGATAGTGGAACTTTGGAACCAGAGTACATGAAGAAGCTCCCAATTTCTATGGAAAGTTATCAATGGATGTTCAACGCCAGCAGAGTTCCCTCGAAGCCAGCAGATCACCCAGTCAAATATGCTGCGGAGGAGAATAAACATATTTTGGTCATTCGAAAGAATCAATTCTTCAAGGTTATGCACGAAGTTGATGGAAATCAATTGAATACTTCTGAGTTGGAACAACAATTCAAGCGTATCTATGAGAAAGCCGAGAAGACGCCAGCAGTCGGAATCCTTACATCGGAAAACCGCGATATCTGGACTGATGCTCGTGAAGTCCTTCTCAAGGCAAACCCATCAAACGCCAAGATTCTCAAAGACATTGAATCTGCTTCATTCGTTGTTTGCTTGGATGATGCTTCCCCAGTCACCCTCGAAGAAAGAGCCCATCAATACTGGCACGGTGATGGCGCAAACCGTTGGTTTGATAAGCCTCTCCAATTCATCATCAACGATAATGGTACATCCGGTTTCATGGGTGAACATTCCATGATGGACGGAACACCTACCCATCGTTTGAACGACTACGTAAACGAAGTCATCTTCAACAACAAACTCGATTTCTCCGATCCCTCCATCCGCTCTAACCTCCCCGATCCTACACCTCTCAAATTCCATATCACAAAGGAGGTCCAATCAGAAATCGAGCGTGCGACTAAAGATTTCAACGAAGTCATTGCCGCTCACGAACTCCGCGTACAAGCCTATCAAGGTTATGGCAAAGGTCTCATCAAGAAATTCAAATGTTCACCTGACGCCTACGTTCAAATGATTATCCAACTCGCTTATTTCAAGATGTACGGTAAAAACAGACCTACATACGAAAGTGCAGCAACTCGTCGTTTCCAACAAGGTCGCACTGAAACATGTCGTTCCGTCTCTGATGACTCTGTTGCTTTCTGTAAAGCTATTTCTGATCATACTGTCGAGCCTTCTAAAGCTGTTGCTGCTTTCCGCGCTGCTATTAACTCGCATGTGGAATACATCACCGCTGCTAGTGATGGAAAGGGTGTTGATCGTCATTTGTTTGGATTAAAGAAATTATTGGAGCCGGGAGAGGAACTTCCAGCCATCTACCAGGATCCTACTTATGGATACAGCAGTAAATGGTTCATTTCGAGTTCTCAGTTGAGTTCGGAATACTTTAATGGATATGGATGGAGTCAGGTGGTGGATGATGGCTGGGGAATCGCTTATATGATTAATGAGAACAGGTATGTTTTTCCTCGAATTTCTTTTTCTCTCTAAAATATCTATACTAGAGAAATACAAGCTAACATTACGAAATAGTATCCAATTCAACGTCGTATCTAAGGGACTAGGTTCGGAAAGAATGAGCTTTTATCTCAATGAGGCAGCGGGAGATATTAGAGATCTCTTGATGCCTACTTTGGAACCAGCCAAGGCTAAGTTGTAGAGCTTGTCTTGGATGGATAGGGGAGAAAAATTTTGATTGGAGAAGAGGATGAATAATACTCAAAGTGCGAATGTGTTTGATAGGAAGATTTTATGTTTACAGAGTAGATTCCCGCATAGCTGGCTAGATAGAAGAAGAAGAGAGATGATTATTCGAGTTAATGAATAGAAAAGAGGGGATTTGAGTTGGTGAATGATTGAGCTTTATTCGTATTTGTGTATGATGTGATGTGTTTGATTTGTGGAATTTGTGGAATTTGTGGAATGAGAGGTTGGGAATGGAGTAGTATTTCTATTTCAACTCTTTTTTTTTGTTTTTTTGTTTTTTTGTCTTTTGGGTTTTGGGTTTTTTGTGTCTTCCTATTGGATTGCAGAGGGGATTGTGGGATTGATGTGTTAGGTTTGTTAAATATATTTAAGTGTATAAATATGCTTTACTATCTACTAATAGCTATTACTTCCTGGGATGTTTAATCCTCTTTCTATCTTTAGATTGGTACTAATAAGGTAATTCTTATGGTTTGTGTTTGAGTTTGTGTATTGGTGCGGGGGGTTGTGATTATGGTTGTGATTGTGGTTGTGGTTGTATTGTATGATATTTCGATGTTAGAGATTGGGTTGGGGATTGGGATTGAAGGGATAGGAGATTTGGGGAGAATTAGAGATCTATTGGGGATATGGATCTGGATGTGAAAGAGAACTTTATATATTTGAGGGCATGTGTTTCAAGTGTTTTAGCTTCGTATGGTTTGTTATGCTTTGTATGTTGCGTCGTGGATTTGGATGGATGCGTGGGTATTGGAGATTCGTTTCGTGTTGGATATATGAAAGAAAATGAAAAGTTGAACATGTTTATAAGTAGGTTATGGTCTTTTCATCGGAGCATGGGAAAGGGAAAGGGAAAGGGAAAGGGATGGGAGTATTTGGATGTTTGGGCGTGATGGATTTCAGTAGTTTTTGGATCAGTTATACTGGGATTGTGACAATTGGGTCTTGAGAAGTGGAGTGAATCGATGGCTTGCGAGAAAGAGTGGAGGGGGGAGGAGGCGGATGGGTTTGGGTTTGGTGGGATGGGGAGGATATAAATAAGTTTGTTAATTTATTAGTATCACTTTCCTTTCTCTGTGTGTGCAGGTAAAACGAACTATCTATGCGACCTCTGGGGATTGGTGAGTGGCAATTTGTGGTAGGGCGGATATCTATTACGCTGCTGGTTATACGAGGAGAGTTTGTTTTATGTTCTAGGGAGTTTTGCGGCGATGGTGGGAATGATGGGGTTTCGCTGATAATAGTATACCTGTCCCTATCTATCACTGTCGCGGTTGGTAAGTCTCGCTCGCTTGGATTGAGGGGTTTTGCTGTCAATTATGAAAGATTGTTTTTATTTTTGCATTCACTAGGGACCACTTGACGTAGGTTGAGGTTTCTCTGGGGTGTTAGGTATTAGTCTAATATCAAAACTCGAGTTTGGAAATGTTTGATTGTTTCAGAACTCACGGGAGGATCATTCGGGGCTGCAATAAGAATCAGTGTGTGTTGTGAAATAAAGCAAAATAGAGAAATTATGGGGGCTTATATACTACGAGGGTGGGACTTTTTTTCAAGCCTTGCTTGCGGTTATGTCAAGGGAATACTACGTGCTGTATCGTACATCTCGCTTCTGATTTTCTGGACAATGGGAGGATATCAAAAGCTCCTCTCATTCTGACTCTCTGCAATCCAAATCGTGATGTATTGGGTACCATAGTATTCAGGGTGTGTGGTAATAATTCTGGTGTGCATTTAGAATGTTTTGTGCTTGATACCGTGTGCTGATGTGGTTTTTGGGGGTTGCCTTTGTTAAGATCTGCAGTTCTTGTGTATGTTCTGTTATTATTGTCATCAAAAAGATGACTTGACATTGTCGATATAATTTTGAAATCGTTGTCGATTCTATCTTGAATGGGAGTGAACTTGAAATTGTTTCTCGATCATCTCAACTACGCGGAATCCTGATACCAATATAAACATAGAATTCGAAAAAATACTGCCATCGTCGAATCGAGAGCTCACACCATTCGATGCGTTCGATAGTACGTGAATGTTTTGGATCTTTTCAGGCCAGAGAAGTTACATCTGAGAGATTATATAGGTCGTAAATACGGAATTACTAACCTATATGCTAGATATACAACATTGCACTATATGAAATCTGGTCAACTGTATCATTTTCTTTGAGCGGCGATTGCAAAGGAAGAAGAAGCAACGTATAAATTTAGTAGATAGACTGGCGTAGTTAGATCAAGAAATCCTAGAAAGCAACAAGTACACCCATGTTCAGGAGCTGAGACGAAAGGGGATGCCATGTCATAGATTCAAAAGTTGTAGACTTCAGTGTATTATCATTGACATGCGAATTTAGCTTGTCATCCACGGTATTGCAATTTTCTATTTTGACATTACGGCACGAGGTGTTGTTTCGCTATTCATTCCTCTGTTTTATTTTCGCGTATTATTGTGAGGACTTTATTATCAATGTACTTGGAAATTACCGTGTCAATAATATCCAGTGAGATACACAGACGTATGTTCTAATTCTTACACATGTAGATACAATATTCAAAACTAGGAGCCGTCATTAAACTAAAATATGTCTTAGGACTAAAGACACAAAGTGTATTGTCGCTCGCTTATTTTTTAAATATTTACCCCGTTATCCTCAGTTGCTAGTCTTTTTTCACGAAGCGAAATTAGGGATGTCTAGAGAAAGAAGATGTATAGAAACATTTGATCGACATGATAGGAAGAGTAGTCATCCGTCCTTGCGCCCGGCTTCGCGCTCGAGGTTGATTGATCTATTACAGTTTCTAGTTTTCGTTTTCGCTGTACATTTCCCCGATCAACACCTGCGATCAGACTTACACGTTCGATTTAGACAAAGGTCGCTCTTACCATAATTCTCAGTCTTGGTTGTTGTTACAGTTGTGTTGTCAAAATTCATTATTGTTATCGTCTATCAACTTACATTTTCTCATTTCATCATGTCGTCAATTCTAAACACTCTTTGCTATTTCACTTTAAAATCTGAACAAATGTCTGAAAATCCTAGTATCTCTATGATACTTCAAACTAGATACGTTGATGTGAAGCCGGAAACACCACTAAATTGCCTCTAAATTGCTTTTGCTGAAGCGATTCCAGCATCTGGCCTTCATGAATGACAATTCCTCTTCCTTCACAGTTTTAGAGGCGAATTTAATATTTCGATGATCTTTGAAAACATGATTTATTTCGTGTCCAATTCTCAAAACGTCTCATTTCATACATTGAAAGTATAAAGGCCCCTCTTGTCTCTTATTCGAGTCAGTACAGACATGCTGTATACTATCACTAATTAGTTTGCATGTGGACAAAGATATGCGTGGATCTTTCTATCACAATCACCATAAAACTTCTGGGCCAGCTCAAAATTCAAAAGAGGAACTAGTATGAGCGTTTAATTCAAATTTCAAAACCAGTGTCATCATTGCTAGATATTCTCTCTACCCCATTATTGCTGTCATTCTCAGTTACTTCCATCAGTCTCACTTCAAAACTTGGTGATAAAGAGATTCTACGTATGTAGAAGCTTGTATTTTACTCACTCAACTCAGTATGCTATCTTTCTTGCACCTTTCTGTGGGAGCGTATCTTGAAGAAATAATGATCATTCCATAGTCCTTATTCTTGAACTGGTTGTATATGAGAATCAAATACAGTACAATTTTTAACGATATACTCCAAGTTTATATAGAAATCTTTGGAAAATTAGTCAATTTAGGAAAGAAATATAGTAGCAAGTTGATATTTCGTCTTTTTCTTAGATGGGTTCGTTTTTTCCGCACGATCTGTGACATAAAATGATACTGAGAAAGTTGACAGTCACCCTTTGAAATACTTAGAAGGGATTAAAAAAGCTCAGGAACATGAATTACCAGTAAGGTCACCGGAGTCACAGGTCATATATACAGTATTTCAAGCACGCAGCAAACCCCAATATTCCTCTTGGATCTTTCGAAACTGGTAGAGGATACCGATGTTCTTAATAATTGCTATCATTTCTTATTGTTATCACTGTTTGATTGTACATTCATTGTCACACATTTCTTCTTGAGCATAATGTGAGAACAAGGATGGAATCGTTTTGGAAGTTAGTCTCTTCGGAGTATATAGTTGCACGCTTAGTCTGCCATTTCAATTATTGAAAAGCTCTTTCCCCATGAATCGGAATAGAAGTATTTGGATAAAGATAGTTTGTGTCAATTCACCATGACAGATGATCTTCATGCCTTAATACCCACCTTTAATCGTATTGTACTGATCAAATAAGTCCTGAAATTAGAGTGTAGCCCCTCAACCGAATGCTACTTTCAAAGAGAGAATATCTCAAGCAGGTATAAATGAACAAGTCCTCTAAAAAGATTTTTAATTGATATTAGAATGACAACCAAACAACTGGCTAGGATTAACGGTGCAGGTCAGCCTTTTGGGGGTGCGAATCTCGTTGCACAATAAAGCGTTGGAAACAAGCAAATATTCAGACAAATAAATTACTTGTACGATTGTCACTGAACTATTACTCATTATCAACATTAGTATCATCAACTGTTGCCCAAAAAACGTTGTCAAGTAACAGCAATACTTCAATATGAGCCGCTTATCGAGAATCTTCTCTCACACATGGACCATACGCAATGAAATGATGAGCAATTCGAACATCTATAGAAAGTTCTTAAGACTGCCCAAGAAGCTAATCACCATAAAGTGAAGTTGGTAGGTAATATCATGCTTGCTTAATGGATTATTTGAGAAATTTCAGATTATATAGCCAGTACACAAGAAAATGAAATTTCGGGGGAAGGGCAACAAGATTATGGGAATTTACTCTTCCTGATGCTGCCAAGCAAATTATGTATTCTAGTTTGTTTAGGTGTCCTCTGGAGTCTCATGAAATATATAAAAGTATGATCAGAGTACTGAAACAATCCTCCACCTCAAAACTCACAACCCTGGTATACCAAGATGATAGGTTAACTCCTCTTTGCAGACTTGAGTGATATTACGGGAATTTCAAAACATGGCTGGCTTTAGTAAATCTCCGTGTACCACCTTTCTGTTCTGATCCATGCGCATGCCATATTACGATCACATCTTAGGGCCAAGATTTGACAATGAAACCCCATGACGATGTTATTAGTTGCTATGGCCTCAACATTGTCGATTTCCTCCACTATCACTGCCTTCTAATGAGAAAAGTAGTGAATGATACGATCGAATGTCGGAAAATAGTTGAAGAAATGCCTGAATATATTTTCCTAAGGACGTGAACTCATCACATTATGAGCCTTGAACTGTGCGAGATTGGTCAAAAACATCGAATAAGCCTGGTTGTTTACTAAGAATATCTTTGGAGAGAAGATAGCAGCCTCGGAGATGGTTCTTTCATATACTCTACATAAATAACATACGTCTCAGCCGAACATCAAACCACGATAATGGACCAAGAACTAGTCAAGCTAACCAAATTATCCGAACTATCCTTTCAGTTTCTCAAGTGAGCCACCTCGCAGTGACTATAAAAACACACTTTTCCCACGAGAGCTTTCCATTCAAAAATTCAGGCTGAATAAATCATCTAATCAGGAGAGAGTGGTTAACTCAGACTTAAATCTTGATTTAGATACCTTTCGGGATATAATGGTAGCTTAGCATGATTATATGAATTATTTGCACCAAACAACCTCTTATGCAATACACAAACCGGTAAAAAACCCTTCTCATCTCTAATTTTTTAATATTGTTAGACCTCTATTTTCACTATCATTCTCCACTGTCTTCAGAGTCCAGATTTCGGTGAAGTATAATCTCAAGCTTTTCGCACCTAAAAACGTGAAAATGTTTGAGCATGCAATGTGTGTTCTTCTCTCTATCTGCCATCGTAGGTTAAAAATCCTGGCTGTACCCTACACAGAAGAATCAGAGAACAGAATCTAGATGTGTATTTATATTCGCGAAATTGGACAATTGATCAAGGGATACTAAAAAGTGATTATGAGCTACAATTTGGGTGTAACAGCATATTGACTTTGGACTTTATACTAAATAGACATACCCCTCTATTGCTTTCTCTTCTATAAAACACATAGTTGTTTGAAAACCTGAAGCTCTCTTGTTATGGAACTGTGACCATTCGGGAGCAACTTCAAATGGATACAGAGATCTTTTCCCTCCATTCGTGCAAGTCTAAGATTTCTAACCTGGCTTCATCCAACAGAAATGCCACTATATGGTCTTTCCTCGAATTCTCGCAGGAGAAAGTAAAATAGATGGAAAACGACAATGAAATACCAATATTGTACTGTCAATGTCAAGACTTGACTTTCCAAATCCCTTTGCGCAGATTGGCATTTGAAAGTTTCGTCATTGTCATCCCATTACCTTTAGCTGTGGACAAGAATTGATTTTTCATAGCATCACGCTTCCAAGCTAAGCGGACTAACTTCTGAGGAAATTCATCACTTGATCTTGAATCAGCCATCTCGTCTAAAGATGAATCAAAGCTGTGATTTTCCATCCTATAGCCATTTTTTCTAGCGTTTTGATTTCCGATACATATAAACTCAGAAATATCATTAGCCTTTTATACACATGTTATTAGTGTGTGTAAATCATAATACCCACTCCTATTCCTAGAGAAAAGTCAACAAAAAGAGGAGTGTGATACGAGAGCAGTGAATCTTACCACCCCGTAATGTGTTCATCCCATATTACCATATCCACATTCATATCCCAATTCCACTTCCATATCCCGAAATTCCCAAGAAGAACCACAGATGATATACCATAACAATCATTCAAATTACATCATACTCATCATCACCACCAACCCGCAACAACCATAAACTCCACCATTTTTATACCTCCAAAACACTCTTTCCTCCATACATCAAAACAAGAAATACTTTCCACAACAGCCCCCCCCCCCCCTTCCTCATCCCTCTCATCCCTCTCATCCCTCTCATCCCTCTCATCCCTCTCATCCCTCTCATCCCCTCCAATATTCACATGAAAACAACACAACCGCCACACCAATAACACATCTGATATATTCCACAAACCAATCCCCCCTTTAACATATATGCTATATACTACTCCTTGTATATAGTAGCATAAATACAAGCACCGAACATACCTATCGAACCAAAAAAAAAAGAAAGAGAAAAAAAGTCCAAAGAGAAACCAAATGTACATACTCCAAAACACCCTTCCCCCTCCCCTCCCGCGCCCAATTCTCCAATCCCCCCTAATTTCTCCACGCAACAAGCGAAGAAAATCTCCAAACCTCTTTACTCTATTAATTACAGATTCATTGCTACGAAATACAACAAATACAAAACAGCACAGCACAATACAATACAATAAAATCCCAATTTTACAGCTCCACAGCTCTATAATTCTATAACTTTTATCGAAATGCGAAATGCGAAACTCAAAAAAACAAAAAGTCAAGTTCGTTAAAAACATACTCACCTCCCTACCTCCCTCCCTCATCAAAGCCTCATCATTTATCGCCCCTCCCAGTTTTTCAATCCCCCATCTTTCCAAATATGTATACCCAAACTATCACCTTATTCACTTTATCACTTATTCACCCGTCCCCACCCCACCAAACAAATCAAGCACAACTAGACAAATCAAAGCATAGTATAATAAAAAATAATATAATATAACACAATACAATACATCTAGGTATATATCACCTTAAATAAGAAGTCGAAAATCCCATTTATTCCTCGCCTAAATCCACCATCCCAAGATACGCAACGCATATTGATAACACAGTGGATCCTCCAAATTCCAAAAGCCCAGTATGCATGCATGTATACTCCACGCAAGCGAATCCCCATGAAAAAAAAAAAACTCCTTATCCCAGCTCAAAAAGAACCCAGTTAACCCAAATTCAAACTCAAGTTGGTATCAAATCAGAAAGGACATTTCCCACCCTACCGGACTGTTTGATCCCAATAGCTTATTTCTCTTCTGCCTCCACAAGAAAAAATGTTTCTTTACGTTTATGATACCTTGGAGGGTCTTCTCCAGATTCATCTTTATGATAGGTATGTCCCGTCGCCAAAGTATTTACGAGCTCATTCGCGCTATATCCGCCATATTTGGTATATGATCATCGAATCGCGTTGAAAAGGCTCTCGTCTCACCCACAGGTAGTCCATTTCTTTCCCATCAAATTTCCACTTTCCTCACTCAAGTCATGTTCATGCCAAACTGGAGAATACAGCGTTCATAGCAGCTTTATCCCACTTAACATACTTCCCCTTTCCTTTATCAATTTCATAATACTTATCATAAAATCGATCATATAATGGTTTTATCAAGCTTGAAATTTGTCTTGCCAAAATTTCTCTGACTTCTTTCTCCATCATTAATGACTTGTGTTTCTGTATTAAGTCATCGAAAGATTGATTGAACATCTTGAATTTTTCCTTGATTTGGTCTTTCTCCTTGGAACCAAGTGCCTTAACAACCGCTGCACTATCGATACCAGTATTGCCGGAACCAGATTGTGGGCGTACATTACCGCGGTTTGTGTATTGAACGTCCAGTAGATAACCAGATGGCTCACGCCATGCAGCTGAGTAAAGAGTTGTGCCCGTTTTGATCCATCTTTCTACCTCTCCCATTTTTGGTGCTAGTAATCCATTTAAATCACTCGTTTCAATCATGCGCTTCACAATTGTCGCATTATTCGCAATGAAAATTCCCAAAGCAGGCTTACCACCTTTGAGTAATGCCTTTGCTTTTTGATCTAAGCTTGTAAGAAGAGCTTCGATTGTGTCGATGCAGTAATTTGCAAAAATTTGTTTTCCATCCGCATTAACATCGAAAGATTTAAGACTAGGGATTTGGTCGGTTGAACCCTGAGGAGTGGCGCTAGATTTCCAACCACCATCACCGATAGAGATCATAATACTTGAGATTGGTCGAAGGAATTCAACCATAGTTTGTAATCGCATCATGGTTTCGGTAGTCATTGGAACCGTGGCGGCATCAGGAGGTAATGTCTGTAGGAGGTTAATTCTTCGTCGAGTATCATCCAGGAGATCAGCTAATGAGCCTTTGGCGGTTTCTCTGATTGGTTTGAGAGCTGATGCGAAGGAAGGTTTCAACTCCCCTGTCCTACTTTCCAGGTTTGAAGATAGATTTGAAACAATCTCAACAATCTCATAAGCAAGGTAACAGTCCGTTGTTAAATTTGACTTGATGTGGTTGTTTAATTCTCGAAGGGTTCGTGATAATTCCGCAATGGCTCCTTGACAAGTCAAATTGAAAACTTTCCCCCATTCATCGCGAGTAAAAAGAGCGCATATATTATCGTATTCCGCCAAAAATGCGCCTTCCATACCCATCGCATATGTTCCAATTCCATTAGTTCCTTGTCGATACATAGCATCCGGTGTCTTCTTCTTTGCGGTATTCATCGATGCTGACGCGAGATTTTGTAACGTAGTCTTCAGAAAAGGTCCCCTAACACTTGCATATGATTGCATGACCGGCGATTCCGTAACAAATCCAGATTGTCTAACAACTGAACCAATATAATTCGTAATGAGACCCAATCTTGTAGTTTTATCTTGAGATAATAGAGGAAATGGTTGATTTTTGGTGATATAGTGTAAAGGTTCGAGTGGTTGAGAATCTTCTTGTAGAAGTCCTTGAAAATATGATTCCATTTGTGTATTTCCCGACTTTGATAATTTGCTAAGCTCAACCATAGCTTGTTGATTCGATCGTAGATTCGATCGTTTCATATCGGCGAGAGCTTTATTAACACGCTTAACAGAACTGAGGAAAACGGCCAATCCGACGGCTTCGGGGCTATGATGTATTAGTGACGTCTGCAGGTTGCTGGGAGTTATGCGACATACCCTTTCCTAATGATATCCTCTTCATTGGTTTTGATATCTGATGGTTGTCGTATTCTGTCGATTGCCGCGATAACTCCATCGATATCTGCGCATGTATATGAGAATGAGCCAAGTAGGTCGCGTGGTCGAAAACTTACTCTGTCCTAAAATTTGAAGCTTTTGAGTATTCCCATAAATTGGCCCAATAGCTTCTTGCACCCCCTTTCCAGTCGCATCTAATCTCCCTAAACTGGCTTGAATTTTCTTGGTCAATTGGCTCGTCTTTTCCAATCGACTTTTCAATACATCGACTTCAGCTCGTGCCTCCTCGTCGGCAGCTTGTCGTCCTCCTAAACCCACAGCCATATTTGAAGATGTGAGTGACCAAGCTCTTCTACCAACGGGTACGGAGTACATATTGTCATCTGTGGGGGGTGCACGCTAGACCTAATGCGATAGGATTAGGCGGTGGGGCGTGGCAGGTCTATCTGTGGAGATGCTAAGAGCGCTTGGAGAATATCAGTATGTATGTACCCAGCACCGAGCAAGACGGATCAAGTTTGAATGAGAGAAGGGTACTTGTTATTGTTACGATGTATGTGGATGATGTTGGAGACGGGTGAAGAGGGAGAACAAGAACAAGAACAAGAAGAAGAAGAAGGAGGAGAAGAAGAAGGGACACCAGAACAAGAAAGAGAAGGAGCAAAAGGGAGAAAACATAAAGTATATCTTCATTTCCGAGACGAGTGAATATTCCGATCTTTTCATGGGAGTCACACGCATATCAAGATTGGAAGGAACCCAAATGGCCTATCTAGGTATCTATCTACAACGCTATTGAACGATGGCAATCTCACAAACATCTCTTCATCTCTTCATCTCTCCGTCTCTCCGTCTCTCCGTCCCCATGATACCTTCCTCCCTTTTCTTTTCTCGCGAGGACCCACGCAATATGACCTGGGTGAGTGCTTGGCTTGGTGTATCTGGTGTTGCTTTTTATGCATGGCATACGATGTACGAGGAGGCGTGCTCGGGACAAGATAATTGTCCTCTCCTCTCCCTCTCCTCTCCCGTTGACCAAGCACATGCCGTCGCAGATACCATATTATATCTTCATTTTCAGTGCTGAGCATGCACAGTATCACACGCAGATTCGATGTGTGGCGTACGTCATTGATAAGAGCCGCCACAGCCACAGCCACAGCCACACATCCCACATTTCCCACACATCCCACCCATCTCCAAATATTTCCAAGGCAGATGAGACTTCCGAGATCAACTTTCGGATTCCACATTACCCATATCATACCATAGCACTCTCTTGCTAATTTCCCATTACCACTATCGTTCTCTTCTTCCTCCTTCTGCTCCCCCCGCCCCGGAGTTTTCGCTCCACTACAAGAACATGGTTCTCACATCTTTTCCTTTTCGTCATGTTGACTGCAAAAGTTTCTCGTCGTTTGTTGCGACTTGAACAATCATATTCGCACAATCCCACTTCGTTATGTCGGTCTTTACGTTCTACAGCATTAATCAATAGAAATTGTACATCCCACCACACCAGATTACAATCGAGAAACCTATTCGGTTCATCCAAGAAGAAATCACAATCCAAGATGTCTTCGTACGCTCAATATTCAAAACCCTTGGTGGGGGTCACATCCACGATAATGCTTCTAGGTCTATTTTACATCCTTTACCAAAATGATTACCTTGACGTACAACCTTTACCAGCCACGCAACCACGCGCAAAGAGACCAGCATCAAAAGAAGAACGAGCTGAAGCACGCGCACAAAAGGAAGCTGTTAAAAATGCTAGAGAACTTTCTGCGCTACCTTTTCAAGAAGATGCTGCAGCAGGGGATGGTTCGGCATGGGGAAGTTTCATTGGTACATTCAACAATTTCTCCATAGTATCAGACGAACAATGGAAAACCTTGTCAGAGACTGTCGCAGGATATTCCGATTATATTATGCCAGATTGGGCCAAAGTTCTACCGGGATACATTGACAAGTTGAGAAGGGAATTGAACATGGCACCAGGCTCGCTGGCAGACGATATATGGAATGAAGCTCAAGATCCGGACATCAATCCCGAAATCAACTATTCTGCATCCGTACGAGTATCCAACGATCTTTGTGATGAGGAAAAGGCATTTTTAGACAAAAGAAAATTCATGACAAAGACCGCTCTGGCCAGATATTTGGGCCTTCCGGAAGAATCTGTTCATCCGGATGATGTTCCACGTATTGCCATGGTGGGATCCGGGGGTGGTTTACGAGCTTTGGTAGCTGGCACAGGTTCAATGTTAGCAGCTGATGAGGATGGTTTGTTTGATTGCATCACTTATACAGCGGGTGTTAGTGGTAGTTGTTGGCTCCAATCCCTCTTCAACTCATCCCTTGGTGAAAGACGTCTTGATAGATTGGTTGAGCATTTGAAATCACGAATTGGAATTCATATCGCATCTCCTGTCGATGCATTAACTGCTCTTAACTCCGCACCCACCAACAAGTTTCTTTTGAGTGGCTTTGTCGAAAAGCTGAAAGGAGATCGTAATGCAGAATTTGGTTTAGTTGATATATATGGTTTACTACTAGCGGCGAGATTACTCGTACCAAAAGGCGAACTTGGTGTGGACGATCGAGATTTAAAGATATCGAATCAGCGAGATTATATCAATAATGGTGAAAATCCAATGCCTATATATACAGCAGTACGTCACGAGATACCTATATTAGAGGATCTTAGCGAACAAGAAAAACAGACAAATATCCCTTCCGAAGCTACAAAGGAGAGAGCTGTCAGAGAAGCTTGGTTTGAATGGTTCGAGATAACTCCTTATGAAATGTTTTGTGAAGAGTTTGGAGCAGGCATTCCAACTTGGGCACTGGGTCGAAAATTTGAAGGTGGAAAAGATATTCCTCATGAAGAAACGGGATTGCGAATACCTGAGCTACGACTGCCACTTCTTCTTGGAATTTTTGGAAGTGCTTTCTGCGCTACTTTGAGTCACTATTATAGAGAAGTTCGACCTCTGGTCAAGGGATTGATGGGATTTGGTAGTATCGATGATATGATCGCGGGACGAAATGAAGATTTGAGTAAAGTTCATCCGATCGATCCAGCTAGTATCCCCAACTTCGCCTACGGAATGAAGGGACAACTTCCGGAAACGGCGCCAGAAAGCATCTATCAAAGCACACATTTGAAACTAATGGATGCTGGAATGTCCAATAATTTACCTATCTACCCGCTACTTCGACCAGGAAGAGAAGTCGACGTACTCATTGCTTTTGACGCAAGTGCAGATGTTAAGACAGATAATTGGTTATCAGTCGTCGATGGATATGCAAGACAGCGTGGCATTAAAGGGTGGCCGATTGGCGTTGGCTGGCCAAAATCAAGCGATTCAGCCGAGAAAACAGAACAACAATTAGATCAAGCTCAAGTCAGTACCGCTGCCGAAGCAGAAGCCAAGTTGGAAAAAGCACAAGAAGAACAAGCGACGCACTTGGAAAGAGTAGTATCAAGCGAAGAGAAACCAAGGAGTTCAGATGCGGAAGATAGTAGGGATCTAGGTTATTGTACGGTATGGGTGGGGACGACCGAAGAACGTGTCGAGGAGGAACCACCGTTATCTAAAGCGGTGAAGGAAGATTGGCAATTGATGGAACCGGATGCTGGGATTGCGGTGGTTTATCTACCGTTTCTTGCGAATCCGAAGGTGGAGGGCGTGGATTCGGCAATTAGTGATTATATGAGTACATGGAATTTTGTTTATACCCCGGATGATATTGATCATGTAGTGGAATTGGCAAAGGCGAATTTTGCAGAGGGGAAAGAACAGATTCGGAGGACGGTCAGGGCGGTTTATGAGAGGAAGAAGAGGATTCGAGAGGAGAGGGAAAGGAAGGAGAGGGAGGAGAGGTTTAGGAGGAAAGTGAGATTGGGAACGGTGGGGAAAAAGGGGGAGGGAGATCATTTTCATTTGACGTGAATGAGTAGATTATTTGGTGTAGTGTAGAGTATTGTTTTGGTGTAGTGTAGAGTATTGTATTGTATTGTATTGTAGTGTGTTATATTATAATTTTCACGTGCATGGAAACAAAGTTGATTTATTGATGATTGTGTGTGTGTGTGTGTATTTTTATTATACTTATTATTAGAGTTACCTACGTATGAATACTCAACACTAGATCCTGAATAGATAGATGAACAGATAAATGGATAGATCTAAGACATTGATATATTGATAATTATATTAATATATTGATATATCTGAATGAGTAGATGTGCAAAATACCAATACCAATACCAATATAATCTCAATATCAATATAATCTCAATACCGATTGAGAAAAGCCGTAGGAAGGTAGGTAGGTAGGTAGGTAGGGATCATCTCTTGATCTGAGGGTGTGTGTATTATAGATGTGGATGTGGATGTGGATGTGGATGGATGTGGGAAGTGAAAGAAAGTATGGTACCGATGGATGGATGGATGGATGGGTCGGTGGGTTGGTGGGGAGGGGGGGAAATATTGAGATGGTAGGGATGGAATTAGGGAGGGTTAGATATGTAATAGAGTAGGTAGGTATGGATGTGCAAAAAATTGATCGTGCATTGGGATCGAGAGTAGAGAATGGGATGGGATGGGATGGGAAGGGTTCGGATGTAGAGGGTGGAATGGATGGAATGGGATAGAGAAGAGAAGAGGAGATGGGATTATGTGGTCTTATTAGCCGCGCTTTACGATTGATATAATGCGATACGATGCGGTATCTATAATTCATGGATAGGTGGATGGTGCGCTAAGAGCTGCGCTAAGTGGTGAGGTGAGGTGAGGTGAGGTGCTACGAGATGGTAGATGGTATGTATGTGTATTGTGTATTGTGTATTGTGTATTGTGATGTACTAGGTATACCAAACAGGAAGGACAGAAAGAAGAAAGGAGGGCAGCTGGTTTTCTTTTTTCTTTACTTTACTTTACTTTACTTTTCTTGCTCGAATTGTGTGATCTGGAAAGGGGATGGATGGATGGAGGGATGGATGGATGAGATTGGAAGTGGAAGTGGAAGTGGAGGGTGGAGAGGGAGAGGGAGAGGGAGAGTGGCTTGCTTGCTTGGTTGCTTGGGATTTGGGACTTGGGATTTGGGACTTGGAAAGGGATGGGATAGGATGGGATAGGATGGGATCGGAAGAATGAATTGGGGAGAGAGGAGAGATTGCTCAGGTAGGGAAGGGTATGGTAAGGTAAGGAGAATATTCATCGGATGTGGACATGGGTAGTGGGGATGATGATGCGGCGGCGCGGCAGCGCGGCTTTATTTTACTTTGGCTTGGCTTGGCTTATGGTGGATTGTGGGAGGGTTGTGGTTGGGAGGTGAGGTGAGGTGGGAGGGTATGGGAGGATATTGTGGGATTGTGAGATTGTGGTTGTGGTTGTGGTTGTGGTTGTGGTTGTGGTAGATTGTTGATATGAGATGATATAGTAAAGAGTATGGTAATGTATGGTAAAGTATGTGATGAGGTGATTTGTTTGAGCTATTTATTTATTTATTAGTGAGAATGAGGGAATGAGTGAATGAATGAATAAATAAGTGGATGAGGATAGAGAGATTGAGATGAAGATGTGATATAAATTCGATTATATAGGTGAATAGATAGATAGATAGATAGATAGATATTAGTATTAGTATTAGTATTTTGTATTTCATGTGTGTTATATTTTGATAGAATGGAAAAAGGGGAGGGGAGGGGAGATGATAATAGTAATTTTGTGTGAAGTTTACCTACCTTGGTAATATCATTCTTAAATAACTAGGTGAATTGATTGATTGATTAATTGATTGCTAGCTAGCTAGCTATATAACCTAAATGTGAAGTCTTGGATTTATCTTTATCTTTATCTTTATCTTTCTATATTATATTATATAAGTTACACATGTACGATAAAATTAGTTATTTCACAAATAGTACCTAATCACTACAAACCTTCCCATTACCTCATCATGACACCACCAAATAATAATAAATACCTACCTACCTACCTACCTACCTACCTACCTACCTACTACCCAGGAGGAGTACCATCAAGAAACAGTAAAACAGAACCAATTCACAATTCATAATTCATAATTCTTATATAATACATACCTCTCACTATATTCAGGGACTTTTTTTCCTTTCCCCCAAGCAAAGGAAGTAAATCAAGATTGAAGATCATCGATACGATCAAGGAAGAAAGAAAAATTCTGGTTTTCATCTACGTCGGACCTACGTGGGTGGCTGTGCAGTGAGTGTGGTGCGATGGATGGATGCGGTAGAGAAAGATATCGGATTTTCGCTGGGTCCTTGGGTATATTTTTTTTTTTTTTTTACAATGTGTGAGATTTACATTTTTACATTTTACATTTCACGTTTTACATAGAGTGGTGTGATGATGATGATGATGCTGCTGCTGCTGCATGGATAGATGAAATCATACGCAATGCCTCCTCCCTTATATCCCGTACTTGGTCGTCGTCGAATGGTCAATTTCCGCGGTGGTTGGCATTTCTGTAATTGTTGGAATGTGATTTTTTCGTCCCCGAAGGGAAATCTTCAGGGTTCTCCTCTCTCCTCGTCTTGCGTGCGTGCTGATCGCTGGAGTTGGGGTGGTTAGGGTCGGAGGATCGGATCGTAGGGTAGGTAGGTATGTGTTTAGAGAGCTTGTGCTTGGTTAGTTGGTTGGTTGGTTGGTTGGTTCGCTCGCTCGCGCGGCGGTTCCTGGCTAATAGGATAGATAGCTGATGTGCGGTGCTGTGCTGTGCTGTTGATGGATGGACGCGGGTCGGGGTTAGAGTTTTTAGGGTTGCGCTGGTGGTGTCAGTAGGGGTTTTATGTTTGTTTTTTTGGCTTTGCGGGCTTGAGGGAGGGACCTTTTTGCTTTTTTTCATGCTGATCGCTGCGTGTTTGGGAATGGGGAGATGGAGAGGGGAAATCTGAGCACGCGAGCTGGGTTTGAGGTGGTTGAGTGAGGAGGGTTAGTTGGTTGGGATGATGGGTTTGGGAGGTAGATGGATTCCACAAAGTAGTTATTAGATAGATACATGTGATATCTTCGGCAGATTGAAATGCCCAAGTGGTCAAGATGAAAAAATCTACTCGGGATAGAATTCTTTCTTTACGTGTGATGTTGACATACTGCAATCCCTAGAAGAGATATGCGTGCCGAATACGATATTTCCCATGTATCATGCATGTACGTATGTGTGAATTTTACATACGAACGGGACATCTGTACGAGGACCCTAGTTGCTTCTTGCATGAAACGTTAGGATGGGAAGACGGTGAAGGATGGGATTTGTGGTGACTGGTTAGTCATTACGAGAGGGGGCCCGCGAACCTTTGGGATGCTGGGAACGCCATAGGTAACTCGGGTACCTTTTTGATTAGCGGCCGTTCTGTGGATTGGGTTTTGGGGCGGGCGAGGAGGCTTGGTAGCTTGGTTGCTTGGTTGCTTGGTTGCTTGGTTGCTTGGTAGGGCATCATGCTGGGAATGGGATGATGGTGGTACGAGGTGTTTGGGTGTGGGGGGGGGGGGAGAGGAGCTGAGGTGTGCAGATTGATGTGTGGTTAGTTGGTGATATGTCGACTTGAGTTCTGTGGATTGGATGGAGTGGAAGGGTTGGGTGAATTGGATGGAAGGGTTGGATGAATTGGATGGAAGGCTTGGAGGAATTGGATGGAAGGCTTGGAGGAATTGGATGTCAGATTACTATTGGGTGCCATTCGAACAATATGTAGCTTTGTGAGATGTGATGTACGAAGAGATCGCGTGATAAGGCGTATGGAAAGACCGAAGAAGCATTCTATGCCGTGTCAGGTTGGCGAGAATGAAGGGGGGGGCAGGAGGGAGAGAGAGTGAGAGAGTAAGATCTACCAAGGACCTCCCTAGGTAGTCGAGAGAGTCAAGACCGGAGAGTCAAATTCCTTTAGAAGAAATATACCTGACTCAATCGATCAGATGAAAAGAAGAATCAACATACATCTAATCTTCAAAGAAGGAAAAATCAAATAAATGGTTTGTGCTTGGATTTGTCTCAGATTGAACCAAGAAAGGTTGACCCAGGTCGATGATCCACCCGAGCCACCACCTCCACTAGAAACAAAAGATCAAAGATCAAAAAGGCCGTTTTCCGTTTCTTTGAACCTCGCATTTATTTCACATTTACCATAATTATGGTAATAGCCATCGGAAATCAGATCCATATGTATTTTTGCCCGTTTCCATGCATTCGTTTCCATATATATTCCCATATTACGTCCATATTATGTCCATATATGTCCATATATATAATTCCCCATAAAACACCCCCATCCACATTTCCTCACACCGAACTTCATCTTGAACTTCTTGCATTGCCATGAATTCTCAGTATATAGAGCTCTGATGATCCCGCTCGTTTGATTTCTTTTTAATTTGATTCATGTAAGTTTGCTTCCGAGAGACTGTCTTTCGATCGCTCAATCGCTCAATCGTTCAATCGTTCAATCGTTCAATCGTTCAATCGTTCAATCGTTCAAGTATATAAAGCATTGATTCAAAGGACTCGCTCGCTGCTCACCACTTTCACTCACTTTGTTTCGAGTTTCTCGCGTTACAATACGATACGATACGAGTACACACCACAGACACAGGAAGAAGAAGAAGAAGAAGAAGAAGAAGAAGAAGAAGAAGAACAACATCTATAGTGAAGTAAAGGTTCCTTCTCGAATTCACTCGTTTCTGGAAAGAAATCTCATCCTCCCCCGACTTGGCAAGACTCAATTAAGAACCACAATACAACATAATCGAGTCTTTTCAGCAAGCCAAAGAAAGCACATTCATTCATTCATCCGTCCATCCATTCATTCAAACTTGCATTACATTACATTTACATTGCATTGCATGAAGAAGGGAAACGGAAGGGAAAGGAAGAGGATTTTTCTATAATCGAAACCCTCCTGGGCATCATCCCCATTCACACCAAAAGACCACAAAGGTGTTATTGGAAATCGAATATTGGAATCACCTCATCATAAGGACTTATATCTACATAAAGCCTTGATGCGACTTCCTACATTGCATTCTATTCCCTTGGTATCCATCAACTCACTCTACACATTCCACAAACCTACATTTTCCAATACATGCCAACAACTTCCTTGGATCGCTCACTCTCACTTCAAAACTGCATAACCAACCTCCCGTTCGTTTACCATACAAATACCACACATCAATCACTTCTATAATTCTTCAATTATGAATCCGACAATGTCACCACCACTTTCAATGTCTTCGCGCAAGAGATCTTCCTCAATATCATCATTCGATTCTGTTGATTCGGATTTCTTCGAACAAACTTATGTACCGCTCTCAAACCTACCAACTCCACCTCTATCCTCTCACTCCTATGATACCACGGCAGCCCAATCACCAATATCTCTTTTCAGCTCTGATGAAATCCTCGATCCAGACTATTTAGGTATGCAACCTTCCCAATCCATTCCGTCATTATGCACACCATCAACCTTTTCCCTGCAAAACATTTAGGCTAATCTCTTTCTCGAAATCTAGGTCCTGCAATTCATCTCACAAACTTAATCCCCTCCTCCACCTCCCTAACCGATCCCTCCACTCAACTAGTCCACGCCCTATTAAGCCGCGCCGATCTACCAATCGAAATCCTCGCCCTCGCAGTCTGCATCCTCGATTCCCTCAATTCTAGATTTGCTCGCTCGTGGCGAATTTCATACCCTCTCGAATCATCCGAAGATCAATTACTCGAACAATACGATTTCCCAAGTCCACCATGTGTAGAAGAACAACACATCGATTCTACCCATCCCGAAGTCATCGTTCTCGCAGCGCTAATATTGGCGATGAAATTTATAGATGATCAGCAAGGAACCACTCTTTACTATGCGCAGGAATGGGCAAAAGGATTGTGGAGTTGTGATCAGATTAATTTCACGCAAAGAGCTATCATGGAAAATTTGGGTTATAGATTACTACCACTTTGGGAAGAGGAGATTATTGAAGAAGCGAAGATGAGTATGGCGAGAGCGGCAAAGAGGCAATCGTCACAATCTTATTGTATGCAGGACTGGACACAATCGATGAAGAATTGTGGAATGGCTAGGCCGATGAGTAGTGGGAAAGCTTGCAAGGGAATTGAGGGAGAAAATACACCCCAGCCTACACCAGTTGAAACACCATCTTGTGAGGATATGATCATGGGGATTGGAAGTGAACGACCGCTGGGAGGTACGTCGATGTTAAGTCGAGAGACGAAAATAGCATTTGGGGGAATATTGCGTGGAGAATATCAAGACGTGGATATGGACATGGATTTGGAGAGATTTCCCACACGTGAGGATTCTTTAATGGTTCATGATGAAAATATGAGTTTTGTTTGAGGAGGCATACAGCATTGAGACGAGAAGTTGGATTGTGTCATGATATTATGACGTTATGATCGCATCTTTTACAACATCCTTCGACCCAAATCTGGGAACCACGAGGGTATTTCTGGAATTTTCCTCTATAGTAATGAGTTACATGATAGTAATTCCTCTTCTGGACAAACCAGAAACGAGAACAAGGAGTCATGTTTATGGGAATGGAAAGCAAAGGAGTGGAAAGGGATTTTGGATCGAATTGTTCTTGGTTGGAAATTGATGGGCATGAAAAATGGAATGGCGCTTTATACCTCGAGAGAAGAGATTTTGGAACAAAGGTTCGAATCTGGTGTTTCTTGCTTTGCTTGCTTGTGGTTGTGGTGGGGGTGGATGAGGTTCAGTGAGTAGGATTACATAGATTGTACCTACATACCTGTCTGTCTGGCTTGACCAACGTAGTAATAATGCCTAGTAATAATATACTTTACCTACCTAATTATATGAGATTTTTGTTATTCTTATGGTCCTTTTTTGGTTATCCTTTTTTCTTTTTCTTTTTTTCTGGGGGGGGGAATTGCTTTTTGTTGTGGCGAACTGCAGTTAAGTCGTTTGTTAGTTTGTTCCTTCATATGTACGTCTAAGTAAGTCACTTATATTGAATCGACTTGATCGACTTGATCGACTCGGCCGGTTAGTCAGCCAACCAGCTAGTTAACTAATCAACTAGGTGAGGTGATATTGAATGCTGGGGATAGATGTAATAGGTATGTATATATGTCGGTAGTAACTTGATCATACTTTTTATCATTCATGGGGGTTGAAAATCTCGATTGTTCGATTTTGGGAAGGTTGAGTGTTTGGATGTTTGGATTGGTGTAGGGGAGCTGATTGGATGGGAGTTTGGTGGTGGATTGGATGGGTGGATTGGATGGATGGATTTAGTTGGTTAGTTGCTGGGTTTGCTGGATTGCTGGGTTGGAAGGAACTTGGTTCTGGGGTGGGTGGAGAGATCGACAAGGAAAGAGGGGTCCAAGGGGGACCGGAAGGTCCGGAGACATACATCTGGAGTTGGGAAAAGATCTAGATGGATCCTTTTGTGTCTTTGTGTCTTTGTGTTTTTGTGGTTTTGAATAGGGTTTTGTAGGGGTTTGTAGGGGTTTGTGTATGGATTGGTTTGGATTGGTTTGGTTTTTGATGAGGGATTGGGATTGGGATTGGGTGAGGGAAGTAAAAGGTCTATGATGGATGGATGGGTGAATGGAGTATGATGGATTGAATGGTTCATTGGTTGGTTGGTTGGTTGGTTCTAAGGTGGAAAGGAGCCGGGAGAGATCTAGAGTTGTGCTCTCTTCTATTGTGTACTTACTTACTTGTACTTGTGTTTTTGTCGATTGTGTTTGTGGGTTTTATGTATGTGTTTCTATCTAGTATGGTGTGGTGTGGATTGATGTAGGGTTTGCTGATTGGATATCGGAGCTAGGAGGTGTAGAATGGTTTGGTTTTGTGTATGCTTTGGGTGGGAATTTGCATTTGTGTGTGGATTGGATTGGATTGGTGTATGGTGAACAAACGAATGGATTTGGTTGATTGGGTCTGGGATGGAGTGATCGGGAGGCATCTAGAGAGAGGAAAAGATCTAGAGGGTTCTTATTCTATCTTGTATTTAAGGGGGGGGGGGGCTTTTTTTGTGAGATTTTGATTGGGTGAGGTTAGCTGAGGTGAGGTTAGCTGAGGTGAGGTTAGCTGAGGTGAGGTTGGTTTGAATTGGATTGGATTGGTATACGATGGATAAATGAATGGATTTAGTTGATTCTAGGGTGGAGAGATCGAGATCGAGAGAGGGACCCGGAGAGTCCGGAGAGATCTAGACTTGGGAAAAAGATTTAGAGTTGTATCCTACGCTGTACTTATGTATGGCAAGCTGGAAGGAAAGAAGAAAGGAAAGAAGGAAGGAAAATTGCATTGCATTGCATTGCATTGCATTCACCATTCCATCGGACTGAATTGGATTGCATCGGCAAATCAGAGATTAATGTTAGGTTATAGAGTGGTATTGAGATTCTTGGTATTGGGGGAGGGGGTGGGGGTGAATGGTGGGGTGTATGGTATGGGAGGGATCTATGGGAGGGTAGTATGGTATGAGCGGTATGTATGGGAGGGGTGTACACGGGAGAGGAGAGTGGTGATGATGGTGGGGTGGGGTGGGGTGGGGTGGATGGTGAGATATTTCGTACGATAGAGAATATGTATGATGAATGGGTGGTGTAAGAGCGATGGATTTCGCGGACGTGTACATAATATATATGGTTGTGCGATATGGTATATATAGTGAAGCAAATACATACATGGGAAAGGTAGCCAGGTAGTAAGTGGTATGGTAGTGTGGGATGGGATGGGATGGGATGGAGGTCTAGCAGAGCTATGGGTATGGTATGGGTGCGAAACGGTGTATGTGTATATATATGTGTGTGTGTATGAAGAGCTAACTGGCTATTTCATGATCTGCGACTTGAGACCTTGGATCCTAGAGGTGGAAAAGGAAAATGGATGAAGTGGAAACTGGAAACCGGAAGGGGGGAAGAAGGAGGAGCGAGGTGAGAGCGCGTACTTTTCTTTGGTTTATCTGTTTGTCAATCGGTCGGTTAGCTGCTCGGTTGATTTATGATGTGGTTTTTGAGGTTGAGGAAATTTGGATTGCATTGCATTGCATTGCACTCAGTGGGTTAGGGTAAAGTAATGGTAGAGGAAGTGTATCTGTGATAAAAACGTATTTCTGGATTTTTAGGGTAAGGCGGAGAGGGGCGAGGGGATAAGGGGGGGGGGGGGGGGCGGGGGGGGGTAATTAGAAGACAGAGATGAGAATTGCAATTGTCATTTAAATTAGAATCAATCTTAACTTGAGTCAATAGGTAGGGTGTATACTGTATAAACCTGGAATAGCGGACTTCGCTGTTTGGGGAAGATGGAATTCTTCTACATTTTGTTTTGTATGAAGAGTAAAGGGGCCGGCGAATCATACAGTGAGAGTAGACGGTTATTTGGTTGATTGATATACTTCACTTTTTCTGGGAATTATTTTCATTTTCCAGTCGTTGTACTTGGCAGTTGGGAGTTGGGAGTTGGAATTCGCTTGTTTGTTACTCCTGCACTCATACTTCATTGGGGAGTTGATAGTTGGTAATTAGTAGTTGATGTGATATAGTGTTTTGTAATAATGATAGATGGAATAGATTGTTTATGTATTGTGATGTAGTGTATAGTGTAGTGTAATTAATGTATGTAGTATTGTTGGATGAGTTTTTTGATATAGGTGTGATTGTTGAGAGTTTGTATGGGAGACTTTGTGGTGTAAAGGTGGTGGTAGTTCATTTAACTCAGAAAAGGGAGAAAAGGGGGGGAAGGAAAGGTAGGGTGAGAATTTGAGGGATAGAGGAGTAAAATAATCGAGTGGAAGCGTGGGTGGTCTTAATGAGTTTAACGATGACAAGAAGGAGAAGAGATAGGAAGATGGCAGAGAAAATATCTGTCAATGAAGCAGTATCTTTAAAGCGAGGAGTCTATGCTGTTGGTCTTTTATGGAGATAGATTGCTATTAAATAACGGTGATAATCCCTTGGATATCAGAATCATTTGTATGTCATGAAGAAGTATACTTATACTTGAGAGTTTTTTGCCATGTTGAAAGAGCGAGAAGAGTTTGATACAGGACGAAAATTATAAAGACCCTTAGACTTAAACTTGTATGGTACCTTAGACTTAAGAGAGAATGCGAACAGGTGGTGTATGTAATTTCAATTGAAGAGCCTCTCGAGATAGAGAGAAGAATTCTTTGAAAATACACACTCAAATTGTCATCGCTCATCTTCTCCAACATTGGAATCTACCACCCTTTTTGCCCCCCTATATATCTGCAGTATTGATGAGGAAGCATATTAGACGCAGCTTGCGCTAATTGATTCAATCAAAAGGAGAGGAATTGCAATGGATGCTACTAATCATGAAGGGAAGCGACAGGCTAAACATTTGTGGATCTTCCAGTTCCAATAGGGAAGGCTGTCTGCGTTAACAGGAGGTATGGCGATAGCGCAATACGTTTCTGGATAACTTTTCCGGAGATGTTATGGCTTTTTGTTTTGTTTTTGGCAGTGATCATGAGAAAGAGTCCTAGATCATTGATGGACGGAATAATGGATCGAATTGCGTAAGCTTCTTGTCCATATTGATATCAATGATAACGAAGCGAAGATGACATCAACGATGATAAGATCTAACGAACTAATCCAAAGTCTTGACGACTGATGTACACATCCATTGAGGCTTCCGTTGCCATTTTATCGTGCGGACTTCAAAGCTCTGCGAATCCATAGAATGGTTTATCGTAGAAATGTTATGTTTAATTGACACCTCTCCAGCTCTAAACTCTATACGTTATTTTGTCAATCTCCTTGTATTATTGTTAATGCGTAATCTTGGCCTCTAGTGGTGTGCTTTGTGCTTTGATCGAATTTGTCTGTCTCACATTGATCTACTTATCCGGCGAATCAGCGGTAAGGGGAAATTTCCCCGTGTCTATTGAAGCGACAAAGTGGGGGGTGAATGTTGGAGGACGATTCAGGATTTCGAAATATCTCAGCACAAGCCAAGATTTCGAATATCAAATCAAGGACGCATCATGTTAAAACCAAGCCTATTATATGTAATCATCCCTACATATAGAACTTGGAGAGGGTTCAGCCCTAGGCTTCGGTAATTGAATGTTCAGAATGATATACTCAGTGCCTAACACGTGCCTAGGTTTGTTCAATCTCAGCAGAAGAATTCCCATGCACCGATTTTATATTCGCCATTCCAAGGATAATTGACTGATCATACCGGTAAACTGGTCGGCAATCTATCAATACATTGTTTCCTTTCTTCCGGACAAATTATCCTCATCTCAATATAATTATATTCGTAATGAGATCCGCTTTGATGAGCACGCCATCAAGGGAGTATCACTACAATTTTGTGGGGTTTTGATGTGCACGAAGTAAAGCAGTCAACCGCAACAAGAATAGACCAAAGAGTATGATATACTCCCATCTTTAAGTTTTCAATTGAGTTGTTTCAAAGGGCCGGGCATCATAAAGTTTCGTCTTATCGACGCCCACCACTTCGGTCTTCATAAAGCATATAGACGAATGGGGAAAATACTGCATGGAGCTCTTATCTTACCCCATGAGTATGGGGCATCTACACCAAGTGTGTGTGAATGCTTTCCAGCATTGTCCCATCACTTATCTCTAGTGGATATCACGCAACTTGGTTTGACCAGCGGCGAATTCAAAAAAAAAAACGAAGTGATCTTGGGAAATAGTATGTCTCTATTTACTCGTGGTTTATATTATGGGACCAGACCCGTGTTTCTTTTCTATGATTCTTCGTAGCACATCCTATCATCATTTAAGCCCGATTTCCTCGAGCTTTGGGATAGTCGATCAACTATTTCGCTACAATGTCTACTCAGATATCGCACATCTCATCTGAAAGTCCGAGTGATGAGAGTGTCTTTCGACACCCAGAAAAGCGACATGAAGCTGGAACAAAAGACACAATCGATCCTTTTATAGCTGATGTTGAGGGAGAGGGATTGGAATTTGAAAAACAAAAACTCCGTGAGAAAATTGAAGCCGTTGAGCTTATTCCTACAGAGGCTTTCCAATGGAATGTTGAAGGTGATCAGTCACCTTGTAAGTTCCCCAACCCTCTAACTCGCGATTTTTGTAAACTTACATGAATATCTTTAGTTCCTGAGGTCGCTGCTTGTGTTTCTAATACAGATGATCCCAGTATTCCTTGCAACAGTAAGTAAACAAAAGTTCACTGAGTTATTATAAATGGTTGTTCTTCGTTCTGACTATATATAGCATTTCGCGCTTGGGTGCTCATGACCGCTTTCGTCATGGTCTTCGCTGGTGCTAATCAATTCTTTGCTTTACGTTATGTATGTCGCTATATTATGAACATTTTTACTTGGCTAAAAACGATTGCTAACCTAGTATAGCCTTCTTTGAGTATCGGATATGTTGTGGCACAGTTGTTAGTATTCCCAATTGGACGAGCCTGGGAGAAACTACCTCGATGGAGAGTACCACTTGGCGCATTATCCTTCGACATCA
Organism: Botrytis cinerea B05.10; assembly: GCF_000143535.2. Classification (NCBI taxonomy): domain Eukaryota; kingdom Fungi; phylum Ascomycota; class Leotiomycetes; order Helotiales; family Sclerotiniaceae; genus Botrytis; species Botrytis cinerea. The sequence continues at coordinate 2,691,659 of NC_037312.1, read as the reverse complement.
ATCCCGGAAAATTTTCTGTTAAAGAACATGCTTTAATCGTTATTGTGAGTCTTAGCTAGTACCCTGCTTCTATCATCTCGACAAAGAACTAATAATCTCCAAGTGCGTAAATATCAGTGCCAGCGCTGCCTATGCTTCAGGCGCTCTCGTGGCAATCGTTAGTCCCGTTTACTGGGACCATGACAACGGTGCTGGATTCACATTTCTTTTCCTCTTAACGACTCAGATGCTCGGATTCGGTCTTGCAGGTCTTGCCCGTCGGTGGATCGTTTATCCAGCAGCCCTCATCTGGCCTGCTGCATTACCATCCACAGTTCTTTTCCGCTCACTACATGAACCTCAAGAACGCTTTTCAGCCAACGGTTGGACTCTATCCCGTTACCGATTCTTCTCCTATTTCACAATTGTGGCCTTTGTTATTTTTTGGTTCCCAGACTATCTTTGGACGAGTTTAAGTACATTTGCTTTCATCACTTGGATTGTGCCGAAAAATCAAGTCGTCAATACGATCTTTGGCATGAATTCTGGTTTGGGTTTGCTACCAATTAGTTTCGATTGGACTCAAATTACATATGCTGGTACTCCTCTCACGACACCTTTCTACATTACCTGCAATGCATTTGCAGTTGTAGTGATTTTTTATCTATTTTTGTCGCCTATTCTTTATTACACTAATGTCTGGAATAGTGGATAGTAAGTGCCATACTACCTTTTTTCGTGACATTCCACCCATTAACAACAAAACTAGTCTCCCACTACTATCCTCGAGTACATTCGATAACACAGGGAAAGCCTATAACATTTCTCGCGTCGTCGACTCCAACCTGGACTTTGTCCTAAGCAAGTACGAAGAATACTCTCCGATGTATATCTCTATGTCCTATACATTGTCCTACGCTCTCTCATTTGCGGCCGTCACCGCAATAATCGTTCACACCTACCTCTACAACGGATCTGAAATCTGGGCCAAATTCAGAAACTCTCGAGCCGGAGGAGAAGATATCCACAAACGACTTATGAACAATTACAAAGAAGTGCCGAGTTGGTGGTACGGTGTCCTAAGTGTTGTTATCATCGGTCTCGGCATCTTTACAGTTCGATACTGGGAATCTGGTCTTCCGGTCTGGGGATTCATCGTAGTATGTTGCGGCATGGCAGTCACACTCATTATCCCCGAAGGAATTCTCGAAGGTACAACAAATCAGCGCATCTTCCTCAACATCATCACCGAGTTGATAGCCGGCTATGCATGGCCTGGCAAGCCGATCGCAAACATGATGGTGAAATGCTACGGATACAATTCCGTAAAACATGGTTTGGATTTCGCTCAGGATCTCAAGTTGGGCCAATACATGAAGATTCCCCCGCGTGTACTTTTCGTAGGACAAATATATGCATCCGTCCTCGCGACTGCGACTCAAACAGGTGTACTGAGATGGATGTTGGGACATATTCCAAATCTATGCAGTCCGAAAAATACACAGCGCTTCACGTGTGCGGGATCAAAAGTCGTGTATAACGCTTCGCTTATTTGGGGAACAATTGGCCCCCAAAGAATGTTTCAAGCGGGTCAGACGTATAGTAGTATTATGTACTTCTTCCTGATTGGACCAGTGGTCACTGTTGCGGTCTACTTCATTTATAGAAGATATCCTAATAGTTGGGTACGATACATCAATGTACCAGTATTCTTCAACGCGGCTGGAAACATCCCACCGGCGAACACGACACAGTATTCGCTGTGGTTCATATTTGGATTTTTGTTTAATTACTTAATCAGAAAGAGAGCTTTCGCGTGGTGGAAGAGATATAACTGTAAGTATATCCCTTGTCTTTCATCATCATTATCCCTCGCTCCTCATCACTCCTCATATTCCCCATTTCGCATTTCGCATTTCGCATCTAATAGATTCATCTAGATCTTCTCCAAGCCGCGATGGACACAGGAACAGCACTTGCAACTATCATCATTTTCTTCGCATTAACATACAATAATATAACGCTTAGTTGGTGGGGAAATAATGTTGGTTCTAATACCGACGATTCAAATTCCGTGCCGCATCTAAAGGTAGCTGCCGGTGAATATTTCGGGAAGGGTCCAGGTCAATTTTAATAACTAGGGGGGTTTGTGATAGGATATCATGTGAAAGATGCACATTTTAATTTCAGGCGGAAATTGAAGCGGTTACTGTCATAGGATAGGAAATAATGAACTGTCAATTTTCACAATCACATGAGTCTAGTTTATTGGCATCCTCATCGCGTATAGAAAAGTTGGTTCCGATGAGTATATACTGCCAGCTTGAATTGAGACATAGGCGTATCTTACATCATATAATACACGGTATTATACCCTATAACTATATAATTTGTCATGCCTCTCATCTAGACCTCAATCTCAACAGGGATACATTACATTAAAGAGTCACACAGCATACCCCACAGTGTTGTGTAACTCAAGGTGATGCATAATAGAAGCACGGTTTAGTTCCCTATAAGCGGCAAGGCTACACACGCTTTATCTTTGCCTGGTAATCCTCATGGGTTGAAAAATTAGAGAAATGTTGAATTGATACCGAGCGCTATTATTCCAAGTCTTGTTGCAGAATTGCGTCTGCATATGCAATGCAATCCTTCATTGCCTACTTTCCTGGGACCGAATAAACGAGGAGACAGAAGGAAGAGAAATGGGGATGGGGAATGCGAGACAGAGGCACGGTTTATCGGTCGGTGCGTATCAAAGAACTATATTCCCTCATCAACAGAATGGCATGATATTCCACCCCATTCTCCCCAAAAATCAAACATTGCATATGCAATGTGATCCTTCATTTTGTTTCTGGGACCATCACAAGCAATAAAGCGTACCGCGAGATAGAAAGAGGCACATGTCAATATCCGTACCCATTCATCCCCGCTCCGCTCGACGAGAGTCACAAAGATAGACCGGCCAACTTGCCGCTTTGCTTTGTACACCATTTGTGCTGGACCCACGAGATAGCCAGCTAGATAGTGATTGTTGATTGCATATTCTGACTGACGCAATCTTATCTATGCCTACCTCTACGTATACACCATAAGATACACACATCATGGAAAGATGGGATAAGGTGCCACAGATCTGCGCCTCGTTCATGCATCTTTCTTAGGTGTTTGATGTGATATGATAGCGGATATGTAAGATTGCAATACCATGTGATATGGTACGAGTAAAGTGTGGAGAACATGCCTGTCTATCTCATTAATATCCATTCGTAGATATGAACACTCGGGAACTCCAGCGCTTACGTATACATACCTACCTACCTAGGTATTGGTAGGACTTCAGGTCTCTACTTCTGTCTTTGCTTCTGTTTCGCCTCCTCGGTCCTCACAATTACCATGAATCATTGCCGTCTTCGACCCTCGTTGCCGCGGGCGCGTTGCAGCATCGTGCCGCATCGACGATTTGCATAGACAGGATCGGATCGCATGTTCGGAAAGTACCTCGCGAATGTTTCAGAGGAAAGTGCAGGATGCGGCCCGAGAGTCGTGGAATAGGGTTAGTGGAAGGCTGGGAACTTTTGTTTTGTCGGGGCTGGAGCAATGGGATGAAATGGGTTGGACCCCCACGATAACATAATATAGCATAGCATAGCCTTACTTAATGCATGCAGTTCGTTGGTCACAATAGAGCACGTGCTAGCGTGCTGGATTGGTGTGTTCTGTTTCTGAATAGTGTAAAGATTGGCGTTTGAAGATAGATTTGGCGAGAGGGTCATGGCTCACTAGGTAGGCACCTAGTACTTGAGAATTACTCAAACAGAGCTGAGAATTGGTGGAGGCGTAAATGTTCTGGCAAGCCATCCCGAGATGATCATCGCTATCGATGACCGGATGGATCGTGCGTTTCGGACGATACTTTCTTCAAAAAAACGGATGAATTGGCTGAGTAAGACTGCCGAGTGCATCAAAGATGGAAATGAAATTGTATTATGCCTGTCTACACGACAAGCTTCTCCATTTCAGCCCCGCGGAAAGTGGATAAAGCAAAATGTGATGAAATTTTGTAAATAATAAACGTGATGTGATAGATATTTTTAGCCCTAGTCTGAACAATGGTTACTTGACGTGGAGCAAAGTCGGCAGATGCGGGTTATTTTGATTGAAGAAACGTTATGGTGAGCACGGATAAACAAGACGATGTTCGGCCCGTCGGATTCAGCTTTCGTCTGCATTTCTTATTGGAGAATGAGTGCCAATCCAGAAGCTAATACTAGTATGTACCAGGCAAGCGACATGAGAGTGTCTCAGGGTGGATATGTGTTCAAGGAGGCGCTTATAGTGCTTGAAGATCGTGGGGAAAGTTATGTGACACTCTTTGAGGGGTATTAGTGGAGAAAGTTGCGAATTATAGACCACAATGCGGTGGGTAATGCCGAGAAGCAATTAAGAGACGGTCCAGAGGCGATATTGGGCCATGACTGGAAGGTGTGTCTGGATTGTGGGGGTGGAGTTATAGTTGATGTAGATTGAATAACTCACAAAGAAAGTTAGTGAGTTTCGCAATCCACACCTCCTCCGCGGTTTGGCCACTAAAATGATAGTTTACTCAATGGGCGAGACTATTTCGGGAGTGCAGCGTCTTATTATGCAGTCAATTTCAAGAAGGGGAAAGAAGGAATATAAATTTCAAGGAGCTGCTGTTGCAGTAGGAAGTCCCCGGCAAATGCTCGGTTAGATGTAACTGAAATATTTAGGGTAGTAGTGTGAAACCTACGTCGGCTTGGTATAACGGTTTTCAATCTTCAGGTGATAGATCATTGAAGTTTCAGGGATATCTGTTGTGGGAATATTTAGTCAACCCATTCAAGAATGGTGGTGTGCTGTATACATTGGAGCCGGTGGCCCGGTCGGTTGATCCTTTTGCAGTGTTCATATCTGACAAAGAATGTCAAGTAAATCGTCCCATATCCAGATCCACATACTTCATCGTATATCTGACCCCAGTGGTTGCTATTTGAACTTGTGAGCATTGTACCTGGTGATGTATAGCCCAGGGACAAGCCAGCAGCTCAATGGTATCCCAAATCTTGTGCCCCGGCTAAAGTATGAAATCGTACACGTCCAAGACGATCGAGGTGATAGAACAAGTGATTTGGCTTTTCATCGGATTTCTCCTGACACAAAAGTCGTACGAATAATCCATTGTAATCACACAGCGAACGCACTTTTGTTACACGATCAAGCCTCGAAAGTTTCTTTTGCATACGACCAGGAATGCATATGTATGTATATACCAATCTGGAAATAAGAGACGCAAATGCCTATAAGACATGAGTGGAGAAAGCAAAACCCTCATTTTGGATGCAAGAAACTGAACAAGTCCTACAAAAAACCCTCATGTTGTGATAATGTTAGCTTCCAGCTGTAAAGATAAATCATGCTTGATTGGCAATGATGATCGCTCCTTGGGCTGGCTGAGAGTTTCTCGTACTTACAGAGAGATACGGAGCTCAGGGGAAATTCTGAAATGAGTGTAAGACATTTTTCGTCAAACCCTGGCGAGCTTCAAGGCTCGTCCCCTACCCGCACCCGATTCGGCTTGTGGCATGAAGTTCAAGAGTTTTCAACAGGGAAGTCGAAGTATCCCGACGAAATGAGCCAGGCTTCGGCCTGGCCCGGCGTCCCCCCGTTGATTTTGATGAAGCTTATGTAAACGTTGGTTGGGGGTTAAATCCGCGCCGATGATGATTAAGATGCAAATTAACAAGGGGAGAACACAGGAGTCAGGGATTGTGTGACTTAGAACATGGATTTCCACGAGAACAAGGTAGGTTTGGAGCTTAGCTGTGCCAGTGATCATCGGTCACTAGATGCTTTTCACTGTTGTGACTGAGGTTAATACAGTTTTACTTCGTATCGCCCTGCAGGCATGTCTGTACAGATAGACTTACAGCGGCAATTTGTGAGCTTCCGACATCGTGAATTAAGTTTGACATTTAAGTTTCGCGAAATTCTAGATTGTAGTGGGGAAGATGTAGGGCAGGAGCTTAATATTTAGTCGGTGCGTACCTAGTAGATCGAAACTGTACATTGAGTGGCGTGCAAAGGAGGGGTTAGTTAGCCAATATAATATATTCTGGGCTGAAAATAGAAGGGAGAAATCGCGCGGAGTGTGAGAGAGGATAGTTTTGCGAAAGGCCAGAGAAGTAGACTTCGCCATGCCTTGGGTCTTGCACCGTTCCAATGTTCTTCAATGGTAGTATCACTGCCTCTAGGAGAACCGATGCGTCTTTGAAATTTTGGCTAAGAGATCCAAAGAAGCAGTTAAGACTGCAGCACGAGTAGTCGCACATTAAAGATGTACACGCAAGGTATGAAGGCGCCCCGCATAGCTGTAAAATGAGTTGTTTTGACCGGAACACTGACTAACCCTATGAGGATTATATTTAGCAGCAAATCCTCATCTATTGATCTTTATCAAAACCCATGCTTTGTCTTCTCACGCACCTGATTCGTGGCGCGCATTGGATACGCTTGTCTGCTTCCAAAATAGGATTGCTGGTGTTGATAATGAGCTTAGGTGAGAGGAAAGCAAAGCAAGTTCGACAGTGGATCTCGATGGCAGGATTTACATTGTAATCCAATTGAAACATTCGTAGAGGGGAAGCATAGAAAAGGAGAGGGGTTGATAGCGATGAAGCCTCACTCTTTCACCGCTTAAGGAATGCAGGGCAAGACATGGGTATCGAGGCTGTGACATGTACCCCTGGTCTGTTGCTTCTCTTGTGCATGCGTTATAATAATGAATAAATGAAACAGGCAACTTTGATATCTGGTGAGCAAATGTTGATAACCAAATAATCCTAAGAATCTGGGCAAAGACTTCGGAGGGATCTACTGTTGCCTGACGTTGGATATAAGTATATAAGTATCAAGCAGATCCTCATCTAAGAATGAGCTTCAATCATCGACTTCGAACAGTTTCTCTCTGATCCTCTCCTGCATCGAACGACCCAACCTTCAGCCTTATACCATCAGCAAATAATAATCGATTCAAGCATACCGAAAAGTCCCTTCTTCATCTCATTCACGCCACCGAGACACCTATTCAAACCTCTCTCTCACATACACACACACACACACACTCTCTCTCTCTCTCTCTCCAATATTACTGCTTTCATCACGCTAAAATGGCAATCATCGAGATTACTCCTCTCGTCAACAACTGCTGCGTGCAATGCTGCAAAGAAGAGCAGTATGGCGATCACGACTATTGCGGTTGGTGCGAGGTTACAGACTGTCTTTAGGAGGAAACTATCATCTCGTCTTGGTGTAAGCTGATAAAGTTACACAAGGATATGGGGGCAATTTTCTGTATGCGTTGGAAATCCCCTGGACAGAACCATCTGGGGGCTACCTCTTTTGGGAAATAATGGAATTATGGCATCGGAGTAGAGGCGCATGGGATACAACCCGATTATCTGGGTAGGGCCGGACGGTATGGGTTTTTTGGCATGGGTCGAATTCGGGAATGTGATTGGTTGATAATGATGTGCCAATTGCACGTTGGTTGGATTATCTTTGGTATCGGAACATTTGTTAAGATAATTCGTATGTGCTCAATAATGGAAGCTGTCAAGTGTGTGTCGTTGGAATTAATTTCCTTGTTCCTGCGTGTTTGTAATGTGCTTTCTTTTCTGAAAGATTCATTCATGTGGCTTTTGTGAAACCATGTAAGATAATGTAAAACAAACGAGGCTGTGATGCAAATCTTCATGCAAATTGGCAAAAGTCTTTCCATGGAAGAAACCTGGCCAGTTGTAATACACAAATATCATGACAGTTACATTGCATCCAAGACTTCTGGAAAGCTGAGGAAGGCTGTCGTGAAACCGGTGGAAATAGTCAGACCGCAGCTCATATAAGAGGCGCTTGTCACGCAATCTGAAGGGTTCTGGTCCGATTGATTTCTTCTGCCCGAGTACAGAACTTTCAGCCTACTCGGAAACAGCCTCCTCAGCAACAAATATTGCACTTTTCGGGAAGCCCACGGCTTCCCTCTCTATGCTTGCACGTAGGGTGCGACGTGGCAGTTTGAGACTTCCCTCTAGCATCTTGTGATTTATCCCGACGAACTGGATAGGATTGAATGTCCCGCGGAAGATTATCAACCACACAAATACGAGCATAATGGAGGGCTTTGCGGCGGCTGCAGCAACTGAGAACTTGGCGTAAGAAAGTAGGAGGGGTATGACAGGTCAAATCCGGTATGCTGACTGCCGATACCCGATGCAAGAAGAAAAAGATGAAGAAAGAATGTTTTGGGGCGAATACCGTTGAGATACAACATTGAATCATTCCATTTTGGAGAGTGGCGTGATGAAAGGGGACATAGCGCATCCAAAAACGGAACGAGGCAGATGGAAATGGAAATGGAAATGGAAATGGAAGGGGCCAACGATTCAATGGCAGTGAAGCCGAAAGTGGCGACAGGACACTTCAACTAGGTAAGAAACTTTAAAATAGTATGAAGGATTTGATTGAAAAGATATTGAGGGGGGGGAGAAAAAGAGAAATCGACAAAAAAAGCGTCATTCATTCCATCATGTCATTAGCGTCACTATATTGACCCATTTCTTTTCACCAAAACTGGCGATCATATGATCAACAGGCATTATTATTAAATGCTATTATCATTATTCATTATTTCTATCTCAGTGTACATATATGATCAAATCCTATCCGCACAACGCCAAAGTGGAGACTTTCATTTCCCAGCCACATTATGTCCACCTGCTGGAAATCTACCCAATTCTACGGAGCAAATGTGGTAACCTTGATAGTTCGGCTCGAGGAATCACCTTGAGCAACTTTGACAATTACTGTCCCAGTGGAAGATATCTTTACTGTATCTGTTGAATACAGAGTGTACGCCCCGGCGGTACCATATGAAGTCAATGTTACGTTTTGCTGTACAATCTTTGGACTTATAGTCCCTTCTTGTTCAGTGGGAACATACAAAACAGCTGTCATGACCCCATTGCCACTAGCAGATGTTAGAGCAGCGCTTTTGACAATGACAGATCCACTGCTTGAGTCGAAGGAAGATTGTGCCGGCAAGACAAAGATATTGTCATTGACCGAATAAGTCACATTGTTGAAAGACAAAGATGTTGTTCCCGGAGCAATCGTGCTGTTAAACGGCCAATAGGTAGTCGAGCCGAAGATGGACGTCCCGGAACCGGATGTCTCACTGCTTGTGCCGGTGGAAGAGTTTCCAGTGGAAGAGTTTGTGCTATAAGAGACAGTTTTCGGAGGCTGAGTAGTAGTGTAAAGATTCCGAATAAGTCCTGATATGGAAACATCTCCACGCAAGGAGATGTCCATCAATACGTCCACTGCTTTCCATTCCATAGGCTTGACTGCATCAGAGAGAGTTACTGTACTGGGTACAACTTCTATCATTTTCTCAAACAGCGAGTTGCATTTCGTTTGAAATGCTGTCTCCTCTGACATAGTTTGGATGGTTGCATTGTTGTCAGATATATATAGACGATAATCTGATCGATCTGCCACATTTGCCGCGGTACATAAAGGACCTCCACGATTTCCAGTGCCATCCAAATAGTCATTGATATTATTTGGATCCAAAACACCAGGAGTCGAGTCGAATGGCTCACCTCCGTCGAGATTGGTTGCCGTCACAAAAGAAGAGTTGACAACATTTGGAGTATCAGAATTGTGAACACGGCCCAATGAATGTCCACATGCTGTTAGACCGATGGTTTGACTGGCATCAAATCCAGCTGCTGCAAATTGAGCAAGAGTTGTGTTTAAATCTGTTGCCGGTCCCGGTACACCAGCTGGACCTGCTGACGTTGCATCAATTCGGCCAACGCGTAATTTTATTCCCGAGTTAGAACCACCGCATTTTGCAACCGATGCGACAACTGCTAAAGCTATATTGTCGCTCATGCTTAAATACGCATTCACTGTCTTTTGAATGGTCAGTACTTGCCAAACACGAACACTGGGCTGGGGTTTTGGATTCATCTTACAGGCTTGAAGAAAGTCAAAGAATCGTTCACGAAGAGTCCATGATTTTCTCCGCGAGTGCTTTCAAAACCTAGTGATGCATCCATACCACTTCAAAAAGTCAGCTAACGCTCTTAACACATCTTAGTTAAAAGGACATACCCTGTACCAGTAGTAGTGTTTGCCGTCACAAAGTCATGAAAGGCGAATCGAACCCATTGAGCGGAAGTTTGCTCGCCTTGGTTACTAGATCCAAGTGCATAATTCAGACATGGTGATACACCCTTCACAAAACCATTCGAATTGGTCCCATCGTTGTCGACCCAAATATGTTCCATTTCTTCCATCATATCCCTCACGTCTATGCCGGTGACTTGGCCATGGCATACGCCCAAAAACCCAAGGGAAAAAATAGAAGCTATCGCGAAAATTTGATACATTATGTTTGAAAATAAGAAAAGAGTGTTTGACAGTGATGGTATATATCCGATAGCGTGCATTCTTCAATTTCAGTCTGGCTCTGCAATAATTTAATCATATATACAACTTTGTCAAATTCTCGGTCCCGATGAACTGTGAAGACTTCCACATAAGTTGCGACTGCATCCATGGCATTCAAATGCCAACCGTGTCATAGCCATTGCATATGTCTGTCCCATTTCTGATCAATTGGAAGCTCGCTATTTGCCAGATTAGATGGTTCAACGCCATCTCTGCGACCACCTCGACCCAAAGCAGCTGCCAATTTGAGCATTTGAAACGCCGTGAACGCACCACCACAAACTACTCCAAACTGTCAGATAAGATGATCTTCATGGACTTTTCGGTGATTTGAGTCGATGATCCCGAGAGGGCAAGTTCACACTCATGCACGATGGGGAATACACAACTGTCCGGCCCAGACTGGCATATGAAACCATATAAGAACCCTTGATTAACAATTTAGTATCGCGTTTCCGACCGCCTCACACTTGTCATTACCACTAGAGACCCACCCAAGGAAGATTGATATAGGTTTCTTAAAACAGAAACCTCTGTACCTGGATCGTACACCAAAAGAAGGGACGTGGATATTTGTCTCTCCCCTAAGATCCCTTTTCGAAATTAAATGACGGCAGAGTATCCGAGTCGGCTTCATGTCGATCAGTCACACTCAAAACATCCTTAGCTTTGCAGATGATTTTCAAGATGGGGCAGTTGGTAAAAATATGCATGAAATGACCCTTGAACTTCTCGACCCGCGCTACGGTGCGTATGTATACCGACGCTGAAGTCGGAGACTTTCACAAGTCGCACCGACCAAAACTATGTTCCGCTTTGACTGAAGAGTGCATATTTAGGATGATATTTTGAGGCTCATCCCACGTTTTAGTTAGTATAGCCTCGAGATCAGCAAACACAAATTGTACCATTGGTTCATCCAATACGGCTTCGGAAAGGGTCTTCCCGAGCTTCCTATCAAAAGTTGCAAGCCAAGTCAAAATGTCTTGACGAACGTGTTCCAACAGGAACGGATTCAGGACAGATGTATCACTGCCTCAATTATCCGCAAACATATCTTGAACAAGGGAATTGGCGATAGTTTTCTGGGGATAGTATAGCCCAGGAATAACGTGGGGTTTTATGACCCACAAGCCTCCCGCACGGAACCATCGTCGCGTTTATGTTAACATCAATGAGTCCTTACGACGCGCGTCTCCCCATGCCGAGTAGGTACTGCAATATTAAAGTTATTGACGCTTTGCGGACGTCTCATGATATCTGCTGTCGCTCTGTCGGCACCCAAATAAGAATAGCTTGGTGGGGATTTTTGGTCATGTGCCTCTCTTTCGAGGGTAGTGAGCTTATGAAGTACTTCCTCTTGAGAGGGAAGATTGCATTGTCGCTACATTCATAGTACTCAGCATACTGTTTTATTGTATACTGTTGTGCAGTTTCCAGTTGTCATTCTCAGTTTCCAATCTTCTCATCACATGACCATTTGGCGAGAGAGAGGGAACGGGGTATTTGGGCACTGGTGTATATACTGCGGTTCTTTGGGTCGTGCATATGTTGATACTTTCTAAATGTACCTTTCCTATACATTTTAATGTCGATAATTACTGTCATTTAATATTGATCCATTTATAGTGCAATTTGTTCCGTTCCGAGATGTTGAAAGACATAATAATTTAGTTTTCATGTCATAATACAGACTCGGGTTGATATGTTATCGTTGTCGTCTGGGAGAGAGACAAGTAGTTGTTTGATTGCAATTTGTCCATATAATCTCAACTTGTTATGCTTGTAAACTTTAGCCGTTTTGATCTTTTGCACCATTCTGTAATGATAAAGGTGTAATGCATCACCGAACCAGAGCGGAGTAGGATGGAATCCATAATAAATGTGGTTGAATCATAGGAGAAGGTCTATTGAATCTGTTCGGACAGATTTTTCATAACACCGATTTTCTTTTGGCAGTGGACATGATGAAAAGTCTGCGGAAATACTTTTGCTATATCACTTTGCCGTACCCGGAGGAAAAAAGCAAATAATAACCAGCTTAGAGGCCTCTGGCTCATTTAAGACCATCTATTGTAGCGGATCAAGGACAAAATCGCCCAAATGCTACAGCCGAGAAAAGGGCATACCCATCCATCTGCAACGCAAATCCATTCAGATCCCTGTGGCAGCAAAGTTAATACTTTCGACGAAAAGAAATTCAATATAAATCCCTATACAAATTTTTCATTTATATATTACATTTATAATATATTTATTTTGTTATTAATAATATAGTCAATTTATTAATAATAAATAGAATCAGTATAATTTGAAATTTATTTAGTATTAAATTTTAATAGAAAAAAAGAAAATGGGAGTTTTGAAAAACTTTAAAGATTTTAGAATTTGATGAATATTAGAATTATAAAAAAGGTGACTGAAAGGGGAGTGAATGTAAGAATTAATAGGAGAAGAGGAGCAAGTATAAAAGCTAAAAGAAAAAAGGGAGCAAGTATAAGAACTATAATATAGGTGAAAAACATTAGTCGAAAACTTGAAAGAAAAGGGGAGTGAAGGATAGATTATTTATTTATTTTATTTTCAATTTATTCTTCAACCAAAGGCTTTATTACTATACTATATTATACAAAATATACTATTTATATATATTATCTATTTAATTCTAATCTACATATTCATATTCAATTCAATTATTGATTGAATTCAATATAAATAAAGTATTAATCATTTTAAACTAGAAATCAAAAATTTCATTAAATCCTTTTAAAATAAAAATTTCTAATCATTTATAAAAGAAAAAGCCTTTTAATTAGTATTTTAAAAACACTCTTTTTAATACATTATAAAAATATTGAATATTTTCTTGGACTAATAAAGTGGTCACTTTGTCAATCGCGGATTCTGCCACTACAGGGGATGCTGCAACCGAGACAAGAAACACTCACCCATCTTAACATTTTCAAGTAGTGACTTGGACAATGCTACTTTTGATAGCACTGGGACTTATCGTCGAACAAACTATGAGTCATGTTTCGAATGACAGAAAAATCCAGTACTAATTCTACTCTTCTACGAGCGATACGGTATTTCTCCTCTTTCAACGTAGGGTCATGCGGAGCTATTCTGAGCCCCCTTTCTACCATCTCCAAAGCATTATCAATACACGAACGGTCTCCAATGTGTACTTCTTCCCATAGCCTGAATGAAATGGCGTTCATGGTTATGTGATTTTTAAATCGCTCTCGACTTGGCATGAAACGAGGGAATTGTAGAGGAGTTGCACCTTGTGCCGCCATTTCTTGAACCATGGCGTACACTTTTTTTGCGGAATGACCCAGACCATCATTTATAAGTCCGCGCAGATTCTCAAGAGCATTTTCTGCACGATATAAACATATTGTGGAGTATATCTGGGCTAGTTGATTCTCAAATATCTGTCCTTCTGCTACTTGATCCCCGGGCTTTAGCCATGGCTTTTCAAAGAGCCTGGTGACTGTCGCATTGCGAACGGTACTCATCAGAACTGTGATTTTTTTATCCACAAGGTCGTAGTATTCTTCAGCGTACACGTAAATACCTTGAAGGTGATGATCTCGTCCCTTGCTCGTTAATTCTTCTAAGTCTTTCAACACGCTTTCGGTTGTGATAGAGGATATGGCATTGGTTATCGTGTTGTCGCGTTGTAAATAATCTCCCGACCAATCCTTAGATATATAAACTGAGCCTTCTGCAATGTTGGAGAATGGGGATAGGATTGCTTCTTCTTTGTTCTGTAAGGCCTGAATGGAAAAGTGACTGCGACGGCCACCAAGGCGTGCGAACATGGGGACAAAAGGATTTTGGAGTGCGATGTCATGATAGGAGTGTCCCCGTGTCGATGCTGAGATGAACCATTGAGTCTGTGCGATAGCATCGAACAATTGATTTATGTGGCGATGCAATATGACCAAAGAATCAATCGACTCTCGCTCCCACTGGCTACGACGTTCATCGCATGATATACGATATTTTACAACACAATTGTTGAAAGAACGATCTTTGGGTCTTATACCTTGCTTAATATAGACGACTGGCACTCTGAACAAACAAAGCATAGACTCGAATCCCTTATTCAATTCCTTTCCTGCCCCCGTAAGTTGGACTTCAACGAAAAGATTCTTGGTCAACAGAACGTATTTTGCTTCATCATGGATTTGACGACAAGTTAGAAGTAGATTAATGTTGAAATTGGTCTCGACCGTAGGGAGAGATATCGCGTCTGAACTATCAACTGGCTCGGGATCTTTGATGTCACAAACTGACATCTCGTATATAATATTGCGGATATTGCCAGGAAGGTTAAGGAAGCGAAAAGGTTTATTAGGGAAGGCGGTCAATCGGCTCGATTGTCGAAGCGATGAAATTGAAGCGAACATTGCGAAATAAGATTCTGGGGTTTGAAATAGGTGACTTTTTGCTTCCTATTGAAGAGTTTTATATTGAATCAACGTCGAGGTTTGTGATCGCTCTATAAGTGATTTAGATAGATACGTTCGAATTGATTGTGGTAAATTCGTAGATTCGAACTGATTGCAAAATCTCGTTAAGTGTAGAGAGATGTTTGATGTTGACAATAGTAATTGTGGTAGGCTAGATGTAATACGATCGTTTGTGATTGTGGAGTGATGTCTTGGTCGATAATAACGATAGTATCAGGGTGGATGTACTGTAAGTTTTGTGATATTCAAAGAGATATCGGAATACGTAATGTAAGTTATGAGTTGTAAAACTATGTTGAGTTGTGGATAGATCTTGTTCTTGACTGGTGGCGATAATGTGGTATGTTCGATGAGAGAATATAATTGTGTATGAGGTGTACTTGAAGGGATAATTGATTAGGAGATCGGATCAGTATAAGGCAATTATAATGGTATGAGATGTGAAGAAAATGGTGTTTCAATGTTAAATTTTGCTGAAGGATTCATTAAATAGGCTTCAGATTTCCATTCAGACTGGGCTGGTTAAGGGTGTCTACGTAATTCCCCACCCCCGCAAAGTTTTTCAAGCTCTTAGTTCATACGAGAACACACCAGATCTCCTGTTACATAACCTATCATAGATATGAGTAGTCGTGATGAGCCAATACTAGTCAGAATCGGTTTTATGAAGTCTGAAAGTGGTCAGGCGCCTTCCGACGGTTTGATCTAGTGTGGGATAAGTCACAAATTTTGAAATCTCTGTTTTTTTCCTTTCGAGACTTAACTTGTAGTAGAAGCTAAAATATACCAAAGACTCTTACTATTCGACCAGTTAATTGATATTTGAGGCATGATAGACATATTGCACATAGATTTCATTCTGGACCACATCACGTCTGCACTTAAGCCTCTCCTTAGTCTCGCTTAGTTTGCGACCAGTAAACACTAATCGATGCCAAAACCAATATGACAGGAGCGCATTCAGTCGGACGAATATTGTTTGGCTTGTATCTCAATATTCAAAGTGACATTCTATGCTTACAGTTAAAGTGATTCCATAGTTATTTGATAGTTTTGGTATCAACTTGGTTGATAAGTGTAAAGTACTTTAGTCTATTGTGATTGTAATAGTTCTTGATCCATTTACTATGTAAAGCTATGTACATTTATAGGTAGGATCTAGCGCCTGCGCTAGTCAATACAGCTCCCTCTGTATAATCACATGATCAATACATGCTCACCTTAGTATAAGACTAGCTTAAGTGATACTTTATTATATAAGAAAGAAAAGAAATCCTTGGAGATTGTCTTCCCTCTCTAGCTTTTTTATTCTAATTATTTGACGTCTATCGATACGAAATTTCTTATTATATGATTGTGACAGAGAATGAGCTCCTCCCAGTTTCCCAATTTTTGATCAACAGTTTGAATTTCGGCGTTTCTGGGGTTCACATTGAATATGATCTCGCCACCTAAAGGAGCCTATCTCATAAACTGCAGTGAACCATTCACATTCTCACACTGGCAATAAATAATGGTTCCTACCAATCAGATGGAATATTTTGGTCGATGATCTTTGCCTTTGAAACTTTGCTAGTAATACATCTAGTGAAAACAGAGATCTTCTGCAAAGTCTTCTTAACTTACTTTTCATGTCATGTAAATTTCTAATGTTGGAATATGTCCAGGCCAGTGCTCTTATCCAGCCAAAGTACTTTCTGAAATCGTTTTATGGTTGAAGATGATGTTTTTTATAGTTTCTGAAAAAATAATTATGATGTACTTTTGGACTACCCATACTGGAAACGAGAATGGGCATTGGAAGATGTGCGAGGATATGTGTAGAAACTTTGAGCAGAGATGAAGGGTTCATGGCTAAAAAAGGCGAACAAGCCCCCATTATAATGATGGAAAGACTGCAAGAGTTCTGAAAGTGACAGTATATGAGATAGGACATCGACAGAGGCCAAGCAGGCTGGTGAGATCCAACACATCCATGCATACGAGCCATGATGACGTTCATCGGTACTGCGGAGCATTTCCAAAGCGCAACCTAGATACCTCTATGCTAGTGAGATAACTTCACGCAATGAGAATACATTGGATATTGAGGATGATATCTATGACTTGTGCCTGACTTCTGGCGATGCATGCTTGAATGAGAGATGGATCTATCAAATAGGGGAATCAAGATCTCTATGTATATCAACATGATCCGACGACATTGAAGCCATTTTCAGAGGTAGAGCAAATCATCAGGTGGTCACCAACCTAGCCCCATGGCTGATTGCGGGCCTTCTGGTGCATTGTCCAAAACTCTTACCTGGTCATACTGATGGTTTCTCTCTTGTAAATGTCTCGCTCTACTTAATGGTATCACGGACGGTGTTCATTCTCGACTCGAAATCGGACCCTCATCACCCCGATTCAATATTCATAAGTCGTGATATCTACAGAATTTTCTCCTCACACTGTTAAACAATGTAGTCTTGCTCAAATTTCTATCTAAATATCAAGGAGGTAACACACATATTTTTGATCTAGATCAAATATCATGCACTTCCTCTCCGCAAAACCAAAAATACATCGGTGGCGCACATCGCTAATGCACAACCCCTTGTCCATGTTCTCTGGGCAGTTTGGGGGCGCAATTCCTACAAGAGACACAACCTTTAACCGCGAGTGTTAATAAAGGGTAAGCAGCCCACATAATGAGCATCGTAAATAGACAAATAAATAATGCCGCATTCAAATGGCTCGCATTGCCGTCAACAGTAATGGAGACAACCCTCCAGATGCCAACTCTCTTCCTAACCCCCCACGCTTCAACGTCGAACTACCACCTATATCGTGCTTCATTGAAGACAAAAATGGTAGCCCCACGAGAAAGTTTTTCACGACCCCAGATGAACTCACAAATCACTTGGAGCGCACCACGCATCACAAGGAGAGGAAATTGTATGTTTTGGAAGGGTTGCCGATTGAATACGTACAGGTGTTAGGGTTACACTTCAACATAGATGTGGATATTTTTGATTCTCATGCGATGAGAAAGAGTGGGCAATTGAATAAGCTGGAATTTCCAACCAAAATAGGGAATGAGAAAAAAGTTCGAACTTTTGCTCTGGACCATCCTGAAATTACGACAAACATTACCCCGCCGCCTGAAGCCAGTGGAGGAGTTGCTGGTGATTTCATGATACCGTGTAAAACGATAGACATATCAGATGAAAGCTGGAATGGAATCAGTGTAAAATTATGTCACGTGACTTTGGTGTGCTTTCCCGGGGAAAATGGGAGTGAAACTTGTGAGATCAAACTTTCTTTCTACTCAGAACATATACTAATGGTGGCCATGCAAAGTACTATTGCTTCTCGAAAACCAGTCGTGGGCGAGAAGAGGCGCCCAATTTCAAACTGCGGGTTACCACAGTATTCTTGCAAATGCCCTCAAAAGTCTTCCAGAGGGAAAGCAGAAATGGAAACCATCCCGAAAACATGACCCGGCTTTGACTCTAGCAGACGAGATATTCAATTCTATAGAATTGCCGGGTGGCATCCTGGCTTGGGATGACCTCACAGAGATACTTGCTGATATCGTACTCAGACAATGGAAATTTGCCTTGGGCGAGGTAATCGAACATGCATGTGCATCTAGATCGATTCCTTATCACGAAATTCATCAGGTATGTGATCTGATAGAATCTAATATCTGGACTTTGGATCGTACTGAGGCTCTCTGGGGCCCTCATTATGTTGTAAGAGTGGAAGGGTTTAAAAGACTTTTAAAGAAAGCAAAGCGTTATGCACATTTATTTGTGTGGGGACAAATTGTGGAGGAGGGTCTTGAGACAAAGGCCAAAAATGAGAGTGCGACTGACAATGAGGATGATGACGATACCAGCTCCAGTGCTTCTTCTAAGTCGGGAGTGCATATTCGTGGAGGAGAGACCTTAGATTTGGAAACCCGCCAAAGCATCAATAGAGTGACCTACCTTGGCGGTGTATTACTCCCGTTCTCCATAATCGCGGCAATATTTTCAATGGGTGGGAATTTTCAGCCTGGTGGAGATCAGTTTTTCATATTTTGGGTCATCGCTATTCCAGTATGTATGCTTACAACGGTTTTAATATATGCGGATAGTATTCGGCGAATGACCTTGGAGCAATTTGCTCAACAGTACGGGTCTGATGCAGTGACGGCAGAAGCTGATGATATGGTTACTTCATCAATTTCTGGCAGTGAGATCATTTCATACAAAGTGGGTATTAAAGAACGTCTTAGGTCGCGTATCCCAGGTGTCTGGAATTCACGCAGGGCTGGTTCTTCCTCCAGTGTTGGCTATACAGATAGCGATGACAATTCATCCTCTACAGACAGTACTCAGTTACCTCCAGGTCTATCCATAGATGGCGATTTGTTAGTTCGCAGGAAAAGGAAAAAGGTGTCAAGATCATGGATTTGGCGATTTTGGAGACGGAAACCTCTGGGTCGAAAATCAGATCCGGAGAATGTCTTGCCATCTCCTAGACATTCGGATCACAATGTATCTTCACCTTCTGCACCTCCTCCGACTTCTCCACCATCCGCGTTTCACCCTATTCGATCTTCACCACAAATTACACCGGTGAAGCCCATACTTGTTGGAAATGACCGTCCAGAGTCTCTTACTTCTGATAACTCTCCGACGGCCGGGCCAGCCCCGCCAGAAACACCCCCAGCTAGTCCTCCGTTACCCGACCCTGACCTATCCATTCCTGACCAAATTATCCCTGAGCCAATAGTTCTTGACCCAGGCTGGAATTTTGGGGGAACCCCTTCAAAGAAATCTAAAAAAGGCAAAAAGACAAGACAACACAGGATTGGATACCTAAATGATGAATTCGATATCCCAACCCGTCCGAATCCAGCCACTTCTCCACCACATCCGTCTACACCAGACCCCGCGGGGATACCACTACCTCCATTGGATTCGGATTCTGATGACTGGCGAGAGCGAGACAGTTCTGAGGGAATACATCCTGAAAGATCTCCATCTCCAGGTCGTGCAGACTCGGATTATGCCACAGATCGTGAACGCCGTTCTTTGGAAAGACGAATGAGAGAAAATGACGACCGAGCACTGACCAGAAGAGGAAGTAGAGAATATCTAGGCATTGGAGATGAATATGAGCGCATTGTTGAGCGAGAAATCATTTATCGACGCCGGCGCCGATCCGAGCATTCTGTGAAGTCTGAGAGAAAACATGTAATAGAAAAAACGACTGAAAAGCTTGTTGAAGAGCAGGAAAGAAAACATGCGACAGATGATATCGTGAAAGATGATGATGATGTTCCGGAAGACCGAGGAAGACAACGAAAACGATCTACAGTACGATGGGCACACCGTGGAACTTATTATGATTATCCAAGGCGGCCAACACCCAACACTGATCCTACTGAGATACCATTGCCACCATCCCCAGAAGAACTATCAGAGGAAGAACGAATTAGAATGAAACTAGAGAGAGAGAAACTAGAATACCTTGAGAAGTTGAAGCAAAAAGAACGACATAGGAGAATGGCGGAGATGGAAGAGGAACACGCAAAAAAGCGAGCGGAAGAGGAATATGCAAGAAGAATAGCCGAAGAAGAATACAAGAAAAAGGCGGCAGAAAGTAGAGCTGCCAAGGGAAAAGATCGAGCCTACTCCCCTGTGGAATCCGATAACAAGGGATTAAAACCAGCGATAAAGTTCAAGGACGCTGTGGGAAGGAAATTCACGTTCCCATTCCATTTAGTGTCTACATGGGCTGTATGCCAATTGCTTCTTTTTCAACTAATCTTCATTGTTGCTTGACACGTGCATGATTCCTCGCTGACTACTATCATCTTAGGGAATGGAAGAATTAGTGAAACAAGCCTTCCTTCATGTCGATGTCATTGGGCCTCACGTCAATGAGGGTCACTACGATCTCCTTGGCCCCACAGGCGAAATCATCCTCCCTCAAGTATGGGAATCAGTTATTGAGCCTGGTTGGTTAATAACTATGCACATGTGGCCAATGCCGGAGCCGCGAAGGCAAGCACCCGCTCCTATGCCTCCTAAACCAGGGCATCCCGGTAACTTTCCACCTCCTCCTCCTCCACCTGGATTCACAGCACCCCAGCCCGGCGGCCTAATTAGTGGGCCTACTCCGAGAATGAAGAAATCTACGCAGACTGGAGCTTGGGACTGGGTGGAAGGAGCACGTCACTCGAAATCTCGCAAGAAACAAAAGTCGGCACCGATACGACTTGGGCCTCCTCTACCGCCTTCATTTCCTAGGCCCCCTCCGCCGCCACCGGCATCTGGAAGACGAGAATCTGATACAGTCGTCATAATAGAGGATCTGCCGCCAAAAGTTCACAGAAGACAAACGGGTATGAGCGACAGACATAGACACGGAGCAAGCGGCGGTGGCATAATTGGAGGAGCAGCAAAGCCTAATGAGGAGTTGGGGTGGGTAAGAGCCCTGGGAACCATTGTTGGTGTGAAGCCGGGGATACAGGTGAAAAAACGCAGTGGTGGAAGTAGTTCATCGTCGAGTGTTTGATGGGTCGTTGATGAGATGACTGACTGCTCGTAAATTTGAGAAGCTAAGGTATCAATGGTTGAATGTGTGCCTGCACTTGCAGATGTGATCATGGATATATCATTACAAAAGGATGAAGTTCTATTGGAGGAAATTGATTGCATGTATTTATTCTATGTACAGACTCTACTATACATCCTTTGGTTTCGAATCTTTAAGTTGAGCATTACTTCTGAGGTGGTTGTTGGGTAGTTGGGGTACCACTGTCGCGCATGAAATATGTCCATTGTCCCTCGACAGGCTTCTCCTCAAGATCCTCCCATCTACAGTTCTCAATTAGTCACGAAGAATCGAAAGAAGATTAGATATTCCACTTACACTTTGGCCTTCAATAAGACATTAGTGAGTGTCAATTCGCCCTCGGCAACCTGAATGACCTCCTCGATTAATCCAGCACCAATTTGATTCTCGATTTCCTCAATTCTGCCATCGCATGTCAGTACATCCACATCTCATCTTCAGCAGATAGATCAAACTCACTGGTCGACATTCAATGCAGGTTCGTTCTCCCAGACGACCTGTTTTTCATCCTCACCAGGTCTCTCTTTGGCCAAAACACTTTGTCCCTTTCTTTCCTGTGTCGTCCTCACGCCCTCCAACTCTGCACTTCCTTCCTCTCCATCCCACTCTTCCCTACTCCAATCAACCTCCTTTTCAACCTGGGACTGTACGAAGACTTTGCCTCCGACGTTCAATTTTTTGTTTCTCCCTTGATCAAAGTGTATGCCACCCTCCGGGGTAGTGAAAACTTCTGGATGCGCAGCAAGAGTTTCCTTCGCCTTCACTGCCCATTCTTCGTATCCAGCTGGCACGACAGATTGCACAATTTTTAGACGGTGGTTTGTAAGGGCCTCAGTAGATTGGCGATACAGAGAAGTAGAGGGAAATTCTTTTAATTTGTCGAGGGTCGAGGAGTAGATGTAGACTAGGGCGGCGCGGGGCGAGGGGTGAGTATGGAGGCCAGTGAGACCAGTTGGTGTGTTTGCCTCGAGATATCTGGCAGGCTTAACAGCTGCAAATTGCCGTAATGTGCGACGCATAGTGGGCAATCTGAATGGGTGTATGGAATTGTCAATAGTCGTTATCTTAAGATAAATCGTGACGTTTGGGAATCTTGAGCTTTGGAGCTTCGGCAAGTCTTGGCGGCGAATTCATGCCGGGGTTTTAAGGTTTTTAGAAATTGATGAAGTTTTATTGGTGAGTGGCTGTTGAAGATGGCTCAGCATTGTGTAGAACCAATGAAATTTGTGGCTGTGCAATAGGTCCAGTTGTGATGGTGATGTTGATTTTTTGAAAATTTGATGGAAACTATGGATACAGCTCATATATATGCTTCGTCTCGTAAATACATCCCCTTTAAAGCAGGTGGATGCTCTTTAAGATGTTTCCGGTTTTTATTATACTGTACGAGCCCAGCCATTTTTAATAGGATAGTACTTCTTCACACCAGTCATGTTTCTGGTAAAATTGCTACTAAAACAGCCAGTCTGATCTCCATCTCCTACCATGAAAGCCATACGCCATATGATACAAGAACCGCTATATGCAGATATAAACATCCACCAAAGAACGCCTCGCTCCTCATAATCATGTCTTAGAACAATACAGATATACACCACACAAATACGAATACGTTATCTCTTCCTTTTGCTTTTCCTGTTGGAGGATTGTGCCCTAGATTTCTTCGTATCCGCCCCTCTAGATCTCGTCGGTGTTCCCTCGAGGCCTTCGTCGATTTCTTCGTCGTCCTCGGCTCCATCCTCCACGGTTGTGACGGTTGCAACACTCTGCTGCCTCGAACTCGATTCTGCTTTCGCCTTTCCCGCAGCTCTATTGGCACTCCTCCCGGCTCTGGTAGATTTTGGTGGTGAACTTTGTGCAGGTGGTGATGTTCTCGTCTCCGTTGTATCAACAGTACTTGCTCTCTCTTTCCCCCTCTTCCTTTTTCTGGTGGTTCCATGAACTTCGGGCTCTGGTGACTCCTTTGGTTCCGAGGTTTCCATCAATCTTGAAGGTGACGAAGGCGCTTCACTTAATTCTTCATCTGTTCGCTTCCCCCGCATGAAACACATCTCTCCATATTCCTCGTCGGGCAGCGTAAACTCGGGAAACCGGTGTTCGGTATCCTCTTCGTAGTCAAATGAATTTTCGCGATCATCGATTACATCCAAATTGTAACAGGTTCGCAACTTCTCCCATATGCCAGGTATCCGAGTATGTTGTTCAACACGAGGATCATACCCGTGATTCCGTAGATGTTCTGAAAGTGCAATCATGCGAAAGTGTTTGTGCATACCTGCGTTTAATGATTAATTCATCTGATCTGCTAAACCATGCACTGAAGACTGAGTTTCGACCTACCAGCTGGTTTCCACTTGACAATACCTTTGAACAGTGAAGTTTCTTGTTCATCCGTCCATGGATCTTTCAAGATATTGTAGCTTGGTTTTAGTGGTTCGGCCTTCTTGGGAGTATCAATTGCCATGGCATCTTGGTCTTCAACAGGCGTCGAAGCAGCTCGTGTGCTTCCTTTCTTCTTTTTTGGTGGCATTTTGGCGGTACTATCTTTACTACCAAATATTGAATTGAAGGGTAACATCGAACTGCAACCAAGCTCAGCCTCACCATCAGCCTTTTGTGAAAACTACGCTAGCGGATTTAACGTCCGCCTAAGCTGCAGACGCGTTGGAGCGCGTCAAACATCCACAACCCCCGCCTGCGAGCACAGTACATTGATATCTCAGTTGAGATGATAAAAATGGATGACGAAAGAGATCCAGGAGATGTCTTTGCTATACCAGACCTTTGGGGTCTATCTAGATGTGTTGATGATGTAGTACAACCAAATAGTCTTTTCTCAGATCTTAAACTCCCTGGTTCGTTCCAACTATTTGCGTGAAGTAAACAAATATACTATGCTAATTGTTTACAGTCATTGACTTTAAACTACCAGACGTTGCAGACCAATGTCAACATGATGAGTTGTTCTTCGGTATACCGGAACTACCTATAGGTCCAGCAGAGCAAATTATTTCTCCATCTCAATCTGATGAGCCTCTTGGCGACACATCTTGCAACGAACCGGTGGGGCCTGAGGAAGCTGAAGACGTTGATATTTGGATGTTACAGGAGCAAGAGCCTTTACAAGAGCCTGTGAACTATCAAACATGGGATTCCTTTACTATTGAGCAATTTAATGAACCCCAAACAGCTTATTTGACCGAAGCTGGAGCTCGAGTATTTGATACCGCATTAGCTGCCCAAGACGATTTTTTGAATGCCGGAAATACTCTTCATCATGTAGTTGATTCGAAAATATTCGCTACCTCAGTCCTCGCACTGGGACTAGGCAGGAATTCTATGTTCTTCGCGTGGGACACAGAGAAGCGTTCATTTTCTGCGACTCTTCAGAAGGTCCGCGTCTCTGGTCACACTGCACAATCTCTGGACGGTTTTCTAGCTCCTTTTTATGAGTGCGGAAATACTACCAAGCTTCTTCAAGACTTTGTCGAAAAGACCTATTTATCAAACAAGTCACCAGGTCGAATCGCCATGGCAGAGTCTATTTCAACTGTTCTTACAACAATTCAGTCACAGCTGAATGTAAGGGCTTCTGACTATGAGAGCATTTTACAGCTGCAAGCATTAATTCAGCCTGTTCATTCGGTTCTCACATGTTTCAAACGATTGGTGACGAAGACACTACCAAAGAAAAGTGATGAAGCAATACTGTCAACGCTTTTTGAAGAGATCCAACTTCTAGAGCATAGGACAGACTCTCTCCGAGATATTCTTCTCGAAATACTCTCGAGGGTATCAATACCTTGGCTTGAGTTCACAGGTGAATGGCTTGGGCTAAAAAGAGAAGATGGCGTGCCGCTAGCCAAGGATGGTCCTGGGAAGAGTTTTGTGAAGGTCGACAACAAAGAATGGGTGGACGAAGCTGGTCTCGAATTAAATGAACCTGATTTTATATTGGACCTTGAAAATGTTCCTTCGTTCATGCCACTCGAAGATGCCCGAATAATGTTTGAAGTGGGTAGGAGCCTTCGAATTCTACGGACTCACCATATAGAACATCCTTTGTCGAAAATGGAGGTTGTGGAGTCAGTTGCACCACCAGCTCTTGAATGGAGGTATTCTTGGCAGGATATACTGGACGTAGAGACTAAAGCCTTGAAATACGAACAGGATTTGACAGCCGCACTCCGAAATTTCTCGGGAAATCACTTAACGACGGAACCCACAACGACCGGTTCCAGGTATGAACTCTACAATTTTGATCTGGATTTCTTCGGCCGACCCGAAGAAGAGATTCATACTCGTGTTGTAGCTTCCATTAATCGATTGGACTCAAAATTAAAGGAGCCACTAACTCCTGTTAGATTTAAACGTCTTTTACAGGATTGTCTTTCATCGGCTCCGGAGCCTTCGCAAGTGGATGAGTCAATATTTTCCCCGCCCATTTCGCTGGCCCCTCTACTCTCATTCAATCCAATCATTTCTGCGCAAGCTAGAGTAGTCAATAGTGTTTGCATGCAACTATTCTTCAAGTCTCATAAATTACGAGATCATCTATCTCTCCAAAGAGACTTCCATTTGTTGGGAAACGGTGTTTTCTCAAGTCGACTCTCTCATGCACTATTTGACCCGGAATTAGAAAGTGCCGAGAGACAAAAGGGAGTGGCTTTATCTGGTGGAACCATGGGCTTACGACTCGGCGGTAGAGATACATGGCCGCCAGCGAGCTCTGAATTACGGCTTGCATTAATGGGCGTTCTTACTGAAAGTTATGCATCATATCAGCCTGAGAATATCTCTTCCATTGATAGCTATCTTCAAAGACAAAAATCTCTTCCGGGAGATTTGAGTTTTGCTGTTCGAGATATGTCCGAAGAAGAAATCAAACGATGTATGGATCCCAATTCAATCGAAGCCCTAGATTTCCTACGACTTTCATACAAACCTCCTGCGCCGTTAGAATCGATTCTAACTCCCATTATCCTCTACAAGTACGATCAGCTTTTTAAACAACTACTTCGTACTCTCAGAATGCTATATGTTGTGTCAGCACTTTTTCGTGATGCCACGGACAGGACATCCTCATGGCAAAACATACATCCCTCTGCTCATAAATTTCGTATTGAGGCTCATCATTTCATTTCTGCGGTCTGTGGATATTTTTTCGACACTGGAATCGCAACAACATGGGGTATTTTCCAGAGAAAATTAGATGAAATTGAAGAACGCATGGACTCTGGGAATTTTTCGCTCGGCCAAAACGAGGGGCTGGAGAGTCTTAGAGATTACCATGAACGTGTGCTCGATAAGATGCTGTTTGCATTGTTTCTAAGAAAGAGACAAAAACCAGTTATGCAACTACTAGAAGAAATATTTGGCCTGATCCTACGGTTCTCGAAGCACTCAAGAGAGAAGGCTTCGGGGGCAAAGGCAAAGACGGGCAATGTAGGCGAAGATGAGAATATCAAAGTGATGTATGGGAAATTCAGAAAGAGAGTTGGAGTATTTATCACGGTTTGTAGAGGATTGACTGAAAAGAAGGGGTACGGTGAGAAGACTTTCGATGTCAAGGCAGGAAGCGGGGGCTTGTTTGATGCTGCGGATTTAGCAGAAGAGAACACAGTTGGGCAACTGGTATTAAGATTAGAGATGTCAGGCTATTATATGAAGGGGGTATGAAAGTCTTGGGTGAGCTTCACAAACAACGATTATAGCAATGCTTATGTGTACTATCTGTGATAGGAGACATAACATCAGAAAACTTTCAAACATCCTTTTTGGGTATATTATGACATTCAGGCTCTGCTCTAGTATCTCAAGCTCCATCTTTGATATTCACGAACCCATTTCAGTGGTTTACGTTTCGTTCTGCCATCAATGCGTGTTTGGGTACTCCATTTCCACGATCATTAAGACGAAATTGTAACTGCTCTTCGTGTCAGGCAGTAACCTCGATTCAATGTTTTCATTCTGGTATCTCCAATTAAGTCATCATACCAAGCAGCCGCAGTACGTACCACGTTCACTCGGAAGTCTAGCCTCCGGCGACTGGGCACTTTAAAAGAACGAATTCGGATCCACGCTTGCTTGCCAGGAGCATATCGAAGTTGAAGCATATCGTCTTTACACTGGCTGAAATTTTCACGACGGTGCTACTGCAAAGCTAATGGGAGAGGAGAACATAGCCATTATTTTGACCACATTATATAATTTCAAATTTCCTTCTATATTTTGGCAATCTTTTGACAAATTTAGATAATTTACAAGCATGGGTCTTTCAAGTTTTGGCTGCAATGATCAAACAGATGAATGAAAGATGCATCTCTAATCTTTATTATTCTCGATATCTATCTAAGATATTGAGCGACATATATCGCATTGACTTGTTGCACTCATCGATCTGGTACCTCAAAATTTATATTATCATCATTCATTCCTCATAATCACATGTTATTCCTGAAGTTCATTATAACATCCGCCATTCATGCCAAATTATCCTGTTTGAATGTTTCCTCAATCAAAAGCACAGTATTCATCTCCAACCACTACAATATATAGGCTCGCAAGAGGCAATTTCATATCCTCTAGTAGCTTCTATACAGAGCTTTTCTGGAGTGCGATCTTATCATCAATCGAGCTCAATCTAACGCTTTCGACATGCTCTCTTCCTCTGAATCGAGGTTTATATGAGTATTTCTTCATCAACAAGAATACTGCAAGTCCAACCAAAGCTAGACCACCCGCAATACAACCAACTGCAACACCAGCAACAGCTGATTTAGATAGCCCGCTGGAACTCGACGATGATGATTCTGACGTGGTAGACGATGAAGCTGTCGAAGATATTGTTGACGTCTCTGTAGAGGTCGCAGATGATGTTGCGACAGAGGTCGCTATACCCTCGGTAGAAGGACCAGTGACAGTAGCGTTGAAGCAGGAGACGCTTGCGGTGAAATCACTCTCCTCTACGAAAGTCTAAATTTACATCATGATCAGTTCCTGTAACGACGTTTTCAGTTACTTGTTATTGGGTTTCTTACAATATCTGCACAAGCATAAAATGTTTCGTTCCCACTTCCATCGTATGTAGAAGTGTATTCAAGCTGAATTGTCGCATTTGTGCCAGCTTCGACATCGGATGGAGAATCTGGTGTGGTATAACACTGGTGTCCCGCATCAAGTTCGGAGATTGTGTGTAAAATCTGGGTAGTGAAATCCGATTGAGTGGTTGGCTCTGGAATACCTTTAGTCTTGGGAAGAAATTATGAGTGAGCTATGTCTTACTATCCATGTATGCTATGCGAACGACGACATCCCAGGTCTCTCCGGAGGCCACAAGTGCAACTTTCCCTGAGTCTGCACATATAAAGCATGTTAGTTATGACTTGATTACAATTTTCAGGGGGACCATACCCAAAGGGAAATCTGTGCGGTTTCCAACCGTTCCATCATTTCTTCCACAAGGACTGTTATTTTGCCAAGCAGCATACCAAGTACGTTGCTCTGGCCAGACGAATTCAACTGGACCGTTCGCCGTTTCTGCTTCCCCGGATACACGATCGAGGTTGGAAATGAGACACAAAGCCAAAATAGGAAGATATTTGAAGAGCATCTTTAAACAATGTGGTTTAAGTGCTTGCATTTGAAGAACAGCGGTCGAGAATCATCAACACAAAAGAGAACTGGGTCATATATGCACGCATTTGCACCGAGAACTACTTCGGGTCCGAACCCGAAAGTCATAGAGCTTAAAAATCAAGAATGAAATCCTCCACCTTGCTCTGAGTAATGGTTTCTATCCATTACGAAATGTAGCAAGGCACCAATCATGAAAGCTCTTGGCCTCAATTTCATGTGAAAACACACATGTGAAAGTGTGCATTTTGAACTAGGAGTACAGAATAAAGTCACAAACATTCAAAGCTGCCAAGTGGTACCGGTCGAAGTCGGGAACTTTTGCAAGATTTCACAGACCATGTCGAACACGGGGAATAAACTTCACAAGTAAAAGAAGCTATTGGAATGTGGCAGCAGGGTTCACATAGCAGAGTAGACTGGTCTTCTTCTCCACTTTGATTTATGATTTGGTAAAAGATTCATGCACGTTCCACTCTTCCGTGAAATTTTACATCTTATCTGATCCGAGGATTTCCATCTAATCAGATGTTACTACTGGAAAATGGAGAGGGTGGAGTAGATATCAGCCAATAAATATGTGCAAACTTATCAGATGGAAATCTGATGTTATGGTGGCAGCGCAAGGTGGTATTGGCGTCAAGCTGACATTTTTTGATTCGTTCTTCGGACCAACAGGAATCATTTCACTTTTGAATCAAGAATTTTTCCCGTCCACTATGTAACTGGCTTCTTCTCAAAGAATTCTCGGGTCAGGCAATTATTGGCATACATGGGGGCATCTAAGTTGAAGTCAGTCTCAATTTTTTGTGGTACTCTGAAGCCGCCCCAGAAAGTTTCATCTCCTCATCTAATCTGATTCAATCTTATCTAATCTAATCGATCTCCGTTCCTAGGAATAGCCTAGACTAGAATTCCCCGTCTCACACTTTCTTTTCTTTTCTTTTACGACCGTTAGGTCAAGTGCGACGTTGTTTAAATTATCGGACCACGTCCACATGCAGGGACACGGCACAAAGATTCTTGCTTGTATTCCAATAGCTCATCGATCCATATTGGAATTTTCTCGGAATGCCGCCGAATCTCCTTGGCATGTCCAATGTCGTGAGTCAAAGTGGAGATTCGAGTAGGCCGCATCTCAATCTTCGGGACCGTAAATTTTGGTCTTTCATTTTGTTCTCATATATGAAGACACGTCGCCGATCGAATATGCATCTATTCATCATCTTAGACAATTCAATCATACCACCTAAATCACTATCTTAAGACAAATCGTCACCTCAATCAGCATCATGGTTTTCATCACATCAATCGTTAAGGTCGCAGCTCTTGCTGGGCTTCTCGCTCCAACAGTTCTTGCTACTTTACCAGAGGCTTTGGTCGTCAAGCGTCAAGATGAGGATAACGCTGTTGGTACCAATTCCTACAACTGTCACGACAACTGCGGTATGTTTGCTTCTCCATCAAGTCTCCCCTTCAGACGTACAGTCAAACCAACTCCTCGAGATCGATACTAATCTCCAAATAGGTGAGGCTATCCTCGAATCAGAAATCGACGGTTTCTGCAACACTACAATCTTCTCCACTGACTACGCTGCCTGTCTCCAATGCTCCGGTGAGGACAACGAGGATATCTGGCAATACTATGGTCCATATCTGACCGTTGCCGCTGTTGAGTGTGGATCCTCTACTGTGCCATTGACCGGAACTCAAGCCGACGTTGCTACCGCTATGCTCGCTCAAAACGTCACTACAACCGCAAGCGGCGCTACTGCAACTGTTGCAAGCAACTCCGCAACAACAACTGCTGCTTCCTCTAGCTCTGGATCTGCTTCTAGCTCTGAATCAACTGCTAGCTCCGGATCAGCTTCCAGCACTGCCACTGAATCTTCTGCTTCAGTATGTATTCATTGGTTCTACTAATCGACTGTGTTTGCTAATATCTTTCAAGGCTACCTCTACCAGCGGTGCAATCCAACAAATCAATGCTGCCAGCGGTTTCCTCATTGGTGGTGTCAGCATCCTTGTTGCCGCTGCTGTCGCCAACTTGGCTTAATTATGGCCCAGCACCTTAGAAATGCGCAGACGATCGTAATGTATCAAGGAAGCTTTAAGAGTGTATTCCAGTGGTCAATGAATGATGATTATAATTTGTCGGGTCGATGTTGTCTTTCTCTTATTTAGTATATAATTTAAAATGCGAATCATCTTAATCAACCAACTGTGCTTCTTCACATGCAATGCTCTGTGTCTCGTTGTTTTTCATGCTACCAGATAAAAAGCAAAGTTCCATGCAAGGGAGCATAGTCTTGCAATCTTGAAATTATGAGATTTGAATTTGGGTCTCGTCAGGATTTATCCTAACTTAATTGACTCCGCCTCGAGATAAATGAAATGATACAAGACATATTATATCTGCTAATCTGAGACTCTGGGGAAACTGCCAGTGTTGTTGTCTTCCTGAAAAAAAAACACGGAATGTTATTCCATTCGACCAAGCAGCTTATATCCGAATTGACCGAGAAAAACTGGGGATGCGGAGATGACTAAAGGGTCAGATAGCCTAGACAAGGCCATAGACTCAGTCGTACAACTTAAGTCCGTCGCTAGCTCTTTTGAGCGGTCTGCTGCTGTATATATATTCATTGAATATCCCACCACTTGTAAACTCCAAGAGGTCATCCGGGCACACTTCATTACTGAATACGTACAACAAAATATCTCGAGGCAACTTTCTTCATCATGGGTTTCATATTTTACATACAAATCGCCAGCATAGCGTTTCAATTCCTATTTAAACTCGGGAAACAGAAAACCACAGCAATCATCCACCGTTTCACATACCGCGCAACTTCCGATGCAAAGAACATCGTCATCATAGGCGGTTCATTTTCCGGAATTCATTTGGCGAGACTACTTTCCACATCCATACCTACTGGATATAAAGTCACACTTGTTGAAAAAAATACGCACATGCATTATTGTTTTGCTTTTCCCAGATTCAGTGTGCTGAGTGGTCATGAATATAAAGCTTTTGTTCCTTATGGAGGGCTGTTGAGATATGCGTCAGAAGGTGCTATATCTATTGTTCATGAGAAGGCTATCAATATTCATGAAGATTATATCGAGCTTTCATCAGATGAGAAACTTTCGTATGAATATCTCATTATTGCAACAGGTGTATCACAGCCCGCGCCGGCTCGACTTCTTGCTAAGAATAAGATGGGGGGTGAAGATGAATTGCGTAGCTATCAAAAAGCTATCCAGGCCTCTTCACGAATTGCTGTTATCGGCGGCGGTGCAGTTGGAGTCGAGCTTGCAACTGACATCAAAAGTTTCCTACCAGATAAGAACGTGACGTTGGTTCACTCTCGAGATCGTTT
Source organism: Botrytis cinerea B05.10 (assembly GCF_000143535.2). NCBI lineage: Eukaryota > Fungi > Ascomycota > Leotiomycetes > Helotiales > Sclerotiniaceae > Botrytis > Botrytis cinerea. The sequence continues at coordinate 2,659,024 of NC_037312.1, read as the reverse complement.
ACTCGTTAGATTCGGACCACAGCTACACGAAGCGGCTTACAACCGACTTCAAGAGCTGGGAGTGAAAGTTCATTTCAATGAACGACCCTCACTGCCTGATGGTAAACCATTTGTACCATCTGAGACAGAGATTAAATTCAAGAATGGTCAAGTTGAGACTTTTGATCTTGTGGTATGATATTATTGTATGGTATCTTGAAAAGCAATCACTGACCTCAATAGATATCTTGTACCGGACAAAGCCCAAACTCGAGCCTACTCGAAAGCTTTTTACCGGATGCTATCACAGACAATGGCCTCATTCATGTAGAACCAACATTGCAAGTCAAAACCAAAAATAGCAATTGCAGAAATATTTTTGCAATAGGAGATGTTGCAGCTACCGACGGTCCAAAGATGGCATTCGCAGGCATGGCCCAGGCGGAGGTTGCTTGTTCCAATATCCTTTCATTGATTCGAGAGAATAAAAAGACACTCCAACATTATATTCCAACCTTTATCGAGGCAAAGACTATGCTGAGCCTTGGGAAAGTAAGTAAACTATGGATTCTCCGATTTTGAAGTCATTATCTAACTTTTGCACGGCATAGGATCGCGGGGTGTTTTTCATGGAAAGCGGGAAAGATTATTTTCTTAAAGTCTTCAATACCGATACACCTGATATTGACGCTAAGAAGGTGTGGAAGATCTTAGGAGCAGATATGAAAGAGTGGAAGGATTGAATTTAGCTGCAGCCTTGATATTTAGAATTTTTAAGAGAGCTTGTATTCGTTCTCTAATAGCCAGAGAACTTATCGAATCAATTCCTTTGAGAACTTGAATCCTCAGCCTCTTTACCAATTAAACGTATTCTTTCACCCCAACAGTACAATACAAAACAAACAGGATCTCCTGATACGATCCATATGAAGCCCAATAGGGTTGTCCCAACCGACTCCCAAGTTGTCATAAAGCTGGGGCCCAGAGATAGGTAGAATGAATCCCATAATATTCGAACCCACTCGAGATGCAGCATTTTCTGACACTCCGTATTTACCAAACTCGTCAAGCTGGTGAGCAAGAATACCTTGGTTGAACACCATATTCCCCAGGGTAAAGACAGATGCGCCGATATCAACTAATACCCATGGGCCAGTCACTTCGGCCACCCAGCCGTGCCAAGATATCTCAATCGGCATTAATATAGCACCGTCCATTGAATATGGAACACGGAACTCTGGTCTGCCATGGTTGTTGTTTTTGTTGCTAAGACGCCTGTATAGCCATTCCATGATACGATCTCCAATTTGAGACGCAGATATTGCGCCAATGTCAATTGAGATGTAATGAAGAGCGCTGATTGACACGGATTGGCTGTGACGCTCTATATAAAGAGCGGCAAATATTAGAATCAAAATCGTGTAAACACCAAAGCCAACTCCAAATATAAATGTGATTAATTGGATTACTGGCCGACGTATCAAAATCTGGAAGGGACGGATAAGTCCGATAGATAATTGGAGAAGCAGTTCTTGCCAATGTTGAATTGTGAATGCTCTTTCAATGCTAGACGTGGACATAGCTTCGGATTTGGCCTTTCGTCGAAGGAGAACTGGTGTATAAGATTCTCGAATAAAACAGTACCCCGCTAAGGTTATGAAACCATCAAAGATTGACTTGATCCAGAATATCCATGGCCACACCACCAATTGTGCGATGATACCCCCGAAGATTGGGTCAAGTACAGGTCTAAAACATGTTAGGAAAGAGGCAATTGCGAACGACTTTCCGCGTTCTCATTTTCCATACATATCAGCCATGATGGGCCCTGTAAGCTTTGAAGAGTGGCAACAGTCAGTCGATGAGCTTGTGGAGATAGGCCTCTTCGTATTGATATGTACCGCGATGCCACTACTAGCCCCTGTTTCTGTCACGAGTCTAACTGCAATCATCAAAGCCTTTGAATTGCCGAGTGGACAGAGAGAATTCCACCACGCATTGCAAAATAGCCATGTATCTTTTCGGCTAGTGACCTCAGAAAATGCAGCAGCCACGAAGAGTCCAGTGGCTAGACCGAGGAAGTAAGTAGAAAAGATTATCTGAGCAGTATAGCCAACAACCTTCAGATCGCGAGAGACATCGCCAAGAGCAGCGGCAATCATACTGGCTGATATTAATTCACTAGCTGTCCTAGCGAAAATATGGCACCAATTGTAATTTTGCGCCATGACGGCCAATTTTAAGGATTTTCTGGGTCATCTAGACCGTTCCAGGTGCTCTGTCGATATATTAGTCCAGGCTCTTTTAGATATATACCGGATTTGCCCACTCCGTATTCTCTTCTAAGCGCTTCTAGATGTCGAGAACCTTCATCATCTGGATCAAGCACTGGCTGTACACTTTCGACATCTTGCCTCTGACCTACTAAAACCAAAAATAATTTTATTACCTGGAGATGCAGTATCTTTTTCCGTCGCAGTGCTCATGATTTAAGATCGATAAATATATCTCAAATATGAACTAGGATTCTCAATTTGAACTCTAATAAAGAGGGACGAAAAGTGAAATAAATGAAAAGGGAACGAAACTAGGAAATGAGTAAAACGTTAAAAGCCATCGAAGTATTAGTACAGAGTAGATCTACTGAATAGACCAGACTATCTACTGACAAATTTAATTCTCCGAACTTTCGGAACTGATCATTCCATGTACGAAGTTGAACTTCTCTCGGAACAGAATCCACTCGCAGTCACTTGACGTTATCTGATCCCCTGCATCGCTCTCTTTAAAGTTATCAGATCCGTCAAAGCCTTGACTAGTGTGCATACAGTCAGCTCTAGACGCGTTTCTGCCTGCCTGTGATACAACCATGCAACTGTCGTCGCGCACTGAACTATCTACTTGTGTTTCTGACTCCGGAATAGATGCATCTTGTATGCCACGACCCCCAGCCAATCTTCACTGGGTTTTGAAGTAGTTAAATGTGAGTCAGACATACTGGGAATACTGCTTACTACTAATTGCAGTCGAGATATCAAAGTCCTACACAAGAGATTCCCAAGGTCTGAAATAATTTAATGTATTTCCAAGGTTCGGATCAATCGACATTTCATGTTGAAAGATAAGCCATTTTCGAATCATATCACCTAAACTACTTGAGCGAATTCAGAAACCCTTTCGCTTTATCCTTCCAACCACCATTAGGCTGCGGTAATGGTCCCGATTGTTGTGCAGTGTTCTCATTCTCTCCCTCCGTTGCAAAGTGTAACATAGCTTGTACAACCATGCCACCCATTTGTTTGTCATCACTCCAACTGATTCTCATTTCCCCATTTTCCAACTGGCAACTCCTTTCATGTGGATATAAAGTATATCTTAAGCCTCCTCCTCCAAATTTCGGAATCTCGGGTCCCTCCCATTCTTCCCATGGCCCTTCTAATTGCGGTGCACATGCAATATATATCTTGTTAGCCGGAAACTTGTTGTTCCCAAACCAAAGATATGGCCGTCCTTGGGGTGCTAGCTCCGGAACTTTGATAATTGCGCCTTGCGCCTGGACCGGAATGAGATTGACGAGTTGATGAAGCGAGTAAGAACGATCCCATACTTTGCTTTTTCCATCGAGGGTATGAATGAGAAATTCGTAATTTTCTCGCGAGGTAAAATCAGACCCGGATCGAATACGCGCCCAATGATTCTTGAGGTCAAGGGTCGGAGATGGAGCATCCTTAGAACCAAAAAGATAGATATATCCATCGTCTCCCACAACGTAGGTTTTCATACCGAAATGTGGCTCATTTTCTCCAAAGAGCATATTGTCGCCCTAATTCCGTGAGTAATCTACTCTGGAAAATGCCACAAAAATTTTGAGCTCAAGAGCCGGAAATAGAACTTCTCATCCTAATTCTTGTGATGGATTGACTGACAAACTCTTTGGGGGATACATAAATCAGAAACTGCATTACTCACCATCAATCTGTCCACTTTCAAAGAATTGTCAGGTTGAACTTGAACCCGCGCAACACCTGTACCAAACCTCTTGCCAGCCGTAGATCCATGCTTTTGATATCGTTAGCCAAAGCACACCCTACCAAGAACTTCCTTCTCCCATGCATCTCGAAATAATACTCACCGTATACATCTTCTCATAAAACACCCACCCATCTCTTGCCCCCGGAAAGTCTTCAATGATTCCCCCAAATACCCAATTCACAACCCTACTGATCTTTTCCTTATTCTGTGGATCCTTCTCATACTCTTCTTCGCTATGCGTATGAGGAATGAACGATGGTTGATATGCATTTTCATGCATGTATGTACAAGTCAACGGATCATTTTGGGGATCTGGAACATAGGCAACAGTATTGTTGGAGACTCCAACAAAATGATTTGAGGAACTATGACAGAAAGTATCGCCGAACAGGTAGTATGTGTTGCCCCCAAGGTAAACGGGGCGACCTATATCACGGGGATATCGACGGCCGGAAACTAGCAGTCGGGGGTTAGAGTGTAATCATTGAGGTTGTAAGGTTATTAACTTACTATCCTTGACCTCGCCGAAAACCTGGATATTCTTGATTTGAGGTGGCCTATGGGACAGTTTTAGAAGTCATATCGCAAAATGCTTTCGTGACAATTGGCCTCACCATTTCATGTGAGGCATTTTGCTGGCGCGGGATAGATATGAAACTCTCGATAGTCGGGGCAATATGCAATACAGTACGTTGAAATAGTATCGAGTGTGTTCTCTTATATACTATCAACCCTGGAAGCAAGCTCAATCTGCTGATGCTGCGTGATGTCACTATCACAGGCATACCTGTATACCTCGGTCAGCTCATATTGGTAGATAGTATCAGGGTATTGATCGACCGTTGCAATCGCGCTTTCCCCCCTATGAGGATTCACCGGTCCTTATCCACGCGGGGAAAGTAATCCACTATGTGGCTTTCTAGGTCGTTGGTTGGTGGCTCAGAATTGCAGCTTTTTTTTTCTGTGAATAATTGGAGGGGTTCGGGTGTAGACGATATATATATAAACGATATCTTTTCTTGAAAAGGAATGCAGGTCAATTACTTTGGTAGAATAGATAACAATACATTGGGGATACTTACTTGCACAGTATCACAATAGTGTGTATACCATTGATGCAAAGATAATTGGTTCAGTAACAAGCCACAATATCTGCAAGTAAGCCCAACCCCTCCAAGCCCTCCAAGCATCACCACAATATCTTCATCAACATGTCACGACTTGTCACAACTTTCCATACCATCGTCGTTACGAGCACCTGTATAATCTCATTCCAGATGATATAACTTTCCTACTCATCTCCTCTCAAGAACATATATCCCCATCCCCATTCTCATCCTCATCCCTACCCCCACAATGATCCCCCGCAAACTCTCAATCTTCATCTCCTTCTTCCGCTTTGGCTTCGATTTCCAACACTTTCTGATCCTCCTTACATGTATCGGTATCGCCTGTCTGGGTAGGTAATATACTATATTCAAATCTCCCACCCTTTATCCTACATCTCCCATTCCCCCTCTCCCTCATCCTCACTCCCAGTCCTCATCCTCATTTCCGCCCATCCACCTAATCTCCAAACCCCTCAACTCACCAACCAACCTATCCAACTAGTCCTCCTCCCACTAAGCTGCACCACCCACTCCACCCACACCATCTACCTCCTCTCCCTCACCTACACCTCCTCAATCCCCACCCCCCTCACCCAAACCCTCCACCGCAACCTCAGCTCTCTCCTCCCCCCAAACACCCAAAACAATGCTCTCACAATCCGCATCGGTTTCCGAGGAATATGTATGGCTTCTCCAATCGCAAGTTGGAGATGGGAATGTGCCCAACATGTCACGACATTAAAGAATACAATCACGAGCACGAGCACGAGCACGAGTACAAATTCGACCACGCATATCGATTTCGATACAGATCCCCTGAATCTCCTTCAACTAGCCGATTCGGTGAGGAAAAGAATTGTATTTGACGGATTGCTGTGCGTTTTCTTTTCTAACCTGTCTCCTTCTCTACTCTCTCTACCTACTTCCCTACTTCCCCTGCCATAGCATCGAATAAGATCCAAAAACCCACCGCCACAACACCTTAACACCCTAACACCCCACAGCTACATCTCCCTCGCCCTTACCCTCTTCACCCTCGTCCTCCTCACTCTCATCCCCCGTTGGAAAGCTGACAGAAACTCCGACACCGATTCCGAACGTCAAGTAAAATCATTTCCCTCTCGGGCCCTGAGCTTTACACTCTGCTTAGCCAGCGGTAGCGCGTTCCTCTTCGCATCTGTATCCATCCTCTGGCAGCATTTGGCCGCGGTGACTACCTCGCGATTTATCGAGCGGATGAGTTATGGAGGCGTCGTGGCGAAAGTGGGTAGTAATGCTATGGTGATAGGATGGTTGGGGGTTTTGATGTTATGGTTCGCATTTATGGGGTGTTTACTCATGGTGTTGAGTATGAGGAAAGTGAGGAGGACTTTTGGTTGATGTAAAAAGTTTCAAAATCGAAATAACATGTCACTGAGAATTAGAAACAATTGACATGTAACATATTTTTCGCATCATCTATCGGCTATTCAATATCCAATATCCAACATGCAAAATGGTATCATCGGATCATCTACAAAATTCCATCCCCCGAAGAAAGAAAATCGACTAAAAAGTCGTAACTCCCCGCCATGACATGCTAATACACCCAAGATCAAATCAATAACCTATTAGGGTTGTATTTCCCAATGCCTCCTTCAGCTCCTCGACAAATAACTCCAAACGACTAATCATCGAACCCCATTTTGGCAATTCATGATCAACCGTACTTTGTTGAACACTAGAGCTCACCACACTAAGCTTCAAACTTGGGACAGCGGAGTTGTCAATTTCCGTGTCATTTAGAAGTGTGATGCGATATTGGAGATTCTTTCTAAGGTATGGTTCGACGTCCACATCGTTCAGTGATCTCAGATGACCTTCTGAAATATCGTCGAGTAGAGCACTAGTAAGAGGAATCGTCCCTGTTACCAATTGGTTAGGATCAGCTACAGAGGCACCTGAGGATGAAAGCTTCGCAAAAACGCAGTGCGTGCCGACTAGATTAGGTTCGAATGACCAACTCGAGGGGTCATCTTCGAAAGGTCCAAGGAAAACGTGAATAAAAAACGACCTAGAGAGGGCAAATTTCTGCACTTGAATATTGGCAATCCATTCGGTGTATTGACCGTTCGGGGCGAGGGCGAAGGAGAGAAGATCATATGTTGAGTTAAGATGGTGCTCCCGTCCTAATAATTTAGAGGCGAGACCTGAAGAGGCGAGACCTGGAATCAAACCGCGAGAAACCGTTTTTGCCGGAGCAGTCGTCCCGTATAGAAGATTTATGGCCTTGATTGCTTGAGCAGTTGTATTTCCCCCTTGTAATGTTTCCGGATATGCGTAACCAAAAGATTCTGTTGAGACAACATTAGAAGAAGTGTAAAAGTTTTTCCCACCGGCGTCGTAAAAAGGCTTGAGTGGTGTAGATACATCTTGGGTGGTTCCAGCCGTCATGGTAAAGGTGCTGTATGAAGCTTCTCTGGGAGAAACATAACTGTCTGGGTTCAAGGTTTGCCAAATGGCAAAACAACGATCGATCATTGCGTGATGAAGAAAGAAGAGTGGATCGAAGGCAGAGTAGTCGATGTAAGCCATGTGGCCACCACTTCCTGTCAATCCATGAATTTGATCGTGGAGGGATTCAATGGAATCGAAATCTCCCGGGCTAGAGGCGGTAATCCATGCTTCATTACTGAACGTACTGTAGTCGTGATAATTGGTGAAGAGGTTATACAGACGGTTCCGGAATGAAGCAGCACTATTATCAAGTTGTCGAGCAACAAGGTTGTTCTGTGAAGTAGCAGAGGCATCATTGGATGTGGGATACCTCAAAGTTTGGGGAAACTGGCTGAACTAAGAATTGTTAATTGGCAATTCATCATGAACCATTCATTTATAACTTACAGGTGCATCAGGTAACTCCGATGGGTCCAAAGGGTTGAAGTGATAACTAAACAGTGGATTGGAAATTGTTTGAACACCGGCAGGCCCATTGACAGTTATAGTTGGGGTCGAAACACTTGGGGGTAAAACACTCTCCCCAGTGGGTGGTACAACAGCCCAATCCCAATACGGAATACGGAAGTTGGCTGCAGCAGCAGTATACCTGTCTCTCTCGGCTCCAGCAGAGAACTGTGCTGCAATGAATACAACGATACTATGGAGTGTTTGCTACAGAAAGTGTCAATAGATGTGTCTCAGATGGCATGCATAGAATTCCTACCTCATAAAGTGCCAAGTAAGGCCTGTGCCAAGTAGGGAAGAGAATCGAGACATGGGTACAATATCCGTTATTTTCGTCACCGGGAGTAGCTTGGACTCCGTCATACGGAAGATAAGGTCTACCATGAATGCCTTGTTGAGAGGTTAGCAGTTTACCACTTGATAGGTAGCATCGATAATTACCGGCTATTTGGTACCATGAACGAATATCTGATTGATTGATAGTTTGCATCATTGATACCCCCAAAATATATAGCTCCCAAAGATCCGCATTCTTTTGTAGATCCCGGATTTCTTGACGAACTGGTATTGACGAATTTGAGCTGTTAAATGAGACTCCAGTAGTGGGAATAGGAGTAACATCCCGCTTCAAAATTGCTCCTATGTCTACACCATAATCATAGCCCCTTGGTCGGTGATCGTGAGGTCTTGGGATTGCTTGAGCCGTTTGCGATAGGAATGAACCAGCAATGGTAAGGATGGACACGATTGAGGCTCCTCGAAAGAAGACCATGCTGACAAAAATCTCGTAGATATGGCGATTGATCTTCAGGTTGGATTCTCTCAAATGCTATGACAGTGCTATAGTAGTAAAGACTGCGATTGGCGATGGATTGGGCTATTAAAGGAGGGGAAAGTAGACCAGAAGAAAAGTCTGGAAAACAGTAACTTCAGATTCGCCGGATTAAATACTTCGACACACACTGTAACGAGAGTGAATGCAAACAAACGAATGGACGAGAATGAGATGGCGATGAGAGAGTCGCCCCCACTACTCAGTGCTCAAGCAGAAGGAGTGAATGAAAGGAGTCAATGAATGAATGAATACCAGAAAAGACAGTAGATGAATGTGTGCAAAGAGATCGAGGGATAAGAAGAGAGTAATGCAAATCCAAAAAAAAAAAGAAATGAGATGCAGATGACGAAATGCCCACGGTTACATGTTCCGATTATTATATCTGATTTATTTCTTTTCCCCAAGAATATTGGTGGAACATCAAGAACCTTATGATAGATGGATGCAAGAAAGATTAGGGCTGATATGGAATCCGTGAACCAACACCATAGCATGCCATGACTCCAGGCTGAGCCTCAGTCAGTTGGAAATTGGCATTGAAGGAACGGCCATGCATAGGGAAAACAAAGATTATACCAAGAGAGCGGATTGTACGAAAACGTGATTTCCCGGCCATGCTTGCCTTGCAGTGGTTGGAAGCGTCCATCGGCAGGTTGCCGTTAGGATTCATGTAGCGTCCCATTAGGATGGATGTGTGGTCATCATTAAAATTTGGAGATCAACATCCTTCGACCATTGTTGGAGGCGAAGTTCAGCAGCTCATTTTAGGACGGTAGCAGTAGCTCGGTCCGTAGTAGCGGCAGTAGCAGTCAGTCGCACGCACATGGTGGTAGCACTGGTAGCGTTGGTAGTGTTGACAATATTGGTAGTATTGTTATAAATACCAATCGATACAATGCATTTTGTGCGTGGTGGTTGGTGGTTGGGTGTTGGGTGTCGATCAAAGTGTTCATCAAGTAAGATCTTGTAGAGATCAGGTCTAGTCAGCACGAAGTAGTTCCAAGAAAGTTTGAGGAGGATTGGAAAGAGGAGCTCGGAAGGAGAAATCCTCGAGATTAAGGTTAAGGTTAGTAATTACTGTATTTAGGGTTTGTCTGCAGGTGGAACGTTGGAGGAAGCATGTGTAGACCTATTTATTGTATGCATGTAGATAGTCTGATGGGTAGATGGTACGGATGGTACGGATGATACGGATAATACGGATCGTATATAGATCAATTGGCGAATCTACAGTTCAAGAGAAACTATTGTTGTCGAAGATCAATACGCTCCTATCTAATCTATGAGACTCTGGCCCATCTTCTTTCCGGCTCCCTCCTTCGTACTATCATTCAGATGAAATCGATATATTCTCCACCTCTGCCATCACTAGACAGGTAGCAGGTATGTACGGAATACACAATTCATGGATTATACAAAGTTCAAAGCGTCCTCGATTTATTGTTCGCTGGTGGTTTCAGAAGTCAGTCTATCTCGAGTCAGAGCCAAAGTTTCCTTCTATCCCTCTACCTGCCGACCTATCCATCTTCCATGCCTACAAGTGTCTACCTTTCTAGATACCCACCAGTATTCACCTCAAAGAAGACCAGCAACTTCTTAATCTTCACTTCACGGCCTGCACTGCAATTAGCCTCCCTTGCCTTCCCGTCTTCCCTTGGTCAGAACATCTCACGTGAAAACGATGAATACACGATGCCAGTCAGTGCCAGTGCCAGTCAGTGCCAACACCAGTGCCGGTATCCCATCCCAATCTTCTCTTCCCTTTCGTTCCTTCTTTCTCCCTCTCCTCCTTCATCATCTTCTCATCCACTCTTCCATCGTGGACCGCTTACCACCTGCAGCACTGCGGACGCCTTGGCATGTTACGCTATCTGGGCATCCGCTCCTTTCTCGTGTCACCCACCAACCATTATACAGATAAAATTATTACCTCTTTCAGATGTCTCGACAAAACAGAATCCATCTGCCGTGGTGGTTTTTTGTACGTACCTGCCTAGGTAGGTATGCTTTATTGGACGGTGGGTAGATATGAGATGTCTTTACTAACATATTAGTCTAGTGCTGCTAGGTAGCTACCTAGTAGTTTCACTAAAATAGCATACAATTCAGGGAGAGAGAGGGGGGGAGAGTCTGAGTGCTACACCAATTGTTCATCGACCGGTATCTATCATTGAACCGTCGCAGAAATCATCTGGTCTTGAAAGGCTTGCACTATATCATTATTTCATGATGAGGTGAGCACATGAATTCATCCAAAGCATCTAGCAGACCCAACACGCATCTATATTTCCGTCCAAAAAATCTCCACAATATCAAGATCCATCCTCCAACACAACCAACACAAACCTGTACAATCAAAATCAAATCATAACCCCGAAGACATCTACAATTTTAGTTTTCATAATATTTCATTCAATCCTGAATCAATAATCTCTATCTTTTGACGATCCATTCATTTAGTGCCCAACAAAATTAAAAGAAGTACCCCTTGTAAATGCTACAATTATTCCTTTCCCCAAGAACGCCTGCCAAATTTCAATTCGTCAATCATCTTTTTCTTTCCCCATATTTTCTCCGCAAGTCACACCATTTAAGGCCCAACATTATACTTCAACTTGATACCCATAGCCGCCAATTCAACATCCAAATACTTCAACACACCCGGAACAGCCACAACAGTGGTATCCTCACCACCTACCCATCTCTGCCCCTTACCGTCTTCCCATACCTCTCCTCCACCCAACTTTCCTGATGCACTTGTTGCGCACTTTCTACATCTAACCACACCAGTACCCTTCTTCTTGCTTGCGAATGCCGAAACCGTAGGTTGAGTTGACAAGAAAGTTCCGCATTCCTTGCAGATCCACGATTTGGTGTAATCAGAGCAGTTGAGTAATCTATCTTGCAACAAGAAAGCAGTACCGTGAGCTAGCAAAGAATCACGTTCCATCTCTCCTACACGGATACCACCACCCTTCTTTCTACCCTTGATTGGTTGGCCAGTAAGTTGTGTGACTGGACCTGTGGTTCTAACTTGGTATTTATCGTTTACCATATGACGAAGACGTTGGTAGTAGACAACTCCAATATAAATATCGGCGTGCAGCTCCTCTCCAGTGATGCCAGAATACATAGGTTCATTACCATAGTAATTATATCCAGCCTTCATCAATTGATGTCCGAAATAGTCACCGGCCTTATGTTCCTCGTCGAATTTGAACGGAGTACTATCTTGAGCCAAACCATGTAATGCACCAGCTTTTCCGGCCAAGGACTCGACGAACATACCAATAGTCATACGAGAAGGGAAAGCGTGAGGATTGATAATGGTATCAGGTTGAATACCAGATTCCGTAAATGGCATGTCGACTGCTGGCCATTTTTGTGAACAAACACCCTTTTGTCCGTGACGACTCGAAAACTTATCTCCGATGACTGGAGAACGAGGGATGCGGAGTTTAACAGAAATGGCTTGACAAGGTTCAATTCCGTTCTCATTGCCAATCAATCGAACTTCCTCGATAAATGCGATTTCAGTCTCCTTGTATTTCTCGAAATGAGTTTGGCCATCTCGGTTAACGTATTTTCCATTCTCATCCATCGAAACCGTATGCCATGCAGCAATCAAATCACCATTTTGAACCATTCGACCAATGAATGGTAAACCATCCTCATCAATGGCTGCTTTCCATTCTGCTTTAACGAGTCCACCAGGAGCGAAACCGAAGAGCTTCTTGATATTTTTAGCAGATCGAGATTTGTGTCCCTCCTCCAATTCATACTTTTTGGTCTTGTAGATTGTTCCATGACCGAAGCCGCGCTCGTGCGCGGACTTGTTGATAATCATAGCGTCGTCCATGTCGTAACCAGTGTAGGAAATGACGGCAACAACGGAGTTCATTCCGTTGGGGAAGTTATCAAAACCATATTCGTTGTGAAGTGGTGCGCGGACAATCGGAGTTTGTCCAGTTTGAAGACGGTAAGCTTTGTTGTCAGTTCTGTAACGAATGGCGGTTCCAGGTGTACCCATAGATTGTTTACCCATCTGACATTGGTACATGTTTCTGGGCGATTGATTGAAATCGGAGAAGGGAGTCATGTTGGCAAGGATAGAAAGGATATGGGTAGGATCGAACTCGACGTGGGTGTGTTCTCCGGATTCGATCTCTTGCTCGGTGACTGCAATAGACATGAAAGGTTGCTCAAGTGGTCCGACAAAATCTTCTTTATCAAGAGGAAGATATTTGACTGGTCTGACCATTCTAGCTGGTGCAGCCGACAAATAGATACCTGGATATTGTCCACCGTGTGAATTGGGGATATATCCAATTTCCAAATTGGTTGGAACACCATGTGTCTTTTCAACCTTCCAGTAACGTAGAGTATCCGCAATGACGAGAGATTGCTTGGGTGAACACCAGCCCATAATCTTTCCATCTAATTGAACAACAACACTCTCGTCAGTGGATGATGAACCGGTGCTAACGACACCAAGTTCAGATAGAAGCTTTGGTAGAGCCGATACATCCGAGGCGTGTGTGAGAATTATGCATTTGTGTGAAAGATGGTTTAGCAGTCCGCAAGGACTTCCATCGGGAGTGTGAACAGGACACATAAAACCCCAACTCTCTGGCAACAACTTACGAACAGTAGTAGTCTTCAATTGAGCGAAGAAACTACCTCTGTGAATCATACGGAAATGGGCAATAAATCGTAGGAAATTAATCTTTTCTGCGACAACCGTAAATCCGGAAGTTTGTTGGAGATCCAAGCCCGTTGGACTGACAAGATTTCCTGTAGACATAAAGTACTCCAAAGCACCACCAACTTGCTCATTTGTTCTTGAACAAATTTTAACCGGGAAATCTTTCAAGAATTCTGGAGTCGCAAAGTTGTTTTCTGGACTTCGTCGAACATAGTCTCTCAATGCCATTCTCAAACTAGTGTGAAGCCAATCTTCAAGTCTCTCCTTGATGATCATACCGAACAAAAATCCTCCGAGCAAAATTTCTTGATTCTGGACCGCATCAGGATTGTCACCAGCACAGTCTCCAGCAACCAAAGAATACAACTTTCTAGTCATGAAAAGAAGCATCTTGAATTTGTCCTTATCTTGCGCTTCTGTGACGTCGGTATTTCCGAGATGGACGAGGACAATTTTGCGCAGGAATTCCGTTCCGACATCGTAATTCGACATAGTGTCTGGTACTCCAAGGACAATTCTGAATTTCTCGCCCAAGTATGCTCGAGTCTTGCTCTTTGTGTATAAACCGTAGGCCTTGTATGTACGTAATAGCAATTCCACACGATCAGTCAAGAATGTGTTTTCTGCTCCCTTCGAACCAGCAGCACCAACAAGTCCTTCGAAGATTTCCTTGTCGTTTGTTTCCACCAATGCCTTCAAAATCATCATGGCAGGCACCAGGAATTCGTTCTTGCGCCACGAGAAACGGAAAGTAACATTTCCATCGTTGAGATAGTGAAGAACGTTGGTTTGAGAAGTTTGATCGGGTCGTACTGATCGAATGAGCATACCAAATTCGGTGTATGTTGGACCTCTACCTTTAAATGAAGGTCTTATGATGGCCATAGGGAAATTCCTTCGGTTGACAACAAGAAGACGAATAATCTTCTCAATTCCGTTCACCACGAAGTATCCTCCAAGCTCTTCGGATTCCTCTTTCTTTTGCACAAGTTGTGCTGGTGAGTTGTTTTGAAGATGGCATTTATTTGACTAGGGAAAAAGGTCAGCTCAATCTGGGATTGAAGTTCGCGAGGGCTTATACCATTAACATCAAAGGCAATTGTCCAAGATCTCTGATGAACTCTTTTGGATCCCCGTTGTTAATCGAGTACTCCATGCGCGCCGACATCTTTCCTCTGTAGGTAACATGTCGTTCTCTGCATTCTGCCGGTAGAATTTCTCTGTTCTTGGTAGAGAATTTGTTGGATGCAGGTAACATCGACTTTTCGACGAAGACTTCCTTAATCCTCACAGTCAACTTATTCTTCCCTCCTGGACCTAATCTATCGTCTCCATCGAGGTAGGTTTTGGATCCAATATCCAATAGCCCTTGAGCAATTAAACCATCTTTCTCGAACAGGGCATTGAATGATTCGATATGAGGAGCAACAGCAGCGGTAAGCGCAGGATATGCTGTGTGGTCTTTTGGGGGGTCTCGGAAAAGTTTCTCTCTTCGAACAGTATCAAACTCGTGAGTCCATTTGGTATTTGTAGGAGCGGAGGAAGACTTCGAGGGAGCCATGGTGAAGCTGGGCGCAATTGGTTAGTTGATGTGTTTGCATTGAGCGTATACTCAAAAGATTGATCAAGCTTGAAGCCAAATGAATACTCACGATCAACGCAAATCCTTCAATTCATGGGAAACTTTACTTTCTCGAAAGAGTTTGTTGATATCAAGTGAACGGCATTTACAAGTTGCGGCAGAAAAAAAAAACTTTTGATTATATAAGCTGTCCGGAGTTTTATCTCTTATCGACACAATCGTAGCATTTGATTGATTGGCCCTGATTGGTAGCCAGCACTGGGTGGGTGGGGAGAGGAGGGCAGGTGGGAGGATAGGTACGAGGAAGGTATTTCACCACGGCCGAGGCTTTCGTTGGAAAACGATGGCAGGATACCAAGCAAGCAGGTATGCAGACTTCCCATTCCACAGTCCACATCCATCATACACCACTTATCACCACCCATCATTGGGCTCCGGCTGATGACAATGATGTCTCTGGGCAAGCATCTTGGGCTCACGTATACAGAAATTCTCATGCGAGGACATTTGACGGCTTGACCGATTGTGATAGAGGAAGGGTTTCATTCGCTCTTCTGCCGCAAAAGCTTCACCAACTGCACTGCACGTATGAAGGGCTGGCTGGGTATGAATAATGAATGCATTGACGATACTCCACCAGAGGAGAGAACGGACCTAGGTGCTACAAGCATGTACATGTATGTACATGTATGTAATGAAATCGGTCTGAACCTGATTCTGAATGTTCCCGGATTCATAGCTGCATGCTTGACCTGCGGGATGCGGGATGCTGTGCGAATGTATGGAGGTACTTCTGTAGCTTGAGATGCATATACCCATATTTTACCTGCTAGCTACATACATACACACATAGACTGCGCGAGAGAGCAAACGAAGGACGCCAAACTTACCTCATTCATCTCTGATTTTGGAGGAGAAAAAGCAAATCCTCTCTTACTCGAAAGGAAAGCATTCTTCCCGTATTGCTTTTTTGGCTACCGAGACGAGTCTCTCATTGTCTCAAATTTCGTGGAGATATTGCCTAGTATCCCTCATTCATTCATTCATTCATTCGACTTATTATATACATCCCCATGTTCGACTTGCTGGTCTGGTAGATAGATCGATTGCACCGCCAAGTTCTCTTCCGTCTCTTCTTTCCATATACCCATCCGTCCTGCCATCCATCCCGCCGTCCATCGATTTTCCATCGTTTGGTCAATCGATATCCAGAGTTCTCCGCAGCATCCTCTCAATTCTACCCAACCTAACCAGACCAAGCCCACCCAAACCAAACCCATTCTCTCATTGCTATTGCTGATTGTATTACACTGCAACATTCAGCAGCCCAGTACCACTTACTCATAAAGACTCTGGCTGCACCTCTGGCTGTGGTGTGTTCGTTTCTATTTGTATACGCTTTTACCAATCGATCGATCCATCAATCAATCAGTCAATCAGTCAATCAGTCACTCAGTCACTCAGTCACTCAATCACTCAATCACCCAAACTTGTACATCATTTCTTCTTCCCGCCTGTACTTATCGCCTACCCGCCTGCAACCGCACAATCACTTAAAATCTTGCTCTCAATCTTGCAATCATTACCGAAGTGGTTCGTGCAAGCCTTCTTTTGAGGGGAATCACAAGCGCTACAGCCGATTGTGTGCTAACCTTCCCTTCACCGTCACATTGAACCCTTTTCATCCAGAAGAAGATTCTATCCGCCATACATACTACCTTCGACTTCACTCATTCACTCTTGTTTCATCCGCCATTCACTATTTCATCATTGTACAAACCATCAGGTTCCTTGGAGATTTATTGAGACTGCGAACGAAGTGTACGATATCCATTGCGTAGCTATCTGATCATTGGCTTATTTACGGAAAAACGGTCTGCGGCTGCACTGCATCTCTACTTCTTTTGCCGGCTTCAACCCTGCAATCTTGTATCTTCCTCTTCTCCAGAAACCTCACATATCTCACATACCTACCCTACCGTACCTGCACAGCCTCGCGAATCGACGAAATAATCTACCCGTCAGCGACAGAGCTCCAGAGCTTCCATCGAAACAATAATTAATTTACATAGGTGTGCAAGAGCGACTGAAAGATCATGGCAAGTATATTCAGAAGAGTGTATGATTGGTTGCTGCGGCTTTTCTGGTATGTTTCTTGCCATCTGTTTGTTGCTCGAAGACGCCAATCTTGTGCGCACATCTTCATTTTGACAGCGACCCTCTAAAAGAGGCATTTCAATAAGATTCCCTGTCCCCCATCAACTAACTTCGTGATCTGCCGTTTAGGGCTACGGAAATGGACATTACGATGATCGGTTTGCAGAATGCTGGAAAGACATCTTTGTTAAGGGTACTAGCGGTAAGCTTCATCTTCACTCACCTTTTCTTTCCATGTGGAGCCTTTTACTTTGGCCGAGATGCTGATGGTGTTAATGTGCAGGGCGGTGAATTTACACTTGAGTACGGTGATTCCTTTCCTTCACATCCAAGAGAAAATACATATACCTTCCTATCACGGCCTTCATTTCATCGAAGCGGGGTTCGCATATTCGTAGACCCCACGTTGCGCAACCGCTCCAAGCTGACCACATTTTACTTCCCTTCATAGCTCCATTCCTACCGTCGGTTTTAATATGAAGCGTGTCCAAAAAGGTCATGTCACTCTCAAATGTTGGGATTTGGGTGGACAACCCCGCTTTCGCTCCATGTGGGAGCGATATTGTCGCGGTGTAAATGCCATCGTGTTTATTGTCGACTCTGCCGATCCTGATGCCTTACCAATCGCTAAAGATGAGCTTCATTTGCTTTTAGAAAAACCCGTCTTGCAAGGAATACCTCTTTTGGTCTTGGGAAATAAATCTGATTTGGAAAACAAGTTAAGTGTGGATGAGTTGATTGAGAGGTTGGATCTGAAGAGTGTAGGACATAGAGAGGTGAGCTGTTATGGGATCAGTGCTAAGGAGGAGACGAATTTGGATGCCGTTTTGCAATGGCTAGTTGCAAGGGCGAATAAGTAGTGCTAAGGAGGATGGATGATGGATCGTCCAAGAACAAGTAAATCTTGTCGTGAAGTTTGGATGGAGTATTGCGGGTGCGAATTTTCCGGATATTAACGATGATTAACGACATGAAATGGCGAAAAGATGGGATGATAAATGATCGAACTTCGAAAGGGGTCTTCGCGGACCACGAATATATCTCCTCAGCTCACAGCAACCAATTCTAATTATTTTCAAATTCTTCCTTCTCGGTCGGCGAGGATCCCCTCGACATCTGGTTTTCGATATGCTGTGGGCCGAACAGCAGGACAGAAATGTATCAAATTTCCTTGTATTCTTCTGGGTAGGATGCGCCATGTCTGCTACGATGCGACGAATTTACGACCCTCTGTTTTGTTGTTGAGTTATTGGGATCGACATCCAGCGTGTTGGATGGTGCCAGTTGGTAAATGAGATAGTGGCACCTGTGTGTTGAAATAATCGGAGAACCATTGTATTTAAAACATTCATACTTTGCGCTTCCATGCCCAGTCGTGTTTCCTACGAGTGCTTTGCGTTTTTCCCATTCCCAATATATATGTATAAATATTTTTATCTTTCATGCGATCGTCCTGAAGTGTGAGATGTAGGGTTTTCGGAAAGTCTTCAAACGACTTGTGTGTTTGTCTTGTATTCGACGATACGTTAGGGCAATGTCGCATCTTGGCAATGATAGAACGAGGTAATGGATGACGATGAATCTGGTATGTTGGCAATTCGTGTTCGGATGAAAATCATTCGAGGGAAGATTGACTTGTTATCAACTGCATATGCGCTGTCAACTCGCTGTAGAATTTGCCCATGGTAGAACATCCTTAATTCCCAGCTTATTCCGAAGTTTTATTTAAAGCATTCGTGGCGAGACCATGTTCAAGTATTATAGATGCGCGCGTCTCCTTCGTAACCTGTTTCGTGACCGGATGCCCTCCATCCATAAAGTACTTTGAGGCTCGAGTCGAGTTGGCCAAAACATTGAACATTGAACATGCTGGAAAGGAGTTCGAGGCGAATACGAATGTTCACAACGGCGTATTGAGAGCCTCACCTATCTTTTATACCTCGTATCATTTCCTCGGCGCATCGTATGTAATGTGTATAGCAATCGCAATCGCAATCACAATCGCAATCGCCATCATGACTGGAATCCTGGGAGCTTTTCAATGGGCAGAAGTAGCGAGCGATGGAAAAGACATCGAGGTCTCCTCCTTCCCTTTCCCCTCATCTGGACAATTGGGATTGACGGGGAAAAGGATTCGAGGGAGGGAGGGAGGGAGCGAGGGAGGAAGGGGAGAAAAGAAATGACAGAGGAGAGGGCCCGTCAGGCATTTCATACAATCATGCTTAGAGATGCATCGCGCATGCTTCGCTGGCAGCCCTTAATTCTCAGAAAAGCACAGTCCGCACGTTTGATGCGTTGGCACCGGGCATGGATAGCCCCATGGCGTGCAGGAATGGAGGAGGGATTCGCGGGCGTGATTGGATGGGTTGGCGAGAGGGGGGTGTGATTGAAGAAGACGGGGGGGGGGGGGGGGAGAATCGCTGAGACAGACAATTGGGAGGAAGGGAGGGTTTTGAACTTTTATTTTTTGTTTTTTTTTGTTTTTGAGGAGCGAGGCGCGGCGAGGCGAGGCTGGGGGAGATGGATGTGGATGTGGAAATGGTAGTGGAAATGTTAGTGGTAGTGGTAGTGGTAGTGGTAGTGGAAATGGTAGTGGAAATGGAAAATTCAAGAAGAAGGATGGGGAAAGTATCTGGCTGGAATCTAGATGGTATGGTGGGTGTGGATAGGGCTGTGACGGAGCGTTGGATGCTCTTGAGGTTACTGGGAAGGTAGCTAGCTGTTGTTATTGTTGTTGTTATTTATTATTTAATTATTTATTACTGGGCAACTAATAAAACTCTACCGTTAATTTTGGGGGAATTGCATGAAGTGGAATTGGATGGAGTATGACGGACCTTCTTGGAGGGAGGGATGGATGGATGGATGGATGTAAGCTTATTAACGAGTGACGAGATTTGGAATATATGGGATGAACGAGTCGGATGTGAACGGATCGATGGTTCTTGGAGAGAGAGGGAGGGACCAATTGATGTTTGATATTTATTGGTTGGTTGCGTGTGATTGATTGGGATGGATGGATGGATGGATATATACGAGGTCTCTCTGGTTGCTGTTGATATGTGATGGATGTAGTGTGTGTGTATGTATGTATATATATATTATAATAAAAAGAGGAAGATGGAGCAGTTATTACTCTCTCTTTGTATATCTGTATATCTGTATATCTGTATATCTGTATATCTGTAGATGTATGATTATGATGCGGCATGCGTGTCAAGGAGGGAGCATTTTCCATGCAAGTAAGGCTTAGAGTGGCCACTGACCTCTCTAGTAACTTTATTAGTAATATAAGTATGTATGGAATATTTCCAACCCTCACTTCAACCTCACTTCAACCTCACTTCACTTCTCTCCCTTCTCGCGTGCTCCGGAATGTTCGGGAAGGGGATGGATGTGATTGATTGATTGATGGTTGCTGGTGGATGGTTGATGGTTGATGGTTGATGGTCTGCTGGTGGATGGTCGATACGAAGGGAAGGGAAGGGAAGGGAAGGGAGAGAGCGAACAAGAGAGAGATCCACATCTACGTAATCCCTTGAGCAATGTCCTGTAATGTGCATGTGTGTATGTGTATGTATGTGTATGTATGTGTGTATATTTCGTATTTTCTTCCCTTCTGAGTGGTACCATTGTCGTCACAATACATCTCTCTCTCTCTCTCTTTGTCTCTTTGTCTCTCTCTTTGTCTCTCTCTTTTTCTCTCTCTCTCTCTTTCTCTCTCTCTCCCCTCCCACACGCAATCCGAGTCCCGAGTCCCGAGTCTGATTTGCTTTTTGCAACAACATAGCCTCATTCCTATCACCAAAGAAGCTACTAACTAGGTCCCTTGCCGGTGTGTCTCTTAGCTATTGATTTCCTTTCCTCTCTCAGCTAGAGGGCATCTCCAGTTGCTTTCTTCGCCTTTCTTTTGCCTTTTCGAGTTGTAATCGTAATCGTATGTGTATGGGTGTGGGCATGTGTATTGTGTATTGTGTATGCGTATGTGTATGTGTATATGTATATGTATATATTTAACTTTACTTTTGAAAAGATCCAAGCATCAACCATACTTGTCTCATCCTCTCAATCTCTCCGTCTTTCGAACTCTCCGTCTCTCAATCTCTCAATCTCTCAATCTCTCAATCTCTCAATCTCTCAATCTCTCAATCTCTCAATCTCTCCTCCGTTCCTATTCAACCTCTTTTCATGTCATAATATTCTCTCTCTCTGATATTCAACAATCAATCAATCCATCCATCCATCATCTTGCTTACCCCGCAAAAACAAGAACCCAACCATCATCCTCTCTCAGCCCACCCACCACCCCCGTCGCCGCGCATCCTCTTTGCCACGATAAGGATTTATTAATTCAAATATCAGAATAATTCCCTCGCGCTCTCTTCCTTGCAATGACGGGTGTGCCAACCTAAAATCAGCTGAATATTATAATCGTGCCAACGAAATCATGGCTGTGCTAACGCAGATGATTGCCAAGAGGCAAAGCAATGACTTTGGTGATGATGTTGCTAATAAGTAAGTCAATTTCCTATTTCTCTTACCCAACCTCTTTCTATCTTTCTTGCTTGTTGTCTGTGAGCTGTGCGCTGTGAGCTGTGAGCTGTGATTATTGCGAAAGACGTATAACTTCCACAATACCTTCACTCCTCTTGTGTTTTACACTCTCGCACACACATACATATACACATACACACACACATACACACACACATACACATACACATACACATACACATACACAACTTCGGTAATTCTCGATACACTTATACACATCGAGCGATATTCAACCCTCCAAATATTCACATCGTCATCGCTCAACTGATTTACCATTCTTCAACACATCCACATCCTCGCAATTCCAAGAACGGATATTAGTGACGAAACTAATAAAATGGCTTACAGCTGCGATTACTATGGAAACTGTTATTCGACATGGGGCAGTTGGGGACGATGGGTGGTACTGGTTCTTATAATTCTTGCCTTTATTCTTCTGGCTTTCGGTTTATCGTAAGTTGTTTTTATTTCCAACAGGCGTCACTGGCACCGTTTATATCCTAGCTTCTCTCGGGCTTATACTTTCCTCGCCATATCAACATCCCTTTCTGCAACATTCTCACTGCAAATCCACTAACATATATCGCCAGATGCATCAACTCCCGTCGTCGTCGTCGTCAAGGCATCCAACCAATGTATGGTACAGGCTGGATGGCCAAGCCACCTCCATATGGTCAGTACAACCAACCTGCACCTTACAACTATGGACCTCCTCCTCCCATGTACACTGCAAATGGACAAATCCCACCCCAACAAACCGGCAACACTTTCAATAGCAATGACGGATATTACGGTCATCATGGCCAACATGGTCAACCAGATATTGAATTGCAACAACCACCAAATGCCTACACGAGAGGCGGGGATGATGTTTATCAAGCACCAATGGGTCCACCACCTACAAAACACACCGAGGGAGATGGAATCGTCCGATAAATCAGATGAGATGAAGCTTAGACGTTCGTTGTTTGGGGATGTCCGGGTTAGGGGCACTTCGCTTGCGCAGTGGTGAAGCGATTGGTGGGGATTGCAATTGTTATGATGCCATTGCAACGACGCGCAAGTGGGGGGTATGAAATGATGGGGATGATGAAAAGAAGTAAGGAATGATGGATTGGAATTAGTCGTTTTAAGATCATATTGATGTCGGTTTGGGTTCGGGCTCGGGGTTGGCTTTGGTGCTAGGTAATCTGTAGGGGAGGGAGTTTGGACCGGGTCTTGCCAGTTTGGAGGTTTCCTATCAATCAATGGCAATGGCAATGAATCAATGCATAATTTAGGGATGAAGGGATTGGGAATGGTAAATGAATAGAAATACACGATTTATCATATTCACTTTTCGGTTGTGTGTATGTTGTATTGTTGACTGACGTGTGATGAGGTGGGATGTTCATTGTGATGTCGAACTTTGGAATGAATACACGCACGACATGTATATGTATCTTGTGACATGGAAAATATAGATGAGATATACACAATATGTTTGAAATGGGATTCTCACTCTCGCGCGCGCGCGCTTCTCTGCTGCTAGTAGGTGATTGTAGTCCAGGATATCAGATGAGGTAGGGTAGGGTAGGGAGGGTAGGGAGGGTATATCGTCTGGGTCTCTGAGATTAAGTGATGTATATTCTCGTTTGATATGTTTTACTTTGCTTTATTTCATTTCGATTTATTTCATTCTACTTCGATCTCCTATCCCATCCCATCTCATCCCATCCCATCCCATCCCATCCCATCTCTAGACGCGTTTTGTTCACAAGTATGGATGTCTGCGGAAAGAAAAATATGGAAAGATGGAGAAGGAAAGAGATTCTGGGGTGCGGTGCGATGCGGTGCGGTGCGGTGCTGTATGTATGTATGTATATATGTATGTAGTTGGGTTTTTGAATGGAGGGGATGCAGGGTTTTGTTGTTGTATATTTAAGAATCGGAGAAAAGGATAAAGAGGTGAGAGGTTGTAGTGAGTGCTGCAGTTGGGGGAGATGATATGGAGGGGAGGGGAGGGGAGGGGATAGAGGGGTTTGTTATTGTGTATTTCAGAATCTGTAGAAGAAAAGAGTTTAGAATGTTATAGTTAGTTTTCGAAGTTGGAAAAAATAAGATAAAATAAAATAAAAAGTTTTATTATTATATATCTAAGAACCTATGAAAGGAAAGAGTTTTAGAGTGCTATGATTAGTTTTTGAAATTGGAGGAGATAAAATAAAGAGTTTTATTATTATATATTTGAATTTGAAAAAAGAAAAGAAAAGAAGAAAAAGATTATAGTAAATACTATAATTGAATTTCGAATTTCAAGATTAAAAGGAATAAAGAGTTTTATTGTATATTTATAATCCTATAAAAGGAAAGAGTTTAGAATATTATAATTAGTTTTCGAAATTGAAAAAAAAATAAAATAAAAAGTTTTGTTACTGTATATTTAAATTGAGGAAAAGATAAAAAGATGAGAGATTATAGTGAGTACTATAATTGAGTTCCGAGTTTCGAGATTAAAAGAAATAGAGAGTTTTATTATATATTTAAGAATTTATAAAAGGAAAGAGTTTAGAGTGCTATAGCTAGTTTTCGAAGTTGAAGGAAGTAGATTGGTTTATTGTCTCTCTCCTTCTCCCTCTCCCACACACAAAAGGAAAGGAATTGTAACACTCCAATCGGTCATTAAAATTCATTTTTTCTAAAATCAGATGTGTAACAAAACAAAGCTCTGATCTAATCTGACCTGATCTGATCTGTGGCATTGATATCCCATCTCTTTCCTCCTCGATATCATATCGAAGGAAACAAAAAACCCTGTTGCATATTGCACGTCTAAGGAAAATTGTGGAAAATTTGTAGCGCTCCAGCTAGTTTCCGAAATTGAAGTCTCTAGATTCAGATAGTTTGATTGTAACTTTTGATTTTGGAGCATCTCTAGCATCCAATCATCTTTCTCTTCCTTCTGCATATTGAGGGAATGGATATTTGTGTTGCGTATCTGAGGATGAAATGATAACAGATT
Organism: Botrytis cinerea B05.10; assembly: GCF_000143535.2. Classification (NCBI taxonomy): domain Eukaryota; kingdom Fungi; phylum Ascomycota; class Leotiomycetes; order Helotiales; family Sclerotiniaceae; genus Botrytis; species Botrytis cinerea. Next base: position 2,634,127 of record NC_037312.1, on the reverse strand, counting down.
GTAATGCTCCAGTTAGTTTTCATCTTTTTTCTTCTTTAGTTCTGCGATGTGTGACATGCGATGTTCATGTTCAAATGTCAAGGGAATGAAAGTGTTGTTGTATATCTGGAGAGGACAAATTAACAGATTGCAGTATTATGAAATGGGTTCGATTGTACTGGATCTTCAGATATACAAGAAATGTTTTCGATATACTTGTTTAAAATGATTGCTCCCCGTCTTCGTCCAAGTGGTAGGGCCAGAGTAGGTCTTGCTATATCTGAAAAAGCATGTTGACAGTGTGTAGTACCGCAAAAAGGATTCGGACTATTTTGATCTTCAGATACGCAACAAAATCGAGAGGATTCACACACTTATTAAGTCACTGGAGGGAGCCTTTGTCAAGATCAGTGGGAGAAAAGAAGGAGGATAGAGTTGGATTGAGGATCCCCAAAAGCTATACTCTCATATATATGAATAAGACTAAACACTTGACCCGATTTTTTGAAGTGAAGAGATAGGAAATTTTGTTGCATATCTCAAATCCTTTGCAAGAAGTGGTGGTGTCAATCGATTTGGATTGAGGATCATCTTAAGAGTATAGTCTATCAGATATGCAAAAAAAAAACCCCCCCGAGGGTCGTTAATACCTGACCTGGTTCTTCGAATTAAGAAAGTGGGATTTTTATATCTCAAAATTGCTGGATGAAAGGCTTCAATCCAGTTGGATTTGGGCCCCCCGAATAATTCAGTCTTTCAGATATGCAACAAATACTAGGGTCGCTAGCACCTGGCCTGGCTCTTCGAATTAAGAAAGTAAGAGGTTTGTTACATATCTCAAGATTATTGGATAGAGAGGTTTCAACCGATTTGGATTTGGATGTTTCAAGCAATATAGTTCTTCAGATATGCCACAAAATTTCTTGTGTTTCTACTTGGAAGACTTAGATCAGGTGTTTGGTTTTATTGTATACCTCAAAATATTTATAAGAAGTATCGATCGACTTGGATTTGGATTCCTCAAACAATATAGTATTTAGGCATGCAACAAAACTTTCTATATTTCTACTTCGAAGAATTAGAACAGGTGTTTGGCTTTATTGCATATCTCGAGATTATTGAATGAAGAGGTTTTAATCTGTTTGGATTGGGATCTCTCAAATAATATTTTCTTTTAAATATGCAAAAAAACTTTCCATCTTTCTACTTTGAAGAATTAGGTCAGGTGTTCGACCTTGGTATAAATTTCAAAATTGTTGCATATCTCAAGATGTCTGCAGAAAGAGATTTCAATCCAGTTGGATTTGAAACCCTCGAACAATACACAATCTTTCAGATGTGCAACAAAACTCAAAACTGTTGAGAGGAGAGATCTCGATCAATTTGGATTGGAACCCCTCAGATGATGACGTTTTTCAGATATGCAACAAAACTGGTTAGACCGATGAACACTCGATTAGCCACGACCAACCGATTATGAGTTACACCGTGATACCTCCAAGACGTAACGGATTGGAAAGGGATAAGTGAATAGAGGAGTATAGTGAATATAGTAGTACAGGTCCAGGAGGGACAGGTAGTAGATGTGTAAAGCTCAGAAAATTGTCTGATTTAAAGAAGGAAAGAGGTGTAGTTGAACGTTTCGAATGCTTGGAGATTAGCAAACAAACGAAGAAGCTCCAGGGTGACTCAGCCATATCAATTGAATTGACAAGTCAATAGACGGAAACAATAGATACCTTGGTACGTGACAAGTGAATCCGGTGCAGGTCACATATGTCCCAGCTCTTAAATCTGCGAATGCTTGATAGAAGCTTTAGGAACACGAAACTTTAAGTTCAAGCTCGAAGATGCGAAATAAATTTGAATTGCAGAACATGAGCGGTCAAAATTAAGCATTCTGGTGTCCATGCTATGTAGTTGGCGGGTTGGTGTCAAATATCAACTGCGAAGAACTTCATAACTGGTAGAATACTAGAGATTCATTGACTTGAAGGTCCCATAGATTAGTGATTCATGACAAGTAGACAACTGAGAATATAAATCAAAGTGAGAGCATTCCCGAGCACTCGGGTTCTCGTGATCAGCTTGAATACCAGATACACATATAGATATCGTGCGAGTTCCTCTATCGAAGTTTCGGTACAGCCTCCTTATCAGATTTTGAATATCAATCTACCCCCTGTGTAAATGCGAGGTGATAAAGATAAAACTTGGCATCGTGCTTCCCCGGGCATACAGCAAATACTCGAGGGAAAGTGTTACTTAAACATCATCCTGTACCGATCAAATCCAAGTCTTTACCCCGAACGACTACCTTCAAGCAGAATTTACGCATTCAGCAGCTACTTTCTTGTCATAATAATAGTGGAATGAGAATGCATGTATACTTTTTAGGTATCATGGCGATACAGGAGTTTCTCAAATTCTCGAAATGACCACACTATCTATTCTTTTCATTTAGGAGAAGTGAAGTAGCTTGACGTCAGATTGGCCACTTTGAATAAAGGCAGTGAGAAATTTGAAACGATAAGCGCTGGGCCCATGAATGCAATACAGTAAGGCAGTTCAAGTAGAGGTAACGAGGCTCTTTGATGATAATATCTTATCAGACTAAGCAGAATCTTTTTTGAGCACTTTGTGAACTAGCACAAACTATTTGGTTCCGAATTTGGCTTGATTGCCTGTAGGCTTGGAAGTTGGTTGCTACATCAACAATAATGTAGAGGAAGAAGATAGGGTAGAGTAGTAAAGGAAGGAAGGGTAGGCATTCATCAAATGCTCGCTAGCAGCTCTCAATACTCTCAAGTTCCAAGCAAGTCGAGTAAAGCTACAGTGTGAATTTAAGAGTACCTGACTCTGGACGAAGAGCGTGCTCTCAGATTCTTGTTCTCTGAGGTTATGTGGATCTCAGAGTCCTCATTAGCATGTGAATAGAAAGAAACTTCAATGGCAACTTTAAAGTATGGCCAAGGTGATAATAATGCGCGAAAAACGAATACTTATCACCACTTCTACTTCCGCACGAGCATTGATTAGATGCTCAGGACTGTTGACTGTAATCAGGAGAGGAGAGTACGAGAATGGCACATAGACTTCATAGCCTTGTGGAGCCTTTGGTGCAAGCCAGCTATATCTACGACTGCAATGCAGCACCCCATAGTTCAATTGCACATCATTCTCGCCCCCAACCAAATCATCGTCATAGGTTCCAAATCCACTATCATGATCACTATCACTTTCTTCGCCATACCTCTTTGACGATTATATCCATATTCATCCAAATCTGGGTCTACGCCCTGTATTACCACCCCACGACAACTACCGTTTGGCCCCTCAGCCTCAAGGACTTGCATAGGATGGCCACTGAGGGAATATCTCATAGCTTTTAACAATCAAGATATCTGCCGAGATGCGCCGTGTCTATTTTAAGTGCTGGTTGTGGTTATTCGATGGCCAATGAATATCTCCTCATGCTCTCTACAACAACACTAACACGATGGACGGAATGATCGGGTCGCCAATTCTTCTCCCGAAACACCATTTGATAGCTGCGCCACGATTCAGCGTGAGCTTTCAAACCAACCGATATTTTGCAACGCACGTGATCATGTTCCTTATCCCCGAGGGCGACTCTTTCATAATCACCAGCCACCAATCCCATGGCGCCAAGGTCGGGAAAAGGCACATCAAAATTCTAACCCCTGACATTAGTGGAGTGGAGTGCGTGATGGAGTAAAGTGGGCATGAAGATGAAGGCCGATTGTCTGTCTCATTTCGGCTGTGATTGGTGATGGACGAGGAGAGGAGGGATGATGATGTCGATCATGTGATGGGATAGGAAAGAAATGAAGGAGAGGAGAGGAGAGGAGAGAGAGGAGAGGAGAGAGAGGAGTGAGAGGAGAGAGAGGAGTGAGGAGTGAAAAGGAGACGACATAGATATAATCTCCTATTATGCACTCGCTCACTAGTCATCATCTCCTTCGCAAATAAATCACAAACTTTCACCCGGCTGATTCAGATTAAGGAACGCGGATGCAATAGTGGATTGAAATAGACTGATAATGTGCGATAGCGTGATAGCGTCGAGATAGCCCGGGCAAAAAAGCTTGGGCTTCATATCCTTCAAATTAAACACAAACTACCCTGTCCTGCCTTGCCCTGCCTCACCCACCAGGGCCACCACACACACCCTCTCTCTCTCTGTAACAACCCAAGATGTCCAAGATCTTGTCCACTTTCGTTTCACCTATCGTCACTGCCCGGATTTGAGGGCTGTCCAATCCTTCGTGTTGCTATTGCATTCTTGTTCTTGCGCGTCCTAATAAGGATACCTGAAAAACTCACAAATCCTTCACGCATTCCTGCCAACTCGTTTGGATCTCGTTCAATTCTTTGCGACGAGATACGAGTTTGATTGCCACACTCGAATACGGGAACTTGGCAGCAGCGTCGATAACTACGGAAACTGCGAAACTGACTAGGAGATTGGGAGAAATGAATGGGAGAAATTGGAATCGGAGTTGAAATTTCAGTCACAAAAAGAGATCCCGTTCGGAGCATTCGATAGCACCTTGATTCACCAGAGTCAACAGATTGACTCGAGAGATTAAAATACACCGGGAATTTGATGGTGGAAACACAAAGTTGGGAAACTTGAGAGTTTGCTTGGGAAGAAGGAATAGGACCCAAAATAATCTAAATCGAGTGAGGATCAACAAATAACTGGAACTACCAACCGGCAACAAATCTTATGCCATCCAAAGGTACTCCTCACTTGCGACACACAGTTTAAGTTGTCGCATTCAACAAACTTGAGAATCAAGTCCGACCACGCCGCCACCCAAAGGCACGTTCCGACTTCTAGAATTTGTTGTGTACCAACATCACATTTCACAATGCCACATATTACAACAGCGATGGAGTGGAGTAGGAGGAGGGGAATTGGAGAAATATTGGTCGATAGCTTTTTGAGGAAAAGATCAATTACAGGAGATGTCACAAGTGTGAAGGACTCTTTTAGTTCGTGGTCAAATTGTATGGCAGCTACATATTGCAAGTTCGTCGCCCCTTCTCCTTTGGCACATTCAATTACTATTCCCTCCTTGAACTCAAACTAACCTCGCCTTGCTTTCAGATGGCCTGTCATAGCAGCAATTATTATCGGTGGCTTGATGGTCTTTTCTATAGTCTGGTGTATAATAAGATGTGCTTGTTGTGGCATGTCCTGTTGTTGCACTTGCTTTTCTTTTCTTAAATGTTGTGATTGTTGTGGTGGCTGTTGCGATGGTAAAAAGGACCGTCCTCACAAGCATCTTGACGATTATCCACCTCCAAACCCAAATCTAGGCTATCAAGCCCCAGCCCCAATGATGGGCGGCGCTCTTCCTGCACGCCCCGAACCACCCAAATATGCAACATTTGAAGTGGGCAAAAATGGCCTCGCGGTCGATCCGCCAAAGACTATCTCAGAAGATGCATTACCACCGATGCCGACGTGGGAAAACGCGAGCAAAGTACATGTAAATGATGACGAGAAAGGTGATATGGGCATGGAATTGAAGGAGCTAGATCCTGTCACGGGACAGAAAATGCCATTGATGAATGGAGGTGTCGCCAATAGTCATCCCAATAGCCCAGCGGTTGGACCAGGGGAAAGCCCTTATGGAAGACAACCTCAGGGTATGAATAATGGGTTCATGAATCCACAGGATCCATATAACCAAAGTCAAGGCAATTTAGGAGGAAATGGAAATGGTAGAGGATATGGCCTAGGAGGAGCGCCGAATGCAGGAATGACCCCCGATCCGCTCATTGGCTATAGGGGAACGCCTCCTCCCATGGGCCCGGGTAATCAACAAGATGGAATGGGATATAGAGGGACGCCAGGACCTGGATCAGTAATCGCAATGGGAAATGCAGGTATGGGATATAGAGGAACGCCTCCACCTGGTGGTCGAGGATATCGCGGTGCACCTTCACCAGGCCCAGGAATGAATCGTGGACCAGGACAATTTAGAGGTGGACCATCCCCAGCACCAAGCCGAGGATATGGAGGATCACCTCAGAGTCAAGACTTTGAACCAACTATGCCACAAGAATTTCCTTCCAATGGCGGTTTCAATGATTCACCAGTCTCAGCATACGGTCAAGCAGAACCAATGTACGATAATCGACCATACCCTGCCCAACCATCACGTCAATTTTCCAATGATTCCCCAAGGCCATTGAACCCAGGAAGATCATACACCAACAACACTGAGCAGTCGTATCAATCCTACCAATCAGATGTTTCCTCCAATGTCGGTACATATCCTCCCCCACGCATGCCTTCTAGGGGACCTGGACCGAATGGAGCGAATGGAATGATGTCACCCGGCCCTCAGATGGGAGGTTATGGTGGTCCGCAACAAAGAGGGTTGAACAATCGTTCACCTGCACCACTACAACAGCAACAATCCATATATGGACAGGGACAGGATAATTACGACTACGGAGCGCAGAGAAACATGACAAGAAGTCCCCCACAGCAGCAAGAGACATCAGTGTATCCAGGATACAAACCTTATTCTCCACCAGAGCCCGAGACACCAGCATATCCAGGATATAAACCCTACACTCCAGCTCCTAGATAGTGATTGGGGGATTTAAGGTTAACGACAAGGGTTCGAAAGAAAGCGGGGTGCTAGGGATAGCCGGTCGAGCGGTACAATTTAAGGAGTATATAACTGTTTGGACATATTGGGGTTTAGGGAAATGGCGTATTGAGGCGTTTATAATGGCTCATGAATTCAAGTGCTATTGGGATATTCTTCATTTGATGCATAGGATGCAAGCGTTTAAAAGACATTTAGTTGGATGGTATAGGGATATTTTGATGAATACCTCTTGGTTCTTTGGGGGGAGGGGGGCTTTTTTTGGGAATTGATGCAACAAGCAAGTGTCTTCGGAAATTTTCTGGAGTTTTTATTGTATATGTATATTCATGAATTCTTTTTAGGGGAAGGTTTAGATACCCCTTGCCTAGCATGGATCTATTTAAGTGTGATCAGGATCATTTTCTGTCTTTCCGGATATTGTCCGATCATTTTCTGAGATTGCTGGTAAAAATTTGTCTAGGAACGAAAGGATCTTTCGTTCTTATCATGTATATACACTCCATTCAATAAACCTTTATTTTCGTTTTTACGTACCCACGAATCGCAATGATGATCTATCTAGCTTCTGCCAGAGCTGGATAGGAAAATTGAAATGAATGGATGGGTCTCTGAAAAGTCTCGATGTCGGGGGAAAAAGTGTTTCTTAGGTCATTGTGTGTGAACATCGATTCTATGTTGACCTCATATTCCTGGAACCGCTCCAAATAGAGAACTCAATTCTGCACTTTACCTACTGTCATTTCGAAACATCCGCTCATATCACTATGTTTCTATATTCATTCCTCGAATATATAGAGGAATTATTGGCCCATGCCATACTTCTTTCAGCCCTGGACCAATGTTCTCATCAGGTTCATCGATGAATCAAGTAGTGTAAGCTGATAGAGCAGTGTTCATTAGACTTCGGGAAGTCCGATGGTCAAAGATGGGGTCAAGTGTTGGAAGGCAAAATACAACCACTCCAATATCTGTCTCGATCTATGACCAAGTCATCGCATTAGTTTCAACCCACTTTTTCGTAGTCGGCTTAAAATCCTATACTCATAGATGGTTCTTTTTTCTTACGTGCCTCTAACATATCTTGAGCCAGTTGTGGTCACTGTGAAGCTTAATTTTGTGATAATCTAACAACAGTCAAGCTGTCTTTTTCTTGCACGGTAAAGATACGATGGGCATTTCCCACTGCTGTAGATCTCGAGAACGTCGCCTGCACCATGCTTCTTCACATGAATATCAAACTCACAATAAACACAGCAAAAAGTGAGCAGCATGCCGATTTTCCGACTCACCGCCGAGTTCAGCGTTCAGATTACAATAAAATTGATTGCGATCAATTTAATTGCGTCAGCTGACGCTGTTTAACTAAACGCGACGTATTTGTAATTCCCATAATCCACTTGCATGACAGGTCTTTCGTAAAGCATTCCGAACGCATCCAAATTCTAGCAGTGTCGCTAAGAAAAGGAGCTTGTGTTTGTTACTATCGACATGCCTATGAGAATGTATACTGTACAGAATTTGTCAGCAAGTGAAGAACGGATGGTGCATTGATATGGCACTTGATACGAGGGCACCAAAAGTTGTGGTAATGAGAGGCTTGGTGGTGTAGGCCGGCTATATCGCAGACCAGCTTGGTTGAAAGTGAAGTAAATTAACATTCTCTTAGCCTTTCAAATATCAGTTTTTGGCCAAGTAGAAAGCGCTGCTCTGGCCTTGGGACTGAGCTGAATATCAATACCCGGGAGCTTCCTTTCAACGAATACTCAATATACAAGATCATGGCAGTTTGGAAGAGCTGTTTATTACTGCCAGAGCTCATACAAGTGTCCCAGATTTCACAACAAGAGTCAGGATGGGCATCGATCTGAGTCCAGTGTCTCTGACTTAGCGTTAAAAATACATCCAGGTATCTAATCACTTTGATAAATTTGCTTCTGTATATGTATATGAAATTTTAAGGTCAATTCTAGACTAGAGTAGTGCCATGTATGAAGACGGCAACAACTATGTAAGCATCCACTTAAGATGAAGACATCATACGACACGCTATTGAGCAATCTATTATCAAATTGAGTTTCATAAACTCAACTACCATGAACATAGGAGAAAATTCTAGAGCTTCTGTAAATAAGACAGTCATGGTTCATCCGTTAATTCCGAATATCCCACTTATATCACTGCAATTATACAATTTCTTTCACGGGTCATTCAGATCTAGACAACTGTAGAAAGATGGGCTAAAGCCTGGTGACATTCATGCAGAAGCGGTTCGTAAATGCTTCTATTTCCATGTAGTGGAGTGCAGAGTCAACGTTCTATATTGCACGCTTACATAGTGGATATTTTGCCGTCAGCAGCGATGACATACAACCAACTGTTGGCTGACTGTGGGTCACATCACACTATTTAAACCTGTCTGGAATGCGATCATGTAATCGCAAGGGGGCACTATGTTAGTAGCGAGGCACTAGCGCTTTCTCATATAAGTATATATCCCATAGTTAATAATTATCGAGAATGATTACAACCATAATAGACTAAATTTCTTTACACTTATCAACCAGGTTGATACCAACAAAATCTATTGTACTCCTCACTTCCGTGTCATCAAGTCTACATAGAAGAATAGTCAGGGCGTTCAAGATATCTCTCGATCATTCATCATGGCATCAGCAAGTGATACGTTGAGTTACTCAGAGCCTGGATACACAAGATCAGTCGACAGAGCCAAGTTTCCATTCTATCTACCGAATATTGATGCAAAGCTCATTCCTGAGGTACGAAACAATGCTCTTGGATGTCCAGAGATGGGCGGTGATGGTCTTTCAATGAGCTGACATTCTCCACAACGCAGACAAAACAACTGTTAGAAAATTATAGTCATATTCCACTAGAGGAACAATCCAAGCATGTTCATGAGATCGTAAGGCGTTCTTTCCTCATCTGCTCTTTCTCAAATTCTAATCTATCTTGTAGCGTGACCAAGCTTGGGATATTCGCGCGTACCCTTGCACTGGAGTCGGTGCATGGCTTGTACCTCAACTTTGCCGAAACCCTGTGTATTCTGAAATCCTGAAGCGGGTTCAAGCCGGTGAGACATTAATGGATGTTGGATGTTTTCTTGGACATGATCTTCGACGATTAGTCTACGATGGCGCACCCTCGGATAAAATTTATGCTATCGATATCGTGAGCCATTGGGATGTGGGATACAACTTATTCCGCGACCGTGATCGATTCTCTGCGCAGTTTATCGAAGCGGATATCGTGTCCGAGTCGGAAGCATTGGCGTCATTGAGAGGCCAAGTAGATGTTATTGCAATAACGCAGGTGATTCATCAGTGGGATTGGGGAGGACAAATTGAAGCAGCCAAACAGCTGATTAGATTTACCAAAGGGCCTGGCTCGATGATTGTAGGAAATCAGATTGGAAACCCCAAAGCACAAGAAGTGACTTTGAAGTCGCTCGTCGTTCCTATGTGGAGACACAACCCGGAATCTTTTGCCAAATTGTGGGATCAGGTTGGACAGGAGACGGGGACGAAGTGGGAAGCTCAGGCGTGGATGAGGTCCTTTGAGGAGATGGCTTTTGGTGCTAAAGACGGTGCTTGGATGGAGGAAGGAGTGGCGATTATAGAGTTTGCTGTGAAGAGAATCGAGTAGAAATAATGCTCTAAAACTTGGCATTTAGTAGGTTAGAAAAAAACAATGTCATCTCGAAAGATTAACAGGCACTTGAGAAACTGAGTTCGTAGTTGCCTTTCAATACCACTCCGTTGTTCCATAAGTGTAGAATAAAACAGTAATACAATGAATCGACAGGTGATAAGTAAATTAATTGTATTCGGGGTGTTGTTACTTTTCACCTTGATGACTGCAATCTTTTCACGTGTTTTAAGGGAATCATCAAACTAATAATGTCTCGTCTTTATTATCTCAAGAGTAGTCATCGGTGAGAAGGATCCTTAAATTATAAGTATGTAATAATAATAATAATAATAATAATAATAATAATAATAATAATAATAATAATAATAATAATAATAATAATAATAATAATAATAATCGTATTGACTTACATATAATGAAATCTCCCGAAAGACATTGAAATATACTAAACTAAGAAATTATAATATTATATTATTTATTAAAGAATTCAAAAACTATAAAGAGAAAGAGAAAAAGAAATTCTTTAATAAATAATTCTAGATTCCTAATTCTATAATGTTGTAATACTATTATTCATTCTAAAAAGTATTTCGAATTTATTGTATATAGCTTTATAATTGTTTTCTATATATAATTATAACTATTATTTATATCATCCTTCTATTTTGTTTAAAATGAATATATAATAGTTTGAATAATGAAAGATTTCAAAAAGTTCAAATCTTTCTTAAACAGATTTTCAATCTCTATTTTAATATCTCTATAAATTTTAAATTCTAAAAATTCTAAAAATCTTTTTTTATATTCAAAAGATTCTTTTCCATTCTTTTTCTAATATTCCTTTCCTTTTATAATATATTGTTTATCTCTTGAATAATGAAGTTAATTTTAAATTATATAAGAATATCAAAGAAATTAGTAAGAAAACAATCGAGTCTTTGAAAGATAATAATTCGAAGAAAAATAATTACTACAATCTATAGATTAGTTACTATGAATATTAATAATTCAGTCTGAGCTTTATAAATTCTAATAAAAGAACTATAGATTCGTAAAGAGTACTATATATAGATATTGAATCTTTACTCTTTATTATATTAAGAGTAGTTATCAAGAAGAAAGATTTTTAAATTAAAACTTCTACAATTTCTTCTTTTCTTATTAATTATTATAATCATTTAGAATTTAAAGAATGAATATTAGTTTTTTATTATTGATATCGACTATTCTTAAATAAGTTTAATTTCTTAAAAAGAAACAAGTAATAAGATTTATAGTGTAAGTTTTTAATGAAAGTTCTAGAACATACTTATCTTATCGCACGCTTATAATAAATGTAACAAAATCCCTACAAAAACTAACTTTTCTAATATAAATTTAATTACTGAATATTTTATTCAACTGTTCTTATAAATTTCTTTTACATAAACAACATCATTATTTATATAGTTTTTAATATAAAAAATAATCTGAATTGTTTTAAACAATTCTTGTTGAATGATTATATAGTATTGAATTTTAATTTTCATTTTTTACAATTCGACTCAAAAGAATCGAAATAAAATTAATTTACTCATCATTTTTATAAAATTTTATAAATAAAGTGATTTTACAATAAGAAGATTTTTTTTTATTTTAGATTATAATAAAACAGGAATAATAAAAAGCATAAAAAAAAAGTCATTTTGGGAGAAAAAAATATTATATGTATAATAAGCAAGGATCAGAACTTATATATCAAAATTTATAGAAGAAAAAATATTTGATTTTGAAGAGATTTCGAGTTGTTTTGATATTATAGAAACTTTTCTGATTATAATTTTAATAATTTCAAGATTTTTAACATTTTCTTTTGAATATTCAAGGATTTCTTAATATTAATTTAATTATTTATTCTATTTTTAATATATTCCTTCTAATATAATGTAGTATATTAGTATATTGATAATATAACATATAATTAAATACTAAATAGACCTAAATGCTCTCTATTATTAAAATTGTCTAAAATTATAAAGAATTGTTAAATTATATAATATTTATTATAGCAAAATACTCTCATACCTCTCAAAAGCAATTCAATTACTTTTACACTCTAAAATGCAGCTTTTTTTAATCTCACATCTCTTTGATTGTATAATGAAAAATCCATAAATATATCAAAAAGGTTTAATTCAATGGTTATTATACTATGATTTTAAGCAGACATAAAAAAACTAAATTTTTTAAAACCCTTTATTTAAAACATAGTACTATCTGTATATGACTAGCTCTTTAAACAGAGTAAAATTTAACACCTAGGTAATTAGAACTTATTATTATAGATCCTATATTATTTTCGTATCCTTGTATAGACAATGTAATAAACTCTATAATAAATAGGAGAAAATATTATTTTTTAACAGGCTGACTGATACAATTAAATTATAAATCTAAAAATAAGTGTTATAGATTCTATAATAGAGTTTAATCTTAAGAGATTAGAATATGTTTATTTGAATCTAGATTCTATTATAAAATTTATCATAAAATCTAAGAGGTATGAAAGTAAAACTTTCACGGGATCAGCTGGAGATTGACCGCCTTTCTATTGGAATAGAAGCTATCATTCTATCAGAATCAATTTATTCTAAAAACCTTGTATATAGTTTCTATACAGCTTTTATATCATAGCTTTTCGAATTGTTTTTCATTAATAAACCTAATATCTAAATTCTATTACTAGGTAAAAAGTTTTATAATGCGATATAACTTCTATCTATATTATTATCTTTACAACACTTGTGTTATATTTGTTTATCTAGGTATTTATTTAAAAATATTTCCGAATTCAACATTACTATAAGAGAGGGTTTCTTACATTGGTATAACATTTTCGAATATTATTAATTTATTTTATAAACCAAAGGAAAGTACATATTGAATTCCTTAAACGGAAGAAATTCGAAATTAAAATTCAGAAACACATTTATAAATTATTATGAGAATAATTTTCTAATCGGAATAATTATCTATTTGATTGTTTTATTAAGTCTATATTTGTTAAGCTCGTTTCCGAATTTTTGGTTTTTATTACTTATTTATTCTATTATTATGATTTCTTATTTAAGTAAACAGGTTTTTGACTTAAGAATTCGATAATTCCTATCTGAATTCACAAAGGTTTGTTTGATAAACACATAAAAAAATAAATTCCAATTTTGATAGATTGTTTTTGTTTTAATTTATTTAATTTGTATTCTCAAATAACACTTGCAAAACCTCATAATTTATTAATTATAATCTACTCTTAGAGTAACATGATTTATCATTGAGTAAACCACTTTCACCTCAATTTACATTTTCAATTTCAACACATAATTTATTAATCATTGATAATATAATCTAATAATAAAAAAGAATATTTACATTTAATTACTAAAACTATAAAAATGACAAGTGATTAAACCTTCAAAAGATTTCATAATTATATAATATCCCTTATACAATCTTTATTTATAATAAAAATAATTTAATTTCATATACCAAAACTCAAACAAATCAATATAAACTTATAATTTTTTTTTTAAAAAAAATTACTATTCAATATATTTTTAGTATAGATTTAGAAAGCTTTTTATTTAAATATAAAAAGGTAAAAAGAATACAACAAATCATATTTTTGAATCAAAAAAATATAAAATATCAAACAAAAATAGAAATATATTTTAACCATATTTACAATTTTTAAAAAGCTTTTTATAGAGATTTTAAATTTACTAGGAAGTAATTTTAGTTAATTATCAGTATATAAACAAAATGTAATGTTTTGGACAATAATTTCTATAATTTCAATGAAATAGATTCTATAATAGAAATTATAAATATAATGATAATTGTTATTAATGTAAAAATAAAAAAAAAAGAAGATTAATACAATTAAATAATCGAGTACGAATAATAATAATAATATATGAAAATAAAATGAATAAAATTATTCTTTCATTTTTAATTAATATGTTAAAATTAATATTTCTATAAAATAGATTATTAAATCTGTATTTAATAAATATGTTAAGAGTTAAGAAAAATAAGTATCGAAAAAGAATATCAAGATTTTAACTATTTTATATTAATTATTTTAGTAGTCTAAAACACCTAAGTATTTATACAATAGTCATACTGATAAGTTTATTAAAATATATATTAATTATATTTCAAAGATTGAATTTCTTATAGTTTTTAAAATTATGTATAAGGCATTAATCATTTTTAAAAATTCAAAATCGAAGTCTCAAAAAACAAATTTAGTATTATTTAATTTTAAAATTATATTTTCAAATTCAAATACTTAAGTTTATATATTCATTTTCTTCTTTTCCAATCTAAATTAATAAATCCATTATAATCTAATTAAAATTCTCTTTTGATTTGCATTGATTAAATTTTGAATAATCTATTATCGATGAAATTCTCTTATATTTACCTAGGTATATCCGAGATTATATTAACTCCAATTAAAAATATAGAAAGATTAATTTCTAAAACAAGACTTTTGATTACAAAGTTTTACATATGTTAAATACAAATAAAAATATTAAACAAAGATCAACATACAAAAAAGACCTAATTATATTAAAAAAGAATGCCTACCAAATACAAAACTTTCGATACATCAATTTAACAAAGATTCGATATTTAAATTCAATATAATAAATATCAAAAAGAAAAGAATTTTAATAAAAAAGCATTTTTAGTTGATATTGCAATAAACATAGAAAGATAGAATATAATATAAAATCTGTCAAAATATTATAATAGATTTTAGATTATTAGATTACTAGATTCTTAATAGTTTTGATCAATTGATTTGATTATTATTGAATAATATAGACTTGAAAGTAAAAATTGAAACAAAAGTGATATATTCGGTGATATAGTGTACTCAGTGTTAAACCGTGTTACCTATAAAAACTTATCTAATCATTGTTTCTAACAATAATAAAAGATTTATATTTAAATTAAAGTAGAATTAATCTAATCATATTAAGATTTTTATAAGAATTGTTGTATCGAATATATTAATAATTAAGATTAAAAAGCTATTATAACGCAATACTTATAACCTATTAAAGATGAATAGTAAGTCATATTATCAAAAATATATATTAAGTATACGATTATGCTATATGTGATAAAGTAATCACGAAAAGGTTTTATGGTAGTGGGCACGGCATATATACATATAATTTCCAATAAAATGAATCGATAACAAATGAATCGTCAATAAAGTAGTAATGATTGAACAAAAATCAAATAATTGAAATCTCTTATTGTATATAAAATTGAGTGAAAAATGAATAAAATTTTGAATTTTGATATCAAATGAACTTAAGAGTTATGTATCTTTCTTTATGTCTTTTAGATATATTAGGAAAAAAATAGCATTACCTAGGTATGTATGTATATATTTATTACCTAGATATTATATCTAACATGGTTTATCAGTATACATAGGTATCATACCAGTTGGTGCTCCAATTCTTTTTATATACAAGATTGGTTTATATATAATCACACACTTCATTTATTTTTTTATTTTAAGAAGAACTTTATACAAAATATTTAATAACACAAATAACAAAAAGTCTATTCAGTTCTCAAAAACTCTAGTTATCATAAGAATTTTTGTTAGAATAAGTGTTTTGTAACGAAATTCAAATAACTTAGACCTTTTTAAATAACGAAATAGAAACGCTTATATAAATTTAGATTTCCAATTACTTGATTACTGTTTATTGATAACAGTTCTTTTATTTTAAAAAAAAACATTGCTTAATTAACAAAATATGAAAACTAGAAAACCATTAATTTTGGTGTGATTTTGAAGTGGTATATCAGCCAATATGGAGGGCGAAGCCTCAACACCTGTATATGATGCTCTCTACAAATCTATAATTCTTTTATTAAAATCTATAGAATTAAAGTTGAATTATTGATATTGATATTTCTAATAATTTGTAAACCATATTGGTTCTTTTTTTCGAATTGTCATTTTTTAAAGATCTAATTGTTTTCCTATTAATTCCTTTGATATTATTAAATAATACAAAATAGATTTTGTTAATCAAAGAGTAAATAAGTATTACCTAGGTATATAACAAATAAATTGAAATATTAGAAAAAGAACAATTTTTTTTAATATATAAAGAAGGGGTTTAGAATCTTTAGAATCTATAATTTATAGAGATTCTAGAGTAGAGATTAAGATTTTTTAAAGGGAAATTTGAACTATTTGGAACTTTTTATTATTAGATTAATATCCATCTACTTTAAATAAAGTAAAAAGATTAAACAAATAATAGTCATAGTTATATATAGACAATAATTATAACACTATATATAATAAACTCAAAATGCTTTTTAGATTGAATAATAGAACTGCGATGTTATAGAATTAGGGACTCAGGATTATCTATTAAAGAATTCTTTTTCTCTCTTATAGTCTTTGAATCTTTTAATAAATGATATGTTATTATGATTTCTTAATTTAATATATTTCAATATTCTTTAAGCAACTTTTCCAAATATAAATCAATATTACTGCTATCAGCTGATATGGTGTATGTACTAATAAATCACATTGATTTATTTAATTTGATATACTAAAGTAAGAATATAATTTACAGACAAAAGATTTCATAAAAATATACATTTTACTTATATTTTAATGATTAAACTCTTTAAAGTTATGAAAACCATGTATTAATACCTACTTAATTATAAATCATAACGAAAAATTTGAGTTCAAAAAAGTAGAATCAATTCTGTTTTTGTCTGAAACTATATTTTCAAAATCAAACATTAACTTACCTAGCTAGGTAATATTTGAATTCATACGTTTATTTTCTTTCCTTTTTTCAGCTTAGATTTTCAAAGTTCTCAATTTGTTTACATTTCTATGAAAACTATTGTGCAACTAAAGATTCTTAATCCAAACTTGACCACTTTATAATTAATTGGACTTTTCTATAATCTATTCGAAATTATGTTGGTTTTAATAAAAAGTATACAAATATTAACACATGCAAATAAACTTTCAAATTTGAAAAAACTATTGATCTTAAAAATCAAGCAGATATCAAAAAACATTAGGTAATATAGTTCTTCTGAATACAATGAAAAGATTTGTATATTGATAGAAAATTTTGAGTCTATTATTTTAATAAATTTCATACGATGGTTGTTTTCTATAAAGTTTACTACATCAAGTTTAACTATGTGTTTTGTTGAAATAATAGAGTAGATTATAAATTTTAAACATTTAACAAGTCCGTTCAATCAACTGAGATGCTTCCAAGTAATGGACAATCAAGGTGATAGTAATGAATGTACTAGTAAATAGTAATATTATTATTCATACACTAACAAAACTATTGAATGATATTCATGAATGATTTTGAAGACTATAAAATTCTCGTAGATAATCGTTTTAATCGTCTTAATTATTATTCTATTTCAAATACTTCATAAATCTCTGTTTTCTTGAAACAATTATTAATTAAGTATTCTATGAAATCGTACGTATATTTTAATGACATTGTCATATTTGAAGAATCAGGAAATGAATCAAAAGAGATATATATGATCACATGAGATTTTGTCTCCAACTATTATATAATTAATACAAACTTTTATAGACCCCTAAGATCACTGCAGATACAAATCATTCAATACTGTATATATCTTTATTAAGGAAATACTGGATTTCATTGAAAAAATAAATCAAAATCTAATATTCTGACAATACCATTATTATAGTTTTCTGGTAGATATTAAGGATAATTATTATAAAAAGAACAGGAAAATAACGCAATATTGGAATATATTAATAATTATATAGGTATGTTTAAAAGAATATTTTGTGATTGTACCAGATGTATCTCAATGATAATAATTCAAGTAAGATTATAAATGGTAACTGTAATACAAATCTATTTGATTATAACTACTTGTCAGCTAATCATTCTTATAGTCAACAATTTCAAGTAACCTTGAAATCGATAGCACTAATTCCGATATCTAGGTATCTTATACAGCAACCCTAATACATTCGATCTTTATAGTAATCAATAGTGATTCAGTTACTTATAATAGAATAGTAAATTTCATGTAATATTATAATATTTGATTGTTCTTTCGAGTTAAATTAAAACTTCACAAGTAAAATATTAATTTGTAATTATAAGAACAATATTCAATTTTCTTAAATTTTAATAATATTTTGTGACTTAAGAAATATTGCCGAAAAATCATCGTATTTAAATAATATTTAATATATCTAAATATTTTTAAAATACGTTTTATTTAGTTTAAAAGTATTCTTAGTATTGTCAAAAGCTGATTTCGCAATTGTTTCTGTATTTAATTGGTTTTGAAAGAGCTACTTGGAGATCATATCAAACTATTTTTAATGATTGTCTTTACACATTTAAATCTAGAATATGGTGTATTATTGATAATACATTTATTCGAAAAAATAGAATTTGTTAGAGTTGCAGTATATTGGTGTTAACACTATCAACTATTTTGAGGGAATTAAGATAATTTTTCTAACAGTCGATAAGTAAAAGAGCACGAAATATTAAAATTTCAAGTTGTATAAAATGTTTCAGTAATGAGAGATTAGCAAGGCTGTATTTCACATACTGCTGACTCTTTAATTTTAATAGTCAAATTTTAGGTAACTTGGAATATGGATGTGTGTATCTTGATTCTTTGTCTTATTCCAAATACAACTCTGCTATTAACTTTGGTATTCTAATTGATTTTTAAGATCTATACTCTTTCAGAATATTTTCAAGAAATTATCCAATGGATGTGTTATCATCGTTACAGTTAAAGTGTTTGTATATATAAAAACTTCTAAATAAGGAACTAAATCATTGATTCTACCTATCTAAGAATAAAATAAATTAGAGCTCTTGTTCAACATAATAAATCTTTAGTTTATCTAGGTATATTTCTCTAACATGGTTTATCAGCATGTGGGCTATGTCATTATATAGGCTACCCCGTTTTGCATACAAAATTTGTTTGTATATAACTATACACTTCCTTTATTCGATGATATAATTTTATAAAGTTTTAAGAATTTGAAAAATGATTATATAGGTATCTTAGAAATTTAATTATTTATTAGAAATTCAAATTATCACAATAGTTATTGTGAAAATAATGTTTTTGTACCAAAAATCGTAACAATTTCTATTTTTCTTTATATAGAATATAATATAAATAATTGTGTAAATATTAGATTTTTAAAAAACTGATTTTCAATTATTATTTGATATTTTTTTTTATTTTTTTTTATTTTCTTGAAAATAATGATTGGTTCTTGAAATAAAAAGCATTAAAAAAGGCCAAAATTTGGTGTGTTTTCAAGTAGTGCGCATGCTGATAAACCATGGTGTACTTTTTTCATTATTCAACATACCTAGGTACTTTTAATTCGTTTTCATTAAAATTCATGTATACTTCGAAAGTGTCTAAAAATTCGGGCTTGAAAATACATAATCTTTTTATAATATTGGTACCTAGTATGTTAATTAGGCCATTCGAATTACAAGTTTTATTATTGTTATACAACAATTAGAAAATTTGTTAAGATACATATTCGTTTTAAAATCTATAAATTTTAAATAAATCTATTAATGCCAATTTTTCTATTCATTCTAATCACATCGATTATTTATTTTCACAAAGTATTATATTTAAATTTTGAACATTCGAACGAAAATCTAAATATAATCATAATATGAGATATAAATATCATTTTTTAAATCAAAAATGTATTTTAGATTATATTTTTGAATGACAGCTTATTAAAAATTCGTTGATTATTTACTTTATGAAAAGTCTGTATTCATTTTATGATTTTATCAATAATAAAATACATCAAAACCATATGTTATTCAAATTTTTACATTCAAAAGTCAGATTCTGACTCTATTACTTACCTAGGTACCTAGGTATATTCATTAGGTGTACATCGATGTATATATTTCATTAAGGCTTTCTAAATATGTATAATATCTCATTATTTGAATTATTCTATTCACTTCAATATTGTTTTTTACTTAATAGCTAATTATTATATCAGGTCGATATAATATCTCGAATTTGAAATATTATCGGTTTCCGATTTTAATTCTATTGAAATAACTTTTTTAACCTACCTAGGTATGTACTTTCTTTGAAATCAACAATTCAAATGAATTATTAACACTATAATCGTATTACATGATAATAGATATAAAATTCAAGAAGCTAAAGCTATGTGTATTTAGCTAGTTATTTAGTAAGGTCTACTAAATCTCATATGTAATTAAAAAAGGACGATATAAATAGGTACATATTTTAGCATCATCAAGTTCTCATATCAATCCTCATAATCCTCATAATCATTTAAAGCTACCTACCAGATATATATCTGGAATAGATCTTTAACTAGGTAGTTACTATAGATATTATGATTTTTCTGGGGAATTTAAGAATCGTCTACGTAGAATGGTTCTAATGTGGAGTCTATGAAAGAGGACTTGTAATTGTTTCAATTAGTCTTGAAATTGGCATTGGTTTTGTATATATTATTACTTTTTTGCATCTGTTGATAATTATATTTCATGTTTTAAGTATATCTAACATGTTCACTGTTAACCTCAAGATTTTTAAATTAAAATAATCAATTTCATAATATTTCTCCCAAGATTTTTTTATATAAGATAAGTATGCATAAACATGTAATTATCATCAATAATTTAATAAATTTGTTAATAAAATAACTTTGAGATGAAGGTAATACCCGTGTATTCAAAACAATTGAAGTGAACTCTTTAGTAAAAATCTATTAAAAGATACATATCTAGGTACCAAATGTAGTGATATTTAACTTTTTTGAAAGTGATTACTCAGTCATTGGAATAATAACACAGTATTTATAAAATTTTATTAAGCATAATGTTAAGAGAGTCAAATAATACATTAGTAGTATACCTAGGTATAAATTTGAAACAAATGTTAGGGTTAACTGTTTTCTGTCATATTAAAAGGTGAAAAGAAAAAATCAAGTATAGTTTTTCGTCACAATTACGTTCTTTTTAGAACTACCTAATAAATCGAATATTGATAAATAACTTACGTTAGAATTCAATTTAATTAAGTAGATTATGATAGGCATATATTGAATTGTGATTTTATATAATCTTATAAAAAGGAAAATCATACAAATAATTAAACGTCCATTTAAGTAATTCTATATTTTCATTTTCTATAGCATAGTTAAGATAAATTTATAGACATTGAAATTAGATATTTCTGAAGACTAGGTATAATTAAGTCAAGACTTCATATATACACATAAAAAACCTATTATAGATATCTCTAATCAATATAATTAGATAGTAAAAGATGAAAAATGTATATTCTTAATGATACTAGATACCAACATAGAAGTTGATATTTTTGAATAAAGAATTAATCAAAGAATTAACAAATATATTTACTGATTTTACAATGATTTGTGGTTATATCCAAGAAAGCTTCTGCAATAAGCGATTAATCTTTTATTTACGTAATCCTGAAGATCAAATTACATAAGATATTGAAATTACCAAGAATTAATAATTCTATTTTAATACCTATATTATTATTACTTACCTAGGTATTTAAACTGCGTATAATTCATTGCCAAAATTAGAATTAAAATTATATTATGCTATATTTCTTTAAGACATTTTGAAAGAACTATTATAAACCAAAAGAGAAAATAGATTGCTTATAAGATTAAAGATGAATGTAAAATCTGATAAAAGTAACCTTACCTGGAATAATGGAGTTTAACACTGAGTGGGCTACTTTCATCTCAGTTTACATTTTCGAATATAGATTATTCAATAACTATTGAATCAATTAATTGAAATTATTAAAAATCTAATGATCTAAAATCTATTATATTATTTTAATAAGTTTTTGTATTATAATTTATCTTCCTATATTTATTATAATATCGATTCGAAAATGCTTTTCTATTAGAATACCCCTTTTTTAATATTTATTATATTGAATTTAAATGTCAATTTTTTATAAAAGTAGTATATCAAGAATCTCTTATTTAATAAGTATCCCTTTTTAATATAATTTCATTTTTTTATATATTTGCATTTGTTCAATCATTCATTTATTTTTTGAAATGTATAAATTTCTAAATTCAGAAGAATATTTCTATAAATTAATTTCTCCACGTTTTTAATTAAAACTAATGTACTTTTAAATATAAATACTAATGGATTTGATTGATAATAAGTTATTTAAGATGTTATTAATATTGATTGAAAAAGAGTTTTAATTGAACTGTAAATGGTTTAAAAGATTCATTAATCTAAATCGAAAAAGAGAAGAATAGATATATAAATTTCAGTATTGAATTTCTAAAATATAACTCTAGGATTAAGTAGAATTAAATTTGTTTTATGAAACTCTGATTTTATATTTTGAAAATATGATTGATTTTTTACATACAGTTTCAAAAGCTATAAAGAATTTAATTTTTAAAACATAATGAATGTAGGTATGTTTTGATAAATTCATTAATTTAATCATTACATAAATGTTTTAGATCAGGTATCGAATCAATGAACATTAAATAATTAAATAAAATAATTTGAATATAATAATAAACATAAATGTGTAATATTATTCTTTTTGTGAGTTACTTTTATATTTATTAAATACTAATATTCAATGTTCAATATTTACACTTTTTTGATTCATAATATATTTATTGAAATATTTCAACTACGTTAGATGTGTTTTATTATTTAACTACTCATTAAACATAAATTGAATAATACATTTTATAGAAAAGTCGATTTCGATATATTAATTAAAAAAGTGGTTTTGTTCTTAAATTATTAAAAATAAGAAAATAAGTTTACTTGTGCTTCTTATTTTCATATATTATTATCATAATTCATTTTCGATTATTTGACTATATCATTTCACTTTTATAGTTTCATTTAATACTAATTACTATTATTTCAAAATATATTATATCTATTGTAAGACTCATTTTATTAAACTTATAGAAATCACTACTCAAAATACTATATTTCACTTGTATATTTACAATCAATCGAAATTATTTTTTAATAAACTTAAGATCTTAATAAAATGCTTTTTAAAGTTATGAGTACAACTAAAACACATTTTTAATTCAATTCGATAATTTATAAATCAATATATCTATAGCTTTTTGATTTGTTTTGTATTTTTTAATTCAAAGCATAATTTATTACATCTTTTATACTCAGGTATTCTTAAATTCAAATAGAAAAGCTTTCAAATATACCTAGGTAGACCAAGAATATATTAAATAATTGCTTTCTTTTTTAATTCTATAGTTTTATAACAACGTATTTGAATCTTTATATATTAAGTTAGATTATTCATTTTGTAGTTGATTGTTATCTAGGTATAAATATATTATATGATTGAATAACTTTTCGAATACTTAGTTTTTTATCTTTTTGAAAAACTTTAATAGTTAAATGTGAACATACTTTTTATTTATAGATTTTATAACAAATGATTGATGAAACGCATATTGAATATGAAAAGTGTGAATTAAGATGAAAGTGGTTCACTCGGTGATATAGCCCACTTTGGTGTTAAACTACGTTATAGCATATTGATTCCAAGATAATAACTAGTATTTTCAATCCAGAAAGGTTTAAAATATGATAGAAAATATTCGGTAATATTATAAAATGTTACAAGTCAACTACCCCACTTCCTAGTCACTGCTTTTTTAGGTCACCTTAAAAAATCTTATTGCTCTAAGAAACCTATCACCTTACATCTTAATTAGTATTATAATAAAAACTTTAATTGACAGTCAGTACTCAAAACAATATCAATTCATCTTTACATACAACAATAAATAGAGCTTCGATTCCAAAAGCTGCTTCGTGTTTTAGGATCCAAAAAATCATTCTTCAAAATCATATAAAAGAGTGTTTATCTTACAAAAAGAACATTCAATATTTATAGAAGATAACCCAATTCAAAAGACACAGTTAATGGATTAAATATCATTATAAATGATTTTAAATATTAATTTCATGTATCGTCAAATTTATAAAATTGGGGAACCTATTTTTCGATATTACAGGAAATGATTTGATATTTGGAAAGCTTAGAGTACCTGCGCATATAACTTCTTTCTAAGGAATTTAGACACTAAGATTAAAATGTTCGTGAAATTAGATTTGCCAACAATTAAGTATATCAAATCTGAAGATTAGTGTCATATAGATGAAGCAGGCATAAAGAAAGGTTAGGATTTAAATGCCCTAACATTGGGGAGCTCAGAATTTCGTTTTATTTAGAAAAAGCAATCTAGTTTTAGAGTTTGGATGTCACTTACAGAACGCATATCAGCAATTGCATAAGCATTTGATTCCTCTATCATTTTTAAGGGGAAAAGGATACAACAATAATGGTTTCCAGTTGATTTAATTTTGTATAAGTGGTGGCACTTTATAGCTATAGATAACGAGCAGACTATAAGTACTACTAGCTTAAAATAACTCAAAAATATCTCCATGCCTCAAACAGTCTTCTTTGATTTAAGGAGGCAGGACTTTTTATAGTAAATAGATATCGAAGTAATAAAACCATTCATTTAATGCTTGTATGTTTCAAGTATAACGTTGATAATTTATTTCTAATCTCTTGGTTATCTGTTTTATTATCTCTCAAATCAGTATATAGGTATTATCTAAATGAGTTGATTTCTTTATTCGAATCTGAATTTATTAGCAAATCTAACTTCCTTATATCATATCAAAAAGCAACAATAGATAATATTATAATCTATAATATAATACCTGAATAGAAAACATTAGATTTATGATTTCAAAATATTATTATGTCTAGATTGTCGTTTGAAAATAATAGCAAAGATATTTCAATCAAAAACTTACTTTCTGATTATGATTTCAAGTACCTGGAAAATTATAAGATGGAGAGATAATATTTATGGATTTTAAAATCTTTCAAAAAGTTGGTGATGTAGGATTATACACTCATATAATGATTAGGAATAATAAAATCAATATTTCAATTTGGTATCAATTATTTAAAAAGATTCCCTATCAAAGAATTTGATGTTAAGGATTTTCAAATCATATGATTAAAATATCAAATTGGGTAAGTCGTTCTTAAGAAAAGATGAAAATTGAAAACTAATTCAAATTCGACGTTTTCGGTGATCAAAAAAATCGGAAAAATGCAAATTAAAATAGATAATTGTGGAACTAATATAACATGGTTTCTCAGTGTATGCATTGTATCATTGTGTACAAAATTCTTGTTTCAATTCACATTTTTTAACAATAGAAAATATAACTGAATAATCAAAAAGTTGGAATATTCCTAATTATTGAAGGTACCCAGATAGGTATCAAGAAAGGGAAAAGGCTTTTAATTCGAAAGCTGTTAAAATATATAACACTAAATGTATATTCTCTACATGAAAAATGAATAGATTGGTTATTTTCTATATATATAAAAGATTATATTCCTACATTGAAAAATGAACAAACATCTAAACCATTTTAAATATATTGATTTTAAAAGTATTGTAAAGAGTTCAAAGAACATTCTAATTATATATATAATTTTCAAACGAATAATTTCAATTAATTACAAATAGATAAATAAAATGTATTACTTTGAAAAGAAATTATTTTTATGATAATAATTAATGCTTGTACTACAAAAATACAATAAAGGTACATAAATATAATTGAATAATCACAAACAAATTATAATAATTATATAAAGAAATAAAGAGAATAAACTTTCATTTTATTATGAATAGTTTATGAAAAGTCTTATTTCTTTAATTAATATATCAGAATTGAATTCTCGATAGAATAGATTACTAAATATAAATTTGATGAACAAATTAACAACAAACCAGATTTAGAATAATCAAAATGTTTCGACAAATGTATTGAACATCAAAAATGAATGAAGATTAAATATTTATATTAAATAAATAATTGTGAAAGTTATAAATTATTAGTCTTTCAAATACATTATTAAAGAATATATGATATAAACTTGTTATTATGTTTGTGAATTTCGGTCCAGATTCAATATTAGTAGTAGTTTTAATAACATTCTATAATATTCTATCGACATTTATCAAACCATCTACTCAGATAACGCTAGATTCTTCTCATAACTATAAGAACATAGTAAGCTATAAATTATTCTAATATTACCTAAGTATAAAAAAGAAAAAGGAAAAGATAATGAAGAGAAACTAATTAAAATTCTTTATATTACTCACGTACCTATCCTTTAAAATGAAGTAATGTCATCTTCTAAAGAATTTACCTAATAAGATTTTTTTAAATTGAACGTCAGTATGTAGAGCTTAATATTATAGATAGAGTACTGATACATTGTATATCATAATCTCATTTATCTTACTTAAATTAATGTATGTTTACTTTTATAGTATTTAGATAGGTATTAGTGTCAATAAACTGATCCTGATTAATTCTTTATTAAAAGGTTTATAGTTATGATTCTAGATTTTGATTTTTCAATTGAGTTTCACTTTTATAATATAGATTCTGGTCATCATTAATAAGTTGGGACTTAGAATTTATTATAAGATAAATCAAGACTCCGATTTGGTGATGGGGGGATAGTCGATTCCGCTTTTGATAATTTTGACAGTATTTTGTTATATAACATAATACAACATGCTCATCAGTAAACTTATTATCAAACAACAACCCACGTGAGAAATTATATAAATTAAACTACCAAAATTCTGTAACATGAATTATAAAAATCATTATTCTGATTATTGAAACTGTTTCAGATAAATCAAAGATTTATTATTCATAGATTTTTAAAAGAAAATTCAACACCTAGGTAGATGAATAACAAATTCCTCTTTACATTCCAATATATCAAAAATAATAATAAAATTTGATATCGAAAATGCAAATAATACTCTAATGAATATTAGAGGTTTATTATAGAGAAGATTTTATCAGATCATAAATAACATTAAACGACTAAGGATATTTGAAAAGTTACACAAATCCTACATAGGTAAGTACTATATTATATTGGGGATTGAATAAAGATTGTTAATCATCTATGAGACTATTGTAGGTAATCTTTTTTATTGATATAATAAATATTTATGATTTGTTAGTTTTCTCTAATAATGCTTTTTTGAATTTGAATCATTACATCTGGAATTGATAATATTGATTTAATTTTACGAATTGGGTTTCAAATTAATTTTTATAATGTGAGAAAATGAAAAACGATCCCAATATAAATCTGAAAACATTTGTGAACATTTCTCTTCATTATCATTTTTTTTCTTTCAGGAAAGATCCAAAAAATATTGTTTGGTTAATAAAGATAGGTATCATAAGTTGAATCATAGAATACTAAATGTTTATCAGTTTAATATACATGATGAAAAAAAAATCGATATTATCTAATACGATGTCAATCAAAAAGATTCTATTATAATGTTCACAAAGTAATGAATCATTATTTATTAAAGTTAAATTATAAGTATAACAAACATATATTCAAAACTCTGTACATAGGTGATTTTTTTTAAAAAAAAATTCTTTCAAAAAAAAAACTTTATGTGAATCAGTCATCTGATCATTTTGAAATTAATTACACAATTTTCATTATTATAATATCCAAGTAATGAATGTTATCTTAGATCTAATTATATGAAGTACAAGCAAAAACAAAATGATTTTAAGTAAATGAATAATAGATTATCTACCTAGGTACCTAGATAGGTAACTTTGTAATCTTGAAAAGAAATCACAAAGCTTTCCTATCAATAAGATAAACCCTAAATTATTTTGATTTATTTTGATTTTAATATAGATAGTAGTATATATATATACTATGAGAAGGCCGCACTATACAATGGTACTAAAACAATCACCAACTTAAACAATTTAACAACCAAACAATTCTATATCTCATTCCATTACCTACACTGTATGAGTTTTGACTCAGAATCTTATGATTCAAACTTGCATCTACACTTTTTATGTTTATTAACTATAGTTTAACACTATAATTCAAAACTAAAACCGTCAAATTATAATAGAATATTTGAAGTTTGATTTCAAAACTAAAATCAAAAATGAAAAATTAGGATTTGAAATAGAACATGTTAACTCAGAATACCTATCTCAATATAAATAGAAGTAATTAAATTTGATTCATAAAGCTTTAAAATTGACAGTATCTTCGAACTTATAAATAAAATCATATTTACAAATTGGAAGCTATTGAATAACAAATACCTCGGTATGTTTTGAAGCCGAAATTACAATATTTTATAAAATTGAGTATTTAGCTGTAATAAAATATACCTAATTAGTAATGAAGGAATACCATAAAAAAATTGAAATGTACTTCTAAAATATTTTTGTTTATATAAAAATAGGATATTCAATGGTGTATATTTTATCAACAAAAATTATAACACAAAATTTAGAAATTACTTAGGTACCTAGGTAGTTGATATTATAAATATTGACATGGTATCTTTGAATGACAAATGAATAAATAATTAGGCAAAGAAATCCTTATAGACATATTAATTTTCTCTAAAAGAGGATTTTAAAATTTGGGTTTAAAAATCAACTATTTTAAATTAAAGAATTTCTTTTATAGATCTAGAAGAATATTATAGATTTCGTGAATAACTATGCAAAATTTCTTCGAAGAAATGAAATTAAAAGAATCAATACGTAGGTAATAGATTCAAATCTTTCTATTATAAAAAAATCAGAAACGTTTTGTATTTTGTATCTTGTATTTAAATCTTCATCGAGATTGTTACAGTATATTGGCATTCTTATTACATAGAATTATTATTATTCATGTAATTCTTTTCCTATTTTATGGTTTTGAAATATAAGATAGAAAAAATCAAAGGTTTTTAGATTGAATTGTATAGGTCAAACTATAGTGATTAGTATTAAAGTTGAAAAATATATTAAGTTCATTTATTAATAGAATACTACCTAGGTAGTTATTGTAGTACAAGCAATTTCATTGATTTCAAAGATTATTTTAGTTGCTATTTCTTTTAAAAAGCAATTCCCGAAAAAGCTATGTTATAATTTATATTTTTTTATTGATATTATCAATGCTGTATATCCTCTACTTAAACATATTTCTTTTCTGATAATTATTAGAGAACATGGAGTAAAAATTGATATTTTTAAAACTGACATTTAACAATTTCCTTAACTTTTTTCTATAATCTCTAAATTTGAATTTCGATCGTTATATTTTATTTGTAAATGTTGTATTAATCTCATTTTAAAATCGAACCAAAAATTATTATAAAAGAATTCAAAATTAGTAAATAATATTTGTGAATAATAAGACAATAATCTTTTTAAAAAAATCAGAATAACATATTAATAAAAATGAACACATTGGGTATAGTTATGTTATATTCGAAATTAGGAAATAAATAACATACCCAGATATAATTTGGAATCTATTAACTTAGACTTCTATATTTTTGATGATAAGGCTATTAAATATGTAATAAGATTTTCAATATTTGTTTAGAATATAAGTAAGTATTAGTCTTAGGTATATTCAATAATTTCAAATATTCAGTATCCTATGTAATTAGAAAAAATATAAATATTAATAACAGTTATATTATCGATGTTTTTAATATTATTAATATATTGTATAACATATTTAATTCTAAATTTAATTCATGATCTCTTATTAATAACATTAGAAATATGTTTCATGACTTAAATGAAAATCAAAACTCTTCATTAATGATTATAAAAAAACAAAACTTAATATAAATTCATATTTATTTTCAAATTCAAATTCTCATACTATCAACTATCAAATTCTTTTATAATGATTTTATTTGATATCATGAGAAATTCAGATATATAAATATTAATCTCAAATATTTCTATAAACAAACAAAACCCTTTATATTATTCATTATATTAAATCCTGGAGACCTTTTAAGAAATCATTATTCTGATTAATGATTCTTTTAGTTATAATTATAAAAGGAATCAAGTATCTCTTATAATTAATAAGGGAGTTGGGTAGTCGAATTTATGAAATTTTACATTTTTATATTAGTACTTGTTTTTAATAAGGTTTTATATTATTTGATACATTAATTCATTTTCCGTTTCTTCTCCCTTTTTTTTCCTACCTAGACATCATATGTTTTTCCATAAATATATTTGCATTAATAATATTGAATAAAATGATTGATGGTGCTTATTTTAACTTTTTTTTTTATAGACCTTCTAGTTCCAGTTAAATATAAGCACCTACCTAGGTAAGTACTTTTTTATTTTTCAATCTATTAATAATATTGAAATAGAGTTTCAATTAATTCTTTTCTATGATAAATTTTTTTTTTCGAATCAGTATGCAATTACTTTAAATAAACGGCAAATTACTCTCATACCCCTCGAATATCATTTAATTACTCTTATACCCTAAAATTTGAAAAAAAAAAACTCTCATACCTCTTAGATTTTATAACAAAATCTATAATAGATTCTAAGCTTTTGAAATTAAATTCTATATTGAAAAAAACATAAAAATTATAAATTACTTTATTATAGAATCTACCTTATTATTGTCTACCTAGGTAACATAAAATCTATTCTCCTATCGCCTACTATAGAATCTATACTTTTAATCATACCTAATCTACCCTTCTATCACCTACTACTCCTTCAAAAAAAAGAAAGAAAGAAAAGCGCGCTTATATAATTCCAATTAGGCCCCCTTCCCTTAGAAGGGTAGATTCTATAATAAATAATAGAAAGTATCTTCTTAGTAAATTGAGTATTAGAAATACAGAAATGTGAATCTGGAAATAAGTACTATAGATTCTATAATATGATTTTGATAAGGATAGAATTTAATCTAAAATGACTAGATTCTATAATAAATTCTATAATAGAATTTAAGGGGTATAAGAGTAAATTATTTCTGAATTTTAGAGTATAAGAGTAATTAAATAACATTCGAAGGGTATGAGAGTAATTTGTCATTAAATAAAACAGAAGAATAATATTTGAATAATTTCTACAATTGTTCGATTATTTTAGTTTTAAACACTTCTGATTTATTATATCTTTATATTTCTTGGACGACTTTAGCATATCTAGGTATAGATCTTAATCTTGTATCTACTAAACGAAAATTACTACTACTATTACTATTACTATTACTACAAGATATAATTAAAACCTCTTTTAATTTTTGTGATATTTCTTTTAACTTTTTATTCATTATTCGAATGTTAATACTTTGAATAAATTTAGTATCTGTCACGTTCGGAATATTTGTTAGAATTGCTATAAGAGAGTTAATTCTTAATAATAGTTTGTTCTCTATTGATGAATATAATATGATAAATAGCTCTTGGACTTATTAAATCAACATGAATGTAAGCAATCATATACATATATTTCCTTAGTTTCATGATATATATATAAATTCTAATTTTAATGAGTTATATTTACTTTCCATTATTCTACATGCATGAGTCAACATTTATATGGTTAGCAAAATTGATTCAAATTGATTTAATGTTATCTAGTCGCAACCTAGTAAATATTATTTCCTCTATATTAGGTTTTTGAATAATCGATCGACTTGTCTTCATTTAAAAAATCGAGTTCAAATCATGACGTTACTTGAAGAATTTTGTAAATCGAATTTTTGATTTGAAAATATTTAACACATCTATAGAGATAGAAACACTTTATCAAACTAGGACCATTCATTACTACTTCTGTAATACAATCGACATATTGAAGGAAGATACAACAACACGAATCTAAAAGTTAATTAAAGAAAATACAATAATAATACATACCTAGGTAATCATATATTATAATAAACATAATATCTGTACAATACATTAATGTTAATAAGTTTACTAGAAAACCTATAATAGGATGTACTCTACATAACGTTCAAATCTTCCTAAGCACTATAGATATAAAGAAACATTGAGATATTTGAAATATTCTTATTAAGGTATATCAGAATATATTGATCAACGAGTTGAAAGAGTATAAACAATAAGAATTGACAGAATTTCTAATATAAAACTCATTATCATGAGAGAGATAAGAAAATTGAAATAAGTTTACTAAAAACCTTTTATCAATCAATATAATCTTTGCAATTAAAAAAATAGAAGAATTCAGAAAGTAAGCGATGCTGTAAAATATACAAATGAAATAAATAGAATTAACCAAAAAATTAATAAAGAAAAATTTGAAACTTTTTTAATAATAAACAATTCGACAATGAATTATTTCTTTTAACTGTATTGGAAGATTGCCAAAAGAAAAATGGAGATGATATTTCTAATTGTGAATATACCTAGGTACCTATCTTTTTAAAAATATTAAATTGAATACTAACAAATAGATTTTTCTACAATGAAACTTGGTTCAAAACAAGTCTATACAATATAATAAACCTTTTCAATAAATAGGTACCTAGTATAATTATCAAGAATATGGAAATCATAGATTCTTGATATACACCTAGTGAATAATAGGTACCCATATAACAATCATATTAAAACTTGTTATATAAATCGATACCTACCGGCGTAACGAAACTGAGAATCAAGGAAAAAGGAAATATACCTAGGTAGGTTATGAGATGAATGTACCTCCATAGGTAATTACCACAAATAAGTTGATAAAGAAGTTCAAATATATCCAAAAAAAAAGCTTTCTTTATTTCAAATTGATTTGTAATTATAGAAGAAAGTAATTAGCCCTATTATTCAATCAACAATATAAAATCATTTCGATAGAATAACTCTATCTCTACTAGTTAATTTGTATTTATTGGTTTAAAATTCATCCTTCAAATATAAGTAAATGATTAGTTCTTCAGATGAAATATCATTAATGACTATTTAGAATTTGTTATTATAAATAAATTCTACAGTAAATGTTAAAAATAAAGTTTTTATAATGAACAATGAGAAGATAAATTTTATAATAGATAATAAGAAAATAGATTCTATAATAAGTAATGGGAAAAATAGATTTTGGCTCTAAGATAAATAGTGAAAGAAGGTTTTATGATAAAATAATTAGATTTCATATTGAGAAAACATAATTTAACTTTAAAAGATTAAAATATAAATATTTGAGTATAAATTCTACCATGAATTCAGTATTAGAATTTAAAGAATATAAAGGCAAATTGACTTCCAATCTTAGAGCATGGGAGTAATGAAATGGTATTTGACAGATGTGGAAGTAGTTTGCCGCACATATTAATAAAATACTAAATATTCATTAGTGAATATTTGGGATCTCAATAAAAGATTTCTACTTTATTCCAATGGACATTTAAATTGAAAACAGAATAAGGAATATATAGTCTAATTTCACAAGTATAATATCTAGGTATAAAAATATTAGATTATTTATTCTTCTAATTATAATTTATCAATTTGCTTCAAACTGTGTTGAATAAAAAATGTGTAATATTTATCCGAAAAAATAGATCTCTTTATAAAGAAATACATTAGAAACCCATCACCAAGTATATATGAAACACTCAATTGATTTTATTCTTTGAAAAAAATAGAAATAAATAACTTTTGAAATAGATTTAATAAAATAGCCAAAAAAAAAAGAAGATGTGTCTTTTGAGGAGATAAACAAAAAATAAAAAGATGAACCTATTTAATATATAAAAAAATCATTTTTTCGTATTTTTGTCGAAAATAGATCTTTTATACATAGGTTTAGTTAAAATAAAATTTTAAAAAATCCTTTTTTATAATAAAAAAGGAATCTCACAAAAAAAAATATGTCTTATATATCTAAATATAAAACTTAAATTACATAAAATATTAGAATTATCAGAAACTACGAGTCTAATTATAATGTTTATTCTGAAACTAAACTTTCTAAGAATTTATATTTATTATTTGTATAGAATACACATAACCTAAGAATACTATTCAAAAGCCTCTAAAAACATTAAAACAATCTTTTCTTTTTAAATTGAATAAAATAAATAACCCCTTAGGTAGATTATATTAATAAATTGCTTTCCTTAAGATTTTAGAAAACTATAGAAAGTCAATCTCCATTCAATTTTTATAAATTGTAAAAGATTATAGTTTTCTTATTTAAATTCCAAATGAATTCAAAACTGTAATATAGCGTTATAATAGTATTGAAATCACTTATAAATAAATATGTATCATATCGAAAACAGAATAGAAAAAAATTTCAGGTTATTGATATTCTTGATTTCACTATATTTCAAACATTCAATGACATTTCATATTTCAAGTTCATTCATATTTTATAGAATAAAGATCATCAATCAAGATTATACTATTTGTGAATACCTAGCTTCTTACATAATAGAATAAATGATAATCAACTAAACAATTATCTAACTACCTATATTCTAAAATACAGGATTTAAAACATGGTTTATAACCAAAAGCTGATTGGTCTAGAAAGTACACAAGATCTATATGAGTGAGAACATTCAAATACATATTTCAATTGAATCAAAAAATCAATTAATGAATCAATATTAAAGGATTTAGAGAATGGAAACGAGAAAGATTTTTTTTTTTTAATCGAAAGATTTCTAATAATAGAATTTTTTATTAATAACTTGTAGTTTATTAAAGAAACAATATATTCATGAGTAGAATTGAAGTTGCTAGATAATTGAATTAATGTTTCTAATTGATTTAAAGATTTGAAGATTGGGAAGAAGATTTAGAAAAGGGGTTCAAAAAAGGATTTTAAAAAAGAATGTAGAAAGAGATTTCAAAAGGAATTTCAAAAAGGAATTTCAAAAAGGAATTTCAAAAAGGAATTTCAAAAAGGAATTTCAAAGAGAGAGTTATTAGAAGAAGTATTAGTATAGTTATTATTTTTTTTAGCTATAAAACACGCAGAAAAAGCTCATTAACTTGTCATTTAAAATCTTCGACAGTATTTCTTGAGGATCTTTCCTTAAATTCAATCTTACTTTTATTCTATAATAACAAACTGATTGATATATACCTAGGTATATACCTAGGTATATATATATAAGTCTTAAGAAATATCAATGTAACAGAATTTATTGATAATATGAGCATACTTTTAAAAAATGATTTTTTCAAAAAAAAAAAAAAAAATGCTTCGTAATATATATAACAGATACGTTTGATAAATTCAAAAGTAAAACGTACAATTGATTTACTTCCACGAAATGTTAGGTTCCAAGATTTTTTTGCTACACAATACTCAAAATACTATGACATAAAAACATTATTTTAATTCAACTTTATTATGATCTAACCGATACTAAATATCAGAATATTAAATCTCTATATCAATTTCAATCTTATTCAATAAACACATATCAAACAAATAAAAGGAAAACTAATCATATAAATTTTAGCTTTATGTGAAATTATAATATCAATATGAGGAAGGAAATGAATCTTCAATTATCAAAACAAAAATGAAAAGTAGTAATACTTTTTGCTATCGTTTATATATCCCTTATTTTATATTCTCCAGTTTATAAAGATAGTGAATGAAATTATTACTTTTAATCTCTAAAAGAAACACGATATATATCTTTATGTTATTATAATAGCTTATAAAATCATATTGATCTTTATATTATTTATTGAATTCTTTATAAAGCCTTTAGATTTATATCTAAACGGATTCCTAATAATGATAATATGCAGAATAAAAGGAATGAGTATACCTAGGTAATAATCAAAAAAAGCAATAAAATATAATTAGAATAATATCTAGGAATCTAGGTCGTGTAAAGAAAAATCAAGAGAATAGAGTATGTTTACTCCCAAATAAGTCAAACTCAAATGAATGTTAGAAAAGATAGGTCATAATAGGGTTATTAGGATTACAAGATAGGCATAAATTATATACGCTGATAATCCTCGAATTCCCTTTTAAAATAATACTATAATTCAGTCCTAAATCAGTAATAGAAAAATGGATAATAAAATGAATAAAATGTTGTTAGATTCATTATGAATCCAGAATATTAATAATGTTAGATTGTAGAAGTTCTACAAGCAAACTAAAAACATGTAATAGTTTTAAAAGAGATGTTAATTTAATAGCTGTAAATATCGACATAATTTTTTTTAAAAAAGCTTTTCAATAAAATAAACAATAAATTACCCTTATACCCTTAAAATCGCACCTATTTCATTCTCATTCATTTTAGATTCTATAATAGATTCTACAATAAACTTTACAATAGATTATTTATATTAAGAAAAGAACAAAATTATATTAGAATATTATAGAATCTATTTCTGTGTGTATATAATCTATCTTCCTATTACTTATTATAAAATCTATTTATATATATAAGAAATAATGAGATAGATAGATTCTTTGATAAAATGGTTAAATTATGTAATAAAACAGGTAGATTCTATAGTAAATAGTAAATAATATTTTCTTTTTATATTGAATATTATAAATGAATATAGGATCTATTCATTTCACAATATAATATGATTTGGATGATAATATAATCTACGGCAAATTACTCTCATACCCTTCAAATGTCATTTAATCATTCTCATACCCTAAAATTCAGAAATAATTTACTCTTATACTTTTTAGATTCTGTTATAGAATCTATTGTAGAATCTAGCCTAAAATCATAGAATCTAGCCATTTTAGGTTAGATTCTATTCTTATCAAAATCATATTACAGAATCTACCCTACTTTCATTTACTATAGAATCTATGCTTTTAGCTATAGAATCTATTCTCCTGTAACTCTAACCCTAGAGTAGATTCTATAATAAAGTAATTTGTAATTTTTGTATCTTCTTCAAATATAGAATCTAGCCTCAAAAGGCTAGAATCTATTCATTTGACTATAGAATCTGAAGGGCATGAGAGTAATTTGCCGTATAATCTAGCTTTTTAAGATTAAATTCTATTATAGAATTTAAGGGCATGAAAGTAAATTAGCTTTTAATTTTAGGGTATGAAAGTGATTAAATGATATTTGGGGGGCATGAGAGTAATAACTAAAAACTAATTGATCAAAAAAAAAAAGGTATGGATATTCTATACAGAAATATCAGAATGTTAGAACTCAAAAAACAATGAATTGAAAGTAAACGATTCATAAAATAAAATTGAAAAGATTCTATAGATTCCATAGATTGAAAACTTTTTGATAATATAGTTCTTTGTATTAATAATTGATAATTTATTGTAAGAATAATTAATTTAAAAATTAGATCGAAACTCTGATTTGAAACTTTGAAGTAATCAAAGGATTAAATAAATACTTCTAATTGACTCGGAGATTTGGGAATACAATAGGAGAGATAAGGCATTGTGAATTTAACAGAAAAGAATTGGAAAAGAAATTAAAAAGAGAATCAGAAAAAGAATTAGAGAGCGGATTAGAATTACATTTATTAGATTTATTAGATAAACATTGAATATATTCTATTTAAACCTACCTATGTATAAATTATTATTTCAAATCGCATACAATCTCTAAATAAGCTCGAAATTCATATTTTGATTCTAAAAATTGTAAAGCATATGTGTAGGTATAGATCCTAAATAACATTAAAAATTATTATAAAGAGTATTAGTGAGTCTGTTATTACTTTTAACCACGAAGAGCTGAGAAAAGGCTCATTATTACAAAAGCAAATAATATTTTTCATATTTGTCTTACTTTTATTATTAAGATTCTTATTAAAAAAGCTATATTAAAAGGATCAGCAGAATATACAATAAAATTCTGAATCAATATTTCAAATAATATAATATATATTAATAAACTGAATAACAAAATTTACAATAATCTCCAAAACCTTAATTTATTGAATAAATGTTATTATTATTTCATTAGTAAACGAAATTAGATAAGTGCTTAGTATAATAATCATAAAAATATTACATTATAAAACAAAAGTGGAATAAAAATCTTTAATTAAAGTATTAGCCTTCATTTTCGGGGGTACAGTATGTATAAAGAAAAAGATTGTGAAATGAAGGAAATATTTAGTGTATAAAAGTTAACATTTAATTGAACTCAAAATACTACTATCTTAATTCCATAATATAATTAAGAATAATTCTATTCAGGAATTCTCTAATATTATAGATCTCTCTTTTCTTATTATATAGTTTAACTGATCATTTATAGCGATATTAAATGTTAAAAAAATAACTATTCAAATAATAATTTAAAATTATTTATGAGAGTTATTGAGTTTATTTAAGAAATCAGTTTCATAAAAACCTTGTGTAGATTACTGTATTATTAACTTATAAAATGAATACAAACTATTTTTTAATAATTATTTTCAAAAACGTAGGTAATATAGACCATAAATAATTCATGTAATGGAATTATAGTATAAGCAATTCGAAGGATACTCGAAAAGTTATAGATTTCTGAATCTTTTTTCTATCTCATTTAATTGAAGAAAATAGATGTATTATATAATCAGTTTGGTTTAACTATAAAGATCAAATTGATTATGAATTCATTAATATTACTATATTTTTTAGGTGGATATTTTGATACTTGATACACAATTTTTTCTGAATTAATCAGTTTCTAATTTTAAATGAGTGTTTTAAATCACACAAGTTAGAAATATATAAAACAACATAAATATATACATCATTCTTAATCAAATTAAAATTTTTCAAATCACTTGGGCATGTCTTTTTAATTCTTTATTTATTTGTAAACTGGCTGTTTAGTAATTAATTGACTAATTGACTACCTGTTTTTTTGACTTGTAAAAAAGTCTAAAGCTGAATAATTAATATGTTTTTGATTCATTTTACAACATTTGAGGCTTAATAACATCGTCAAAATTAAAAACAAAAACAGAAGAGAAACATTATCACACTATTTAAACTTACATATAGATTTAAAGATATATCTAGATTTAAAAGATTCTAAGATACCTATCATCATAAAGGTTATATTACTAAAACAAATACACAATTATTCTTGTCAAAATTCAGAATCTTCAAAATTTTGATAGCTACCTAGGTACCTATATAACATAAATGTAATATAGATAGGTACACGAAATGTCAAAGATAATTAGGTACCTATGAAAAGCACCCAGAAAATTATTAATTTCTTTCAATATACAAAACTAAGAAAAAGTTTACCTAGGTAGATTAAATAATTACCTAGAGATTCTTAAACAATAATGGAATCTTTCATACAAATCTTTGATATTCAAATCTCTTATAGAAGTATAAAATCATACAAGATCTATATATTTTAAATATTAAATCGAAGTATAACAGATCGAATTTCTTAATGACTTTGATTTTGAACAAGATCTATTTATGTGTGAAAACGTATTTATCGTAGATTTTTAATCAACATGTTTATTGTGAAAATATTTTAAATAGAAATGAGTTTTTCTTAAGAAGAATGTTCTTTTTATGAATTGTAAGTTTTAAAAGAAATTGATATGCGTTAACATTAAAAGCTTATAGACTTTTTTACTAAAGATAGAAGACTTGTAGAAAAAAGCTTGTTGTATTATTATAAAATTATTGTTGACATCAATTAAATAAGAGAGTCCTGTATAAACATCTGAGATTTATATAAATCTTACATGTTTCTGTACTGAGAATATAAAAGATGATATCGATTTAAACTAATTCAGATAATATTGTTTTATTATTTTAAAATATTTTATATTTGCACTGATTAAGTTTTGCTTTAATTTCAAATATTTTAAAGTTTAGGAGAAGCTGTTTTTGAAAGAGAATTTCGGCTAGTATTTTTTAAGATTAATAATATATATTAAGATCAATAATATATATTAATCTTATTTTATAATAATAATTATTTTTGTTGTATAATCAAATTATTATATATCTTTTTTTCTCACAATAATGTTAACAAAGAGAATGTTTCCAAACATTGAATTTAAAATAGATTTATAATAAAAAGATTCAATAATATAATTTCAAAATTCAATAAGTAATCGTAAAAAAATGCATTTCTATTTATGATATATTATTTATAAAAAAGCTTTTTTAATATTAAAAATAGCTTTCAAAGGCGCTTCGTTTTTATATTTTGATTTATATTTATAAGAATGTTAGATTTTTTTAAATGGTAATAGAGATCTATTTATAAATTAATATCAATAATAGTGTACTTCTAAATATATGTAAATAGTTTCTAATAAATAAAAATATTGATTATATAATATATCTTATATTTACTCATTGATATATAATAGAAGATTATTCTAACACATAATATGATATATTCGAATTTAGTTTTTACATAGTTTATTATAACAATAAATGTATATAATAATTATTAACTAGTAATGTAAATTATGTTAGAATATTAGAAAAGCCAGTTTATTAAACAGATTATATTTTAGATTCAATTTCTTCTATTATTTTATTTGTATAAATCTTTATGAAAGAAAATTTTTCATATTAGTTTGAATTAAAAAAGATGGAATATAATAATATTAAATCAAGGTTTTGTTATATTTTAATAATAACATTATTAGATTTTGAAAGATTATTAATGATAATCTCAAATCTTATTAATATTAGAATTGTTAGGCTGATTAATCTATAAATCTTTTCTAATATAATAATAATTGAGATCTTTATACAAACGCTTATTACATCTTTTAAATTGTTAATCTGAATTATTAGAAAGTCAAATAATACAGATTGATATTCTTTTTCTAATGATATAATATATATATCAAAATACACAATGATTGTGTAAATTTTAAATACAATAAGAGAAATTCTATTATTAATAAGATTTTTTAAGATATCATATAAAAAGCAAATTGTGAACATCACAAATACATAATAAATAAAAGCAAGAATGATAAGAGATCATATAAGATTATAAGTTGATATAGAATAAACTTCGATTTTAATATTATTTGTTGTTATAAAGAGAAGGGGTTTGAACAATTCGAAAGAATTTAAGGATTATATTTAATTAAAGTTCTATAATTGAATAATTTTTAATCATAATTGAGGAACTTATTATCAGTTAGAGTTTTATAATAAGATCTTATCTAACATATGATTATTAGATTCTTATGGGGTTAATGATTTTATTGATTTTGAATAAAATAGATTCTAAAAGTTAATTGATTGGAATATTTTTCTTAAAAAATGTTATCTTATTGGGTTTCAATATAATTATAGAAATGAAATAACAAAATCTAATCAATACAAATATTTTATTTTAAGTTTTAATATAGAATAACATTATCAAGAATAATGATATCTTTTAGAATGGATCATATATTGTTTTACACTTCAAGAATTCCTTACAATAAATTATATCAATACTAATATTACATCAAGTACTTTTTTAATTTTGTATTTATTTTTTTATTTATAATTGTTTCGAAATAATTAATAATGAGAATATTTCTATTGAATATATCTTTATTAATCATAAAGTAAAATAATTTTCTTTTGATACTTTTAAATTATATAAGTTTATCAATAATTTGCATTCTCGAGATTCTATAAATTAGATTTCAAAATTAAAAGAATGACTTGGGATGCATTTAATATTATTAATTAATATTATTATATATTATAATAAATATATTATTATATATTATAATAAATATATTATTATATATTATAATAAATATATTATTATATATTATAATAAATATATTATTATATATTATAATAAATTATAGAAAATATCAACATATTATCAATTTGAGATTGATTATATCAATATTGTTTATCAGGGAATTCATATTATTAATTAATTTAGCAAAATAATTTAAATCAAGGATATGTATAAAGATTGAATTTGTATGAAATAAATCAGATTTATAGATTTATAGATTTATAGATTTCTTAGATTTCTTAGATTTCTTACATTCAAAGATGTTTCATATTCAGGTTCGATGAAAAAGTCATAATTCTTGACTTGATATTACATTTTGTTACACAAATCTATCAAGTATTTTTAGAACTGTAAATCCTTTAATGAATTAAGAAATAAAAAATAAGAATGCCCATTGAAATTATGCATAGAATTGTTTCTAATTTCAACCCTGAACAGACGCTCGAAAAAATGTATTATACTTCAATAGTTTTCATAACAAAATAATATACGAGTTCTATACCGAATAATAACATTCATCGTAAACTACATCGTGTTTATTAATTTTTCAAATCTATCATTATATAGATATATTAGAAGTTGACAAGCCTCTGGAATTTATACTCTCCGAAAAAATGTAATTCTACTACACTTCTCATAATGATTCTCTACACGAATCACTTGTAATGACGACTTATAGTATACTACAATCGAAAGACGTATTACAAGCGTATATCGTATACAACATAGACCGCAACTTCTATCATCCAAAAGCCTAGTTTTCACAGCTTCGAAAAAGACAGCATTCAAACCGAATTATTCTATGTTTTCTACCCGGCGAATAATAATCAATGAGATATTGTGTACCCATACCACTTTAGACTTCGTGAACTTGATCAAGTAGCTCGTTCGACGTACACTTCTTGATCGATATGGAATTGAGTAGACGTTGACGAACAACATAGCATATAAATGAACCCACAGAGAGCTAACAGGAATCTGATCACTCGAGGTCGTCCTCAGTAGCTACTATCATTTATTCAAGTAATGCTCTTCTGAATCCGCAAAGACTAGTGCATTTCAATATCTAATTCTACCTAGTACCATACCTCTGAGTAAGTATTCCACGATCTATTTTAATAATGAACGAATGAAAAGACCAACCAGAGTGATATATTGATCATTGATTATACATATCCAACTCTAGACACCAAGGTAACAAAAAGACAGAAAGATGCTTTTCCTTTTACTTTGTAGTTATCTAACCATTGAGGCACGACTGCACCTGCAGCCATTGAACGGAAAAAAGAAAGTCATTTATGATTGTGATACCCTCCCCAAATTATCATTCAACCCGTTACCACTCAAACTCCCGTTATGCTAATAAAACTTAAATGAAATAGTGCAATGCTAGCTCCTGTATTTTGTCCATGTATGTCTGTTCAGACTTTTTCGATAAACCAACCCTAGTTTCCACTCCACAATCCCTTAATAACTCCGCCCCCACACAAAAAACTCCAATGACTACTAAATTGATTTTGCAACCCCTACAAAGAGGGAGACCTGGGTCGAACATTGGCCAATCTTTTCGACATGAAGTCAAAGAAAGCGAATTGACCAGGCGAGCTGCCGACTTCGTAAACGAATCGACTGGCAAGATAACTACCGAAGATGGCACGGAGGTAGTTGTCAGGCACCTATTGATATTAGCGAAGCGATTTTATTAATATTGTCAGATCAACTTACTCTCTCCATAATCGTCTCAAGACCGATCTTGGACAATAGCAACTGCGGCAAGGCATCAAGCAATACCGATTTCCTCAATTTCGCATCTCTCCACAGATCAGATGTTTGAAGCTCCTCGTCAAGTTTAGTAATAGCAACACTAATAGTGTCACTCAAGGTGCTTCGAGGGATTCCGGTTTGTTCATGTTCTCGCCAGATGGCTTCGAATTCGAGCTCGGCATTCATTTTGATGGTCTCCTGAACCTCTTTAACATATTGTTTGTAGAATTCCGGAGCTTGGCCGTTGCTTCCCACACACATGTTCTCTACAAAACTCTCGTCATCAAAACTCAAGGATGCAAGGACTTCTAGAGATGAAGATGTTACACCACCTTTGTTCGCAGATGCATCCTTGAATAGGATGCATCCTGCCTCTTCCAATCGTAGCTTTGCATCCTGAGTAATGAAAAGATTGGCACCTTCGACGATGTATGGGATGGTTGATTTTCCGTCTTTGATGAGCT
Organism: Botrytis cinerea B05.10; assembly: GCF_000143535.2. Lineage (NCBI taxonomy): Eukaryota > Fungi > Ascomycota > Leotiomycetes > Helotiales > Sclerotiniaceae > Botrytis > Botrytis cinerea. The sequence continues at coordinate 2,589,744 of NC_037312.1, read as the reverse complement.
TATTGACACTGGAAAGGTCAACGGCCGCTGGACGACCACCGCAGGGAACGAAGGCATCGGTGATGCCGGTATCACGGAGATGGAATGTGTTCCGGAAAGTTGTACCATTGCTGATGATATCCCCGTTGGGTAAGGTGACGTTGGTTTCATCGACAAGAACACGATAGCCTTCGTTTGATAATTTTGAGAGATCGTACTCCGAGATCATAGCACGCTTCGTAGCCAAGCGCTTGAGCTCATCAATGTTGAGACCCTGTGGATCAACTAAAACCCCACTGCCATCGACAATCGATGTGTAAGTTTCGTTGCTCAACAAGATCTCATTGCTTCCCAAGTCACCATCTGGACCACCAGTCTGCATCTTCCGAACTTTGCTAGGGTCCAATTCCAGTTTTCGATAGATGCCTTTGACGTATTCTCTGACCGACAATGACGTCATGCCGTAACTGTCATGAGGGATACCGCCTAACTTGGGGGACTTTCCAGTGAAAAATGATTTCCACCACGGAGCATTTCGCTTGCGAGCGTGCTCAGTAGCCCAGTCAACAAGATCAGCAGTATTTTCATCAGGACCCATGAAAAGAATCTCTTCCTTGCCATAAAGATCAACGATGGGATTCTTAATACCAGGGGACGAAGGTGGCAAGAGAAGATCCATGATACTATCAATATACTTCTCGAAAGCCACACTGGCTTTGTCTTGCTGATTGGCATCTAAAAGAATGACACCCTTGGAACCACCCTCCGGAATATCCTTGTTCTTGCGTTGTTGAGTATTGGCTAGTCCGTAGTTTTCGTCAAACATTGAACGGGCATTGATAGAGTATGCTTCACGATTTCGAGATTTAACAATTCGAATGCCACCTCTAGCAATGTCCCTGAATCTAAGGTGGAACCCACGTGATTCGGATGTAATAACCAAGAACATGCCGTATAATGGCTGAGGATACTCGATTTCGGGAAGGAATGAAGGATCGAGACGGAAGCTCAAAGCAACTTTTGTAGGAGTGTAGAAATTAGTTTTCAAAAGGGAGTTGTTGAAGATACGGAAAGCAGTCATGACCATGTCTTCGTGTTCATTGTTGACAGTTCTCGAGATCAGCTCTTTGAGTTCCTTATCGCTGAGAACATCTCCAGATGGTGAAGGTGGAATGGAGTCCTCACTGTATCCAGGGCCGAGGGTAAGATGTGTGTTTGCGAATGAAGCGTATAGCGAACGGACAAGCTCTGGATGATTGCTGATGATCTCGAGAATATAATCTGCAGTGAAGGTCTCGGTGCGCAGTCTGCGCTTAATGGTAGATAGAATCTCGGCGTGAGAGCTGTTGCTTGGATCCAATGCAGATACTAATGAGGAGTACTCAGAGCCCAAGCGGTTGAGAAAGTGCTGAACGAAAACCCAAACACAATGACCATAGATTGTCTCCTGAAGACTTAAGCGCCCGCTGGCAAACAATGCCTGAAATTTGTTCTGTGGTATGCAGTAAAGCAGGGAAATCTCCTTGGTGATTTGATGGATAGATTGTTCAAGGGTAGGGAATTTCGTTGTCAAGTCGCTTGCAGGCTTGAGATACAGACTCATCACAGTGATACCGTTGCTGAACTGCTCAACGTATTTTCTTGAGCTTGTTACCCCGTATGAGTGATACAGATCACTCAGAGCACTGAACAATCCGAGGGCTGTTCTGCGTCTGAAAGCCACAACCAATCTCTTCTCCATTGAGTCTTCAATATCAAAGACCTCGATGACTGGCCCAGTACGAGAGACAGCAAGCTCAATGATCTCCTGATAAATCTGCTTTGTGTTGCTGGTAGATTTTGCCAGAAACATTCTGTCGCTGATGACTTCTAGGCGAGTTTCGCTGGGTGATGGGTTAGAGTCAACGAATTGGCACTGATAGACGAAGTAACAGCGTATCGAGGACTTTGCGGGTGTGGAACCACTGTACAAGTTGCTGGTAGAACGGAAGCTCTCAACCCGGAAGAGTTGATTCGACGATGTATCCAAATATTTGGCCTCTAGTCTGTGCTCATATCGTGGACCACCAATTGCACTAACACCGGGCTCGCTAGTATCAATATATATGGCATGGTCTGAGGATTCCATGTCCAATCTGATCTCTTGACGTTTGTCTTCGCGAGCAAATGCAGCAACCTTTGCAGCATAAAGCGAAGTTATGTTGCTGACGACGGCTTCAACGCTCTCGGTCTGAAAGTAGACATCGTCGATTCCAAGCTCATTGTAGAACCATTCCAATTGTGCGTCAATGAGTTCAGCTGGTATCCATTTCATTGCCTTGATCTGTTCTCTCACTTTAGGGAATTAGAGTTGTACAGTCATCACGGCTAGAGTTGACTTACCTTTATCCATCTGGTCTGTCCTGCCCGCAAATTCTGGAGCAACATATCCAACAGTGGCGGAACGCAAAACACGGTGTCCATTTCCATTGCCATTTCTGTGGGGGATGTTGAAATGCGTTGGTTGTGGTGAAGGTTGTCGACCAGGAGTTCGGATGATCTGCTCCACCAACTTATGGGGAGAACGGGGTGTTGAGCTACTGATAGTAGCCATGTTTTCTTCTGTAGAAAGAAGGTACTGTTCGTCGTATGCGGGAAACTGCTGAAGAGCACCCATTGAGTCAGTATTGATAGGGGAAAGAACCGTAGCCATTGTGACTAGTGGTTGTGATGTAGAGAATGACACCGTCCGCTCAATGACTCGCACAAGATATGTGGGAAAAAAAGGGAAAAGTAAGTGATGATAAACACAAGAGTGAAGCCGGCAACCAACGCCTATCTATATCGACAAGCCGGTAAGATAGGGTCGGTTGATGGATGGAAAAAGGAGTCAGGAATCATGTTGACAATGCAACTCCTGGATTCCTTGACCGCTTCATCTCTCAGCATTACTTGCATTGCCCGCATTGCTTGGAAAGGATGCTTATCAGTCGATTCCACCTCAAGAGCAACCTTGATCTCAGAATAGTCCGAGGGCGGTTGCTTGAGATAGAAATCTGGACTTATTCGATCTTCACGTTGGTAGAAAGGGAACCTGACAGCGCCAAGCCCGTGTTTCCTAGGGCAATGGAGGCGTCTATTTTGATAGGAAGCGATAAGGAAATTTATGTGGGGTTCAGAAAAAGGAATGGAAGATCTGCGCCACGGATTGAAAACGTACCTGAGAGATAATGTTGTATCACATACACCAGTACCAATTATGTGTGGAAAAGGTGTGGTGGTGGGATTTTCTCCGAAAGATGTGTATCTTGCAAAAAAGATGCAAGTTGTTGCTAAGTTGGCGTGGTGGTTGTATCCGATTTAAAAGTTACTGGAACCACGAAGTGTCGTCAAATGTATGGCAGGCTCCCGGTTAGGAACGGTTGGTTTCAAAAGATTTAGTGAATTGGACGGCGGCTCAAGAGGTGGATACAAATCTAATTCGGTGATCTAGAAGCCGTATGGCGAATTGGGAGTTGCAAAGTATTGAGTGAATAAAGACTTTTTTTGTTGGAGCGTATCGTCACGTCGCCGTAAACCTATTTGATCGAATTAGAGGGGATGTTGAACGCCGTAGCGGGACTCACGATACGTACTAAGCAGGGCTGACAATCACCAAGATGAAGAATGAAGGGGCGTTCCAGGGGGTGAATGTAGTCTTATCTTGCGCTCAACCACAGACAATACGACAGGTAGGCGGATGGGGGAGGGGGGAGGGGGGAGGGGGAGAGCGGTGACAGTCAGGACCTAAGAATAGGATACAGATTGATAATGCTTCTTTTCGTCTTGCATTCCTCGTATCGATTGATGTGTGCAGACACAATACGATTGTGGTTGCTTGTTTCAAAGATAAGGAGAGAGAGGCAGCGGGCAATGGAAAAAGAAAGAGAGAATCTGAGTCAGGGCGTGAGATAAGACGAGAAAGAGCTGGAATGCTCTTGTTATTTATATGTTGACGGGGAGAGGAACAAAGTACGGGATGATTGATGTTGATGTTGATGTTGATGTTGATGTTGAGATTGATACTGATACTGATGTGCTCGCCCTTTCAAGGTTCCAAACGACCAAGCAGCAGCAGCAAGTGAATCAATTTATAATAAATCATACTTCTCCTACGCTCCCTGCCTCAAACTCAAAAGCCTCAATTGGGTAATAAAAAGGTTTCAAGAATGAGGGTTTTAATTTTGATTTGTTTTTGTTTTTCGTCTCTGGCTCGTTTGCCCCTCATGGCTCTCATACCTCTCACGCCTCACGCCTCATGCCTCATGCGGTGGTTGACTGCTTTGATTTGGCCTATTCTGGCATCTTCTGGCATGGCTTGACATATGTTCCGGTCAGGTTCCAATGCAACGATCACCTTCCTGGTCGCTGGACGCTCGTGTTGTTCGGACGGGAGTTTTGCTGGTGGTACCTGACGATCGAGTAAGGTGTAAGGTACAGCCAGAAAGCGATGGATTGATGTTTACCGCTCTTTAGCGTCTGGCCGCCCTGTCTCCTCAGACTCTCCTTCCCCAATTAATGGGCCAGGCCAGTGGCACGAGTGGGTAAGCGGATATCCATTTTTCGCAGGTCGTGCTTGGTTTTGCTGCTTTCTGCGGGCTTCTGCTGGTCGGTAAGCGGTTATTCGAGGCACATCTTAGATATTGCAACCCTGTGGCCACCCCTGCGGCCCACCCTGTGCGCTGATAGATAGACAGACAGACAGACAGACAGACAGACACACACACAGACACACAGACAGCGCGATAACAACGTAGGATGCTTTATTAATTGTCTTGACTACATTGAGGTCTATGGCACCCCTCCAATGCCTCCAATGCCTCCAATGCCTCTCTCTCCTAAACCCATCGAGAATCCAGTGTCGTCGCAGCGTGGCTTGTGTCTGGTGTACGAAGCAACGTCCAAACGCAGAAGAGACTTAGCTTTGCTTCCCCAATGGTCCGAATTCTCCACTCCGAGCTACGAGGGACAAAGTATGTTTCCGGTGCGTATTCCAATGTTCCATGTTCCATATCTCTTCCAGAAGAATGTCTATTCCTGTCACTTGATCTTCCCAAAGGGGCTTACTGTTCTCTGCCGAAAGTAAGGAGGAAGGTTCGGCTTATCCTTTTTTTCTCTGAAGATAGTTCCCTGGGACCTGCTAGAAAGGGCTGAGGACGCCGAGGATGCATGCTTCACAGGATATTGAAAAATTACATTGCTGCTTGGGCACCCTCGAATTCAATGAATCATCGAAGCCTATCTCGTAAAAGTAACTGCACCCCCAGTAATCAAAAGGAAGATCTGAGGCAATTTTTCGAATCTATTTTTGGTCCAATGCTCAATACCGGTCCGTCCGTACAAGCCCCAGTTTGCCCAGCCACGAATGGTTTCTGGAATATAGGTCAGCACTCAGCCAAGGATCTGCGGTACCCTGATGCGTTAGAGTATGGTATGGGTTGGTGCACGTCGTACAATCTCGATATGTATGCACTTGGAAAGGAAACCAAAAACACCGGGGTTGATATTTCCAATGGATCCGTCTGCACGACAGCGACAGCTTCCTTCCCTCGGGCCATCAGGAATAACACTCAATATGCAATAGACGAGTTACCCAAGAGGCAGAGGTAACCTAGGGCGGTAGCTATTCTCTCATTCTCTCACACGAGTCATCATTTGCATCTAGTTGCATGAACCAAAATCTACTTTCACCACTCGGACGGACTACCCTCACTACATACGCCTCTAACGTTAGCAGGAGCAAAAACAATAACAATAATAACATTAATAACAACAATAACAACAATGACAACAACAACAACAACAACAACGAGCCTTGCAGGCTTGAAACCTAGAATCAAGGCCCTTGGAGAATGAACAGAGTTCTCCCTCTCTATCCACCACAATCCACAAATTTGCTGTCTAGATTTTGTCCCTTCCCCAGTCTGTCTCGCATCGCGGGTCCCCAAAACACGAAGCCGAAATGACTAATTCCCTCACGGATCCCGTGATGTTCGTTCTCATGACCAGCAGACCTCCAAATGACCAGGATCTTTCCCAAACAAGTTCGAGAGACACTCCATTGGAATTAGATCGAACCATATGAAAATCGTAATCGTAAAAGCATCATCCTGCGGCATATCAACAACAGTCACGAAAACGAGAAGCACAGCGAGAGCAGTGCAGATTCACGACCCAAGCGGATCCAAACGTCTAGATCTAATTGGAGCGATACCCAGGCACGCTCGGCACGTCTCAATCAACAAAGATTCTCCCATCGCTTTCTCCATGATTTGCCATTGTTCTCCATAATTCATCATTCCCCATTCTTTTTTCTCAGGTCACGCTTTCCCCCTTTGAATTTAGCTTAGAAGTTTCTTCCCTCAACCCCGCCATTTACTATTCCCCAAATTGATTTCTCTTACCCCCAGGAAATCATACTCCAACGTCAACCTTACTCAAACTTCGTCTCCTTCATCCAATAGAACCTCCTTCTTCACCCATCCGTCTCCTGACTTTGACAAACGCATTTCCTCATCCCTTATTACTTGTCGTCATCCGGAGTCTGGATTGTATGTTGGGAACTTAATGGAATCTCATGACTAAGAGCTTGCATTTTTCATTACACATCGGTCCATGCCATTACTTGGGTCCAGAGGTTCAAACAAGGTCAATAAGACAAGATTCCACCATTGAGTCTCATAATTTCCCAGCTTCCCAAGGGCCGTGTTAGTTTCTCTTACCCCAGATTGTGTCACCTGCCGCTAAAAAGACTCTTGATTCAATAAGCGCCGATTCACCGTGTTTGATATTCTCCCTAAGCTCTCCACGCCACGCAATTTGACTCCCAGATTTCTTCATATACTACTCCACAGTGTTCTATGCTACACCGCTAGGTTCACGCAACCCTTCAATCGTTAAGTAATAGTGCATTTAACCCGCATATTCAAATTACATTACGTTTCTCTTTGTCTCATGGCTTCCCCAGAGATGCATATTGGTCATGAACAGCAGGATCAGCACGGACAACGAGATCAGCACATGAACAGCAGAGAATATGCTGTGTCCCAAGATGCTCAGGATCCTCTTCGTCATATCAGAAATGAATTCCTCATTCCTTCTACGGCTGATTTGCAAGCCAAAACTCTGTCAAGTTTAGGTACGAGATTCCACTCTAGGCAGTTGAATCTGTTAACTAAATGGCACCTTAGAGTCTCGAATCTCCTCTCCTGGCGATCCCTGTGTTTACCTTTGCGGAAACTCACTTGGCCTACAGCCGCGTACTACCTCTACTCGTATAGAACAATATTTCAAGACATGGGCAACTCAAGGTGTATTTGGCCATTTTAAACCCCTTTCTGATTCGCCTTTGCCAACATGGCTACATGTAGATTCAAGTGCTTCGGAGAACATTGCTCCTATTGTTGGTGCGCAGCCTTCGGAGGTCAATGTAATGCAGACTTTGACTGCCAACTTACACCTTCTCATGTCCGCGTTCTACAACCCTGATATCAATGGCAGGCACAAAATTATATTGGAAAGCAAGGCATTTCCATCAGATCACGTGGGTCCCCCCTTTTGCGCTCGTCACTAATCGTTTATGTCGGCTAAATTACGTACAGTACGCCGTAGAGTCGCAGATCCGGCATCATAACCTCTCACCTGCTACGTCGATGATTACCCTGGAGTCGCGTTCAATTACCGAACCCACACTCTCCACAGATTACATACTCAAAACCATTGAAACCCATGCTAAAGATACAGCAATTTTGCTACTCCCCGGTGTTCAGTTCTATACAGGCCAGTTATTTGACATACCCCTCATCACACGTAGGGCTCGAGATCTCGGCATATTTGTTATTTGGGACCTCGCTCATGCAGTTGGAAATGTTCCACTTTACCTCCACGATTGGGATGTTGATGCAGCTGCCTGGTGCACTTACAAATATTTAAACTCAGGACCGGGTTGCATTGGTGGAATGTTCATCCATGAAAGAAACACGCAAGTGTCTGCTTCGTCACAGAGCACAGATGCGGGGGCAGGATTTGTAAATAGATTAAGTGGCTGGTGGGGCAATGACAAGAATACGAGATTCGCTATGGAGAATCACTTCGTGCCGATAGCGGGCGCTGCGGGGTTTCAATTGAGTAATCCAAGTGTGCTGGACATCACGAGTCTAAACGCATCTCTGGAGATATTCAAGCTTGCTGGTGGAATGGAAATGTTGAGGGCGAAATCCATGGAGTTGACAGCTTATCTGGAGGACTTGCTTTTGGACACAGCGATTTACGAAAAGAGCAGGTTCTCGATCATTACACCTCGGCATAGAGAGCAGAGGGGTGCTCAGCTAAGTCTCCAACTCGCTGATGGATTGTTGAATGTAGTCATGAAAGAGTTGGAGTTGAGGGGAGTGGTCGTAGATGAAAGACAGCCGAATGTGATAAGGGTGGCGCCAGCCCCTCTGTACAATAGCTTTGAG